>NW_006399751.1:21901245-21915062 GCF_000299155.1 Elephantulus edwardii | reverse complement strand
ATTTGATTCCTATGCATGCCATCAAATGAGATCCATGTGTATAGCCTGCGTTTATGTTTCTTATAGACTGCAATGAATAAATCACTGAATGTGCAGAACTCTATCATTCTATCTCCAGCCTCATTTCTCTCACCGAGCCCATATTTTCCAGCTACTGAACCTTCTTCTCTGTTCCCAACTTTTGCATTATTATCAATGCATCTTGATTGCATGTCTGACTGCAAAAGTTTATAGAAATCTTCTATTTCCTCCTCTTTGGCTTTAGTTGTTGGTGCATATATTTGGATTCATTGGACTTCCTTGCATGCGTATGTATATTATCCTGTCGCTCACCACATTATATTTCAGGATGGATCTAGAAATGATTTTTTAAATTATGAAACCAACCCCATTCTTCCTCACCTTTTCATCCCCAGCATAGTAATTGTCTGATTCAAAATGTCCCATGCCAAGCCATCTCATTTCGCCAATACCTAGTATGTCAATATTTATGCATTCCATTTCTTTCTTAACAATGTCCAATTTTCCTACATTCGTGCTTCTCATGTTCCACGTTCCACTCACTAGTGGCCTGCTTACAGCTGTTCCTTCTCTGTATTTCTAAGATCTGAGTCTCAATTGCCATATCTGCTAGTCAAAGCTATAGTTTAAGTGTACTCTGTTTTACATAGGTTTTCGAAGGCCTGTTTTGTTTTGTTTTTTTTTTCTTTTATACTGGTTTACTTGCAAAGTTTATATGCATTGTTTCTCACACTGCATCTTTGTATAACATTAACGTCTGGTGCTGGATCTGTAGAAGGGAGCTCTGGTCAC
Organism: Elephantulus edwardii; assembly: GCF_000299155.1. NCBI lineage: Eukaryota > Metazoa > Chordata > Mammalia > Macroscelidea > Macroscelididae > Elephantulus > Elephantulus edwardii. Next base: position 21,914,249 of record NW_006399751.1, on the reverse strand, counting down.
CGATGGACAAAGAGTTGTGTTGCTAACCCAAAGGGATACTGTTTGTATCTACAAACCAGCAATCTCCTCTGGGGCAATTTACAGCCTCTGAAATAGTTAACCTCCAGGGCTCTACCAGCATGTAAATTCCAAAGAACACATCTTTCCAGGTATTAGAATCACAAAACGTCCTTGTGGGTGGACAGATTACAAATGAGCAGAGAACAACTTGGATTTCACCCAACTTGTACTCCCACCAGGAACTCTATACAGGACACAAGCTATACAATTGTATGTAGTAATCCTGATCATCTTTATCTTCGCTAGAATTCTTCCTCACCTTGAGAGGATCAGAATCCTTGAATACCATGAAGTTCCAAGACCTCAGGAAGAAGAGGGGCAAGAACAAGGGAGCAATTTATGGTTTTCAACATATGTCACCACATACTTGGAGCTTATATTGTAATTCTCAAAAGACAGGAAATTGACTTTTCAGTGAAAGTAATGTCCACCATACTTGTCTGACACCTGCAGGCTTAGTAGGTCGGTGCATCATCTGTTTTCCATTGGAACGTCAAGAAAAGACAGCTCCTATATCTTCTGCCCTTGGTTCGCTTGCTCAGGCATGCTCTCTCTCAAATTTTAGCTCTGTTTCCAGCAACTCTCTCTCACTTGATCTTACCAACTTGACCAAGTGTACACTTTAGGACATACAAGGCCTATCTTCTCTCTGATGTTATCCTACTTCTCAACTGATAAAGATTCTTCCTCCTTGTCATTTATGATGTTCCCTGTCCAAGATGGACAGTCAAAAAACAGATATGTCTTGGGGAGGTCCAGTCAGAGTGCTCCTTGGAGGCAAGGATGGTGAATCTTTGTCTCACATACTTGGGGCATGTTTCTAGGAAAGACTATTTCTTGGAGAAGGACATCATGCTTTCAAAGATGGAGGAATAACAAGGGAGAAGAAGTCCCTCAACCAGTGGGTTGATACAGTGACTGCTGGAATGGGCTTGAGTGTGTCAGAGACTGGTACCATCTTGAGTGTATCTGAGAATGGCACTTGACAGGACGGGGTTCAGATCTGTTGTTCCTAGGTTCTCTACAAGTCATGTTTGACTCAAAGGCACCTAAAGCACCACCTTCATATTGCTACTTGTTTTTAAAATAATATTGAGTTACTCTTCTTTTTGTTTTTGGAATTTTCATATAAGAATGTCTTTTCTCATCTTGATATATCTTCTATATATTATCTTCTTTATTATATATTATCATATTGAATGAAGTAAATCAATGCATGAATGAAATATTGCAACAGTCTGCTGTTAAGTTATTCCATTTCATTTCTAAGATCTTTGAGAATGTACCTTGTGTTGAATTTGTCACTCAGGGTCATATAGTCAGATTTTCACTGGGGTATAAATCCAAATATATTGAAAAGACCTAAATTTTTTCTAACTCCAGATCATTCTATATGTTTTTACAATCTTTTGTGTATGTGGAAAAGTTGATTTCACAGATCCTTATAAAAATATTAGCTCATGTAGCTAAGTAGGCATTAATAACAAGCCAACTTAGCAGGTTAGTGTCTATTAAAAAAAAGGTCTTTTTTGGCTGTTAAGTTGCTTACTGAAATAAAAGAAATTCACATACTACCATTGCTTTTTAATTTTGAGGTACCACAGTAGATGTTTTCAGAAGAATATGAATTGAATGTTAAGTATAATTACACCTAAGCTCCATCTGACATACTTTGGACATGTTGCAAGGTGGGATCAGTCCTTGGGGAAGGACTTGGGAGGGTGGAGGGACAGAGCAAGAGAGGAAGATCCTCAATGAGATGGATTGATTCAGTCAGTGGGGTAATGGGGATAGACATGTCGGAGATGGTAAGGTTGGCAAGGGATAGAGCAGGGTTTAGGGCTGTTTTACATAGAGTCACTATTAGTTGTTGTTGTTGTTATGTGCCGCCGAGTTGCTTGCGACTCATAGCGACCCTATGTACAACAGCTCTAAATTCTGCTCTGTCCTATGCCAATCTCACTGTCTCCGACACACTCATCCCATTGCCCCAGTCAATGAATCAATCCATCTCCCAGAGGGCCTTCCCCTCCTGCACCTGCCCTCCACCTTCACAAGCATAATGTCTTTCTCCAAGGACCGGTCTCTCATTACAATGTGACCAAAGTATGTCAGACGAAGTCACAGAATCCTTTCCTCCAAGGAGCAGCCCGGTTTAACCCTCTCCAGGATGAATCTGTTTGTTTTCTTAGCAGTCCATGGCACTCTCAGCACTCTTCTCCAACACCAAAGCTCAAAAGCGTCAATTCTCCTTCTGTCTTTCCTGGTCATTGTCCAGCTCTCTGATGCATAACAAGTGATTGCAAAGACCATGGCCTGTACCAGACGCACCTTAGTCTCCAGAGATACACCGTTGCTCTTGAGTACTTTAGAGAGGTCCCTAACAACCAACTTTACCATCACAATATGTCTTTTAATTTCCTGGCTGCTGGTGCCAAGAGTGTTGATTGTGGAGCCAAGCAGACCAAAGTTGTTAAAGTCTCTTCACCATCCATCCTGATGCTGCCAGTTGGTCCAGTGGTGAGAATCTTTGTCTTCTTGACATTGAACCTCAATCCATATTGGAGGCTGCAGTCCTTGGCCCTCTGCAGCAAGCACTTCAGGTCCTCCTCCTCAGTTTCAGTAAGCAGGGTTGTGTCATCTGCCTAACGCAGATTGTTAATAGACCTTCCACCAATCCTGATGCCACAATTCTCCTCATAGAGCCCAGCCTCCTGGATGATCTGTTCTGCATACAGGCTGAAAAGGTATGGAGTCAGGACACATCCCTGGCATATGCCCTTCCCAATTTTGAACCATGCAGTGTTACCCTGATCTGTTCTGATGACTGCCTCTTGGTTCAAGTATAAGCTTTGCATTAGCACAATCAAGTGTTCTGGGGTTCCCATTCTTCTCAGAGTCAGCCACAGTTTGTTATGGTCCACACAGTCAAATGCCTTTTCTTGATCAATGAAGGACAGATAGACATTCCTCTGGTACTCCATGCTTTCAGCCAATATCTATCTGACATTAGCTACAATATCCCTAATACCACAACCCCTTCTAAACCCAGCCTGGACTTCTGGCAGTTCTCTGCTGATGTGCTGTTCCAGTCCTTTTTTGAAAATCTTGAGGAGAATTTTGCTTGCATGTGAAATCAACGATATTGTTCTATAGTTTCCACACTCTATTGGGTCACCTTTCTTTGGAATGGGAACAAATATAGATCTCTTCCAGTCAGTTGGCCAAGTGGTTATTCTCCAGATTTCTTGAAACAACTTGGTGAGCACATCCAGGGCAGCATCTGTTAGCTGAAATATGTCAATTGGTATACCATCTATCCCTGGGGCCTTATTTTTTGCTATTTTCTTCAAAGCAGCTCAGACTTCTTCCTTCATCAACATAGGCTCTTGCTCATATGTTGTTTCATGAGATTCTTCTGTGTCTGCCAATTCCTTTCGATACAGTGACTCAGTATATTCTTTTCATCTTCTTTTGATACCTCCTGGATCATTTAGTACTCTGCCTAAAGCATCCTTGATTATAACAACTCGAGGTTTGAATTTGTGCTTCAGTTCCTTGAGCTTACGAAATGCTGAGCGAGTTCGGCCTTTTTGATTTTCTGACTCCAACTCTTTGCACATTTTATTATAATATTTTACTTTGTCATCCTGTGCTGCCTTTTGAAATCTTCTGTGCAGCTCTTTAGTATCTTGAATTCTTGCTTGTGCTTTGTCTTCTCTGCGCTCCAGTGTAATTTTCAGAGTCTCTTCTGACATCCATTTTGGTCTTTTCTTCCTCTTCTGTCTTTGTAAAGAACGTTTACACTCTTCTTGGATGATATGCTTGATATCCTCCCACAACTCATCTGGTCTTCGCTCATTTGTGTTCAAGGCCTCAAAGCTGTTCTTGAGATGGCACATAACAGAAAAAAAAACAAAAAAACAAAAAAAAAACCAAAACAAACCAACAAGCTTTAATTAAATAATGTATGAAAGTCTCATTAAATCCTAAAGTGTTAATATCCGCATGAAAAACAAAATCAAGGTAGACTTCTTGTTGTTATGTGCCATCAAGTTGAGTATGACTCACAGCAACAACAGCTCTGAACTCTTCTCTGTCATGAGCCAGTCTCGCTCTTTGACACACTTCCCCTCATTACTCCAGTTATTGGGTCAATCCATCTCCTCCCAGGTCTTCCTCTTCTGTGCTGTCCCTCCACCAAGGAATACCTCCTACCATCCCTGCCCCTGACTAAACTTTGAGCCATGACCCCTAACCTTGCTCCATATCTGCTTTCAATGGGAGCTTCCACTGTCTGTATTTACCTTCTAGTGAATTTGGAATATACAGTCATTATAATCTCACATGGAAAGATTTTAATGAGAATCATTCTTACTATGGAATCAAGACCAAAAATTCTTGGATAAATAAAAAAAATAGATCAAAGCAAGAAATAATAAAAATTATAGTCATGTCTTAAAGAAAGTGCTGGTGAGTTATGGATGAAGGGTTGTCTGCCAACTCAAAGGCACACAGTGGAGAAAGGTGGGCAATCCCCTTCTGTGAGATTTATTGCCTCTGAAAACCAATTGTAGGTTCAGCTATGGTTTTGTTCAGACTCGACAGTACTCAATAAAACAACATATTTTAAACATTTTTTTATAGAAAACATTTTGTGGCCAAGTTTCTCTGATTAAAGTTCTGAGTTACCTTTATTGTATAAACCAATCACTTTACCTATAACTTTTGATTTGGGTTTCTTTATAGGGGAAGAAGAACTTAAGATGCTTTCAAGTATAAATGTTTGGGTTTATTTTTTTCAGTCCTTTGAAGTTTTCTTACTCATACTTACATTGATAGTAACTTTATCTTATGTAGGGCTTTGATTTAATCATATCTTTGCAAAACATTTTACTTCATTTTCATTCACACACATATATCATTGCTTTATATACCATAAAGTATATTGCATAGTCATACTAGAGAATAAACATTATAAACAAGTGGCAAATGCCAGTGACTCTTACAGCAGGGATACAAACACAAATATTATTCAAAATGGATGACCCTGAAGGACATTATGCTGAGTCAAATATCTCTGTCACTAAAGGACAAATACTGTATAGTGCCACTGTTGTAAAAATGGCACTGACATCAGGGTTGGGGGGGGACTGAGAAAGATGGGATGAATAATGTATACTATATTAAAAGAGATAAGGGAGAGAACTGTTTAAAAGGGATATATGATTAGGTATATTGTCAGGACAGGAGTCCAGAGTGAAGGCTGCATAGTGTAGTGGACTTGAGGGGTGGGATTGTATAACAATGAAAGAATTTTTCTTTTACTTTTCAAAGACAAGAGTGAACTGGGTGGGGAGGGGTGTGCAGGGAGAAAAGTGCAACAATGAATGAATGGAAATCCAAAGTCTCTGTAAATTTTCATTAAAATTAATAATTAGAAAAAAAGAGTACCTGAGAGGCAATGAATGTTTAAAAGGTGATGGTGAACACTCATTATGTTCTAAAGAAGGAATAAAAGAGCATCAGTTGGAGATATGCCTCAAAGCATCACCCTCACAATGGTACAGAGCACCTCCTGGATTAGGCAACCTAGGAGAAATAGAATTCTCTCTTTCTCTCTCAACTCTATTTAGCAGTAAAGACAATGAATGTAACTGGGTTGTGTGTCCATCATGACACTGAACATTTTGTTTTCAAGGAGAAAGGGTGTCATGATAGTTCAGTTTGAGTAATATTGAATGTGAATGGTACTCACTATAGATGGACACAGCTTGATCTGAGTAGTAGATCTAGAGAAACTAAGAATACAAATGTTGGTTTGGTTAATCCTGAGAGCTTTGAAGTGAGAAGTGGCAATGGAAAATTCTTCTGGGGATGGTGCATTATTTCAGATATTAAATATTCCTTCCTCCCCCTTTACAAATAAATTGCTTAAGACTTAAAAGTAAGAAGTATTTTGACTAATAATAAAATGGTTCCTGTGGCTTGAATGGTTATGGTGGACCAAGTCCACTTAACATATCAAACATATTACATGATTACAATCTCATTTATTCCCTCAGTAACTCTAACCTCCATTTGACTCCTTAATGTTGCCCAATCATTTTGCTCATTTTCTCTGTTCCATTTCCATTCTTTTTTAAAAAAATTTTTAATTTTTTATTTTTCCCCCATTTCTAATCTTAGAAAAACCTTTACTTAATCATGCTTTCCATCTTTATTTATTTGGTGAACTTGCTTTTCATTTAATTAAGAAAAGAGAACTTTCACAAATCTACCCCACTTCAGGTGCATATCTGTTTCTTTGTCCATGTTGTTGGTTCTTTCTCTTGTTACCATGGATCTTCTGCTCACAGGCCTCTATTTGACCTTATATGCCATCCCTTCTCTCTAGTAGACTAAAGAATTTACACCCTATCTTTACATACCCTTTCAAGCTGTATGCAGAACAGATTATCTGGAGGATGGGCTATATGAGGAGAAGTGTGGCATCAGGTTTGGAGGAAAATTCATCAACAATCTGTGTTATGCAGATGACACAACCCTACTTGCTGAAACTGAAGAGGACCTGAAGTGCTTGCTGCAGAGGGTCAAGGACTGCAGCCTTCAATATGAATTAAGGCTCAACATCAAGAAAACAAAGATTGTCACCTCTGGGCCAATTGGCAGCATCAGGATGGATGGTGAAGAGATTGAGATTGTTAACAGCTTTAGTTTGCTTGGCTCCACAGTCAACACTCTTAGCACCAGCATCCAGGAAACTAAAAGACATATTGTGATGGCAAAGTCTGCTTTCAGGGACCTCCCCAAAGTACTGAAGAGCAATGGTGATCACTCTGGAGACCAAGGTGCACCTGATATAAGCAATCATTTGCTATGTGTCAGAGAGCTGGACAATGACTAAGAAGGATAAAAGGAGAATTGATGCCTTTGAGTTATGGTGTTGGAGAAAAGTATTGAATATACCATGGACTGCTAAGAAAACGAACAGGTTCATTCCAAAGTGAGGTTTAAACCAGGCTGCTCCTTGAAGGCAAGGATTCTGAAGCTTCTTCTGACATACTTTGGACATTTTGCAAGAAGTTACCAGTCCTTGGAGAAGGATGTCATGCTTGGGAGGGTGGAGGGATACCACAGGAGAGGAAGACCCTCTGTGAGGTGAATTGATTCCATCATTGGAGTAATTGGGGTAGGTATGTCAGAGACAGTGAGATTGGCACAGGATACAACGAGGTTTAGGGCTGTTGTACATAGAGTCGCTAAGAATTGCAGGCGACTTGATGGCACTTAAAAACAGCAACAACGATCTTTACAAAATCATCAACTTTTTCCTTTCACCTAATCATACTCTCATCCCGAGATGTTGTGGCAAAATCTTGAATAACACAGGAAGTATCAAAAAAAGATGGAAAGAATATACAGAATCACTGTAAGAAAAAGAATTGGCCAAAGTGGAAATATTTCAGGAAGTACCATATGATCAGGAGCCAATGGTAATAAAGGAAAAAGTTCAAGCTGCACTGAAGTCATTAGTAAAAAATAAAGCCCCAGAAATTGAAGGGATACCATTTGACACGTTTCAACTAACAGGTTCAGCCCTGGGTGTACTCAGCAGTCTGTGAGGAAATTGGAGTACAGCTACCTGACAGATATTCATTTCCATTCCCAAAAAAGGTGATCCAAAAGAATGTTGTTGTTGTTGTTTGGTGTTGTCGAGTCATAGACGACTCATAGCAACCCTATGAATGAACAGCCTGAGCACTGTTCCTACATAGAGTTTCCGGAGGCAAGCCATTTAGGAAGTGGATGCCGTTCCTGCTTCCAGGCTTGATTTAGTTGGGAAGCTCCAACCAACACTGTCCACCATGGGTGCCCATTACCACGATTGGCACATCACTGTTACAGGCTTCAGCATCACAGCAACCACGAGTTACCTCTGTACAGCAATGCACAGACCACTGCTATACCAGCTAGAAGAATATTTGACAGGAAAACAATTTGAACCTGGCTGAGGGCCACAGGCCCGAGGGCCCTTTGGGCTTAGGCCGCCTCCTGCCTGAAAACCCTAGGCCGATAACCCCGGCTTGCCTCGCTTCCGGGGACACAGCAAACATGCACGCCAAACACATGCCGGAAAAGCACTTGACTCCAAAAGCTTGCCACGATTCCTGCACTCACACCACCATGCTCCCAGCAAGGAGCAGTTCCAGAGAGCCTGGGAGGAGCCAAGAACATGGCCCCCAAAAGAATGTAGAAATCATAAAATATCAGTAAGATCACATGCAAGGAAAATATTGCTAATGATCATCTAAACCTGACTAAGGCAACACATTGACATAGAATTTCCCAAAGTTCAAGTTGGGTTTAGAAGAGGCTGTGGTTGAGACATATCATTGCAGATCATTGCTGATTTGTTAGAGGGATCTTGGTTGAAAGCGGAGAATACCAGAATAATGTCTATTTGTGCTTTATTGGCTACACAAATGCATTTGACTGTGGATTATACCAAATTATGGCTAATATTGAGAAGAATGGGAATCTCAGAACACTTAATTATGCTAATACAAAACCTATACCTAAACCAAGAAGCTACTGTTCAAAAAGAGCAAGGGGACATTGCATGGTTTAAACTTAAGAAAGATATGCATCAAAGTAGTATCCTGTCTCCATACCTTTTCAATTTGAATGGTGAACATATGATTTGAGAAGCTATACCCTATGAAGAAAAATGTGGCATCAGGAATGGAGGAAAACTCATCAACAGCCTGCAGTCTGCACATGACATAACCTTGCTTGCTGAAAGTGAGACAAACTTGGGTCACTTGCTGCAGAAGATCAGAAAAATGCAGCCTTCAACATGGATTACATTTCAATATCAAGAAAACAAAAATCCTCACATTGGACCAATAGATAACACCATGATAGATAAAAAGATCTATCTTTTCATTGTCAACTATTTCATCTTATTTGGATCCATAGTCAACATCCTTGATACCAGTAGTCAGGAATTCAGTAGTTATATTGCACTGGGAAAGTGTGCTGTCAAGGACTTTTCCAAAATATGTCAATTTGAAGACTAAGGAGTGCCTGATTCAGGCCATGATTTTTTCAATCACTAATTATGCATCTGATAGCTGGACAATAAATAAGCATGACAGAAGAATTGATGCCTTTGAGCCATGTTGTTGGAGAATAGTGCTGAATATCCCCTCGATTGCCAAAAGAACAAATAGATGTGTCTGGGGAGAAGTAAAGGCATCATGCTTCTTGGAGGCAAAGGTGACTAAGCTTCATCTCACTTTGGGCATGTTGTTAGGAGAGGCTACTCTTTGAAAAGGAACACCATGTTTGGAAAGTTGGAAGGTAGACAAAAGAGAGGAAGATCCTCAACCAGATGGATTGACACAGTAACTGCAGAAATGGGCACAAGTACATCAGAGATGATGAGGATGGCACAGATAGGACAGGGCTCAGATCTGTTGTTCATCGGGTTGGTCACTATGAGTGGTATTGGGCTTGGTGTCACATAATAACAACAATTATTACTCTTAGAACCCAGGAGATGCTATAATTTCTCCCATTTTTTAAAAATGAAGTCATAACATCTTCTGATCTAACATAGGATATTAGCTATTATCTTTATTCTCTACCCTTTTAAGCAAAATTCCTTAAAGGGCTTATTTATATTTACTGTATCTAGTTTCCTCCCTTCCTTTAAAAGGTCACATGCAATTACATTTAGGCCTACCAAGATAACTCACAATCATCTCTACATTTTAAAATCCTAGATTTAAATAGTTCAGCAAAATCTCTTCTCCACCCCCACGTGTGGTAACATTGAGCCAGTGGTTCCTCATCTCGCTAGAACATTAGTGTGGGAGTGCCTGAGAACTGAGTGTCTTTACTCTCTACTCAATCCTTGTGTGATCTTACGGATTTAAATATTAAGCGTACAATTAATGAAGATCAGAGAAGAACCGAGGCCTCTGATTTATGGTTTTGGCAAAGAACATTAACTATATCATAAACTGTTAGAGGAATGCCATATGAACCTTGGAAGAAGTAGAGTTTCTTATACTCCTTAGAAGCAAGAATGATATGAATGGTCTCTGTACTGTGGACATATTTTCAGGAGAGACTCATCACTGGAGAAGGACATTATGCTTGGAAAAGTACCTTGTTTGGTACCGTCAAGTTAGAACTGAATCTTAGCTGACCTTCCAGTGGGTTTTCACTGTTAGTAAATTGCACAGGAGGAGATCGCCCATCATTCTCCTGTGGAGCAGCTGGTGGATTTGAACCCTATGCCTTTGGGTGGGCAGCCCAACATCTTTACCACTAGGCCACCAGAGATGGAGTGACCCAGTAGCTGCAGCAATGGGTGCAAACACGGCCATGATTGTGAGGATGGTGTGGGCTGGTTAGCGTTTCATTTGTGGTACCTGAGATCACTACGAGTCGACTGACTTGATGACACCTCATAACAGTAACATACATTGATGATGATTTAATTTCCAACTCTTAGATCTCTTCCTTGAGATTTAGCAAGTCCAATTCAACACCTTCTCTTATCTGATGGGAGGCATCTCAAATGCAAACTCATTTCTATGATGTTTGTTTTGATAATGTGAATTTGTTTCGTGAGATTGCTGCGCATAATTTCAGCACAACACTCCTTTGACTGGTACAGGAGGAGATTGTCCCTCCTTTCCTTTGCCTTTCTAATGTACAGTTAATCTGTAGGAAACATTAGGTGAAAGCTGTACCTACTCACTCACATAAGAACATTTACATGTGTAACTGCATGCAGCATCTTTCAGCTACCTCATGTTCCTCAAATTTGGCTGACCAAATGTCTGTGTTTGTGAACGTTTCTTTATTAAAACATATGCATGAAACATCTCAAACTGCCCTAAGTGTTTGGGTTCATAAATTCCAAAAAGTGAAAGCAAAAGGGAAAAAACTGAAATTTAAAGGTACTTGAAATAATGTGCTGTAAAAGAAATGAGAAAATATAGACAGTTTCACTTTGTACAGAATATGTTCACAAGCTCATAAGACTTGGAAGCATGTGCTACTTCTTCATGCTTCTGTGGTAACTTGACAAATCATATCAAGGACACGGCTATTATATGCCTGAAATTCATTGACATAGTGCTGTACAAAACAAGGGCCGACTGTATGTGATATTTCCTGGGAAATGAACATAAAGAAATCCACCCTGAAGCATGACCAACAGTGCTTTACAAAATAAAAGAAGAGAAAAGAATTCCAAAAAACAGACACCCAATCTTTGGTTGGAACACATTTAAGAAGTCAATAAAGGCCAAAGGAATGAAAAGAAATGGGGAAATTGATGGATTGAAGAGCAAGCAGTGAAAAATCAGGACTAACCTTTTATGTTATCTGTGTTACTGATTTCTATTTTATTTCAAATAACCTGTTCCAATATTCCACCAAAAACAGCTGTAACCTTTCCAACACCTAATTTCACAAGCTAACTCCAGGTGTTTACAAGGAAATGTGCCGTGTATGCTGACATAGTTTTTCTGTATTTTTTTTAAAATTTTTAAAGTATAAAACACTGCTACCATTTGGCCTAAGTTTTTATCTTTTTTTGAATGTGTTACTGATAATATTTTTTAGTACCGTGTCTTTTATCCTGTTTTCTCATAAGCCCTACAGATTTTACCCTATAATTTTGCAGTGACATTTAGGAACACACCTGTCATATTGTAGCATAAGTGATTGTAGAGCTAAAAATGAACTAATGTTTTCCCTAAAGCTGGTTTTTGCAGTAGTTTTTGAGTCAATAATTTTTAAGTTATTGACTATTCCGCCAGTTCAAAGAAAAAAAAAATCTTGGCATTAACCTTGAATTGTCTTTTTCTATTAGATTTCACATCCATTCCTGCAGCAAATCCTGTTGGTTTATTAAAAATATATTCAGAACACAATATTTTCTCCTGATTATTGTTACATTAGGTTAGGTTTTCACTAGGCAAAGCAATAGCTCAACAACTAGCAAAAGGGTTCACAGTTCGAACCTATTCAGAGGCACTTTGGAGGACAGGATTGCTGCTCTGCTTCTAAAAGGTTACAGTATTGAAAAATCCTGTAGAGAAGTTCTACTCTACATGCTTAAGGTGAGTAAGAGTCAGAACTTACCTGAAGGCAATTAACAACATTATCACGAAAGAGCACTCATTTTGGGGGGAAGTTCATAGAAACTGCCTTTGACAGTTTTATTCAGAACAATTTAAGTTTTGTTTTATTCACCAAAAGCAAGCTGGCTTTATTTAAAACTTAACCTTGTTCTTCAAATTATGCTGTGTGACAAATGTTAGTCACAAAAAAGACAGTTATACCGCGCTTCCGCGGCCTTGGGCTTTCCGCACGCATGGTGTAATCTGTTTGTACCGGGCCCGTCATGTCGGCCGTGAAGACTCTGAACCCCAAGGCCGAAGTGGCCCGAGCTCAGGCGGCGCTGGCGGTGAACATCAGCGCGGCCCGGGGCCTCCAGGATGTGCTGAGGACCAACCGGGGGCCCAAGGGCACCATGAAGATGCTGGTTTCTGGTGCTGGAGACATCAAGCTCACTAAAGATGGCAACGTGCTGCTTCATGAAATGCAAATTCAGCACCTGACAGCCTCCTTGATAGCCAAAGTAGCGACAGCCCAGGATGACATCACTGGTGACGGGACTACTTCCAACGTTCTGATCATCGGCGAGCTGCTCAAACAGGCGGACCTCTACATTTCTGAAGGTTTGCATCCCAGAATAATAACAGAAGGATTTGAAGCAGCAAAGGAAAAGGCCCTTCAGCTTTTGGAACAAATCAAAGTAAGCAAAGAGATGGACAGAGAGACGCTCATAGACGTGGCCAGGACATCCCTGCACACTAAAGTTCACGCTGAACTCGCTGATGTCTTAACAGAGG
>NW_006399751.1:21880573-21899130 GCF_000299155.1 Elephantulus edwardii | reverse complement strand
TACACACACACACACACATATATATACAGGCATAAAAAAAGATTAGAAATATTAAGATAACCCTTTTACTGAAGTATTCACAAGTGTAAATCTCCCACAGAGCAGAAGAGGTGAAATTCCCAGAGTGCTCTGTCCTCATTATCTGGTCTAGGACTCTATTGCTTTTTGAAAACAAGATTGACTTGTATTTTATTTACTTTAAAATGCATTTCTTCTGGGTTTGAATTTTAATAAGTCTGATAGGAAGATTACAACATTGCTTTCTTACTATTTTCTCAAGAGGATTTTATTTAATACTTTAACTTTTAGCCATTTAAGTCACTTCATTTTAAATTTATAGCTTAATGTACAATACCAAGATAGATGGAGATTTGCTTTATAAGTCAAAGTAATCACTAAGTTTATCTTAATATATGAAGTTAACATACTCATATTTGTGGATATGACTCTCAGGTTTGGTCTTATGATTAATTGTTTAGTGTATAATCACTATGTTTACCATGTTTTTCTGTTTGGTATATCTCTTTTATTTCAATGTTTTATTGATATTTGTTGTTGTTATGTGCTGTCGAGTTGCAACTGTATGTACAGCACTGGAGCCTGCCCTGTCCTAAGCCAGTATCAATGATTCAGACACATTTACTCTCCATTGCTGTAGTAACTGTATCAATCCATCTCATCCAGGATCTTCCTATCCTGCACAGTCTCTCCTCCCATCCAAGCATGATGTTCTTCTCCAAGGACTGGTCCCTCCTGGACACATGCCCAAAGTATGTGAGACGGAGCTTCAAAATCCTAGCCTCCAAGGAGAAACTTGGTTTCACCCTCTCCAAGAAAGACCTATTTGTTTTCTTGGTGGTCCATGGTATGTAAGATTCTTCTCCAGCACCACAACTTGAAGCATCAATTCTTCTGTCATCCTTAGTCATTGGCAAGCTCTCTGATGTATAGTAAGGAATTGCAAAGGCCATGGCCTGAATCAGGCACACTATAGTCTTTAGACTGACATCGTTGCTTCTCAGTACTCTGGAAAAGTCCCTGACAGCAGATTTACTTAATGCAATTCACCTTGTGATTTCCTGACTACTGTTGCCAAGAGTGTTTATTGTAGTACCAAGCAAACTGTAACTGTTAACAAGCTCAACAAATTTTAAATATTAAGGTTATTTTCTATTTCCACTTTTAGTATTCTTATCTAACCCCCTCTTTGGTAACCTAACTTCTTTTCTATTAATATAAATTTTACATGTTTCTCATTTATTACCTCACATCTTAGTCTATTTCCTCACTGTCTCTAGTTCACTTCTATGTTTTCAGGGAATCTTCCCCCTCAATAGGTACTGTTTTTACTTTGTTCTACATATGACATCATCCTCATTTTCACCTTAGCTCCACAAATATCTAGTTTAACTTCCACAAGTTTTCTAAGCATATTCAAGTTGTCCATTAGCTATATTGCTGTTTGTTGTTAATGTACCACGAAGGTGAATATGAAAATAGATCTGTCCTATCCTGTATCATCCTAACTGTCTCTGACATAGCGAAATCTATTGCTACCATCACTGTGTCAGTCCATCTTGTTGAGGGGCTTCTTCTCTTTCACTGGCCTAGCACAATGTCTCTTTCCAAGAAAACAGTCCCTCCTAACGGCTTACCCAAAGTATGTGAGTAGAAATCTCATCATCCTTACCTCCAAAGAGCATTCTGGCCACTCTTTCTCCAAGACATATATGTTTGTTCTTTTGGCAGTCCACGGGATATTCAGTATTCTTCTCCAATATAAAAACTCATAAGCACTGATTCTTTTTCTGTCATCCTTAGTCATATCTATCTCTCAGATACAGTAGCTAGTGATGGAAAAGACTATAGCTTGAATCAGGTGAATTCTAGTCTTTAAACTGATATCATTGCTCCTCACCTATTATTCAAATCCATGGACCTCCTGCTAAAGTCGAAGAAGAGGTTACTGAAGATTTCTGCCAACTCTTGCATACAAATTTGGCCAAACATGCAATCAAAATGCACTGACATTAATTGGAGACTGGAATACAAAATGGTAAACAGTAAACACGAAATAGTAGTTGGAAAATATTGCCTTGGTGACAGAAATGTGAGGCTGGAGAATGAATGATTAAGTTTTGCACATTTAGTGATTTAGTCACCACAAATACCTTTTAAAAGAAACACAAATGGCATCTATACACATGAACCCCACTCAACGGACTGCACAGGAATCAGATTGACTACATCTGTGTTCAAGAAGCTCCATATTAGCAGTCAAAATCCGGTCAGGTCCTGACAGTGGAACCATCAGTTGCTCATGCTTGTGCAAGCTCAGATTGAAGCTGAAGAAAACTGGACCAAGTCTACAAGAACCAGAATACAATAGCCAATCTATCCCATTGAACTTAAAAATCATCTTAAAGAGGAGATTTGAAGCACTATAAGACTAGCTGAGGTGTGAGAGGACATCAAGAATATCCTTTAAGAAGAGAGCAAAAGGTCATTACCTAAGCAGAGGAGAAAGATAAGCTGATAATGGATGTCAAAGAGTCTCTAAAAATTGCATCAGAGCATCAAGAAGCCAAAACAAAGAAATGCAGAAGTAAAAAGAAAAAGATAAACAGAAGATTTCAAAGGGTAGCTGGAGAAGACAAAGCAAAGTATTATTACGGAAGATATCGGTCATATTAAGTCCCTATATTCCTTAGAAACACCATAAAAATCTATTGCTGTTGAGCCAATTCTGACTTCTATTGGTGTTTTATCAAGTCTCTGATGGGAGCACTAATGGCCTAGTGGCAAGAAGCTACACTGCAATCCTGAAGGCACGTGGTTCGAATCACCAGCTGCTCTGTGGGAGAAGGATGGGCAATCTCCTCCTGAGCGATTAACTGCCTCTGAAAACCTGCTGGAGAGTCAGCAATGGGTCAGTTCCAACTCGATGGTACACAACAATAACATTAAATCTTCAAGGCTCTAAATATTTATAGGAGAATCTTCAGTGCAGCAACTGTTAGATTTCAACTGCTGACATTTTGGTTAGCTTCTCATTATGTAACACCCTACACCATCAGAGGCATGAACATCAAACTCAAACACATGGCGATTGAGCCAGAACCAACTCAGAGATTTCCCTTCAGTGGATTTTCTGAGGGTGTAAACCACACAGCAGATTGCTTATCTTTCTACAGAGGAGTTGCTGATGGATTCGAACCATCATCACAGAGTCACCACCAATGAGTTAGCAGTGTAACTCTACACACTGCACCACCAGAGCTCCCTCCACAGGCATCTTTGGGAGATATATTTGGTAGATCTACCAGCTTGAAAGATTAAAAACTACTGAAGAACAACTCTCTCTCCATCTCTGTCTCTCTCACTCTTTCATTGCCATCATATAGGAACTAATGGCCAATTAGAACACAGCTCCTGAACTAGAAGGATGATGGCACTGTGTTCTATGAGATTGTAAATTGTAGAACAAAGTCTATCATAGAATGAACTGTGCCTACTTTGGTTCTTAACAACAAGTCCAACTAAGACTGATGGTGTGTGAGGCTGGGAGGAGAGGAAAGGACAGTCTAATCAATGGCTTCATGAGACACTTTGGGTCAGGAGTGATAGCACTGAAAACAGCAAAATGCAAATATAATCTCACCTTAACATGAAGAGAAAGCAGTAGAAAGGCTTGTTTCTAATATCTACATGCATTTGGAAAGTAATTTTACACTGGATCAGGTTTAGGGCTAGATGGCAGTCTGAGGGAGGAGGGAAGAGGTGATGAGTAATTTCTTTTAGGTGGGATATGAAGGCCCTACAGGGGGAGAGTTACGGAAGGAAGCCTAGGGTGTCTTCTCTAGGGTGGTGTCTGGTCCTTGACACATCCTCTGATTGTCTCAGGGACCTGGGTGTGGGGACTGTACCCCACCCATCTGCATTTATCTCCTGCCTTTCCTGACCCCTTTCTCAGGGAAGGGGTAAAGGACACCATTACACTCCTCTTCACCCTTCAGAAGTCCTCCTGAGAACCCTGCAAAGGCAGTGTCCAGAAGAAAGGAGCCCCAGAGACAGCAGCGACTCACCTCTGAAGTGACCACCTGCATCTTCAGCCCTAGTGCTTCTCTGGGAGTAAAAGGAGGTCTCAGTCCCTGTGTCTCTGTTTTTATTCCTCCAAATTATACAAGGCAAAGTACGTCCTCCCACTAGAAAGTGTGAATAACGCCATGGCCTTATTGCAGATACACTCAGATTTCTCTCTTGGGGGTATGTGTATGTATATTCTATGGATTTCGTCTTCATATCTTTAAACTTGACATCCTAAAATGGACATTGGATTTTCAACTACAGCCTGACAGATGACAAAGGTTGTAAAGTCACAAGTGTGTAAAGCAGAAACTCTCCCCAAATCTTGCTGAGAATTTTTTGTTGCTAACACTGTGCTTGAAAATTTGGAAACGGAACAGGAAGTAACGATTTCCCCCACCGCCCCTGCCTCTATTTTACAGACAGAAACACCTGTCATTCCTGCCTCCATCTTCCCATAGCTCATGCTGAACTAGAACTGTGTGATGACTTTGTAGCTTCCCTTACTCTTTCAAATTGCTCTCTTGCCCTCTTTTTTCTTACATGCATGTGATCATTTGACCTTGGGATCCTCACTTTAAAAGAAATCTCATGTGTCAACTCCCCCTCAGGAATGTAGGAAATGTAATTCAGATTACTACTCTGAGCTAATGTGTATTGGAACCTGGATAAATTCACTTGAGATTCATATCACTACTCCCTACAGAGAAGTGCCCATTGCTGATGTCAAATGGATCATGGCTGAAGATAGAGAGTACCAGAAGATGTATAATTGTGTTTTATCAACTATACAGACATTCGACTGTGTCAATGACAACAAATTGTGGCTAACATTGAGAAGAATGAGAATCCCAGAACACCTGATTGTGCTCATGTGAAACCCATACGTAGACCAAGAAACTGTTGTCAGAAGAAAGCAAGGAACACTGCATGGTTCAAAATCAAGAAGGAAGTACACTAAATATGTATCCTTTCTCCATACCTCTTAAATCTGTATGCTAAACATATCATTGAAGACTGGACTTAATGAAGAGGAATGTTGCATCAGGATTGTAGGAAGACTCACTAATAACTTGCATTATGTAGATGACACAACCTTACTTGCTGAAACTGAGATGGACTTGAAGCATTTGCTGTAGAAGATCAAGGTCTACAGTTTTCAACATGGATTACATTTCACCATCAAGAAAATAAAGAACCTCACCACTGAGCCTATAGGCAGGATCATGATAGATGGAGAAAAGATTGAGGCTATCAATTTCATCTTGCTCAGATCCACAGTCAACACTCCTGGCACCAGCAGTCAGGAAATCAAAAGACAAGTTGCATTGGGAAAATCTGCTATAACAAAACTCTCCAGTGTGCTAAAGAGCAATGATGTCAAAATAAAGACTAAAGTGTGCCTGATTCAGGGTACAGAGTATGGTGTTCTTAATTGCTTGTTATGAACCTGAGAGCTGGATAATGAATAAAGACGACAGAGAAGAATCAAAGCCTTTGAGTTTGGTTGTGATGCTGGAGAAGAGTATTGACCATGCCATGGACTGCCAAGAGAACAAATAGGTCTTTACTGGAGAAGGTAAAACCAAGTTGCTCCTTGGAGGCAAGGATTTTGAAGCTACATCTTACATACTTTAGGCATGTTCCCAGGAGAGACCAGTCCTTGGAGAAGGACTGTTTGGAAGGTTGGAAGGTCAGGAGAGGAAGATCTTGGTTGAGATGAATTGCCACAGTGACTGTGGCAATGGGACCAAGTGTGTCAGAGATGCTGAGGTTGGCTCAGGATAGGGCAAGGTTCAGAGCCACTTCACAGGTTTCTATGAGTCATCGTTGACTCAACGTGGCAACGTATCACAACAGCTCTTGCATATGATTTTCATTTATCCTGGAGTCAGGCATTCAAGCAGATATTTGTACACAGATGCTCATGACAACACTAATAAAAATGTGGAAACACTGAAATGTGCACCAACACATAAGAGGATAAACAAAATGGGACAAATTCATACAGTGGAGTTACATTAAGCCGTGGAAGAGAATTACACAGTGATATGCAAGATACCTTGGAGGAACCTGAAAACCAGAGATCCTTGATAACAAAGAACCATGTGTTGCATAATTCCATTTTGATGGAAAATCCAGGGTAGATAAATCAATAGCCTTTGAAAATAATTTTGAAAGTGGCAGAGACAAGGAGAGAGGATATTGAAGAGTACCTGCTTCCCTCATGATTAAGATATTTCTGCTTGGGTTGAGGAAAAACAGACAGTGGTGATTATTGAACAGCACTAAGAAAACATAGGAAGTCCTTGAATTGTACACATTATAATAACAAAACGAAAAAAAAACCCCTATATATATTCTGTGTCAAAGTTTAAACGTTAAACTAAGGAAATAAAAATGTAAATTTCCAAAATTAAAACTGACTAAAAAGTAAAGAGATAATTTCTCAGATAAGGGGTAGGCAAGGTCTGGGACAGAACAAAAGTTGACTGTGGCTTAAGAACCGATGGTAAGGTGTTCCTGAGGTTGGCTGTTTCTAGAAAGGTTTCTGGATCCTACAGTTAATCCTGAGTGGGCTCTGGAGGCAAATGCCCACATGGACTTGGAGAGATTGCTGGAAGTGTGAAGTGATGTGTGATCTAGATCCAATTGCAGACATAAATGTTGACATGGGTCTGGGAATGGATCCAGAGACAAGGCTTGATGTGGCTCTGGAATGGGTCCCAGAGGAGACCTTAAGTATATAATTCCCATGTCTTCTACATAAAAGGTTTGATGTAAATCTTGAAAGAGCTCTGTTGGTGAAGAATCCCTGAATGAATCTCTGTGTATAAATGTACTACCTCCTGAAGGCACTCCTCAGTGTTGTTCTGCAGTGAGTTCCCGAGAAGATGCTGAAGTGGCAACTGGGATTATGTTCCAGTCAGTGTTTGTTGTGAACCCAGAGAGTGTTTAGATTGTGAATTATCGTGTGGCTCTGGAAGGGAATCCTTACATGAATCTCACTGCATAATTCCAGTGAGTTGGAGCGGTGTCTCTCCATGTAGTTTTAGAGTGAGTTCCCTAGGAAAGGTCAGCGTACAGCTGGAATGTAATCCAAAACCAACATTTGATGTTAACCTGGAAAGAGCTCTGATGTTGAATCTTCTTATGGCTTTAGAAGGGGACACTTAGGTGACTCTCGGTTTGTAAGTGTCTCAAGTTCTGTAAGTGCCTCTCTATCTGGCTGTGGAGTGAGAACACTAGTGTATGTTCCAGGGGCAATGTTTGATGTGAACTTGGAAAGAATGAAGATGACTAGTCATCATGTTAACCTGGAATAAGATCCCTATATGAATCCCAGTGAATAATTCTAAAGGCTTCTAGAGGATGAAGAGCGACAGTGAGTTCCCTAGGAGACTCTCAGTAGGTAGATGTGTTGTGCCCAGACATGGCATTCAATGTGAACCTGGAAAGAGTTCAGATGGTGAACTATATATATAGTTTGGATCTGGGTGAAGATCCCAAGGTATAGTATATCTCAGTGTTTAACTGTAGGTGGTTTCAGTTGTTGTTATTATGTGTCATTGAGTTGCCTGTGATTTATAGTTACCCTACATACAATAGCTCTGAAACCTTCCCTATATTGAGCAAATCTCATTTTCTCTGATACACCTGTCCCCATTATCCCAGTCATGAGAAGCACCCCTTAATGTGGTCTTGAAGAGTGTTCCAGAGTGGACCCTCTTCGTGAACCTGGAGACAATCCAGAGTGTGAAACATAGATTTGGAGGAGAACCCCAAGGTGAACGTCGTTATTTAATCCTAGTGGGTTCATCCATGTTGTTCTGAAATAAGATCCAGAGGAGACCCGGAGTGTGTAACTGGAGGGTGTTACAGAGACAATGTTTTATGTGAAGCTGGAGTGGAGATGCTGAATCATTATGTGCATCTGGAGGGAAATCCCTCCGTGAATTTGTTTAACTATAGTCTGTTGTTTTGGAGTGAGTTCCAGAGGAGATTCTGAGTGTGCGACAGCAGTACGTTCTGGAGGCAACATTCCATGTAAAACTGGTAAAAGTTCACATGGTGAAGTCTCACATGGATTTGGAGGAGGAAACCTGGACGGATCCCCCAGTGTAACTGTGGCATTGTTACTGTTACTGTTATGTGCCGTTGAGTTGACCATGACTCATAGCAACTCTATGCACAATAGCTCTGAATCCTGCTCTATGCTGGGCCAACCTCACTGTTTCTGACACGCTTACCTTCATTACCCCAGTTACTGTGTCAAACCATCTCATCCAGGGTCGTCTTCTCCTTCACTGTCCCTTCTGAGCATGATGTCCTTCTCCAATGACTGGTCCTTCCTGTGTATGTGACAGAGACTCAAAAGTGCCTCCAGGAAACAGCCTGCATTCTCCCTCTTCAGGACAGACCTGTTAGTTCTCTTGGCAGGCCATAGTATGTTCAGTACTCACCTCCAGCACCACAACTCAGAGGCATCAATTCTTTTTCTGTCCTCTTTGGTCATTGTCCAGCTCTCTGATGCATAACAGGTAATTGCAAAGACTATGGCCTGGAACTGTGCAGAGGAACCCCTAAAGGTGGTTCTGTACTGAGTTCTGGGCAAGAAGATATGAGTGTAACTGGAGTATGTTCCAGAGACAATATTTGATGTGAATCTGGAGAGAATCCTGGTGGTGAAACCTCAAAAGCATTGAGAGGAGGATCCCTTTGTGAACCTCAGTGTGCACCTGTAGTGAATTCCAGAAGCACCCCCTCAGTAGGACTCTGCAGTGTGTTCCAGAGGACATACTTAGTCTATAACTGTGCCTGTGACAATGGGCTCAGATATATCAACAATTACATGGATGGTGCAAGACCTAGCAGTGTTTCATTCTGTTGTACATTGAGTTGTGGTGCATCAGAATTGACTCAAGTGCACCTGACAACGACACTATCACAGCAAGAATCTTTTCTGCCTTCAGAGCATTTGGTTTTGGAGGGAGCTCTGCTGGCCTAGTGACAAGAAGCTGCACTACAATCCTGAAGGCACATGGTTCAAATCCACTAGGTGGTCTGCTGGAAAAGGATGGACAATCTCCTCCCGTGCCAGTCAGATCTGACTTGATGATACACAACAAGAAAAAAACAAATAAATAAAAGCATTTGATTTTGGAAATAAGAGGACCTCAAGAGTCTGATTCTTCTTTTACTGCTTTTAACTTGGCAAATTCCTTCTTGTCCTTCCAGACCACTTAAATGTCACCTCTTCTTGAAGCAATTACTTTCTATCAATTATTAAAAAATCAAGTATTCCTTTCTCCCCATTCCTTGACAAGGCAGAACCAGCTCCCTAGAAATACCTCTTGCTTTTTTTTTACAAGGACTTACAATAGTTTACTAATATGTCCAATTTCCCCTTAGCATTTAAACAAGTTGAGGTGATTCCTGGGATGCTCTTTTTGTGTCTAGCCCTTAACAACTGTAGACACTAAATAAAAACTAATCAAATGAATGACTATGCTATTAAAGTAGTCCAGGAGGATGGTAATGAGGGTAGTAGGAGGCAGATGGTGTGTGAAAAGAGCCTGAAAAAGAGACCCCCCCAACAGCACAATAACAAAAGGTAAGCCCAGGAGCCTCACATGCCTTGTGGGTACTCATTGTCCTTTTCACCACAGAAGTAGTGTCCAGCATTTGGGGGTTCTATCCCATAACAGTTTCTGGAAGTCCTCCCCTCTCCGTGGGCAGATGGAGGGTTAGGAATAGGTGAAGCAAAGAGGGACAAAGCACGCTAATGACTGTATTTCCCAGTAATTTTTCTCTTTTAATTCTGTGAAAGCTGCAGGAGTGAGTGCATGTAAATTGATGTCTGTAATGGATGTCTGGTTACCATTGACTCTTTTCAAATTTAATCCATTAAGTGGCTTCTATAGAAAAGAGGCCACAGTGGCCCACAATGGAGAGGGTCAATCTTAAAAATAAAAACCAACCTGAATGATTCAGTGCAGAATAGAAAGCCAAACAGTCTCAGATGGTACCAGGCTCTTTGTTATTTATTTTTCAGAAGAGAAGCTAAATCAGGAGCCTGGAGCTTGTGCTAATCTTTCTCTTTCCATTTTGTCCCCCCCTCTCCTCCCAGAGGAAGGAAGCCATTCAGGCGACAAGCAGGCTCTTACCCTGGGCTTCTTATCATTAACCAGAGGAGCCTGTGCTGGAAATGAGATTTGGAGCTGCTACCAGGAAAGGCTGTTTCCTTAATTGAGCATGCTCCTCTTTGAAGTCCTGTCTCCCCGATGGAGCCTGGAGCTGACTGGGTCCCCTGGCCAAGATCACTTGTCTGTAATCTCTAGCTCACCAGAAGCAGATGCTCCAGGACTTGGAGCTTTTCAAAAAGGCCTTTAATAAGATTTCTCAGCCCGCCACGTGCCTGGCAGGCGGAGGGAGGGACAGTTTTCAGAAAAGCCACTGATCAAAGGACCCAA
The DNA here is from genome assembly GCF_000299155.1 of Elephantulus edwardii. Classification (NCBI taxonomy): domain Eukaryota; kingdom Metazoa; phylum Chordata; class Mammalia; order Macroscelidea; family Macroscelididae; genus Elephantulus; species Elephantulus edwardii. Next base: position 21,888,571 of record NW_006399751.1, on the reverse strand, counting down.
GATTTTAGACTCTCTGGGGCTTTCCTGCCAGATATACTTCAGTCAAGATTGTGCTGTTTTGGTAGGCTTCACAAACACACACCACCTCTCTCCTTACTCCTTTTATTCCAGCTTCTAACCCTCTCTCCTTCTAACCCTCTCTCCTTCACGGCCTTCTGAACATGTGCGCACATCATCCCCTTTTCCTCACTGCAAGTTTGCTGCAGTTTGACCGCAGCCCACACCCCTCTCTCTACCTTGTTACTATGTTGACTAGGGTGTTTCCATGTACTGTATTGACAATGCAAAGGCGTGAGGTTCGAATCCAGCAGTTGTGTGTGGTAGGAGGATGGACAATCTCCTCTAGAGTGATTTATGGCCTCTGAAAACCCACTGCAGGGTCAGCCCTGGGTTAAGTCAGACTCAGTGGTACACAGCAACAGTGATTCCTGCTGGTTTCCACGCCAGCCCTCCACCCTCTCCCTTCTCAGCTCCCTTTGAGATGTCTCTTCTCTAATTTGTTTCTCACTTAAATGTTAATGATTCTCCTAGAATCTTAATGATCATCTCACTTCAGTACAGGAGCAAGTGGTGGTGTGAGTTACGCAGTTGGAAGGTTGGCAGTTCAAATGCTCCAGCTGCTTCATAGAAGAAAAATGAGACCTTCCGTTCCCACTGAGATACAGAGGATTGAAAACAAGCAACTAGGTGGCAATGGGTCTGGGTTTTGAGTTCATTTCAACTCAGATCACTCTCCTAAGCTATAGACGCATACACTTCTTACTGGATACTGGCTTACTTTCCCATAGACACGTCATAATTGTGGTCTTGATAACTAGTCTTAGTATCTTCCTACTCAAAACATATTTTCATCTCCTTTATCAAGTTAGTCATAAAAACAATTTATTCTACCTTCTATGCATCTCTGCCCTCACATACATTGGGCATGTTGCTAGGAGTGGTTATTCCTTGGAGAGGGCCATCATGCTTGCAAAGGTGAGGGGACAGCAAGGGAAAGGAAGACCCTCAAGCAAGACTGCAGCAGTGGGCTCAGGGATGTCAGAGGTTGTGAGGATGACACAGGATAGGACAGGGTTCAGCATTGTTGTTCATCAGGTTGCCATGCATTGTACTCAATGGCACTTAACAACAGCAACAAGAAACATCTCTGCAGAGCCCTAGTGGTGCAGTGATTAAGGAACTATGCTTCAAACAGAAAGGAATGGTTTGAACTCACTAGTTTCTCGGTGGGAATAAGATAAAGCCATCTGTTTCAATACAATTCAATTCATTGAAAACCCTAGGAGTTCTAGTCTAACTTCAAGATCACTGGAATTGGAATAGACTAAGTGGTAGTAGATAATCATTTCTCAGATAATTTTTTTAGCTTTCCATTCATGGGAACTATTTCGTTCAGGAACTTAGTTTCAATATCTTTCCTCTATTTTTAGATTATTTTGTTGCTGTTGAGAATGTTTGTATCAAAAGACACATGAAATCAGCAATTTCTACATGTACAATTCAATGACCGTGATTACATCTTTCAAGTTGAGTAACCTTTCCTGCTCTCCTTTACTGAGCCCTTCCTCTGTCATGAACATAAAGTCCCTGCCTCCTAATATTCTTATCTAATCATTTGAGCAGCTCTTGTCACTTTAATCTCATATACATAGATCTTGAAAGAGTGCAATTGTTAAGACAGGTATTCTTTACTGTTTAGTTTTAAGAAGATTTAATATTTTTAGTTTAAAGATTATCTCAGGGCAATAGTTTCAAGACTTAATACAACCTCCATAGCTCCAAAAAGTCTGGAATCCAAGAGATTCTGAAATTGACATCTCTCTCCTTTTTGCTCAGCATTCTTCTACAGAATCTTTGATCAAAATATTCAGTTGGGGAAAAAATACTCAGTTATGTTAGCTAAGTACCATCAGCTCTTGGTCTCAAGGCAAAGGAGACAGTTGTTTATGGAGGCAATTAGCTGCACCTTCCATTTCCTCCTATTCTTACATTCTCTCTTCCTCTGTTGCTCCAGGTGGATAGAGACCAATAATTGTGTCTCCATTTGCAAGTCTCCAGTTGCAGAGGCCCCATCATTTCCAATGAACTACTTACTGTTAATCTCTAACTCATGGCTATTCCATCATCTAGCTTTTACAGTGGAATAAACATTACTTTTGGGCCTAAAAGCCATCAATTTCTGGAACAGAGACTATTATACCAGAGAAAGGAAACTACCCCTCTTACTCTTGACAGATTGAGACTGAGTTGTTGTTGTTGTTGTTGTTATTTGCCATTGAGTCACCTGTAACTCACAGTGACCATACAATAGCTCTCAACCCTGCCCTATCCTGAGCCAGTCTCATTGACCCTGACACACCTCATCCTACTGACCCAGTTATTGTGTCCATCCGTCTCATCCAGGGTCTTCTTCTCTTGTGATGTCCTTCCACTCTTCCAAGCATGATATCCTTCTCCAAGGACTGTTCCCTTCTGGCCACATGCCCAAAGTATGTGAGACAATGCTTCAAAATCCTTGCCTCCAAGAAGAAAATTGGTTTCACCTTCTCCAAGACAGATCTACTTGTTCTCCTGGATGTCTATGTTCAATACTCTTCTCCAGCACCACAAATCAAAGACATGAACATGGCTAATCCTCCTTTGGCTTCTCCAGTGGAATTCACACTGCCTTTGGGTCTAAAAGTTGTCAATTTCTAGGACAGAGACTTTGATATCAGAGAAAGGAAACTACACCTCTTATCCTGGACATAAGGCATAGATTCTTCTTCCATCATCCTTATTAATTTTCCACCTCTCAGATTTATAACAAGCAATTTGGAAGACCATGGCCTGGATTAGATACACCATAGTCTCTAGACTGATGCCATCGCTCTTTAGCACTCTGGAGAGGTCTTTAAGAGCAGTTCCCCAGTGCAACTCGTCTTTTGATTTCCTGACTGCTGGTGCAAAGAGTGTTGATCGTGTATTTGAGCAAGATGAAATTGTTAATAGCATTCATTTCTCCAGCTATCATGAGACTGCTTATTGGCTCAGTAGTGAGGATCTTTATTTTCTTGATGCAATCCATATTGAAGGCTGCAGTCCTTGAATTTCTACAGCAAATGCTTCAAGTCCATCTTAGCGACAGAGAGCAAGGTTGCACCATCTACCTAATACAGGTTGTCTATGAGTCTTCCTCCAAACCTGGTTCCACATTCTTCTTTATAAGCCCAGCCACTCCAATGATCTGTTCAGCAGATAGATTTAAAAGATATGGAGAAAGGATACATACCTCTTGCAAGCCAAGCAAAATCATGTGTTCTGAAATTTCAATTCTTTTTAACACTAGCCAAAATTTGTTGTGTTCCACACAGTGAAATATCTTTGCATAGTCAATAAATCACAAATAGACATCCTTTAGGTACTCTCTACTTTCAACCATGATTCATCTGACATCAGCAATGATATCCCTAGTGACACAGCCTTCTAAACCCAGCTTTATTTTTGGCAGTTCTCTGTTGATGTACTGTTCTAGTTGGATTTGGATAATCTTCAGCAAGATTTTGCTTGCACATGATATAGACTTCACAAAATAGTCTAAAGAAATTACTAGATAAGCAAGCAAACAACAAAAATAAGCCCTGTTGTTCTTATGTGCCATCAAATTGGAAGTGACCCATCCGTTCTGGATTTAGATGAGACTGTGGCACTAAGGACATTATAACCAATGTCAGATGGACCTTGACTAAAAGCAGAGAGAACCAAAAGAATGTCTATCTGTGTTTCATTGACTATGCAAAGGCATTTGACTTTGTGAATCACAACAAATTTTGTTTCTTCTCTAACCTTGAGAAGAATGGGAATGCCAGAACGCTTGATGGTGCTCATGCAAAACCTATACTTGGACTGGGAAGCAATCCTCAGAACAGAGCAAGGAGAAACTGCATGGTTCAAAATCAGGAAAGAAGTGCAGCTGGGATGCATCCAATCTCCATACCTTTTCAATCTATATGCAGAATGGATCATTTGGGATGCTGAACTTTATGAGGAGGAATGTGGCATCAGGATTGGAGGAAGACTCACCAACAATCTGCATTATGCAGATGACATAACCGTGCTTGCTGAAACTGAGGAGTACCTTAAGTATTTGCTGAAGAAGGTCAAGTGTTGCAGTCTTCAATACGGATTGAAGCCCAACAACAAGAAAACAGAGTATCATCATTGGGCCAATTGGCTACACCACGATAAATGGAGAAGAGATTGAGATTGTTAACAATTTCAGCTTGCTCAATTCCACAGTTAACACTCTTAGCACCAGTAGTCAGGAAATAAAAAGACAAATTTCATTAGGAAAATCTCCTATTAGGGACCTCTCCAGAGTGCTAAAGAGCAAAGATGTCAGCCTAGAGACTAAGGTGTGCCTGATCCAGGCCATAGTCTTTGCAATTACTTGCTATGCAGTAGAGAGCTAGACAATGACTAAGGATGATAGAAAAAGAATTGAAGCCTTTGAGTTGTGCTGCTGGAAAAGAGTATTGAACATACCATGGATTGCCAAAAGAATAAAGAAATATGTGGTGGAGAAAGTGAAACCAAAGTTGCTTCTTGAAAGCAAGGATTCTGAAGCTCCGTATGACATAATTTGGGCATGATGCCAGGATGAACCAGTCCTTGGAGAACGATATCATGCTTGGAAGGGTGGAGGGACAGTGCAAGAAAGGAAGACCCTAGATGAAATGGACTGATACCATGACTGGAGTAATGGGATAGTGTGTTGAAGACAGGGAGATGGGCTAAGGATAGGTCAGGGTTCAGATCTATTGTGCGTAGGGTCACTGTGAGTCGCAGGCAACTCGATGCCACATAACAACAATAAGAACAATTTCCCCTGTATCATGAAGACTCGTATTGTTTCACAAAAGATCTAGCTTTGTGCATGTGCACAATGAGACTAGGAAGACAGTGACTTCATCGCAAGCTCTTTATGTCTTTCTTTGATCTCTCAGGATAATTGCCTATTTCACTTGATGTCACATTCAACTATTAAGCTCTACCAATAAGTAGTTGATTATGCCTCTAATTTGTTTTTTTAAAAAAATAAAGCTCTGGGGCATACATTTTCTGGCCAGTCTAATGCAATTAATCTCAGGCCCCTTCGCAAGGGTAGTTAAAAACTACCCTTAAGCGTTATTCTGACTCTAGGGAGGTTCTGCTAAGATCTTTGCCCATTTCTCTTTATTTGGCCTATGGTTTAACTTAATACTTTTAATTAAGTAAAGATATTATTTTTTAGTAGGACAATTAGGCAATGGGCTGGGGGCCTCTTGTTGGAGCCAATCAGGGCCTGGTGTGCTGGCCAGGGTGTTTTGTTTTGTGGGGTTTTTTTTGGTTTGTTTTTGTTTTTGTTTTTAATATTCATTTGGGACTGAGTCTTCAGCTGAAAGCACATGTGTGTAACTGTTGTATTTGAAAGGTGAGTTCTTCTGCTTTGGTTGAAGGTCGACTGTGGACTGGTTGGCTGGTTTTATTTTGTTTACAACGTGTGTGAGTTGATTGGATTTGATGGTTTTGGCTGGCAATGAGCTGTGGGCTGGGGGCCTCTTGTTGGAGCCAACCAGGGCCTAGTGTGCTGGCCTGGGTTTGCTTTTGTTGTTTTTTTTTGCTTTTTTAAATTCGATTGCCTGTGGCTCTCATTGCTCTCTGTGCCTGGTGTTAATTTGTGTTTGAAATGAACATTCTCCTAAGAGCTACAGCACTGCTCTGTCAATTTGCTGTACTGAGGAAACTTGGGGTTGCTGTGATACTGAACACTGCCATTGGTGTCTCAAAGGCCATAATGGTTATGCATAGTTAACAGTATTTGGTGGAGCTCCAAGATTAAGACAGGTTTGGAAGTAGGAGTGGCATCCACTTCCTAAACAACATGCCTCTGTAAATTCTATGAACTTAGAGAAATGACAGTAGTTATAGAAAGGGTTCAGTTCTTTTGTTCATAGGGTTGCTATGAGTCATGCTATGAGCTGATGGCACTTAAAACAACAACCTATAGAATTTAATTTCTTCACTCTTTATATTGAATAAACTCAATATTTTGGGAAAGAACTCTGAAGTTCCCTTTTTCTATCAGCTGTCTCTCCTTTGGTCCAGTCTGTAGACATTATTTGGGCCTCTGGTCTTCTCAGCTTGCCTTTTTTTGTTGATGTGAAACCTCTGCCCTACAAGTGAACTGAATTGAAGGCACTGACTCTTTAGCTTCTTAGCTTTCCTTTCATGAAGAAGAAATTTCCTAGTGATTGGAGGTTAGAAACAGATGAGAGTCCTTGACCTTTCAACTGTACTCACCAGGAGTTTTGCCTTTTGAACTTGGAAATTGAAGGGATGAGAAAGGTTGATGCCTGTCTTTCTTGATGAGGTATGGTCCCACTTGTTCAGAAATTGAAGGAGAAGAGATTCTTCATCTTTCTTACCACACCTGCTTCGAGTAGAGTTTCTACTAAATTAATCTGTATGTGGAGTGAAAAGATTTTGTTTAAATACTGCAAACTCATATGGTTCCTACTAAATTTTAGTAGATTCTCTTGAATAAGTATTTATTCTTTGCTGTATGTTCTTAGGACAATTTTTGGAATATTTGTGTGTATTTCACCAGTTTTGTTTGTTTCTAAAGATAGTCTATGGGTCATCTTGTGTTGCCATCCTGGAAGTCATGAACCTCTTTTATACTGTAGGTTATATCTTTATAAAGAAGACTTTTTGGCAAAGTGCTGAAAAGTGCCATATTTAAACAAACTCAATCATTGCAATTTTACATAAGATAAAAAGTAAAGTGTCTTGAGGAAAGGATATGTTTTTTAATTGGCTCAAGTTCTTCTGTGGGCCAGGCACTGGTGATGGGGAATCCTAGGGGTGAGAATGTAGTTGGAAAGTGGAGGTAGTCATGCTCATCTAGATGGTAACATAATTATGATAAAAACAAAAGGGGGAAATATGGGAAGCCAATACTAAATATTTGTAATAAGCTGAATGCTTTTTAATTAAAAAAATACAAATATAAAAAAGTGAAGGAGAGAAGAAAAAAAAAGAAAGTGGAGGTAGTCATGGTGCTAGAAGGTGGTCAAGGTTGTCATGTTTGGATGTGATGATTCTTTATTGAGCAGCTGTAGGGTCATTGTGGAATTCTATTTATTATTTCAATCATGCTGATTGCCTCCCATTTGTTCTTGTTGATCCACTCTTTTTTATCTTTGTCCAACTTGTTTTGTGTCCAGAGCAATTGACCTGCCAAACCAGTTTTAGAGGGCTGCTTTGCTTGCTGGGTAGATTAAGAGAAATCAAGAGGCAAAAGGACTGTGGGATTTTATCCCTTGATTCTCCATCTGTGGACATCATGGTTTAGCCACACCCCTTAACTGAAGGTTACAACTCTTCTCAAATAACTCTTCTCTGGACTGTGGTAACCACGCTCTTCCCTTGATTCTTCAAGAACAGAGGGCAATAAGGGCTCCGGGTCATTTCTAACCTTGGAATACTGAGGTCTCCATTATTACTTTTCCTAAAGCCTGTTTATGATTTTGAAATAATCTTTTATTACACTATCTTCAAATAATCCAATTTGAGCATACCATCTGTTTCCTCATAGGATCCTGGCTGATATCAACAATTTTACCACAGTTGGCCATCAAATGTCTTGAGGACAGGGTGCTTATTTCCTGCTTTTTACCTGAGTGAGCCATCCTATTGGGTTAGACGGTGTAGGATAGAGGCGGTGGTGGTTTGATGTGAGAGAACTAAGGAAATGTATTTGAATGACAGGATAAGACTAAGTAAGATGTACACTATAAAACTGAATCCTCAACATGTGGAAAATGCCCTTTGGGAAAGATTGTACTGGAAATTTTAAGTAGAAAAGAATCAGAAAAAGGGTTTTGTTTTTTTTAATTAAATGGATAATTTTAATATACAGTGCACCTATGTGCTGATAGTGGATATGTCATCTTTTAAAACACTCTTAATGTTTGG
>NW_006399751.1:21864847-21874688 GCF_000299155.1 Elephantulus edwardii | reverse complement strand
GTGCGAGCCGGGTCGGGGGGAGCAATGCAATACCTGAAGATGGGGGTCATGGGTCAGAGCTGCAAGGGTGTGTAAAAACACTCTTAATGTTTTAAAGCATTCAGTATGTTTTAGAAATTTGAATAATGGGAAAATAATTATACAACAAAAGAACAAGAGAAGGGTCTTGGAAGTCTGAAAGTACACCTTTTTATTTTATTTTTTTGTCTTTTGTTACCAACTGATAATATTACACAAAAAAGGAACATTATAGAGTAATGAGGATAATTGGAGCACTGCTTCAGTATCTTTGGAACAAGGCTGTAGGTACCTAGACAAATGAAAGAAAAGAAACATGTTAGAGACTCAGGACAGAGAAAAGGTGGAACTTTCTGTTTCAAGTTAAGTTGTTTTGTTGCTGATGAGTGCTATCAAGTTGGAACTGACCCATAACTGATCCTTCGGTGGGTTTTCAGAGGCAGTGAATAACACTGGGGGAGATTGCCCGTTCTCCCACAAAGCCCCTAGTGGATTTGAACTATATCCCTTTGGGCTTGCAATGCAGCAAATGACAAGAAGAATAAAAATATTACTTTAGCACATGGTGGTAAGAAATTATAGGAGAATAAGAGGATAGAAACATTAATGAGTACAAGTATTTACAGCTTCAAGTTATTAAATGCTTCCTGAGCTAGGACAAGGAAGGTGTTAAGAGCTTTACATACATTAATGGATTTCATCCTCTTCATTGTCTTTGTAAAACAGATCTCAAGATCTGTATTTTCCAGATGAGGAAGCAAAAACACAGAAAGCTCACAATACCCAGCTGAAATCACATACTAAGCAAGTGAGTGGCTGAGTTGAGAATCAAACTCCAGAGTCTTAAACACTGTTCTCTCTCAAGATGTGGAGGAAGTAGGTGATAGACTGCAGAACTGCTGCCTTTAAATCCAGGATGTCGATAATGAGCTTCACTGTTTCCGCCATCTCCACATTCTTCCTGTCCTTTAACTGGAAAGCTCACTCCTTCTTCCCTATCCCCACCCTCACCTGATAATAATAGTATTTCACATTCATCATTCACCATCACTGAATATTGAATATACCATGGATGGCAAAGGGAACAAACAAGCCTGTCCTAGAAACGGTGCAACCAAGTAACTCTTTAAAGGATTTTGAAGGTCCATCTCACATATTTTGGGCATGTTGTTGGGAGAGGTCAGACCTTGGAGAAGGACATCATGCTTGGAAGGGTTAAAATAAGAGAGGAAGACCCTGGATGAGATGGAATGACCTAGTAACTGTGGCAGTGGGGTTGAGTGTGTCCGAGATGGTGAGGTTGGCTTAGGACAGGGTAAAGTTCTGAGTTGTTGTTCATAATATGGATGCAATGAGTCATAGTCGACTCAAGGGCACATAAAAACAACATCACTGTTTCATTAGCTTTAAATGTATTAGTTCATTAATCTTCAGTATAGCTCCATGAACTAGGTATCATTTTGTTGTTTCTGTTGTCCTTATACAGACGGTAGAGGTATTCTGTGGTGTAGTGTGTTATGAGTCATACTGCTACTGGAAGTTCAGCAGTTTGAATCCATCAGCTGCTCCAGATGGAAAAAAGAAGGACAGTTCTCCCCTCGGAAAAATGTACAACCTCAGAAACACATTGGAGGGTACACTGAGTTGGAATCAACTGGCTAGCAGTGAAGTGATAAAAAGTAAGCTGGAATTTGCAGGGATTTCTGTGTTTTATTAATCATACACTGCCTGGGATATTTTGGTGCTCAGTAAATTGTCTATCTTCTCTTGGGAAGCAGCTGGTGGATTTGAACCTCTTGCCTTTGTGTTGGCAGTATAGCTTCTTACCACTAAAACACTAGAGCTCCTTAATAAAAATATATGAAATAAATAAACTTTACAGATGATGTAACCGAGGCCCCAATCAGGCTTGAAATGTTACAAGTAGTAATGGTGGGACTGGACTCAGAGTCCAGATGTCTGGCTTCACAGTCTGCACGGTATCACTTACTCAACTTTAACTTCATCTTTCACTAAAATCAGCAAAGATGTCCCTCTCTGGGGAAGGTGAAAGGGGAATAGATGCTCTGGGAAGGCCTTTTCATTGTTCTCACCAAATCATGGAATATCCTTGGAAGAAACAGCATCCCAGGCAGCAAGTCAGAGTGTCAATGGTCTAGCCTTTCGCTTTAGCCTTACGGCCTGCATTGCCTCCTCCTTGACTTCCTCCTCATTCCTTGCAGTGCTTCTGTCCTCTCATGTACTCACTCAGATTCCCAGGATCACACGCCCACCCTCAACCTTGCCCTTTATCTCCCTTGGCGAGCTCCTGGTGTGACACTGTCCATGCAGCGATTTCCTCCCATGTCCATGCAGTGATTTCTTCCCATCCCAGGGAAGGGGTGGCATTTTGTTGACTCTGCAGAAAACTCCACTTGGGTTTCCATTTCTATTCAATCTCCTCTTTGAAGCTCTTTATTGTCTCTTTGTTGTCCACAAAGTGCATTTCCTGCTTCCTCTCAAAACCTGAAATTAAACAGAGGATGCTAACCTGGGTGTAAAACCCAGATAAGGCTGGCACGAACCCCTTCCTTACTCTAATATAGAAGCAGCAGCAGCAGCAGGGAGATGGCTGGTAGTGTCTGTTAGACTTTTTGTAGACAATGCCTAGCAGCAGGTGAGCATATCTTTGAGGGTTAAGCGTGGCCTTTAGAAGTATACTGTTATTACAATACCTTGCGTGAGCCCATGCCTTGGAATTCAGCAGAGTAAAACTATCAGAAGGATGAGTTGCATCGGAACTTCCCAGATAGAACAGATTATATCAATGATGAGATTCAGTCTAGCTCTGCATTTGCCATGACTTAATGTCCCATGAAAGAGCTGTGACTCCACAACTGAGAACAATAATTGAAACTAAAACAGGGTTTTCCAATTGGAGGATTAGCTATTCATTTCTAGAGTCAGGAGTTTAGGAAGAAGTACTATGTTGATAAACCACAAATACTATTTTGTCTTTCGGGAAGAAACCAGAGAAGTTCTTGGGAGGTGAGCTATGGAAGGCAAATTGCCTTTCGTGGTCTCCTTTCGATTCCTGGCTCTCAGCGCTTGTGACTCATAACCGCGGAGACTCCAGCCTCAGCCAGGCAGCTGTTGGGAGCCGGCATGGAGGTGATTACTGTAGGTGACTAAATAGCCTCCAGCTGAGGTAGCAGAATCTGGTGCCGCTAATGAGAAAAGATGACTCTGCCTTTCCCCCCACAAGCTGGGGTTTTCTTGGGCGCATTTTCATTGTGTGCAAAGAAGTTTCCACCACAGATGCAGAATCATGGAGTGTTAGAACTCAGGCTCACCGCCAGTCCTCGAATTCCTGCTCGGAGAGACCCAAGGCTGTAAATCTCAATGGGAGGGGAATGTCCACCTTTCTCCTGAGGAGCCACTGGTGGTTTTGAACCACTGGAAAGAATTAATTAGTAAACATTCTCTTCCACTTTTTAAAATTAGGTATAGTGAAGTTGAGGCCAAGAGACCAGTTAATTTACGTAATTTGATGAGAGAAACCCAGATGGACATCTCTGAGACCAGAGGTTTTTTGCCACAGATGTAGCAAGTTTGTCTCCATGGGTCATCTCATGGTTTCTAGTAGAATAGTCAGAGAGGACAAGGAGTCTGGGCGGTGCAATGATTAAGGGCTCATTTGCTACCTGAAAGGCCAGCAGTTTGAATCCACTCAGCTTCTCTTCAGAAGAAGGGCCTGGTGATGTGGTCCTGTAATGATTACGACCTAGAAAACCTTGTGTGGCTGCTCTGTTTAGTCACATAGGATCTCTATGAGTGACAGTAGACTTGACAACACCTTATAATAACAAATTGGAGAGTACAGAATGTTCTTTTGTGAATGATTGTTAATATTTCTTTTTAGGTTTGGCATAATTCTAAAAATCAGTGATGCTGAGCAAAAACAGTGTCTTTAGGGCCATCTTGGAGGGAGAAACAAACAGAGGACAAAGTTGTTAGGTACTGTTGAGTCAAGTAGGACTCAAAGCAACTCTATGAACAACAGATCTGGACCTTGCTCTATCCTGCACCGTCCGCACCATCTCTGATATGCTCGAGCCCATTGTACAGTGTCAATCCATCTTGCTGAGGGTCTTACTCTTTTTCTCTGCCCCTCTACTTCTCCCAGCATTAAGTCCCTTTCCAAGAACTGGCCTTTCTTGACAACATGCCCAAATTATGTAAGATGAAGTTTCACCATCCCTGCCTCTAAGCAGCACGCTGGTTGCACTTCCTCCAAGACAGATTTGTTTGTTCTTTTGGCCATCCATGGGATGTTCAATATTCTTTACCAATTCTTCAATCAACAAATAACAGATGTTCTAAAGTCCTAAGAATAACCAGAGAATATTACTGGAACACAATGACCAGTAAGCAAAGGAACCTGTGAGGCTATAGAACTTGAATTTATCCTGGCCATGGTGGCCAAAGGACATCATGTATATTTCACATTTTCAGCTTGCCAAGTTTGCAGAGTATATGGGAAATGGTGCTGTGTCAACTTGTCTAGTCTAGAAACTTTGTTTCCCAGAATCCCCTTCAGTGTATGACTCAGGTTATAGTTAGCTAGAATTGCTTGCATGAGATTTAAAAGATGGAAGAGAAGCAGTGGTTATTACATTCTAAAGTCTTTTCAAGGTTGGGAGTGGTGACAGTCACGCCCTTGTTCTTGCCATGCTCTGCATACATTTCTTCCAGATGTTGACCTTGCTGATCATCAGCTACCCTGAGCCCACCACTAGATCTGGTCTATAGATACACAGACGTAGCAGAGGCGAGAGCTTCTCCTGGACCATTCACCAAGTCCCCCATCACAACAACACTGTGAAGCAGCTAGAAGGTGATTGACTTAGAAGATTGACTGTAGATATCCCTTTCTATAATTCTTCAACTCACTCATTCATATCTTTACTTTCCCAGCTCCACCCACACTTACTCTAAGCCTCAATCCTTTAAGAAATCCTTTTTCCTATAATACACAGAGTGAGTCTACTTCCCTGACTAAATTCCAAGTGATTCAAGCTCTGTCTCCAGGAATGGTGAGCTTGGGGTGATTGAATTCATTTACCTCTTCCTTTCTTTGGTAATCCACATTAAAGTCAGGGTGACAAAGGAGGAGACAGGAAGTGCTCTCAATGTGTGCAGGCAAAATGTGTTGTCAGCATTTCTCTGTGTGATTCTCCAGGTGAAGTAGAAATGTCCCCAATCCTTCAAGCAAAGAATTCGAAGGGAAGATTAAAGGCTTTGAACCTGTGGAGTCGTTCTATTCCTCACACAAGGGATCACTACGTACAGCAATCAACTTGATGCTAACTACTTTGGCTAATTCTTAGGGTACCTCATTATGAAAAGATTGCCAAAGATTTCTAAAAGGCAACATTAGAACCCTTGTCTAAGTTAGATCTTACTTATTTCAAAATAATTGCAGTAAAAAGGATGCTGTTAATTTTTAATGAAATGAACTAAGAACATCACCATGAGATTTGTCAGCAGTCCACGCAAGCATGGATTTTGATATTTGTATAGCTTATAAAAATAATTTGTTTCTGTTGTTGTCAAGAATATACACAGTGGAACATATACCAATTCAACAGTTTCTATATGTAAAATTTGGTAACTAATTTTGTAACTTGAAGTTGAACACATGCCTCAGCTGTCTGCTGTAGCAGTGTTAATTCACAAAGTAGAAAAACGATGGACAAATTCTTAAATCAGGTCTGTTTCTACTTCTGTTGTAAAAGGGGAGTTTACTATGGCCTGATAGCGTAGCAAAGCTAACATTAAAGAGCCTGTATTATTTTGTGGAACAACAGCATGATCCAAGTGTCTGTCTATGTGAGCTCTTTGGAAGCTAGGATTTTGAAGCTCTAACTCACATACTTTGGTCACGTGTCCAGGAGAGACCCGTCCTTGGAGAACGAGATCATGCTTGGAAGGGTGGAGGGACAGCGCAGGAGAGGGAGACCCCGGATGAGATGGATTGATACAGTAACTGGAGCAATGGGGGTTCATGTGTTGGAATTAGTGAGACAGGATCAGGACAGGGCAGGGTTCAGAACAGCTGTACCTAGGGTCACTATGGGTCACAGGTGACTCGGCAGAACATAACAACAATAGCAATACTTTTGGAGAAAAGGTACATTTGTCTCATTTCTTCTCTGGGCTAAGGCCTCTCTACATTTCTCCGATATCCCTTGGTACCACCTCTGCTTTGGACTTATGCACATCTGCACCTCAGTGTGTTTTGTAATTTTCTTCTTGAAATCATGCCGATTTTGGCCTCAGGATGAATCTGTATTTCATTAGTATAAATTGTGTCTTCTGTTTGGGAGAACTAGATCCCATTCTCAGCCAGCACATCTCATGTATGGCCATCACCTGACTGTCAGTGCGTGTGTGCTGCTCTGGTGCTGAGTAGATTTTAACGTCCAGACTAAGACAGAACTAGGAAGAAAGTCCTGGAGATCTATCTACTTTCAGCACTTTGGATCTCAGTGGTCTGATCTTTAATCAGTCATGGGACTGGTGCAGGACTGGGCAGCCTCCATCCCACTGTGCATGGGGGTTTGTCCCGAGTTAAGGCTTGACCAGACAACATTAGCAACAATTACTGGCCTGGCTGGAGTAAGGATACAGACCAGTCTGTCACGCTCAACCTCGTCACTCTGTTCCTGAAGGCCTCAATCGTTCTGTTTAGAGTAAAAATTATTTATTTTTTTTAAGCTTTAAGATAGCAGAAGATGGAAATAAATGTCTGTATTATCATCTTAAAAGTTCTTAGGCACTTCATTGAGAAACTCCATGAGGACCTGGATCATCCTACCTTGATCTCCCTAATCCATTTATTTTGCTATTGCTGTTGTTGAGGATAAACACAGCAAAACATACATTCATCTCTCCTTTTCTTAGAATTTGGGGATATTGAGGTAAATTTCTTGACATTGAAAGCTCCTCCTTCTAGTGGACAGCAGTCTACGAGTTCTGATAAACATTAAAATTGTGTAGCCACCACCACCATCTTCATCTTCCCCATGGCCTTTCTTGTCGCTCTTTCCTCTCAGCTCCTGCCTCGGGTCCCTACTTGTCTTTGTTCTGTCGCTCTGCCTTTGCCTTTTTGAGAGACTCAGTTAAAAAATGTAACAATAAAAAGTAATCATCAAGTACAGAGGTGGGCTAGTTTACTTAGCACAATGCATTCGATCTTCATTCATACTGCTTGGTGAATCGGTAGTTTGCTTGTTCATACCACTAAGTGTCTTTCACTGCATGCGTGCAGTATGGTTGGTTGTTCATTCACCAGCCAAAAGATAATTAGTTTTGATATGGATTTTTTTTTATTTGTGACTATAGCTACTATAAACCTATGCATACAGATTTTTACGTGGACATGTGTATTAACTTCTCTTGAGTAAACACCTAGGGGTGTGATTGTTAAATCATAAAGGTATATGTTTAACTTTATAAGGAACGGGCAGATTTCAAAAGGGGCTGTGGTGCCACCAGCAACATCCAGCTGATCCACATCCTCACTAGCCCTTGTGTCTTTGACTTTTCCCAAAATTCTCATGGCTCTACTTTGCTGGCTGTTCTGGGGAAAGGATGACTGGTGCCAAGTCAAGTAATGCAAGTAAGAAGAAGAAAGAGTCAAAGAAGCAGGCCAAGGAAATGGGGGTGGGGGAGTAAGTCTAGCAAGCAGAAACAAAAAGAACAGAGGAAACATGAAGAGGTAAAATCACAGTCCTCGGAAAAGGCCCCCTGGCCATAGATAGACTTAAGAACTCTGGGGAAAAGGGAAGGGGAGAAAATAGCCTACTCTTTGAAATTGAGGTGATAGTAACCTTTGCTTCCATTCCTGTTTAAACACCTGGTTTCCCTGCTGTAACACCTGTTGTTACCTGTAGTTAGAATGAGGTATTATCTTGGAGCCTATTGTAAACTGCTTAAGAAGATACTATACTATCATAAAACAACAACAACAAAAAAACCCAAAGGAAATCATAAGAGAGTTCGTCTCATAGTTCCCCTCAGCCATTCCATGCGGGAAAAAGAATCCAGTCCAGCCTCTACTCTTGAGTCTTTATTATGTCCAGAATTCTGGGCCAAGTGAAATTAAATCAACACGTTTGAAAAAAAAATTCTATTGAGTTTTTGTGGTGTCTGACTGTGCTTTGAATTTGATTTTATCACTTGACTAGCAATCATACTGATATCGGTATGTTACCAATGATTAACAAGCTCAATTACTTACTGAGAAGTTGGCAGTTCAAGTGCTCAGAAGGGCCTTGGAAGACAGAGCTGGCAATCTACTTCCAAATCAGTCACTGAAAACTCAGTGGAATACAATGATATTGAACACTCATGTTGTTGTTATTGTGTACTGTCAAGTCAGAACTGGCCCTTACCTGACCCGCCAGTGGGCTTTCATAGTCAGTAAATTGCACAGGAAAAGGTTGCTTGTCCTTCTGTGAAGCAGCTGGTAGATTCAAGCTCTGTAGCTTTGGGTCAGCAGTGCAATTCTTACCACTAAGCCTCCTGAGCACACACATAGGGTCAATAAATTGGAAAATAAAACAAAAGCACCGACAGATATTTTACTGTGATCAGTTGTTTTAGGAAATTTAGGGAAGGTGTGTTGACACCTGTATTCTTTCTCCATACTTACTTAATCCATACGCTGAACAAATATTTTGGACTCTATGAAAAAAAGGTGGCTTCAGGATTGGAGGAAGACTCATCAATAACCTTTGTTTTGCAAATAGCACAACCTTGCTTTCTGTGAGGACTTGAAGCACTTGCTGCAGAAGATTAAACACTGCAGTCTTCAATACGATTGCATCTCAACATTGAAAAAACAAATATCCTTACCACTAGACTTAAAGGCAACATCATAGTAGACAGAGAAAAGACTGAGAATGTCAATGACTTCATCTTACTTGAGTCCACAATCTACACAAGGGTACTAATAGTAAGGAGTCAAAGAGATATAGTACACTGGGAAAGTCTGCAAGTCAGGGACATCTCCAAATTATTAAGAATAATGTGAATTTGAGGCCCAAGTTGACTCAGTCTACGGTCTTTTCACTTACTTGCTATGCATCTGAGAGCTGGACAATGAATAAGGATGACAAAAGAATAATTGATGCCTTTGAACTGTGGTGTTGGAGAAGGTTCTGAGGAACCCATGGACTGCTGAAAGAACGGATATGTCTTAGTGGAGGTGCAGCCAGAGTGCTCCTTGAAGGCAAAGATGAGGAATCTTCAACTCAGATATTTTGGACATATTGTGAGGAGAGAACATGATGCTTGGGAAGAGGGAGTGATGGTGAAGGAGAGGAAAATCCTCAGCTGGATACGTTTACATGGTGACTGTGGCTGGGGGCTTGCGTGTATCAAAGACTGTGAGGCTGGCACGGGAGAGGACAGGTTCACATGTCAGTAAGCACATGTGCTCCTTGCTTACCTAACCTGTAGGGTGAGTAAGTACCTGGGTGTAAGCACAAAACGCTCCATGCTTACACGACCTGCAGGGTGAGTGGGCACACTCAGCGCCACTTACCGCAGTCAGCACAGTATGTGATGTGACTCACGGGACGAGTAAGTACAACACTCCCCACGCTTACCTTACACACAGGGTGAGTGAGCACAGCGAGCTTGTTCTTTCAGGCCAGTAAGCACAATAAGCCTCATGCTTATCTGCCTGAAGGGTTAGTAAGCACAGAAAGACTATGCTTACTTGGCAGGGGACACAATAAACTCTGATGTCCAGTACCTCTTCAAAGTGATATGA
>NW_006399751.1:21843508-21856242 GCF_000299155.1 Elephantulus edwardii | reverse complement strand
AGAGTGGCTTACTAGGGTTCCTCAGGGCATGATTCGAAAGATTGCTGACTTGTCTGACCTCATGTAATCCTTATGATAGTCTGAGACTAAGTGTGATCATTCCAGTATACCATATGGTCAAGCTGGGGCTGAGGCCTGCTGATCGCCAGTGATGGAGTCACAAGTCTCCTTCCACTGACGACATGAATGCATCAACCTTCAGCAGAGACTCAGAAGTGCAGCAGCTCTAAGATGGACATTTGTGGGAGCCATGGTGACTGAACAAAGTTGAATCATCTTCCCCACTGAAGAAGCCCCTGGCTCACAAATCCAAGGCAAAATATAGCTGCTGGGAAAGTTGAGCTAGCTAGCTGAAGCCAAAACTGGGATGTTGCTTACATCCTCGGGAGCCCCATTGTATTCAGTTCTGTCCCCCCTCAGGCTGCCTGTGTCTGGTGGGTAACATCTCTCCCACTGAGTATGAGTTCTCCAGTTCCTCCTCTGTTGTTTTCCCTGCTTCCTCCCCAGCTGTGGACCTGCCAAAGAACAAAGGAAGGGGAAATAGAGTGTACGAGGACTAAGACTTGGGGAGCTAGAAAAGAAATGGGACATGGGCTCAGGAATTGAGAGAAAGGAAGTGTGTTGTTACCAGACAAAGTTTCCTGGTGGGATGAGAGGCTTTATGGTGTGTTGAAAAATAAGGTTGACGGAAAATAAACAATGCGTTTCATAAAAAAAAAAAAGGTGCAGGAACACATTCTGGGCTTTATTAAAAGGTCTACTTGGGAACCATGTTCCAATGCATGCCTCTCTCCAGACGTTGACTGCCACAGGAGCATGGCAAAAATCGTGGGGATGGTGCAGGGAAGAGCAAGGGTCGCTCAGAGTCTACTCAGCAACATCTAACAACAACAGCAGACAGTGTACTTTTTTTGAACTGTAGACAATTGAAGTGAGTGAGATATGGAAACAAAAAAATACAAAACAAAACAATAAGCCCCAAACTGATGCCAAATGTTGAATGAAAAAGAGAAAAATCTCAGGTCTAGTGAAGCACTTGGCTTCATGACAAAAATATTGATGCTACAAAGATATCCAGAGGAACCTCAGAAGAAAGGTCTGAGAGTTCCCTGAAAGGAACTCTACAAGGCTTAGTGCTACCACAGGCCAGAACAGACCCCGCGGTGACGTGGTGACTAACGTCTTTGGTCAAGAGATGGGTTTCTCTACCCTTGGTGAGCAGAAGCAGATGGTGATAGGCCAGCAGCTTTGATGTAAGTTCTGGTGCAGGAGGAGATTCTGTAAAGTAGTCGAGGGAAAACGGAGAAGAGGAAGTCAAGGCCCTTGAGGTCTGGCATTTGGTAAGTGCTCAGCACATGGCTGATTAAATAAGGGAGCTCACAGAGCTGGTGCTGACGGCCCTGGGAAGCAGGCCAGGGTACACGGCGAGCAGTGAGCAGAGGCAGCCCTGCCCTGGGAATTCAGGGCACTAACCCTGTGTCCTGGAGGCTGTTTAGATTTTCCTCCTCTCGCCCCACTTCTGCTTTTTCTATTTTTATAAGTTGAATTGCTCAATGGCTATTTAACCATATATATATACGTCTACACTTCCAAAGATTTGCTTATTTGTTTTAAGAGGTGATTTTATACCATAGAACAGAAAACTAATGCCTTCTCCTACTTTTTGGGTTTTTTAAAAAAGATGGATTCTCAAATATCTCTGGAAATTTCAGGAAGTCCTTCAACAGAATAAAAATGTTATTCTTTTCTGCTTTCTGTGAGGAATTCAGTATGAACCTGTCTCCCCCTGGTGGAATTAATTTTATTTTTCCACTGTATAATACTTAAATAAGGAGTAAGGGGGATTTATTATTTTATATAGTATCATTCTTTGCACCAGAAAAGGAGGTCTTTTAAACTTATCGAAGAAAAATATTTAAGTTTGGTGGGTTTTTTTTTTAATTTTAACAAGTATTTTGAAATAAATTTTCTAGGAAATACTTTATCATATGCAAATTCTGCCTGTAAAATAGAATTATTTAAGATTCAGCATTAGTTAAAAATTGCCTGATCTTTTGATGTAGGCTGAATTTTTTTTTCCACTTTATGAAAAAAGAAGGAAAGCAGGAGTTTTCCTAGGAACCATGGCAAATGAACATTTTCCTTTCTTTCCAGGATCCTTTGCAGAATTGTTGTTACAATAACCAAATACCACAATGTTGTTGTTGTTGTTGTATACCATAAAGTCAGAGCTGACCCATAGTAACCCTCCAGCAGGTTTTCAGACGCAGTTAAGCACATTGGAGGAGAATGCCCATCTTTCTCCAGCAGAGCTGTTGGTGATTTCGAACCACTTGCCTTCGAGATTACAGTGCAGCTTCTTACCACTAGGCATCCCCTTCTTGTCAAGGAGTGATAGGGAATGGCAAAGGACATACTGACAAAGGAGATTAATCAGAACTGGCTTTGACAAGCACTGTGGCAATGGGACAATTAAAATAGACTTTCAAGGGGGAAAAGAAAAAGAGGGATGAACTGGGGGTGGGGTAGAGAAAATAGTGCAACAATGAATGGAAACCCAAAATATGTGTAAATGTTCATTGAAGTTAATAAAATTTAATTAAAAAAAGAAAAAAATTATCTTGGATCATTTTGGGAGTAAAACTGTTAGTCTAGTTTCGCAAGGAAACTGGGGCTTAAGGACGTTAAGTAACACACAATCAGTTATTGGGATTTAAACTGTGTTAAATCAGTGATTCTAAACAAAACTTGAGGCAAGAAGATCAAGAGACAATTTTGGCTTTTGGCAGCAACGTTGAAGATACACTTGGGGATGAGCTGGGTGTGTGCTACTAACCCATTGATTTTATTTTTTCTTCTGTATTTTGAAGAGTAATTGATTTAGAAATGACATGAGTTAGTCCTATTTTGTAACTCTTTGCAAGGTTAGTTTTAAATTCTACAATGTTCAATAGGTATGACAAATAATAGACACCAATCAGGCAACAGAAGGAGACTTGGGCCCCAGGTGTCTAGGAGGTAGAAATGATTATCTCATGTCATTTTTGCTCCATTAAAGCATGTAGTCACAACCTCCCCATTGACTGGGGTTACGAGTGAGGCAGATATTACACACCAGCTTGAACAAGACATGACAAAGCTTCATTGCTGATCCGGAAACCCCTGCGGCCAAACAGGGAGAAAGGGTAGGGTAACAGAGGCTCTTTTGAAACATAAGGAAGGTTTTTAAATATGACGTTTTGGTCAATTTTCTATAAAGTGCCATTCGATAGTCTTTGAACCGGCTCTAAGTCCACATAAAAAGACAGAGCTGGTGATCTCCATGAAATTGTTGAATCTTGGTTGCCTTGGTGATGCTTTTCTTCAAAGGTTTAAATCAAGTGGAGTCATTTCTGTGATGTGACCAGCCTATCCCCTCTCCTGTAAGCCTCACCTTTCTGAGAACATCTGGCTCAACAGGAAAAGGAAAGTTCACTTGGTCTGGGAAAAATTTTTTCTGAGTAGAATCAGTTGTAAATAATTGCCAAGAAGACAGTGTCTAGGTGAGCTCAGCACACTGTTGAAAATGACAGACCCTGAGATAGCCACTCATGCTGAGTTAGTATAAATATTGTGTTCAAAGGAGGCTTAATTTTAGTCAATGGGCTTAAAACAGCATGCCACAATGCTTTTGGACAAGAGGCAAAAAAAAATTTTTTTTTAAAAATCCAAAGTCAACTAGTTTAAAAAGGGAAACAGCTCATTTTCTCTAAGAAAGGAAAAAAAAAGTGTGAGACCTTTGAGATCAGCTAATTCAGAGATAAAATTATATCATCAAGGATTCTAATTCTTTTTGTACTTTTATTCTGCCATCTCATCTTGCCATCCTTATTCAGCTTGTTGCAGTCATAGTCACATAGTGGCTGCTGCAGCTCCAGGGGTTACATGTAGAAGTTAAAATATCCAGCAGAAGAAGAGATGCATTTATTGTCCTAGGCTGCTTCCCCCGCTCCCCCGCCCCCAGCTCTGTGAGAGAAGAATGAGCAATCTTGTCGAATGCACCGTCCTGCCTCTGAAAAACTGCTGAAGGCTAAGTTAGGAGTCTGATCTGACTTGATGGCATAAAACAATGATGAAGAGTATACTTTCTAGAACTCCTCAGCAGATATTTACTTATAATTTATCAGCCAGAACTGGATTACATGGTTAAAACAGTCACTGGGAAGAGTAGCTGTACCACTATGGTTGCCTTAAACCAATCAGTACTGACCCTTGAGTCACAGGGGAGAAGGCGATTTTGGAATTTAACAGGAGCTATGTTGTTATTGTTGTTTTGTGCCCATTGAGTCAGAACTGACTTGTAGCTGACCTTCCAGGAGGCTTTTAGAGTATATAACTTGCACAGGAAGAGACTGCCCATCTTTATCACTCAGAGCAGCTAGTGGATTTGAACTGCCTGCCTTTGGGATGGCAGTGAGCTCCTTACCCACTATGCCACCAGATCTCCCTTTGTCATTACTAGGGGTAGGGAGTTAGGGGAAGGATGAGAGAGAATTGGTAAAAGGCTTTGTGTTAGCATGTATGTCTACGGTATAGAGCTTGGAATATATGAATACATGTGCATATATCTATATATATTTTTCTTTCTGAAAGTCATTTTCTTT
Organism: Elephantulus edwardii; assembly: GCF_000299155.1. Taxonomy (NCBI): domain Eukaryota; kingdom Metazoa; phylum Chordata; class Mammalia; order Macroscelidea; family Macroscelididae; genus Elephantulus; species Elephantulus edwardii. The sequence goes on along the minus strand of NW_006399751.1, from coordinate 21,851,599 downwards.
AAAGGATCCTATTTATAGTTCTGATCCAATCACAACCACTTGGAATTTAACTTGGCATAAATAATCATAGTCAACATCTTTAGGTAGTGACATACTCCCTACTGGGGAGGGGAAAAAAAGAAATGTTGTAAGAGCTCAGATTTCCAGGCATTAGGAAATTCTAAAGAATAAATGTTAATTACTGTCATTTCACATTTCAGTCTAACAATGGACGGTCCCAAGTCCTTGAGCAACTTTGCCATCTGTTTCCAAACCAGCAAAGAGAAGTTCTTCAAGCATTTTCCCAAAGTTTCTCTTTTAAATCATATTAGAAGTGATTCTAGAGGATAAAAATTTTAATATTTACCACACCAACTGTGTGTGTGCGCACGCATGTGCGCCTGCACACACATGTGCTTATGTGAGAGAGACACAGAAAAAGAACCATGAGAAGGAAAGAGGAAAAGAGAGAACAAAGTAATTAAATTATAGCTACAACTGTTAAGGAAAAGTGCTTAATAAGTCTCTTTTACATAGAAAATGAGACTCAAAGAACATATTTAGAAGAAAAGAGCAAAGAGACAGTGCAATATCCTGCATATGGAATGAACGAAAGTGTAGTTATGGGAAGAAAAGAGACAGGACAAAATGAGAAGTGAACAAGGCTTCAAGGCAGAAGCTCAACCTGGATTTTTCAAATATTTTCAAGGTTGGAGGTGGAATGACCATGAGCATCTAAATTATGCACCTGCACAAAGCAGAATTGTGTGGTAGATGTAGTTGCAACAAAGAATTATAATGCAGGATGCTTATGTACAGCCCAGAACATCACCGGACTTGTTTCCTGGCTTGGAGGTTTAGGGTCACAGTTTCATGACTGGCCTAATAACATGTTTGAGTCACCTGCGACTCAACAGCACTTAACAATAACAGTAACAACATCAAGAATCACATGTTTAGCATCTCATTCTTCCTAGTTGGGTGAGTAGTACCTGGAGTTTTGAAAGCTTGCAAGTCATCCAACTCACAACAAATGGTCTCTCTTTACCCAGAGAAACAAAGGAAGAAGTCTAGTCAGAAACATGAGAATATGGGATGCATGACTAATAACTGCCTCCTTGTACACGAAATGGGTAGTGCCAAGTTACCATTACAGAACATTTTGGCCCAAAATATCACAAAAGAATTCTGATCAAAAGGGAGCAAATGTAAAAAAAAAAAAAAAAAGGGAGCAAATGCAGAACCAACAAACTTCCAAATTTTCATGGACTCCAGACTTCTAGAGGCATCAGCATTGAATGAACTCCTGAAATGATTTCCCCAGGATATTCTTTAAACCAAAATTATTTCTGGAAGATTTTTTAAAACCAAGTAATATCCTGGCATAACTAGTTAAAAGCTCTAGAGTTCATAGCATAATCCACGGGGAATTGTCTTGCTAACCCAAAGGTTCAGATCCACATGCAGCCCTGCAGGAGAAAGGTGGATAATCTCCTCCCATGTGATTACAGTCTTGAAAACTGAAGGGAGGGACAGCTATGGGTTGGTTCTGGCTCCACGGCAAGAAGTTCGTTTATGTGGTTGTTTATGGAAAAGTTCTGTTTTTAAGAATTGCTGTGGTGGTGGTGGTGTGCTGTTGAGTCCTAATGGAAGCTCAGCTGACCCTCCAGCAGGCTTTCAGAGGCAGTAAATCACACAGAAGGTCGCCCCTCCTCCGTCCTCCTCTCTTGGAGCACCTGGTGGAATGGCATGCCTTTGGTATTGCAGTGTACCTCCTTCCCACTAGGCCACCAGAGCTCCCTTCTAAGAACTCTGTGAGATCAAATTGACAGCAGCAACTTGAAGGATTAGGAAACTTTAGGAAGCAATGAATTTATGCTACCAGGAGTAGAATAGCAGAGAAAATGAGGGTGAAAATAGCTGTACGACTTGCAGAATGTAATGAATGTCACTACACAGTACATGTAGCCATTATTTTGCTGTGTATATTCTCAGCAATAACAAAGTCAGTATAGTTATATATTTACAAATGTTCAAGATATTACTCTGACAAGACAAGGGCTTTTTCAAACTATCTGATGCTTTACTGGACCTTGTTGTGTTGCTGCTACGTAATTGTCTTAGGTCACTTCAAATTGATGTTAAATTTCACCTTACACCTTATCATCTGTGTGAACATTTGAGGAAAATGGAAATGGCTGAATTCGGCCCGTGAGTCAGAGTAGAGAAAGAGGAGGGATCCGCTGTGCGCAGTGATGTTTGCATGAGATCCAGAGTTTAACAGAAGAAAGAAACCTGACATCAGCCGGAACCATGGAAAAGTGGGGTGAAGGAAATGGGAAGGACCTATTGTGAAAACCAGTGTATTCAAACTTTATAAATAAATCAGAATAAAAGAAAATAGGAATATAAAAAATATAATAGTAAGAAAAAATTTTTAAAAAGCCAAGTTGAATTTTGGAGGTGTCTTTCCTCATGGAATTTGGAAAGGAGACTAAAAGTCTTATGCAAATCTTAAAGACAGGATGGATTGTGTCAGCTGACACCTGGTTTGCACTGATATAATGAGAAATAATAGGCAAAACCATTGAATAAAAAAAATTCAATACTACATTAAAATATATGTCATAAACATTTTCCACTTTTAAAAATATATTCAACATAAATTAAACTTTATTAGAGAAATGTGGCATAAGAATTGGAGGAAGGCTTATCAATAATCTGCATTGTGCAGATGACACAACCCTGCTTACTGAAACTGAGGAGGACCTGCAGTGCCTGCTGCAGAGGGTCAAAGACTGCAGCCTTCAATATGGATTGAGGCTCAATATCAAGAAAACAGATTCTCACCACTGGGCCATTTGACAGCATCGTGATGGACGGTGAAGAGATTGAGACTGTTAACAGCATTTGTTTTCTTGGCTCCACAGTCAACACTCTTGGCACCAGCAGCCAGGAAATTAAAAGACGTATTGCGATGGGAAAGTCTGCTGTTAGAGACATCTCCAAAGTATGGAAGATCAATAATGTCACTCTGGAGACTAAGGTGCATCTGATACAGTCCATGGCTTTTACAATCACTTGCTATGCATTAGAGAGCTGGACAATGACTAGGGATGAGAGAACAAGAATTGATGCTTTTGAGCTGTGGTGTTGGAGAAGAGTGTTGAATATGCCATGGACTGCTAAGAAAACAAACAGGTTTGTCCTGGAGACAGTAAAGCTGGGCTGCTCCTTTGATTCTGAAGCTTCGTCTAACATACTTTGGACATGTTGCAAGAGGGACCAATTCTTGGAGAGGGATGTCATACTTGGGAGGTAGAGGGACAGTGCAGGAGAGGAAGACACTCTATGAGGTGGATTGTTTCAGTGACTGGGGTAGTCGGCGTAGGTGTGTTGGAGACAGTGAGATTCACACAGGATAGAGCAGGGTTTTGGGCTGTTGTACATAGGGTCGCTATGAGTTGCAGGTGACTCAACAGCACATAACAACAATAAATCTTATTATAAATAAAAATACCTATCTAGCAAAATTTTATAGGCCTTCATTTCAGGTAATAGTGGAAAATGCTTGTACAGGCCTTCTACATTTATTTGAATAGGACTGAACAAATATTTAGTTTTTATTATGTGTCAATAAGGGAAAAAAATTACAATTCATCATTTGATTTCCTGACTGCTAGTACCGAAAGTGTTGATTGTGGAGCCAAGCAAATAGAATCTGTTTACAATCTCAGTCTCTTCATCTATCATTATGCTTGCTTTCAATAGGCCAAGTGGTGAGAATCTTTGTTTTCTTAATGTTGAGTTTCAATCCATATTGAAGGCTGCAGTCCTTGACCTTCTGCAGCAAATTCTTCAGGCCTTCTCAGTTTCGACAAGTATGTGTCATTTGCATAATGCAGTTTGTTGATAAGTCTTCCTCTAATCCTGATGCCACATCCTTCCTCAAAGTCCAGCCTCCCAGATGATCTGGTCTGCATATAGATTGAAAAGTTATAGAAATAGATGTATCCCTGGCGTACACCCTTCCCGATTTTGAACCATACAGTGTTTCCTTGCTCTGTTCTGATGGCTGCTTCTTGGTCCAATTATAGGGTTTTGCATAAACACAATCAAATGTTCTGGGATTCCCATTCTTCTCAGACTTAGCCGCAGTTTGTTGTGATCCACTCAGTCAAATGCCTTTGCATAGTCAATGGAACACAGACATACCTCTGGTACTCTCTACTTTCAGTCAAGATCCATCTAGCATTAGCTATAATATCTTTAGTGCCATGGCCTCATCTAAACCCAAGCTCCACATCTGGCAGTTGTCTGTTGATGTGCTGTTCCAGTCACTTTTAGATGATTTTCAGCAGATAGAGCAGGGTTCAGAGCTGTTGTAGATAGAGTAGCTGTGAGTCGCGAGCAACTACTGTACATAACAGCAACAACATCCATAAAAAGCTAATTGTTAAAATAATCCAAGAAATATCCTCTTCAATTTTAAGAGAGTAGAGTTGCACAAAATGTTTTGTGTAGTATTCAAAAGCATTGATCTTAGTTTAGTTGTTATAGATGATCAAAATGAATTTATATGATTATTTTTATCATCAAATGTATTTTCCTAAAAAAATAAATAAAAAATCTATTTTCATTTATGTTATTCTTTGGGAGTAAGAAATAAGACAAGTTAAGAATCTGCAGTGTGTCAAAAAGTTATTTACTTAAAGAATTGAGGAGAGGGGCAGAGCTTCGCGGAGACCGGGAAGGGGGCGCCGCGGCTCCCGCTCGAGTCCGGCTCCCACGGCAGCTTCGAGGCGGACATCGCGTCTCCCGCGCGCGTGGTCGTGGTCTCCCCGTGATACAGTTGGCCACGGTCGGAGGCGACATGAGTGCCGCGGGGCTGCTGGCCTCGGCCCCGGCCCCGGCTGGAGCGCCGCCAGCCCCGGAGTACTACCTGGACGACGACGAGGAGCCGGAGAGTGCGGAGGACGATGAGCACAGCGTCGGGGCCGCGAGTCGGACAAAGACACGGAGGATGCTAATGAAACGGACCTGGCAAAACATGACGAAGAAGACTACGTAGAAATGAAAGAACAGATGTATCAGGACAAACTGGCGTCTCTCAAAAGACAGTTGCAGTAGCTACAGGAAGGTACGCTTCAGGAATATCAGAAGAGAATGAAGAAACTAGACCAGCAGTACAAAGGGAGGGTCCGAAATGCAGAGCTCTTCTTCCAGCTGGAAACTGAACAAGTGGAGAGGAATTACATTAAAGAGAAGAATGCCGCAGTGAAAGAATTTGAGGACAAGAAGGTCGAGCTGAAAGAGAACCTGATTGCTGAGTTGGAAGAAAAGAAAAAGATGATTGAAAATGAGAAGCTCACAATGGAGCTGACTGGAGATTCCATGGAAGTGAAACCCATCATGACCAGAAAGCTGCAGCGGCGACCGAATGACCCCGTTCCCATCCCCGACAAGAGAAGGAAGCCCGCTCCTGCTCAGCTAAACTATTTGTTAACTGACGAACAGATCATGGAGGATCTGAGAACCTTAAATAAGCTTAAGTCACCCAAGAGACCAGCGTCCCCATCCTCTCCTGAACACTTGCCTGCCCACACCTGCAGAGTCTCCAGCCCAGAGATTTGAAGCTCGGATAGAAGACGGCAAACTCTACTATGATAAGAGATGGAACCACAAGAGCCAAGCCATCTACCTGGAGTCAAAGGACAACCAGAAACTGAGCTGTGTCATTAGCTCCGTCGGAGCCAATGAGATCTGGTGAGGAAGACCAGCGATAGCACCAAGATGAGGATCTACCTGGGCCAGCTCCAGCGCGGACTTTTTGTGATCCGCCGGCGAAAAAAATTAACTTACTGGAAATAGCACATCGGCCTCGGAGCGCGGAGGACACTGTTGAGGATCCTGCAGGACACTTTTGGGGCCAGTCATTCCTGTCCTGGTGTCACTCTGGCCTTGACCTCCCGGCTTCCATCACCAGGGGACTGTTTTACGTTCGGGAAATTGGGGTTTGATTTACTGTCCTTTCTAATTTTTTTTCCCCCCTTATGTTTTTTTTCTCTCTGACTTTAAAAAAACCCCGAGAACAAATCATAAACTCTTTTGAGTTTGAAAGGAAAAAAAAATTGAATAAAAATGATTTTTCCATGTAGATGTAAACTCTTCAGTTTCATTTTATGCAAAATATTGCTCTTGACTATTAATTGTTAACAAAAGACAGATTCATGGTCCCTGTTTTGCTTTTTTAATTCCTTTTCTTCAAATAATCTCTTATGTAGCTAATATGAGATTAGAAATTCTAATCCTGAGATTTATATTTTCTTAAGTGATATATAAGACGAAATCAACCCACTGATGATAACTCAATGGCTGCCTATCATTCTAAAGGGCCAATAACGTTGTGCAGTTCTAAAATCTGAGGAAATATTACCACTCTGCCTCCACAGGTGAATACGTTACACAGGTGAGGGCAGTAATGGAATCTTTCCAACCTGAGGGCTGGAGACCCAGGGGAGCTTGCTGATGTTATAGGCTACGACCCAGGGGAGCTTGCTGATGTTATAGGCTACAATGAGAATTATATGTGCAATGGATAGGTTTTATACCTGTGTGAAAACATGACTGGTGGGGGAGCTCTGGTGGCCTAGTGTCAAGAAGCTGCACTGCAATCCCAGAGGAATGCGGTTCGAATCCACCAGATGCTCTGCCGGAGAAGGAGGTGCAATATCCTCCTGTACCAGTCAGATCTGATTTGATGGTACACGCACACAAAATAATAAAAAATTTAAAAAAAACATGACTGACTTCCTGTTCAATGATGTTATTATTATTAACAAAGCCCTACTTCATTCATAAATTAATACTAGCTTTTGTTTCTAAATATTTCTTCAATTGCTGAGATATTAATATTATCATGAAGCTGTCTTATGGTTTATTTTTATATTCAAGAAAGGGTTTGATATGAGATATAATCTCACCTCAGTAAGAATAGCAAAATTTACAACAAATACTAGCGAGGTTGTGGAGAACCTGGAACCCTTATTCACTTGTCATGGGAGTGTAAAATTTGGTGCAACCACTATGGAAAGCTGTATGGTGCTTTCTCAAGAAGTTGCAAATACAAATACCATTTGACCCAGCAATTCCACTACTGGGAATATACCATAAAGAAACCATAACTGCCATCCAAACGGATGCATGCACACCTATGTTTATTTCAGCTTTGTTCACAATTGTAAAAAGTTGGAAACAACGCATGTGTCCATCAACAAACTAATTGATAGAGAAGCTGTAGTATATTCACACAATGGAATACTATGCGGCATTGAAAAACAAGGAACTCATGAAATATTACACAAAATGGGTGACTCTGGAGGACATTATGTTGAGTGAAATATCTCAGTCACACAAAAGACAAATATGGCATAATGCCACTGTTATAAAACAGGACTGACATGATTAGATATTGTTATGACAGGAGTCCTGAACTAAGGAAGCATAGTGAAGTGGGCTTGGGGGAAGGGATTGAATAACAATGAAAGATTTTTTTTCTTTTACTTTTCAAAAAGAAAAGCGAATGGAGGGAGGGGTGAGCAGGGAGAAAAGTGCAACAATGAATAAATGGTAATTTAAAGTCTCTGTAAACTTTGATGAAAACCAATTTAAAATAAAGAAAAAGAAAGGGTTTTATTGTTAGCAAAAATATAAATAACCTAATAACCTGACATTAAAGAAAAGATGCTATATTCTGCAATTGGAATATTAGGTAGCCATTAAGAATGATATTGTAGGATAAAATATTGAATGAAAGAAACATGGTAACAAAATATTATCACATAGAAAAAAATCAGCTGATAAACCTGTATTATTATATGATACTACCATTGATAATGTTGCTGTTGTGTACTGTTGAGTCAAAACCAACCCATAGCTGACACTCCAGTGGGTTTTCAGAGGTGGTCAATTGCATGAGAGGAGATTGCCCATTTTTGACCCGTGGAATTGGAACTTAGGGTTGGCAACTCCTTATCACTAAAGCCATGAAAGCTTCCTATAATTTATATATATATATGTGTGTGTGTGTGTGTGTGTGTATGAAAATATAAA
>NW_006399751.1:21825196-21843188 GCF_000299155.1 Elephantulus edwardii | reverse complement strand
AATCACTTGTTATGTGTCAGAGAGTTGGACAATGACTAGGGAGGATAGAAGGAGAATTGATGCCTTTGAGCTGTGGTGCTGGAGAACAGTATTGAGGGTACCATGGACTGCTAGGAAAACAAACAGATTCATCCTGGAAAGGGTTAAACCGGGCTCCTCCTTGGAGGCAAGGATTCTAAAGCTTCGTCTGACATACTTTGGACATGTTATAAGGAGGGACCGGTCCTTGGAGAGGGACATCATGCTTGGGAGGGTGGAGGGACAGCACAGGAGAGGAAGATCCTCTATGAGGTGGATTGATTCAGTGACTGGGGTAATTGGGATGGGTGTGTGGGAGACAGTGAGATTGGCACAGGGCAGAGCAGAGTTTAGGGCTGTTGTACACAGGGTTGCTATGAGTCGCAAGCGACTCGACAGCACATAACAGCAACAACAACAGCAACAACAACAATGGGCAGTCTCTTTCCATGTGATTAACTGCCTCTGAAAACCCAACAAAGGGTCTGCTATAGGTTGGTTCTGACTCTACTGTGCACCACCACAACAGCAACATATCTCACAGATATAGAAGAAATGCGGTTTATCTTATAAAGTTATTAGTATGCTGGAATCACAGGCTTTTTTCCTTTTTACTTACTTATTCTGAATATCATATAAAATCTAGAAGAGAAAATTTAAATTTAGGTTAAAGTTCTTATTGAAGAGCTTGGAGATCATTGCTATTGTCTCATAGATGAATGAGTGTTGGTGACCCTTGACTTTTCAACCTACTGAAAATGCTAAGATTGTGTAAGATTTTGGATGTGTGAGACAGTCATGACGAGCTTTTGCTGGAAGCCCTCTCCCTCACCCCATGTTTCTGGCAGTCCTGCTAATGATGTGACTTGATATGCTGTCACCATAACCCGGGGAGGAAGCACAGCTGGGCACTGCTTTCTCAGGGAGAGGTGTTCTGTCTCTGAGAGAAGACTTTGTCTTTTAAAAGAAATGCTGAGTTACAAAACCCTATTTCAAAACAAAAAATGTACATACACATAGTGGGTGTAGGTGGTGTATATTGTGTCTATAAGTTGTGCTTTTTCATAAAGGGAAATTGTAATTAGAGCTGAGTGTTGCTCTGGGCCATAGTGACCCATTACTGCCCCTTTTCTGAGCTCACAGATGGACAGAATTATGTTGCCTTAATAATGAAACTCTTAAGTGCCAGCTGTCATACAGCATGGCAGCCCTCCATGCTAACAAAGCCCTCATTAAATGGTTTGCTCAGAATAATTTGCCTACTCTCCCCCTCTTTCTAGCAACTGACAACCCTGCCACCTGCCCCCTCCCCTCAGACCCTCATTGGACACCATTAATCACTGAAAGAGAAGTCTATGCCATAGCTAATGGGATGGTAATTTTTTTTAATGTTATACATCTTGATATTATTTTTATGCCCGGTTTCAGAAGTTCTTAAACAGGGTTGGTAGCTAACATCCTGTGTTATCATTCATTCTGTGGGAAAATAATAATGGCTAATTTTCTTCTTCAGAGCACCAGAGCTTTATCAGGAATAACATTATGCAAATGGATATGCAAATGTCAGCCATCAGAGTGGCTGGGAAAAAAGTGCAGATAAAACCTCAGAACACATCCAAAGTTGGCTGAAAAAATAACTGAATGTTTTAAACTAGCAGGTCACCAGGACAGCTAGAGGAATTTATTATGAATAAGAATTTTTCAAGAAAGCTCTGCGTTCAGACAGTATGAAAGCAAGCAGCACCCGTCAATATTTATGTTAGTCTAATTTGTATATGAAACTATCGCTATCCTTGTCAACAATGAAGTCTCTACAACACTGGATGCCTTCAGTTTTTGTATTGTCTAACCATCTGAAATTCTTAATGTTCAAGCTTCTATTAAGAATTAGTCATTTCAGGTGAGCTCTGGTGGCCTGGTGGCAAGGAGGTGTACTGCAATCCTAGAGGCGCATGGTTCAAATCCATCAGATGCTCTGCTGGAGGAGAAAGAACAATCTCCTCCTGTACCAGTCAGATCTGATTTGACCGTACACACACAAAATAATAAAATAAAATTAAATTTTTTTTTTAAAAAAAGAATGAATCATTTCTTTTTCTCCACATTCTGTATTTTTTATTATCTATCATGAGAAGTTTCAGCATTTTCATGTTGAGTATTATTGGAAGGAAAAACACAAAAATATAAGGACAAGCGCTCATTCTTTGAAATAAAACATAGTAAACAAAGGAGTTTTTCCGAAGCTCTGTGTTTTGCTCTCTGAGCCCTGGGGAAAGATGTCTGATTTCTGTTAACAAGAATAAAAGAAAAAAGGGTTCAAACAATGTATCTCACATATATAATGCATTTTTCTAATCTTTAAAAAGATTAAATTGTTATTTACTAAATCTTGTGGTAATAAACTTCTTGTTGTTTTGTGTTTTTTTTTGTTATGTGCAGTCAAGTCACCTGTGACTCACAGTGACCCCATGTATAACAGCCAATCTGTGCCAATCTTACTGTTTCTGATACACCTACCCCCGTTACCCTAGTCATTGGATTAATCCATCTCATCGAGGGTCTTCCTTTCTTGCGCTGTCCCTCATCTTCCCAAGCTTGATTTCCCTCTCCAAGGATTGATCCCATCTTGCAACATGTCCAAAGTATGTCAGACGAAACTTCAGCATCCTTGCTTCCAAGGAGAAGCCTGGTTTAACCCTCTCCAGGATGAACTTGTCTGTTCTCTTAGCAATGTTTGTTCTCTTAGCAATCCATGGTTTATTCAATAGTCTTCTCCAGCACCACAGCTCAAAGGCATCAATTCTCCTTCTATCATGCCTAGTCATTGTCCAGCTTTCTAATGTATATCAAGTAATTGCAAAGACAATGGCCTATATCAGGTGCACTTTAGACTGCAGACTGATATCGTTGCTCTTCAGTACTTTGGAGAAGTCTCTGACAGAAGACTTTCTCAATGCAATTCATCTTTTAATTTCCTGGCTGCTGGTACCAACAGTGTTGATTGAAGAGCTAAGAAAACTGAAGTTGTTGACAATCTCAATCTCCTCACCATCCATCATGAAGTTTTAATTTTATTTAAGAATTAATCTTTTAATGCACCTCAATGTCAAGAAAACAAAGATTCTTGCCACTAGACAGATAGGCAGCATCAAGATAGATGGAGAAATGATTGAAACTGTCTATAGCTTTATCTTACTTGAATCCACAATTAACCCCCTTGGTACCAGCAGTCAGGGAATCAGGAAATGTATTGCACTGGGAAAGTCTGCAGTTACAGACCTCTCCAAATTATTGAGGAGCAGTGGTGTCAGTTTGAGGACTAAGGTGCTTCAGGTCATGGTCTTTCTGATCAATTCCTATGCATCTGAGAACTGGACAATGAAGAAGGATGACAGAAGAGTGAATTCCTTTGAGCTGTTGTGTTGGACAATAGCACTGAACAACATTCCATAAACAGCCAAAAGAACAAATGTATCCCAGAAAGTTTGCAGCCAGAGTGCTCTTTGGAGACAAAGATGATGAGGCTTCACTTCACATATGTCAGGCATGTTGTTAGGAGGGGGTTTGCTTGGAGAAGGACATGATCTTCAGAAAGGTGGAGATTGGTGGAGGAGAAGATGACCCTTGACCACGTGGTGACTGCTGCAGTGGGCTGTAATGTGTCAGGAAGTGTGAGGATGGCACAAGATACGATAGAGTTCAGATTTGTTGTTCACGGGGTTGCTATGGGTCATACTCAACTCTTTGGCATCTAAACAACAATGACAATCTTTTCATTTCAATACAAGAATATTTGTATTTCACAAATATTTCTTGAATGTTAATAGTTGCTGCTCATCTTGGTAGATGATGGGGATTTGATAGCCAGCAAAACCCAGCATGCCCCCTGGACCCAGGAACCTTCCCAAGGGAACATCCAGCTCTAACCAGCTGAGCTCAAATACCTCTTGGCAGATGACCCAGAAGACAGATTTCTCTCCCACTGTATAAATCCTGTCTGTTCCTCCAAGAAATGGCATCGAATGATTGCTAGCCCTAACTCTGTCGGGTATAAATCACTCTAAGAGGAAACTTGCCATGTTTGGGGGATCATGTGCTGAGAGTTTGCGGGGTGTCATCTATCTTTGCTCCGCCTCGACAATTTATGGAAGGACACCCTGGTTAACTGTTTGATCTCAAACTCATTACCATTGAGTCATAACTGACTTACAGCTGACCTTCCAACAGGTTGTCCGAGGCTGTAAATCACCCAGGAGTAGATTGTCCATCTTTATCCCTCACAGTCGCTGTTGGAATTGAACTGCTTGCCTCTGGGCTGGCAGTGCAACTTTTTATCCACTAGGTCATCAGAGCGCTGCCCTGTTTGATATCAAGAAGTGGGGGAAGGGAAGCCTCCCTACTCTAAAATATCTTTCTCAGCCAGAAATTCCCATCCGAAAATCCTGTAGGGGAAGATAAATCTGTGGCTGGGCATGACATTTTTGATGATATCTTTCACCAAAGACTTTGACGAAGACTTGAAAGAAGACTTTCTCAGCATCACCTGGGTTCCTATCAAAAATGTATCTCCCTGGGGCCTCAGCTCTGTTCCCTCAGAACCACTGTGTTTGTGCCTTGGGATTTGCTTTCAGTTATTTTAACACTTTAAAGTGCTACATTGCTGTTAGATGCCCTCTAGTCCACATGTGCTCATGGCAGCCCATTGTACAACACATAGAAACCTTGCCCAACTCCGTGCCCTCCTCCCAATCTTCCTGGTGCTTAAGCCCATTGTTATGATCACCCTGCCAATCCATCTTGTTGAGCATCTTCTCCTTCACTGACCTTCAGTCTTTCCAGGTGTGATGCACTTGCCAAGGACTGGCCCTCCTAACATGTCCAAAGAATGTGAGATGAAGTCTCACCATCCTTGCCTCTAAGGGGCAGCCTGGCGGCATTTCTTTTAAGGCAGTATTATTTGTTCTTTTGGTGGTCTATAGTATATTCAATACTCTTCACCTGCACCAAAGTTTATAGACATTGATTCTTCTTCCTTATTTATTTTATGTCCAACTTTCAAGAAAATATGAGACAATTGACAAAAAAAAATCATGCCCTGGGTCAGACATACCTTGGTTTTTGATCTGACATCCTTGCTCTTTTGCACTTTAAAGAGAGATTCTTCACAGCAGATTTCCCTGGTGCAGAATGATTTTTGATTCCTCAATTGTTGCTCCCATGGGCATGGATTGTGATTTCAGCAAAATGAAATCATTGACAACTTCAGTCTTTTCTATGTTTATCATCATGTTGGCTATGAGTACAGTTGTGAGGATTTGGTTTTTGTTTACCTAATGTTGAGACTGTTGATCTTTAGTAAGGATTTCAAGTTCTCTTCCCCCACACCAAGCAGGGTTGTGTCATCTGCATAACTCAGGTTGTTGATGAATCTTCCTCTCATCCTAATAACTCATTCCTCATATAACCCATTTATTTTCTGATTATTTGCTTAGCATATAGACTGAACACATAGTGAAATGATATGCCCCTAACACACACCTTTTCTGATTTTAAATCTTACAGAGTATCTTGCTCTAAATTATAATCACGCTTCTTGTTTTATCTATAGGTTCCACATGAGAAAAATCAAGGATTCTGGAATTCTCATGCTGCTTAATGTTATCCATCATAAAGTATTACATTAGTAAATTAGAAAACTAGAAAGAGATACTTCATTAGTTCCCTAACAAAGCAAAAGAGAGGGTAGTTCTATGGTGATAGGACAAGTGGAAGTCAGGGCAGCAGGAGGAAACAACTACAATGAGGGTCAGGAGAGAGAGACGGGAAGTAAATAGACAAGAAACAAGTTTTTCCTGAAAGTAATGAGACTTGATCAAAACTACACTGACTTGACAGTTTGGTTCAAGGCCAGACATTCACCAAAGTTTTGTAGGTAATGAACCCTGTTAAGAGGCCAGAGTCATCTGAGGAAAAACACAGCCATCTAACATGTCTTAACCTTGGCTTCCTCAGCCTTGAGTTTGTTTAGAGAGATAGAGAGATGGAAGGAGGGAGGAGAGAGAGAAAGAGAGGGAGAGGGAGAGAGAGAGGGAGAGGAAGTGTTTTGGGAGGATTGTAAGTGACTGATGGTTGTACAGGAAAGATGCTGGAGGAGATGGTTGAGTGTATAAATGCAGGGATACTTAGGAATGGAGGCCAGTTCCACTCCTTACAATTGTGGTGACCCTGGCAAGGCCTTTAACCTGTCTTTACCTCAGTTCTGCAACATCCGCTGGTGCTAAAAAAATTAGTTCCCACCACACAATGTAGTTGGAGATGGGACTAATGAGGAAATGCATGTTAAGAGTCTATCACAGTGTCTAGCATAGACTGAACAACAATGAATGTTACCTCGCCTCATTATTTCATCTATAAAGCAGCTGGTACCTTGTGGGAATTTAATAAATGATAACTATTATTAGTAGTAATAATCACTCTTGGCTTCAAGACAGGCTCCAATTGCCAAACTCTCTTGTGCAATCCTGGCTGAGCCCCTGTGTCTTGTTCCCAGTCTATCATAATAGTGCTGTTGAGGTTATTTGCGTTAACATCTGGCTAGGAGAATTATTGTTGTGCAGTGGTGTATGCACACATAAATGAGCAGAGAAAGATCTGAATGTTTTATTAAAGCTTGTGGGTGGAGGGGCCGATTGCCTGGGGTAATCTGTAGAAGTCTCCTGCCTTTCTGAGCTGAAAATGCAGCTGTGTCAACAGCAACGATGTCAATAGGAGACTGTGTCTTGAAAGGTAATGGACACACGTAGAAAAGAAGATAATTGGGAAAAGGTACTCACTTGATTAAAAGCCTACCTTCCTCCCTCATGAAGCTGTTGTTCATCTTAAGGTTAGCTACTCAACAAAGACCACAACAATAACTACTTTTTTCACAAGACTCAAACCACATGTAATAGTTTTCTCTGAGGTCATTCTTTCTTAACTTTCACAGATTTGAAATTAGGACTTCATTTGCTATCCCTCTTGCCACATTAACCCTGGAAACACTGAAAAAAGAAAATACAAAGCTATTTGACTTTCAATGAATGCTGGATTTGGATGTTATTCATAATAAAATGGAAATTTTAAATCTGAATGGGGGCAGTATTATACTCCTTGATGGCAGAAAGAGACACAGGAGAAAAGGGGAGGAGAGAAAAAACGGAGACAAATACACAGAGGGGAGAGACAGATACAGAGTCAGAAGGAGTGAGGGAGAAAAAGAGATAAACACAGAGAAAGAGAAAGAGAGACAGGACAGAGACAGAAAGAGTAAAGGTACAAGAAGGAAAGCAGAGAGACACAGAAAGTGAGTGAGGAAGAAAAAAAAAGAGCGCAGGTTATTACAAGAATTGCAAATGTTAGCTAGAACAATATTTATTAGATCAATTGGAACATCGTTTCACTTGGAGAGTGGGTAAGCTAGATCATCTTCTAAGTGATTGTCTACACTAAGGGGCTGTGACCAGGGTGTCCTTCCATAAATTGTCGAGGCGGAGCAAAGATAGATGACACCCAGCAAACTCTGAGCACATGATCCCCAACATGGCAAGTTTCCTCTTAGAGTGATTTATACCCGGCAGAGTTAGGGCTAGCAATCATTCGATGCCATTTCTTGGAGGAACAGACAGGATTTATACAGTGGGAGAGAAATCTGTCTTCTGGGTCATCTGCCAAGAGGTATTTGAGCTCAGCTGGTTAGAGCTGGATGTTCCCTTGGGAAGGTTCCTGGGTCCAGGGGGCATGCTGGGTTTTGCTGGCTATCAAATCCCCATCATCTACCAAGATGAGTAGCATCTATTAACATTCAAGAAATATTTGTGAAAGTAATAGAATGAGAACTGGCTTGGTGAAATGAAAACATTTAAATGATAAGGCTTTAAACTTTTCACTGTTGATATCATATGTACAGATAGAAAGTTTAAAAAGATTATTTGGAAATTTTTGAGGTGCTAACCTTATTTTTTTTTTTTAAATAAAAAGTTGTTACAATGTTTATCCAAAGATTGGACAAATATGACTAAAGGTATTCTCACTCACTGATTCTGGTTTAGTCGCTATTATAACTTGAGGTCTTGGTAGATTTGAATTGCCAGAGAGGCCTGTTCTTGGGTTAGTTAGCAACCCAACTTCCCATGGATGATGTCACTAGAGCTCCCTAATTATTACCCAGTTTGTAATAATTAGTACACATCTCCAGTGGTTCAAATCCAGCAGAGGCTCTGAGGCAGAAAGATGATGTCTCCTCCTGCTGAAAAGTACAGCCTTACAAACCTGAGGGAGGGTTTCTATGAGTAAGTTTTAAATCTTATAGTCGAATGGAGAAAAGATTGAAGATTGAAGTTGTCAATGGTTTCATGTTACTTGAATCCACAATCAACACCCATGATCAACATTTGCAATCAAGAAAGCAAAAGATGTATTGTACTAGGGCAAATTTGCTGTGAAGAACTTCTTTAAAGTGTTAAAGAATAAGGAAGTTGATCTGAAGACTAAGGTTGTTGTTGTTGTTGTTAGGTGACCTCAACTTGAGTTGTCTGAGACCCATAGTGGCCCTATGTACAGCAGTTCTGAAGCTTGCCCTGTCCCAAATTAGTCTCACTGATTCAGACACACCTAACCCAATCTCTCAAGCTACTGTGTCATCCATCTCACCCAGGGTCTTCCTCTCCTGTGCCGTCTCGCCACCCTTCTAAGCATGATATTCTTTTCCAAGGACCAGTCCCTCCTGAAGGTTCAAAATCCTAGCCTCCAAGGAGAAACTTGGTTTCACCCTCTCCAAAATACACTTATTTGGGTTCTTTTTTGGTGGTCTATGCTATCTATGTTCAAGACTCTTCTCCAGCACCATAACTCAAAAGCATCAATTCTTCTTCTGTCATCTTTAGTCATTGTGCAGCTCTCTAATGCATAGAAAGTAATGGCAAAAACCACGGCCTGTATCAGGTGGATCTTAGTCTCTAGACTGACATTATTGCTTTTCAGAACTTTGGAAAAGTCCCTGACAGCAGATTTTCCCAATGCAATTCACCTTTGATTTCCTGACTGCTGGTGCAAAGAGTGTTGATTCCACATGCTGGTATTAATATAATTATAGTTATTATAGAATTAAATAATATAGAATATGTCTTGTCCCATGCAATTTACTGCCTCTGAAAACCCACTAGTGGGTTCCTACTCGATAGTACACAACAACAATATAATATAAAATTAATACAATTTAAGCTGGGTTTAGAAGAGACCATGACACCAGGGATATCATTGCTTATGTTAGACAGATGCTGACTAAAAGCAGAAAATACTAAAAGGGCTTGATTGACTATACAAAGACATTTGACTACTTGCACTGCAAGCCCCCCAAAATGCAGTTTAAATCCACCAGCTGCTCCACCGAAAAAGCATGGGCAATCTCCTCCCATGCAATTAACTGCCTCTGAAAACCTGCTGGATGGTCAGCTATGGCTTCTGACTCTATCGTACACAACAACATCATAATAAATTATGGCTAACATTGAGAAGAATGACAAATACAGAACCCTTAATTATGCCTACATACAAAACCTACAACTAGACCAGTAAGTTATTGTCTGAATAGCACAAGGGAGCACTGCATGGCTTAAAGTTAAGAAAGGTGTGCAGCAGGGCTGTATCCTTTCTTCATATCTCTTTAATCTGCACACCGAGCAAACTACAGAGAAGCTAGAATATATGAAGAAGAATATGGCATCAGGATTGAAGAAAGACTCTTTACACACCTGAGTAAAGCAGATAACACAATCTTGCTTGCTGTGGAGAAGACTTGAAATGCTTGCTGCAGATGATCAAAGATGACAACCTTCAAAATGGATTACATCTCAACACCAAGAGGGGAAAAAACCACACAACCCTCCTCTGGCTTGCCCCTGGACCGATAAGCAATACCATGAGAGATGGATAAAAGGTTGAAACTGTCAATGATTTCATCTTACGTGGATCCATAATCAACATCCTTGGTAGCAGCAGCCAGGAGATCAGGACGCATATTGCATTGGGAATGTCTGCTGTCAGGGACCTCTCCAAATTACTGGGGAACAATGATATCAGTTTAAAGACTAAGGGCTGCTTGGGTCAGGTTATGGTCTTCTCATTCACTTGCTATGCATCTGAGAGTTGGACAGTGAATAAAGAATACAGAAGAAGAATTGATGCCTTTGAGTTGTGATGGTGGAAAAGATGATTGAATATTCCATGGATTGCCAAAAGTACAAACAGATATGTCTTGGAGAAAATGCAATCAGAGTGTTACTTGGAGGCAAGGATGGATATGATTTGTTTCACGTACTTTGGACTTGTTGCTAGTAAAGTCTATTTCTTGGAAAGGGACATTATGCTTGGAAAAGTGAAGGATCAGCAAAGGAGAGGAAGACCCTCAATGAGATGGATTGACATAGTGACCACAGCAATGGTCTCAAACAAATATGTCTGAGATTATGTGGACAGAGCAGGATAGGATAGGGTTTAGATCCATTGTTCATAGGATTGCTATAAGTCATACATGACTCGATGGCACCTAACAAAATCTCTCTCTCCACCCTCCCCCTCCAAAATAAAGTCTCTGTGGAGCACAGGTCTCATTCAGGGGATTTCTATGAGTCAGAATCCACTAGCTAACAACTGGCTTGATTTAGTTGAACTCTAAGAGTTTTGCTTGTTGTTGTTTTTTTACCATTGGGTCAGAACCAACCCATAGCTGACCCTCTGGCCAGTTTTCAGAGGCAGTTAATCACACAGGAGGAGATTGTCCATCCTCTCCCATGGAGTGACTGGTGGCCTAGAACTGTGTGCTTTCAGGATTGCAGAGCAGCTTCTTGCCACTAGGTCACAGAGCAGAGAGTTTTGCTTAATAAGGACAAATACTGCACAAGATCATTGTTGTGAAAATAGAAAGATTACTAATAAGATGTTTACAAAAGTCTAACGCAGGGTGGGAAGAGAGGGAAATCTTGAGATCACAGAGGTATGTGGGCAGAGTGAGAGGTTGAAGGAATTAGGAAGATCCAGTGGGGATCTGAAAAGGTGAGGTAATGGTGGGCATGGATCAATGGTAATTAATTTTATAAAACAATATGTGGTGATAATATTATAAATCACCATGAGGAATGTGTGAAACACAATATATATAAACAAAAATCAACATATATCAATTTTGTATGCAAACCAATATAAAAGGAAAATAACTTAAAAAAGAGTTTTGCTTAAGGGTCTGAAAGAAAACTTGAGAAATGAAGCCTCAAATATTTATAACAATGGGTGCCACTGAGCCAACTCATAGCCATTCTCATGATCTCTGCCATTGTTGCCCTGACTGTGCCAATCTATCTTCTTATATTCAGATTGAACAAAGAAGCTCAGTATTATTTAGAAATCTGGGGAGATGTGGGACTCTTTTTCCAAAGAGTTACAAACAAAAGGCAAGTAATTGACAATTAAGGCTCAGCTTTGTCCTTCTCCACTGTGGGTGCACATGTTCCATATAATATTTATGAGGGAGGATCTTTTTAACTCGTAGGAAAGTGGCCTAGAGTGCTGCTATGAATTAGAAAGTGCGTGTAATTACAGATCTGTTTCCCTGAACAATTATCGTTTTAGAGGTAAATGTGCTCTTTGTAATCTAAGATCTCTACCCCTTAAATATGTTGCAGCAAAAGAGGTCACTTAGTCTTCAGAGCCCCGAGCTTTCAGACAGGCTGCTTTGAATCCCTTCACTTAAGCATCTTTTTCAACCATTGCACTCTCTTATCCGTACTATTTCCTCAATATCTACCTCCTCCTATTTTAGCTGGTAAGTTTTATATGAACATATATGCAGTTGTCTAGCTCTTTAGGGAGTTGTGGTGTAAAGAATTGCACTGCCAGGGCAAAGGCATGTGGTTCAAATCCACAGGAGAAACATGGGAATTTTCCCACATGATTTATAGCCTTTGAAAATCCATCAGAAGGTCAACAATTAGTTGGTTCTGAATCTACAGAACAACCACCACCAGTTCTTGCCTCTTTCTAAACCATAGCCCTATATTCAGCTGCCATTTCAATTTCTTTGCTTGGATATTTAATATCAATCTCATATTGCTCTTGTTCTCTGTCATGAACCATTCCCGACTAATTAGGTATCAGACTGTTGCGATCTGTAGTGCTTACCTTGGCTGGTGTTTGGAAGTCTATTATCAGATATTTCTTCCTAGTTTGCAGTAGTCTGGAGGTTCCACTGAAACCTGTTCAACATCATAGCACCACATATGCCCTCATTGTCAGATGAGTGGTTGCTGCACATGCGGTACCTTGGCTGGGAATTGAACCCAGATCCCTCTCATGGAAGGCAAGAATTCTGCCCCAGAATCATCAGTGCCTCTTTACAATGACTCAAGCACATTTTTATCTTGAAAAACCTGCTTCTCACCACATTTCTCCATGACTAGAGCTCTCACACCGAAACCATGAAAGTCATCCTTGACCTTGCTCTCTCTCACCATATAACCAGAAAGTCCTTCTATATTTGCTTTAATTTTCAGATAGGTCCTAAATTTATATACTCCTCACTACCCCTTTCTACAGTACTATTCCAATACACTGTTGTATCCCAGCAATGCCTCTGAATTTGTCTCCCTGACAAGTTAGTATTTTTTTCAGTAGTTAATTACTATTTTAATAATTGTAAAAATATTTTCTTTTTTCAGTGTCTTTTTTTCTGCAATGTTGTTATTATTAATGGGAACCATCAAATTAGAATTGACCCATAGCTGACCCTCTGGCAGGTTTTGCTTTTCTTGTATTTCTGCAATAAACCTCCATATTTATTTCCTTAAGTGCGTACTGGTGCCAGATAGTGTACTCAAATTCTCTTTATACACACATGTATCTAATAGTCTTCTCTCCTTTTCATTTTTAAAAATTTATTCTTTATTGCACTGCATAGCACTGTTGTTCTAAAATAGGGCAGACATGGAGGTTTGAAGAGGGAATGGGGATGAGGTAGATAGATAATGAATGCTGCATTGGAACAGATGGGGCAAAGAATTGTTTGAAAGGAATATATGATTATGCATTATATTTATTATGAGAACAGTCTGAAACAAGTTAGTATTTTAAAATAACAATTTAGAGTTACCTTCCCTTTTAAAAACTTTGAATCGTGTTCCATTGCAGTAAGAAAAAAAAAATATTAAGACTTGGGGAGGGACCTCATGCTTGGAAATTGGAAGGTCAGCAAAGGAGAGGAATAATCCCTAATGAGATGGGTTGATACAGTGACTTTAGGTAAAGGCTCTGGTGTCTCGGAGATGATGGGGAAGGCACAGGATAGGGCAGGGTACATACAGGTGTAGTGTTTATAGGGTCACTATGAGCATACTTGATTAGATGATGCCTAACACCACCACCACCACCAGGCCTACCAAGACCCTATGGAGTCTTACTTCCTCATTTACCTCAAGTCAATCAAAATGATTTCCTTTTAGATTCTTAGAGAAATGCATAGCCTTTGCAAACCACTCCCTAGTACTTCTCTCCTCCAAGAGCTAGTTTTTTGGGTCAGATATACATCCATGACAAGAATGTGATGGAAATTCAATAATACCTGTCTGACTGAATACAGTTAACATTTAAAAAGTCAAATGCTCATCAGTAGCAAAATTAAGATCAGGACCTATCCAAATCACACAGAAAACTCCCCAAAATGGAGGCAGAAAGTAAAACAAGACAAGGTCTAGTCTATTTATTTATGAGAATTTGTTATAGGTATCCACTTCACATATATTAAAAGCACACATTGCATGCTAAAGATCACATCATCATGAAGAAATGATGTCCTAGCTGTCACTAATCTTAAGCTAATAATAGAATATCCCAAATGGCAAGAAGAGGCGATGTTTGTAAGTGCATTCTAAGACCATTGTGCCTTCATTTTTGCATGGATGATTCACACTAGTAGGAGTTTTGAATAAGAATTTGAATATGGGGGAAAAATGTAATCATCCAATATTGGACTATGCTTACCATAACCCTGTTTCTTCTGGTCCCCGCTGGATCTTTCTCATTTCCTTCACCCACTCCCCTCACCCACCCAGTTGTGCAGCCCTGTGATTTCATCTCTGCCTCTCCTCACTCTTCTGCTCCTAATCCTCACCCCCTTGTAGCCTCATACATGTTTATCACAATTAAAGAAAAGTAATCATGTGACACATACACAAAAGAATTTGAATATGGGAAAAGTATAGGGACATAGCAAATGTGAAATGGAACTACCCAACTGATTTTTAAATTTATGCTGTGGTAAATATGGATGCATACAAAAGCACTTTCCAAATGAAGCCACAAACAAAATATAATTTTAATCAAATGAAATGTACTCAAAATAATGGTTGCAACATTGGACAATCAAATCACATAACTCTCCACCTTAGGGCGTTTTTTTCAGTAAGTCTCCCACTCCTTCACAAAGAGCCCACTCCTTCACAAAGAGTTGATGATTGACCTCTTCTACGGTTCCATGGTTGAAGACAATTCACCATTGAGCAAACTTTTCTGTTGTATACTCTAATTCAGCTTTCTCTCTTGCTCATTTGAAAACAGATACCAAAAAACTTTTATAAAGAAAACTTTTAGCTTTTCTTCCCTCAGGGTTGCTATTAATAAGCCATCCAAAGCAAGGGGGATTTGAGCTATTTTAAAATATGTAACCCATAGTAATGAATTAATTACCATATAACACTTAAAGCTTTGATTATTCGTACATGAGAGCTTCCATTATTAATTATTGCTTAAGAAATTAATCTTCTATTTCCCATTATGATTCAAATGAACTTGATTAGTTGGTCTCATGATTCATATTCCTATCAACTTCTTTTCAATTCCTAAACTTTCAATTTCTGAAGCATGAAATGACATAAAATGTCTTGGGGGGACAAGCACTTAAAATTAAGATTTTACTTTGATGCACTAGGTAGGTGAATTGAATTAGACGAATAGTAATTTGACTTTGTTTTCATGCACACACTGTCCTCTGGTGTTTAAATGGCTCCATTGCAAGTTAAAAAAACCTAAGAATCAAATGTAAAAAGTTAGTAACTTTTTGCACTTGAAGAGGTATCATTAATTATATTTGGCTAATGATTACATGCTGTATAAAGATGCTGGATAAAAGTATGAAACATTGAAATGACATGGTGAAAATGAAGTCTTCTCTAATTCATCAACTAAAGGCATATGGAAATTATGCTGTATGGTCAGGATAGAGACTAGTTCATAAAAAGTGAGCATGGAGATTTATTTTAATATGAAACCATCCAGTATTAAATAGTTCATTTCATTTTCCTCTTAGATTTACTCCTTAAGACACTAGTGTTTTCACTACAGTCTCTGACAAGGGAGAACTTAGTGATGGTTAGTGCTGGCATGAAGAGCAGTTAAGCTTTCAATCAGGGTTTTGTGCTTATTCAAGAATTCTGTAATCCCAACAAATGGCCCGCAATTGATTTAACTGAACCTTACTTCCCAGCACCATCTCCCTCTTGATGTGAACTGAAGTCAGAGCCAAAATTTTCTGCCATCTCATTCTTTCATTCGTCCCCCCCTATAACTTTTAGATATATCAAACTTTTTTTTATCAGAGGCTGAATTGTGGGTCTATTTGTTCTGTTTTTTAGAGCAGTTTTACCTCCCATTTTCTTCTGAAGGATGACTGTACTCTTGCTATTTTTCTCAAATACCACGGACCTAATTTGACTTGTCTGATAGAGTTGACTGAAGTAGCCCTTTGAGGTTATTTGACCTGTTAAGGGTATGGGAAATGATACATGTCAGCCTCGGGGAATAGATCATTTTATTGCAATATGTTCACAAAGGGCAAGTAATCCCAAGTAATTAGCATTATACTATCAGAAAAGAACTACTTTCTGAGAGTGATACATTTTTCTAAATGTACTTCTCTTCAGGCATTAAGCTGGAATAATCCTTATCAGATGTAACAATGGAGGCATTCCTTCATTGGGAGAGGGTTTGGACTAGCTCACCCCTTAAGTGATTGCTAGGAGGCTGTGATCAGGGTGTCCTTCCATAAATTATTGAGGCAAAGCAGAGATGGATGACACCCCGCAAACCCTGAGCCATGATCCCCTGAACATGGCAAGTTTCCTCTTAGAGTGATTTATACCCAGCAGAGTTAGGGCTAGCAATCATTTGATGCCATTTCTTAGAGGAACAGACGGGATTTATGCAGTGGGAGAAAAATCTGTCTTCTGGGTCATCTGCCAAGAGGTATCTCAGCTCTGCTGGATAGAACCAGGATGTTCTCCTCGGAAGGCTCCTGGGTGCACGGAGCATGCTGGGTTTTGCTGATTATCAATTGTCACACAGGAAAAGGAGCAGCATGAATAAATATTTATAGAAGAAATGAATGAGTGAAAGTTGGCATGGTAAAATTCAAAGCATTCACGCGATAATGTTTTTAACTTTTCACCATATATGCACAACTTTCCCTTCGTTATCCACCTAGTAGAGCCTTCCCATGAAAGATTTTGTAAACAAATGGTATAAAATAAAGAAGAAATTACCATTCATTTTTACGGAAAACTTTTGAGTGTTCTCAGAGCATCCCTCAAATAATCTGTCCCATTGTATGAAATAACAGAAAATGTAAGGTAACACTAAAATGTAAAGTAACATTAAAGTAATAAGAGAGTAACCCTAGGTGTTTACAGACATACTTCAAAGTTATAGTGACTTTATGCTGAGACACAGAGTGAGTTCCTGGGGAAGGAAGCAGGTGGTGCGACTGTCCCTGCTCAAGGTAGGAGTTGCCTTTTTAACAATTTGCTGCAAAACAAATGTTGAATTGCCAGTTTCATTTTCCACTTTATTTTGTGAAAGCAAAAATCTTCAGGATTATCTCAGTTGGTGAAAACAAGTACTAATTACGGTCTTGTATAAAAGTGAAGTGGCTTAAAACAAACTATTGAAAAGTAGGGGATACTGGGATATGATATAGGATCCCTTATAGGATCCCTGGTGGTACAGTGGTTAAAGTGTGTGACTGCTAATCAAAAGGTCAACGACTTTAATTCAGTAGTGAGAGAAAGATACAGCAGTTGGCTTCCATAAAGATTTGCAGTTTTAGAAGGAAACCTCACGAGAGAGCGTTACTCTGTTTTAAAGAGTTGCTAAGAGTTTGAGAAGAATACCGAATGTCCAGTGGACTGTCAAAAGAGCAAACAAGTCTGTTTTAGAGAAAGTGCAACCAAGCTGTTCCTTAGAGGCAAGGAGCGTGAAACCTGGAAACCTGGTCTTATGTACTCTGGGTATGTTCTCAGTAGGCAGCAATCCTACCAACATCATGTTAGGAAAGGTGGAGGGTCAGAGAAGGAGAGGAACACCCCAAGAAGATGCACTGATGCAGTGACTGTAATAATGACGCAGTCAAGCATGGTGGAAATGGCAAGGATGTTGCAGGCTGGGACAAGCGGCTCTGAGTCATAGCCAGCTCATGCCACCACTGCCAACAAGCATAATAAAAGGCTCCCCAGGAAATTATGAGGAATAAATATTAATGATTCCTGTTTTATAAATGAAAAAAGGTACTAATGAAGGTTTTTAGGTTTTTTTATGACAATACTTACTCTCAGTGTGTCTAGATTGGATTGCCTGTAGACTGGTCACATGATGCAATCACTATGGCTTCAGACCCGGCCCTCAACTGTTGTTGTTGTTATGTGCCGTCGAGTCACTTGCGACTCATAGCAACTCTAGGTAAAACAGCCCTAAACTCTGTTCTGTCCAGTGCCGATTGCACTGGCTCTGACATTCCCATCCCTATTATCCCAGTCACTGAATCAATCCACCTCATAGAGGACCTTCCTCTCTTGTGCTGTCCCTCCACCCTCCCAAACATGATGTCCTTCTCCAAGGACCA
>NW_006399751.1:21812398-21821096 GCF_000299155.1 Elephantulus edwardii | reverse complement strand
CAGGATAGAGCAGGGTTTAGAGCTGTTGTGCATAGGGTCGCTATGAGTCGGAAATGACTCGATGGCACATAACAACAACAACAATAAAGTTCTTTATGGCTCATTAACGTGAGTACCTCATGATACGTATGGCTTGCCAGTATTTTATCCTATGCTGTATGTTGGCTTTTTATTGTCTTGATGTGGCCCTTTGAAGGACACAACTTTTAAAATTTTGACAAGGTTTAATTTATCAGTTTTTCATTTTTTGCCCAGGTGTTTGATGTCATATCAAAGCAACACTTGCCAAACTCCAGGTAATAAAGATATATGCTAATATTTTCTTTCAAGTATCTTCTAGTTTTCAGCTTGCACAAGTAGGTTGTAGTCCTTATGGAGCTGCATTACCCACTCAAAAGTCAAGCTTCTCTGGTAGTTTGAATTCACTTACAGCTCTACAGGAGAAACATGGGTAATCTTGTGTGTTTTACATCCTTGAAAACCAATGGAGATTCAATTATGAGTTGGTTCCAACTCAACTGCAGTGAATAAGTGACCTAATTTTAGTTAATTTTTATATATTATATGAACAGAAATGGTTCGTTTCCTCATAGAATTCTTTCTTTCTGAACTATCTAGGTATAGAGCAGGTCATTCTCTTTAACGGTGGTGGTTGTTAGTTGCCGTCGAGTCAAGTTCAGCTCATAGAGACCCTAAGAACAACAGACCTGAATCGTATCCTTTCCTGTGCCATCCTCACCATCTCTGATACATGCAAGTCCATTGCTGCAGTCACCTTGTCCATCCATCTCGATGGGGGTCATGGCCTTTATTCAGGTATTGTTTAGACTGAAAAAAATGTCTTTTACAACACCAACTTATTTACTTTCTGGTGCCTACATTTTTTATTTTTGGCCAAAAGAGTTGTTGCTGTTGTTGTTATTTACCATCGAGTCACTTGCGACTCATAGTGACCAATGCCCTGCTCTATCCTGTGCCAACCTCACTGTCTCTGACACACCTACTCCCACTACCCCAATCACTGAATCGATTCATCTCATCAAGGGTCTTCCTCTCTTGCGCAGTCCCTCCACTCTCCCAAACATAATGCCCCTCTCCAAGGACTGTTCCATCCTTGTAACATGCCCAAAGTATATTAGATGAAGCTTCAGAATCCTTGCCTCCAATGAGCAGCCCAGTTTCACCCTCTCCAGGACAAACCTGTTTTTTCTCCTAGGAGTCCTTGGTATATTCAACACTCTTCTCCAGCACCACAGCTCAAAGGCATCAATTCTCTTTCTATCATCCCTAGTCATTGTCCAGCTCTCTGACTTATAGCATGCAATTGCAAAGACTATGCCCTGGATCAGGTGGGCCTTAGTCTCCAGCCTGACCTCATTGCTCTTCAGTACTCTGGAGAGGTCCCTGACAGCTGACATTTCCAATTCAATTCATCTCTTGATTTTTCTAAGAGTGTCGACTGTGGAGCCAAGAAAACGAAAACTGTTAACAATCTCAATCTCTTCACCATTCATACTGATGATGACAATTGGCCCAGTGGTGAGATATTTGCTTTCTTGATGTTGAGCTTCAATTCACAATGAGGGCTACAGTCCTTGACCTTCTGAAACAAGCACTACAGGTCCTCTTCAGTTTTAGCAAGCAGGGTTGTGTCATCTGCATAACGCAGATTGTTGATGAATCTTCCTCCAATCCTGATGCCACATTCCTCATACAGCCCAGCCTCCCCCATGATCTGTTCTGCATACAGATTGAAAAGGTATGGAAATAGAATACATCCCTGGTGGACACCATTCCCAATTTTGAACCATGCAGTGTCTCCTTGTTCTGTTCTGGTGACTGCCTCCTGGTTCACGTATAGGTTTCGCATAAGCACAATCAAATGTTCCGGGATTCCCATTCTTCTCAGAGTCAGCCACAGTTTGTTGTGATCCACATAGTCAAAAGCCTTTGCATAGTCAAAAGAGTAATCTTTACTTTAAGGTGACTGCTACTGATTGAAAAGCTGTATATAAATAACATATCTGTTATATGTTGGATCTTTGACAGAAAATGTTTTATTGCTGTCTAGTCAGTTCTGACTCTTTGTTCCCCTTACAGGACAGAGGAGACTAATCCATATGGTTTCTAAGGTTGTAATCTTTATGAAAACAAACTGCCACATCTTTCTTCCTCAGACCAGCTGGTGGGGTTCAAGTGCTTAACCACTGCATCACCAAGCCTTCTTGAGAGAAAATACTATTCCAGATTATTTGGGATGGGGGTGGGATGGCCTAACAATGGTTTTCTTTATGCTGACCACTCAGAGCAGGTTGTTCTATACTTTTGGTCATGGTAGAAATGTGCAATTTAGAGAAATACATGAGTTTTCCTGAACTAAACTGAAGGGCAGTCATGACCAAGAATATCAATGTCCTGGTAACTCTTGACTGTCTTAAAACAAAACAAAGCTCATTTCCATGGATTCAGAACTGATTCATAGTTAACCCTCCAGCAGGTTGTCAGGAGGACTGTGGATTGCACCGGCCATTGCCCACCTCTCTCACAGAGCTGTAGGTGGATTCTAATCATCTGAGAGGGGCCAGTTTTAGATTAGCAGCACAACCCCCTGTATCACCAAAGCTCGCTATCTTTGCTGTTTTAAGGATTTTTTAAAATGTTTTTCTTAATGGAAAACAAATCTGTGGCTGATTGAGCTGAGGTTTAATAGGACAAAATTTATCTTGTCGTTTGAAGACGTGTGTTTGATTTTTAACTAGGATAAATGTTTACTCCTTGGGATAACTCAAGGTGATACGATTAGTTGGTGAAGGTTTGCAAGTCTTGGTTTCCCAAGGTCACCTGGTGGAGACTGGGAGCTCAGGGTTTGGTTAATTGTTCCCTTGGATGTAATCTAAAAGAGGGGAATCTGACAATTCTCTCTAGACAATTCTCATTTGCAACTCAAGGCTAGAAAAGACACAACTTTCTAATGAAACAATGAGCATAGGCCAGAGATGAAATGAGCTCATGTCCTAATTCTTATCGCGGACTGATTTATACATATAGAGCTTGTAATGGCGTTCAAGAGAGGATAATATTTTTCTTCATTTAAAATTAAAATGTTTCCCATGTTTATGATAAGATTTCTACCATTATTATCCCTTGTTCCTGCATCTATTTTTGTATTCTTATTTTAAAAAATCATGTTATCTTCTCTTACATAGATAGGCATAAATAACTATTCACAACAGAAGTATATACCGTGATACACAGCTCAGAAAATAGGAATGCTTTTAAAAGCGTTATTTTGATGGTTTGTTGCTCCACTTGCTTATAGCCCACTGATTCATAATTAACTGAGCTAAGGTGGAAAACAGGATTATACCTAGAAAATTCTCAACACTTCTCTCAATAAGTCACTTGATTGAAAAAAAAAAAAGGAAATTGGCTTGTATATGGATTTGCCATTAAACTAATGAAGCGTAAGTTTTATAGTCTTCCATTTGCAAGGTCCCTTTGTAGGCCTTTAAGCGAGTTCTGCTTATGTAATTTATCTTCTTTGTCCTTTAAAGAATCTCAAGGACACTGTTGATGATGACAGAAAAATTCCGTGACGGATATGTTTAACGTCACTGATCTCTTCATGTGAAGTGTTTTGGAATGGAAAACGTCTTATTACCTATGTTTCTTTCTTTCTTTTTAAACTATGCGTTTCTTTTAAAAAATAGTCTCCATAGTATGTATGTTTCGTTTATAAAACACTTACGTTTCATAAAGCTATATTCACCCTTCTTTTGGATTAGCTAAGTCTCCTTTCTTCCTATCTACCATGTTCTTTTAATTGAAGAAAGGTGAATAAATACAGACAATTCCAAAGAATTTATTTGTTCAAGTTCTATAAAGGGATAGTAAAGGAGAAAACTTAGGACTCTCGTATTATCTAAAGATATAATTACTTTTCAGTTAACTTTTAGCCTTTCATTTCAAGTTCACAGTGTATCAAGTGAGAAGATGAAGTGTATTATGCTTAATGTCTGTACTGAGCAAGTAGCATTTAATGAAGAGCATGACTGTGCCTGCTACTAGGAGTAGTAATTCGAGGATGTTAGCCTCCTTCATGGCTTGCAGGTATCATGGTGGCTAATATAAACACAGCTTACACAGGTGCTTGTTGGAGCAATGTTTTATGCTCGTGCAGAAGAACTAGAACAAGGTCAGCTTCCATAGTGGGTGCTAGTCTCCATGGCCGTGCATCATCCTGCTGGCAGCTGATGCAGGATTGATATTCTGCACGGATCCATCAGCTCAGATATCTCCTTCCCTCTCAACCACAAACAGACGAGTCAGGTTGGCTGGGTGCTATATGACGCACACACTTAGCTAACTTAGTCCTGGGGATGTTGATATATGCTCAAGCGTACACCAGAGGGATGTGCTGACA
Source organism: Elephantulus edwardii (assembly GCF_000299155.1). Taxonomy (NCBI): domain Eukaryota; kingdom Metazoa; phylum Chordata; class Mammalia; order Macroscelidea; family Macroscelididae; genus Elephantulus; species Elephantulus edwardii. The sequence goes on along the minus strand of NW_006399751.1, from coordinate 21,816,673 downwards.
GTCTACCCTCTGATAAGGGATGCATTTTGGGTAAGGCACCCCAGTAAAATGGAGCCAGTTCACATTCTCATGTCATCCAAGAACCCATACTGACATGTCTGGTTATTAGCACAGGTCCATTCTTTTTTATATTTGTTAATAAAATCTTCATTTTACTGTAGTTTACTTATAAAGTTCATATACATTGCTTTTCATAATGAATCTTTCCCATTTCCTCTATCCATCAAATTGTGTGACACTATGATTATCTCCCTCCTCATCCTCACCCCTCTGCTCCTACTATGCTCTGCTTGTATCCTCATACATGTTTTACTAGTTATCTTTCTACAATAATGGTTGTATACAATATTTGTCCTTATGAGACTGAGTTAGTTCACTTAGAATAATTTTTTTTCAGATCCTCTCAAGTCAGCTAGTCATTTTAAAAATCATTACTCTTGCATGCTTCATAGCATTCCACCATGTAAACGTACCCTAATTTCTCAATCCGTTCAATTGTGGTTGGACATTTGAGCCATTTCCGTGTTCTTGTGTTGGTGAATAATACTGCTTTGAACATTGATGTATAAATCTCTGTTTGTGCCTCAGTTCTAATCTTCTTGGGGTATATTCCAAGCAGTGGAACAGATGAGTCATATGGAATTTCTATGTTCATCTTTTTTGAAGAAATGCCAAACTGCTTCCCAGAGTGGTTGTACCATTTTACAATCCCACCAACAGTGTATAAGAGTTTTTACCTCTCCACATCCTCTCTTACATTTATTACTTGTTGTCCTGTTAAACTTTGCCACTGCTGCTGAGGTATGATGCTATCTCATTGTGGTTTTGATTTGCATCTCTCTTATTGCCAGCGATTTTGAGCATTTCTTCATGTATCTGTTTGCTATCTGAATATCTTCCTCTGTGAAAAGTCTTTCCAAGTCTTTTGCCCATTTTGTAATTGTGTTGTCAGTCTTTTTCTTGTAAAGGTCTTGTAGGATTCTGTAATTTTTTACATGAGTCCCTTGTCAGAACTGATATTGCCAAATGTTTTTTCCTAGTCAATAGGTCTTCTTTTCTCTCTGTTTGAAAATGTTTTTGATGTGCACAGGGATTTAATCTTTAGAAATTCCCATTCATCAATTTTATCCTGTCCAGATTGTGCATTTCTGGCTGTATTTGGCAGTCTTTTTATACCATCGACTAGGCTGGCTAAGCTAGATCCCAGTTTGTCTTTTATGAACTTCATGGTTTTAGGCTTTACTCCCAGGTCTCTGATCCACCTTGAGTTGATTTTTGTGTGTGGTGTGAGATGTGGATCCTGTTTCAGCTTTCTGCAGGTGGCAGTCCAGTTTTGCCAGCACCATTTGTCGAACAGGTTGTCATTTCCCCATTTGATAGATTTTACATCCTTGTTGAATATCAGTTGATAGGGTCCATTGTTAAATCACAGGGAATGGTGGGAAGCTATACTCAGACTCCCTTCCTCTGACTAGGTAATTGGGTTCTGATCTGGATTTGATAGGACTCATGAAGAAGTAAATTTTTTTCTTCCTGAATGTCTCCACAGACTATTTAGTATGGGTGTTGTATTGGTGAGGTCTGGATTTGATATCATTAAATACTACACACCTAAAGAGCAAGGATGCTAGTTTAAAGACTAAGGTATGCCTGATTCAAGCCACAGTATTTTCAGTCAATCACTATGCATCTAAAAGTTGGACATGAATATGTATTGCAGAAAAATTGATGCCTTTGAATAATTATAGTGTTGGTGAAGAGTACTGAACATTCCATGGTCTGCCCTTGAAATAAACAAGTCTGTCTTGTAAGAAGTACAACCAGGATGTTCCTTAGAGACAGGGATGGTGAAATTTCATCTCACACACTTCAGGCATGTTGTCAGGAGAGATCAGTCCTTGAACAATGACGTGATGAAAGGTGGAGGGTCAGAGAAAGAGAGGAAGACCCTTAGCAAGCAAGATTGATTGTCTCTGTGTCTGTAACAATGGGTTGGAACATGTCGAAGATTGTGAGGATGGTGCAGGATAGGGCAAGGTTCAAACGTGTTGTTTATGTGAGTTGGAATCGATTCAACGGCACCTATCAATGACGACAACAACAACAACAACAACATATACCGTATCATGTCTGTGTTGCAATTTCACAAGTAATTGCTAAGACCATGGCCTGGATCAGGTACACCTTAGTCTTTAGACTGACATTGTTGCTTCTTAGTACTCTAGAGAGGTCCCTGACCGCAGATTTACCTAATGCAATTTGTCTTTTGATCTCCTGAATGCTTGTGCCAAGAATATTGATTGTGGAGCTGAGCAAGCTGTAATTATTAACAACCTTAATCTCTTTTCCATCAATCATGGTGCTGCCAATTGGCCCAGTTGTGAGAATCTTTGTCTTCTTGATGTTGAGCTTCAATCCATATTGAAGACTACTGTCCTTGACCTTCTGCAGCAAGTGCCTCAGATCCTCCTCCATTTCAGCAAGCAAGGTTGTGTCATCTGTTTAACATAAATTGTTGATTATGAAAAGAAGCCTTAAGAACATGGAAGGAGATACAGAGCCTCTGTACCAAAAAAAATTGGCTGACAGAGAAGAATTTTAAGAAACAAGAAATAATCAAGAGGCAATGGTTGTGAAGAAGGAAGTACAGGCTGTTCTGAAGGATTTGGCAAAAAATAAGACCACAGGAATTTATGGAACATCAATTAAAATATTTCAGCAAACAGATGCTTTTCTGGATGTGCTCACCTGGTTGTGCCAAGAAATCTGGAGGACAGCTGTCTGCCCAACTGACTAGAAAAGATCCATATTTACTTTCATTGGAAAAAAAAAGATGACAGAGTATGGAAATTATTGAAGAATATCACTAATATCACACAGAAGCAAAATCCTGCTGAAGATAATTCAAAAAAACGACTGGAACAGTACATCAACAAATAACTACCAGAAAGACAAACTGAGTTTAAAAGAAGTCATGGCACTAGAGACTTTATCACCAAGGTCAGATGGATATTGGCAGAAAGCAAAGAGTACCAGAGGAATGTCTGTTTTTGTTTCATTGATTATGTAAAGGCTTTTGACTGTGTAGATCACAACAAATTGTGGCTGACCTTGAGGAGCATGGGAATCACAGATTCCCATTGAACTTGATTGTGCTCATCCAAAACCTTTACTCAAACCAGAAAGCAGTCCTCAAAAGAGAATAGGGAAGCACTACATAGTTCAAAATCAGGAAAGCAGTGCATCAGGGAGGCATCCTGTCTCCATACCTTTTCAGTCGATATGCAGAACAGATCATTCAAGAGGCTGGGCTTCATGAGGAGGAATGTGGCATCAGGATAGGAGGAAGACATGTATACATACACATACATAAATACATATGCATGCACACACACACACACACACACACACCTATAATACAGGATCTACGGGAAAAGAAAGGACAAGTGACTCAAGGTAGAAATGATTATGTGATAAGAGAATAGTAAGAATAAAAAAAGGACTGCTCTGCCCCAAGAGCAAGGTAAGCCAGGCTTGCCCTAAAGTTTAAGGCAGGAGCGATCTTTAAGCCCCAAAGGGAGAGGTGAGGGAAGGTAGCCATGTTCTTCCTGGTTGGCTCCTCCCAGGGTTTCTATGACCTCTGTTGCCAGAGAGAGCATGGTGCTGTATGCACAGGTGTTGTGGCAGGCTTTTGGAGTGGAGTGCTTTTTCCGGCTTGTGATTGATGTGAAGGACTGCTTTGCCCCAGGAGCGAGGCAAGCCAGGCTTGGCCTAGGGTTTAAGGCAGAAGCGGTCTTTAAGCCCCAAAGGGCCCTCAGGTCTGTGGCCCTCTGGCCGGGTTCAAATTGTTTTCCTGTCAAACATTCTTCTAGGTGGTATAGCACTGGTCTGTGCGTTGCTGTGCAGAGGTAACTCGAGGTTGCTGTGACGCTGAACACTGGGACACTGATGTGCCAAACGTGGTAATGGTTACCCATGGTAGACAATGTTTGCTGGAGCTTCCCAACTAAATCAAGCCTGGAAGCAGGAACAGCATCGACTTCCGAAATGGCTTGCCTCCGGAAACTCTATGTACAAACAGTGCTCAGGCCTTTTGTTCATAGGGTAACTATGAGTTGTCTACGACTCAACAGCACCTAACAACAACAAGAATAAAAAGGATTTTCAGAAAATTAGTATGAAAGGATGAATGAAAGCCAATAAGAATGCCTACCCACTCAAAATCAGAACTGTCTTTGACAAGCACTGTGGCAATTGGACAATTAAAACAGACAT
>NW_006399751.1:21811223-21812298 GCF_000299155.1 Elephantulus edwardii | reverse complement strand
TCTTGGATAATCTGTTCTGCATATAGGTTGAAAAGGTATGGAGATAGGATGCATCCGTGGCGTACACCCTTCCCAATTTTGAACCATGCAGTGTTCTGATGACTGCCTCTTGGTCCAAGTATAGGTTTTGCATTAGTATGATCAAGTGTTCTGGATTTCCATTCTTCTCAGAGTCAGCCACAGTTTGTTATGATCCACACAGTCAAATCCCTTTGCATAGTCAATGAAACACAGATAGACGCTCCTCTGGTCTTTCCTGCTTTCAGCTAAGATTTATCTAACAGTAGCTACAATATCCCTAGTACCACGATCCCTTCTAAACCCATCCTGGACTTCCGGCAGTTCTCTGCTGATATGTTGTTCCAGTCGTTTTTGGATAATCTTCAGTAGAATCTTGCTTGCACATGAAATCAATGATATTGTTCTATAGTTTCCACACTCTATTGGGTCACCCTTCTTTGAGATGGGAACAAATATAGATCTCTTCCAGTCAGTTGGCCAAGTGGTTGTTCTCCAGATTTCTTGGCACAACTTGGTGAGCACGCCTAGGGCAGCATCTGTTAGCCGAAATATGTCAATTGGTATACCATCTATCTATTCCTGTGGCCTTATTTTTTGCTATTTCCTTCAAAGCAGCTTGAACTTCTTCCTTCATCAACATAGGCTCTTGCTCCTATGTTCTTTCATCAAATTCTTCTGTGTCTGCCAATTCCTTTCGATACAGTGACTTAATATATTCTTTCCATCTTCTTTTAATAGTTCCCGGATCATTTAATATTCTGTCTAAAGCATCCTTGATTATAGCAACTTAAGGTTTGAATTTGTTCTTCAGTTCCTTGAGCTTAAGAAATGCTGAATGAGTTCAGGCCTTTTGATTTTCTGACTCCAACTCCTTGCACATTTCATTGTAATATTTTACTTTGTTATCCTGTGCTGCCTTTTGAAATCTCCTATTCAGCTCTTTAGTATCTTGACTTCTTCCTTCTGCTTTGGCTTATCTGAGCTCCAGTGCAATATTCAGAGTCTTTTCTGACAACCATGTTGGTCTTTTCTTGCTCTTCTGTCTTTGTAATGA
>NW_006399751.1:21805932-21809784 GCF_000299155.1 Elephantulus edwardii | reverse complement strand
AAGAAGAACGAACTGGGGAGGAGGGTAGAGAAAACAGTGCAACAATGAATGAATGAAAACCCAAAATCTCTGTAAATGTTCATTAAAACTAATAAAATTTAATAATAATAATAAAAAGAATACCTACCCACTCAAAATGACTATTAAGTCATTTCCAACCCATAGTCATCCTTGGTCAGTAGGATGAAGTAGAATTGTTCCATAGGGCTTGCAAGGCTATGAATCTTTACAGAAGCAGACTGCTGCATCTTTCTCCCGTGAAACACTGGTGGTTTGAATACTTTAGTCACTGTACCACCAGTGGTATAAGGATATAAAGTAAAACAGAAATAAAATACAAAGTAAAATAGAAGCCGTTAATGTGGGAGGATGATGTCGTCTGGTTCCTTTTTACAAAAAACAAAGCAGCAAACTCTTACCACCTCCTTTTGTCTCTTGTCTACGCTTCCTCCTTTGAATGAGCCTTCCATTAATTTGCCATGCTTCATTCTGCCAGAAACTATTACAACCTTTCAAAAGCAGTTTTCAGTCTTGACTTTGAGTCGAAATGCTGCACAATATAAAATCTTCAGTGTTTAACTTATTCTGGTTTCACCTGAATGGTGTTACTCTGAAACTTTATGGCTGTAGAAAAAGTATATAAGTATCACATACTTAAAAATAAATTAAGTGTAGGCAAAAGCTCCTCCAAAACCTTGTCATCCATTAGCAATAGTTTTTGTTGTTGCTGTTAAGAGTTACTCTGAGTGAGTGACTTGGAAGCCTCTGAATTAAACGAATTTCTAAAGAGGGAAGTCTACACCAGAGAGAAGGTGGCAGTCTACCTGTAGAAATAAAATTGTGCTGGAGTCCTTGCAAGCCAGTCAACCTCAGTGAGAAACAGATTGTTTGAGCAACTGACTTAATTAACTTGTGTTTATGCCTTCTGTCACAGCAGGTGCGAAGTCCCAGGACACCTGCTTATTCACCTGAGCTGGGGCCCAGAGTAGCTTCTAGAAGAGTGTGAAAAATGGCTGAAGTGTTAAGTAAGGGCTTTATTTCTGGTGTAGTTACCTGGTAGGCAGAATCAAACACTTCTCTCCTTGGAAATTCTCCTTTTAAGTTGGTTTGCCATTTAAACTTTTCCCTTCCTTAGACATTTTTGCTGTTTATTTCAAGATGCCAGGGGACAGATAGTCCTGCGCACAGGCATAACTTCTTGTCTAGTTGTGTTTTCAAGCTTGACTTCATGCAATAATGATTAGGTTGTGAAATTCATCTGGGTTTCCTACACAGTTAGGAAAAAAAATCAACAATCTAATTCTATTTAATTAATCTAGTGGATGAGGCCAATTATATTCAGGGTCGATGAGGCAACTCTCACAGGCAGAGAAATTGTTGTTGCTGTTGTTGTTGTTGTTGTTGTTGTTGCTAGGTGCCGTTTAGTTGACTATGATTCATCGTGACCCTAACAGATCCGAACCGTGCCCTGTCTTGTCTATCCTCATGATCTCATTATGCTCAAATTCATTGCTGTAGTCCCTGTATCACTTCATCTCATTAAGGGTCTGCCTCTCTTTTGCTGACCTTCTGTTGTTAGTTGCTGTTGAGTTGATATGACTCATAATGGCCTTATGAACAACAGACCTGAACCCTGACCTAGCTTGTGTCATCCTCATCATCCCTGACACACTCAAGTCCATTGCTACAGTCACTGTGTCAATCCATCTCATTGGGAAAGGGGTGTCTTCTTCTTCTTTGCTGACTATCCATCTTTCCAAGCATGATGTCCTTTTCCAAGGAAGAGCCTTGCCTAGCAACTTAGTAACCCTATAAATAATAGATCTGAACTCTGTTCTATCTTATGCTATCTTCATCATCTCTGACATAGTTGAGCTCATTGCTGCAGTCACCATGTCAATCCATCTCGTTGATGGTCTTCCTCTTTTGCACTGACCTTCTACCTTTCTAAGCATGATGTCCCTTTCCAAGGAATAGCCCCTCCAAACAATATGCCCAAAGTATGTGAGATGAATCTTCACCATCCTTGCTTCTAAGGAACACTCTGGCTGCATTTTCTCCACGATATATCTGTTTGTTCTTTTGACAATCTGTGGGATATTCAGTATTCTTTCCAATATCACAACTCAAAGGCATAGATTCTTATCCAGCTCTCAGATGCATAGCAAGTAATTAAAAGCCATAAAAAAAAACTTAGGGCCTGAATCAGGTGCACCTTAGTCCTTGACATCATGACTTCTTAGAGTGCTAGAGAGATCCTTAACAACAGATTTACCCAATATTTATCCTCTACCTACCCCTCAGTTCTTATTTTCTGTCTAAAGGGCTGCAGCCAAGGTGTGACATAATTTTGGAGCAGAATATACAACTAATAGGTAGAATTTTTGAAGATTAATTTAAACTGGAGAGCATGAGTGACCATATAGTAGCTGGTTTACTTCTTTTCAAGATTCTGATTACAATGCTGACTTGTATGTGGTGATACATAATTTATTACTTTGCCAAACATAGTGTTAACAATCATTGAGAATATCCTGTAAAGCCAGCAGTGTGTTGGGGTCTGGCACTACAAAGATAATAGGGTAACCATAAAGAGCTTGGAGTAGAAGGATATTTATCTCGTTGTTGTTGTTGTTGTTAGGTAGGTGCCATTGAGTCGAGTATGGTTCATAGCAACCGTATGGACAACAGATCTGAACCTTGTCCTATCCAACCTCACAATCTCTGACACATTTGAGTCCATTGCTGCACTCACTGTGTCAATCCACCTGGTTGTGGGTCTTCTTCTCTGTCCCTCCACTTTTCCAAGGATGATATTCTTCTCCAAGGAATAGCCCTCTGAGAACATGCCCAAAAGTATATGGGAGATAAAGGTTGGCCATCCTTGCTTCCAAGGAGCATTCTGACTTCACTTTCTCTAGGACATATCTATTTGTCCTTTTGGCAGTCCATGGGATATTCAAAGCATTCTCTTTGGAAGACGATCTTTAAAATTGACCTCAGGCACAGCTTTCATAAAGTTATTGTAAATTTTTTCTGGTATGGACTCTTTTTGCTAGTAAAGCAAACATGGTAGTTACACAAACTAATTCAATTTAAGTTCCCAAATGGTTAACAATGCCACTATTATATGCCTGAAGACTGTGGTGTAATGTCTAAAAAACACAATCCTTTTTAGCCTTCCTTATGCAATTTATTGTCCAATTTTTGCATTGCTTGGATCAGGGGCACCTTAGTCCACAAAGAGTAAGTGACATCCTTACTCTTTAACACTTTAACGAGGTCCCCAGAGGGAAATTTGTCCAATGCAATACATCATTTGATTTCTTGACTACTGTTTCCATGAATGTTGATTATGGACAAAAGAAAAAGGAAAATAACTGATAATTTCAATCTTCATTTACTCTGTTGCTTATTCTTATTTTCTTTATATTGGCATGTAATTAAAACTGAAGGACATAGTCTTTGAACTTCATTTATAAGTGGTTTAATTCTTGTTTTCTGTAAGCAAAGTGGTATCATCTGCATATTACAGGTTGTTGAGGAGACTCCAATCCTGATGCCACATTGTCCTAAAATACCCTAGTATCATATTATTTGTTCAGCATACAGATTGAAGTTTGTTGTTTGGTATCACTAATGACCTTATGAATGATGAATTGGAACCCTGCCCTATGCTGTGCCATCTTCATATTCTCTGCCACATTTGAGCCCATTGTTACAGTTAGTGTGTCAATTTCCCTCCTTCAGGTATCTCACTCCCTGAATTCAAAATCCTACTACACTGCCGTAGTGGTAAAGACAGCATGGTACTGGTACAATGACAGACACATAGATCAATGGAATAGAATT
>NW_006399751.1:21776363-21803742 GCF_000299155.1 Elephantulus edwardii | reverse complement strand
TCAGGTGTTCCTTGGCCGTAACACCGACATCCTTGTTCTTCAGCACTTCGGAGAAGTCTCTGACTACAGAGTTTCCCAGTGCAAAATGTCTTGATTTCCTGACTGCTCGTACCAAAGTTATTGATTATGGATATAATTAAGATTAGATCGCTGATAATTTCTATCTTTCCCCCCATCTATCATGATGCTACTTATTGGCCCAATGGTGAAGATTTTGTTTTCTTGAAGTGAAGAATGTAGTCTTTTATTCTCTTCAACAAGTATTTCAAGTCCTCCTCACTTTCAGCAAGCAAGGTTGCATCATCTACATAATGTAGGTTGTCTTTGCTGGGAGAAACCAAACAGACAGTGTGTGTAACGGGGGCCTGCTTTGTATTTGCTCACATGTTTGTTGTTACGGTTTTCTATTAAGAGCACAGCATTTGTCTGTTTGCTGTATTGGGAAGAGTGACTTGCAAGCTTATGCATGTGTGCTGCTGATTTTATAGTTTGTGCATGTATATCCTAGTTTGCTCATAGTTTGCTCTTAATATAAGTTCAGTACTTGTCTGTCAGTTTTCTGTACTGGACCAACTTGCTGGCTGATGTGGGACTGGGAGCTGAGCCCAGTATTTAATCTCAGGGAGTCACTCATGGTGGGAAAGTTTCAGTGGAGCTTCAAGATTAAGAAAGATTAAGAAGAAGGATTGATCATCCACTAATAGAATAACTTGCATCTGAAAAACACATGAACAGTATGGATTGAATATGTCTGGTGAAAAGATAAAACTCTGATGCACGTATTGCCTGATTTTAAAATTATATAGTACACCTTTGTTCTATTCAAACTACTGCTTCTTGGTTATGTACAGCTTCTGTATAAGCATATTAAGTGTTCTGGAATTATCATTCTCAATGTTATCTATAATTCAACAGTATGTTGTTGTTATGAGCGTTCATGACTCATAGTGACTCTATGGACAACAGTTCTGAAGCCTGCACTATTCTAAGTCAGTCTCACTGACTGTGACACATCAACCCCCATTGCCCCAGTTACTGTGTCAAACCACCTCATCCAGGATCTTCCTCTCCACGCTGTCCTTCCACCCCTCTGAGCATTAAATCCTTCTCCAAGGACCAGTGACCACAGGCTCAAAGTATGTGAAACAGAGCTTCAAAATCCTAGCCTCCAAGGAGAAACTTGGTTTCACCCTCTCCAAGACAGACTTATTTGTTTTCTTGGCAGTCCATGGTATATTCAAGACTCTTCTCCAGCACCACAACTCAAAGTCATCAATTCTTCTTCTGTCATCCTTAGTCATTGTCCAGCTCTCTGATGCCTCACAAGTAATTACGAAGTCTATTATAATCTATATTGTTGAATGTCTTTGTATAATCAAGAAAACACAAGCAAACATCTTTCTGGTATTCTCTGAAAGATGTTTACACATATTTTATTGTGCTAAGAATAAAGTTTCATTTATGAAAAGACAAATACTGCCTAATACCATTGTTACAAAACAGAACTGAAACAGAGGGTTTGGAGGAGAACAGGAGAAGAGTGAATGGATAATGAATTCTTCACTGGAACAGAGGAGGGGAAGGACTGACTGAAAGGAGTATGTGATTAGGCATTATGTGTATGACAATTAATCTGGAAAAAAGAGGTGCATTATAAAGCAGACTGGGGGGGAGAAGATATAGAAGATGAGGGAGGAAAATGTGCAATAATGAATGAAAACTCAACCTTTATAATTTTGTAAACTTTCATTAAAATAATAATTTTTTAAGAGGTAGAAGAAAATAGTAATATTTGTTGTTGTTGTTGTTGTTATGTGCCATCGAGTCACTTGCGACTCATAGCGACCCTATGTACAAGAGCTCTAAATGCTGTTCTATCCTGTGTCAACCTAGCCATCTCAAACACACTTATTCCCACCGCTCCAGTCACAGAATCGATCCATCTCACCAAAGGTCTTCCTCTCCTTTGCCGCCCCTTCACTCTCCCAAACATGATGTCCCTTTCCAAGGACCAGTCCCTCCTTGCAACATGCCCAAAATATGTCAGACGAAGCTTCAGAATCCTTGACTCCAAGGAACGCTCTGGCTTCACCCTCTCCAGGACAAACCTGTTTGTTCTCCTAGCAGTCCATGGTCTATTCAACACTCTTCTCCAGCACCAGAGCTCAAAGGCATCAATCCTCTTTCTATTAGCCCTATTCACTGTCCAACTCTCTGATGCATAACACATAACTGTGAAGACTATAGCCTGGATCAGGTGCACCTTAGTCTTCAGCCTGACATTGTTGCTCTTCAGTACTCTTGAGAGGTCCCTCACAGCCGACTTTCCCAATGCAATTCGTCTCTTGATTTCCTGGCTGCTGTTACCAAGAGCATTGACTGTGGAGCCAAGTAAATTAAAAGTGTTAACTATCTCAATCTTCTCACCATCCATGCTGATACTGCCAATTGGCCCAGTGGTTAGAATCTTTGTTTTCTTGACATTTAGCTTCAGTCCATATAGGAGGCTGTAGTCCTTGATCTTCTGCAGCAAGCACCTCAGGTCCTCCTCAGTTTCAGCAAGCAGGGTTGTGTCATCTGCATAACGCAGGTTGTTGATGATTCTTCCACCAATCCTGATTCCACATTCCTCTTCGTATAGCCCAGCGTCTCGGATGATCTGTTCTGCATACAGATTGAAAAGGTATGGAGACAGAATACATCCCTGATGCAACCCCTTCTTGATTTTGAATCATGTAGTGACTCCTTGCTCTGTTCTGATGACTGCCTCCTGGTCCAAGTATAGGTTTCGCATTAGCACAATCAAATGTTCTGGGATTCCCATTCTTCTTAGAGTCAGCCACAGCTTGTTGTGATCCACACAGTCAAAAGCCTTTGCATAGTCAATGAAGCACAGATAGACATTCTTCTGGTATTCTTTTATTTCTGTACCCTCTGGTGATGGGAGCAGATAGAAATATCTATAAGCAAAAGAAATAAACTCTATTACTGTCAACTTAATTCCAAGTTTTAATAACCCTGTTGGTCTCCGAGGCTTTAAATCTTTTGAGAGGAGACTGCTTACTTCCCTCTCAGAAAGCAATGAACCACTGACTTTTCAGTTAGAAAGGCAACATCTAACATATATCATCAAAGAGTCTTGAAGTACTCTTGATACGTGTAAATACAAATATTAATGTGTAGACACATAAAATATACACTTAGTTATTCCATGTACTCATGGAAGACACAAATATGTACAAAAACTCTTCAGACATAACACACATAGGACAACATTGATTTCCAGGTTTGAAGGTTTCCATTGTCTCATGGAATACAACTCAGTCAGTTGACAGAACACTTCACAAAAATAATGATCTACCTTCTAGAGAAGTTAATAGCGTGTGGGAACTAAAAATCTTGCAAGCAGCCATCTAAGACACAAATGTACGTCTTATCAGGAGTAAAACACTCAGAAGGTAACTAAAGCAGAGGAAAAAAACAAGTGTAAAAGCCCCACAACTTCTCTTATCCTGAGGCCAGAACTAGATGGTACCTCACTACCACTGCTGTACACACACACACACACACACACACACACACACACACATACAAGACCAGGAAAATTGACACAATATTGAATGGAAGGGAAGAAGGATTGGCCATCCACTTCCGAAATATAACAGGCCTTCAAAAACCCTGTGTACAATAGAGCACACATCTTGTTGTTGTTGTTGTTATGTGCCATTGAGTCGCCTGTGACTCATAGCGCCCCTTTGTACAACATCCCTAAACCCTGCTCTATCTTGTGTCAATCTTATTGTCTCTGACACACCTACCCCCATAACCCCAGTCACTGAATCAATCCATCTCATTGAGGGTCGACCTCTCTTGAGCTATCCCTCCATCCTCCCAAGCATGGTGTCCTTCTCCAAGGACTGGCCCTTCCTTGCAATGCATCCAAAGTATGTCATATGAAGCTTCAGAATCCTTGCCTCCAAGGAGCAACCTGGTCTCACCCTCTCTATGATGAACCTGATTGTTCTCCTAGCAGTCCACACATCTACCTCCATTACTCTAGTTACTGTGTCAAACCATCTCATCTGGGGTCTTCCTCTCCTGTGCTGTCCCTCCACCCTTCGGAGCATGATGTCCTTCTGTAAGGATCTGTCTCTCCCAGCCACATGCCCACAGTATGTGAGATGGAGTAGATCATATGGTCGGTCATCTGATTCAAAATGCCCCATGACAATCCAACTCATTTTGCCAATACCTCATCTGTCAATATTTATGTGTTCCATTTCTTTCTTAAGGATGCAGTTTTTCTACATTCATCCTTCTCACATTCCACCTTTCAATCATTAGTTTCTGCTTACAACTGTTCTTCTTCCTTTCTGTTTCTAAATTTCAGGGCTCAACCTCAGTTGCCACATCTGTTATTCTAGAGTAGAATACTTTGGACATGTGGCCAGGAGGGACTGATCCTTGGAGAAGGACATCATGCTCAGAAGGCTGGAGAGACAGCAAAGGAGACGAAGGCCCCAGATGAGATGGATTGACACATTAACTGGAGGAATAGAGGTAGGTGTATCGGAGTCAGTGAGACTGACTTAAAATAGGGCAGCCTTCTGGCGAGCTCTGGTGGCCTAGTGGTAGGAAACTGCACTGCAATCCCAGAGGTGCGCAGTTCAAATCCACCAGGTGTTCTGCTGAAGAAGGAGGAACAATCGCCTCCTGTACCAGTCAGATCCAATTTGATGGCACACACATAAAAAGAATAAATAAATAAATAAAATAGGGCAGCCTTCAGAACTATTGTACACAGGGTCACTATGAATTGCAGCTGACTTGATGGCACATAATAACAGCAAAACAACATTGAACAGAGCCTGAGACTGTCACCTTGAGACAGTATATAAGCCTGAAACTGATCCTTGAAAAGCATCAGTGTAAGACAAAAAGATAAGCAGTTACTGGGAAGATAAGGGAGTAGGGAAACTAGAGTTCTAGAAAGCGAACAAACAGAAGAGAATATTCATAGGTGCATTTTGATAAATATGCCTAATATTTATCACTGAACAATTTTTATAGGAATTGTCAAATGGGAACCTAGCCTGATGTGCAAATTTTCATAAAAAATTCTATAATATAAGTAATGAATAAACCAAATTAAGGGAGGAGGAAAAGGAAAGACTTGTAGGTTTTTTTACAATGGCTGAAAAATGGAGAGAAATCCGGTGATACCAGATTATTGAGCTGATGGTAGTGAATGGTACGGTGTGAGGACAAAAAGGCAGACTGGTACTAGCATGGACATGCCATCCCAAAGAATGCTCAAGAAGACTTTAAAGCAGGGGAATGAAGTTACTCTAAGGGGAGAGGCTCAAGTTAGCTCGGTTTACAATTTTCTAAGAAAGAGTTAATGGAGGCTAAATTAAGGTATGAAAATGGAAAGCAAACAGGCTTCAGAGGGAGAACTGATCTAGACACAAGTATATAAACCCACAATGCAATTTAGTTGAGATAGGTAAGTTTCTGGGGTTTACAACAGAACCAAAATACTAGAGGAATCCCAGGCAAGTTACTCATATAGAGCCAGTTAGTTTGGGGGGGGGGGATTTCCAACGTCACTTCTTCAGAGACCCGTGGTCTCTTTCCATCTGCTTCCCTGCTTCATTTTATTCCCAATATTCATCACTGTTAGAAATGACACTTTTATACTTGTTCTATTATGCTTATTGCCTGCCTCTTTCAGCAAAGTATAAGCTTCATATGGGCAGGGACTTTGCTTGCTCTTCTCACTGCTGAAGTCCCAGTGCCACTATAATTCACTCAGTACTTGGAAGAATAAATGACAATCAATCCCAATGGTAAGGGTAGCATAATACTATGATATTATGAAAAAAATCATCCAGATTTGTCCCTTCTGGAAATAGGAGGAGAGCAGCTCCCAAAAGAAGCAGAGATTTTTAGACAGATAAAACAACAGTTTGCTCGAGTTGGAGACAACATTTATTTTCGATCTTGCTAAGGTTGAGCCTTATCATGGGATGCAACCCTGCACCTTTTTGATCAGCCCAGCCATTGAAATTGGATTTAGTTCCTTCAATATACGAAGACATGGTCGTCAACAGAATTATTAGAGAACTGCACCAGTAACTCAAGCAATTTTATGGAGAATGAGGAGCTGTTGCACAGTTCTAATTCCAATGATTCCCCCAGAGCCCTCCCATTCTTTGACACCTCATTTCCAACTCACAAATGTGTTATATGGGTCTTAGTGTGCCTATTAAGCCAGTAGGCCCAGGCTTATGAATAAGCTTTTATGTGTCAGGCCTTGTATCTCACTTGTGAACTGCTTCTTATCTAGATGATAAAAAGCAATTTCAGTAGCACTTAACTTAATTGGTTTGTGACCAGACAAGGACCCTGGGCCCCACTTACAGAGCTAGGGCAGTATGCTTCAGCAGTTCTAGAAAGTACATGGCTTTTATGTTCAGTCACCGTCTTCAATCACCCATTACATCTGAGCCTGAAGGTGGCACGATTCTCTGCGTGTTAAACAAGGTTTGTGGAACCCAATCTTGCAAGTAAGTGAGAGAAATGATTAGACAACCAAAAGTTTGGGTTGCATTTGAAAAATGGCCGGTTTACAGATGGGGTCAGCCTATTGACATAATTTTATTCTTCCTATTTTTCTTCACGCTCCTGGTGGCTTTCTAGTTTCCAATTTTCATTTGTATATTTTTTTAAATATTATTATTACTTTTCCCTCATTTGCTAGCTGTGATTTTACTTAGTTTTATTTTGCTTTGGGTGAAAGTTTACAAAGCATATTGGCTTTTCAGCCAATCACTCATGTGCATTTTTTCCCCTAACATTAATTACAATAATCACAACTCATTGTGGATGCAAATATGATAAAGCTTCATCTCATATCCTTAGGGCATGTTGTTAGGAGAAGCTATTCCTCGGAGAGGGATGTCATGCTTGGAAAGGTGGAGGGATGACGAAAACGATGGATTAACACAGTAACAGGCTCCAATGTGTCAGGCAGTGTGAGGATGGCACAGGATAGGACAGGGTTCAGATCTGTTCTTCATAGGGTTGCTATCAGTTGTGCTTGACTCAATTGCACCTAACAACACAATGCAATTGGACCTTTCTCACTTCCTCCCTGCAATTCTCATCTCCATTAATCCTTCTATCCCCCGCCTTCCTGCCATAAGAACTCCATCTCTAAATGGAATTTACTCCCTGGGTCAATGATACTCTTTTGGCTTGATATTGTTATTATTGTTATTCTAGGGGATAAACACATTCTTGGTGTAATTAATAGGACTTACAGGTCTACTACCTTATGAGGCTGTCCTTGCTTAGTTGACAGTGGAATGACAATGATAAGTTTTATTCCAGGTTCAAAGAGTGTCTAAGGGCCATGGCCTTGATGTTCTACCAGCACTGTTACTTTTAATAGGTCTGTTTACATGATTGAAACGTGTTCAGCAGACCTCATTGTTTCTTTTATGAAGTAGAATGCTTGATACAGAACAGGCTGCGTATCCCTTCAGCTTTCCTTCACCTCACTGCCTGATCGTGGAAATGTCTTCTCCCCTGCTTGCTCTGGTTTCTTTACTTCCAAAACAAGGGAAGAGCAAGGCCCTTTGTGCTTCTGTGAGTGTGGGTCCCAGGGACCTTCCCAAAGGACATTTACTTTCTTTGCTAGCTGCTGAGCTTCCTCCTGCTCCTGACACTGTGGAAAAGGGAGTTCCTGTTTCTCAGGCTGCTCTCTTCATCTGGCTTCTGTCTCCATCACCAGCTCCACACTCGGACAAAGGTGTCTCTGGAAGCGACTGGAACAACCGCAGCTCTTTCCTGAGGGGAGGAAAATGGCTTCTTTCTCACTCATGGGCCCTTTCGTCTCCCCAGGGGACATTTTATTGGCTACTGTTGTGCTTTGGAGTTGGCTTTGACTAATAGCAATCCTACAGGACAGAGTAGAATTGTGCCATAGTGTTCTTGGACGTGGTCTTTTTCTATAAAAAATATAATGTTGATATTCAAAATCCCTAGCTCTAAGAGAGATGCAAATCAAAACAACTATGAGATATCATCCCAGCCCAGTAAGAATAGTAAAATTTAACAGAACAGTGAACGACAAATGCTGGAGAGGTGGCAGAGAAACTAGAACCCTTATTCCCTGTTGGTGGGACTGTAAAATGGTGCAACCACTATGGAAGGCAGTATAGTGCTTCCTCAAAAAGTTGTAAATATAAATACCCTTGGAGCCATCAATTCCACTACTAAGAATATACACTAAAGAAACTATACCTGCCACCCAAGCAGATATATGTGCATTCATGTTTATTGCGGCTTTGTTCATAATAGCATAGAGCTGGAAACAACCCAAGTTCCCATAAACAAATGAATGGATAGAGAAGCTGTGGTATATTCACACAAGGAACTCATGAAATAATATACAAAATGGGTGACCCTGGAGGACATTATGCTAAGTGAAATATCTCAGTCACAAAAGGACAAATACTGCATAGTGTTACCATTGTAAAGTAGGTCTGACATTGGAGTTGGGCAGAAATTAAGAGAAGATAAATAATGTATACTGCATTGAAACAGATGAGGGAAAGAACTGTT
Source organism: Elephantulus edwardii (assembly GCF_000299155.1). Classification (NCBI taxonomy): domain Eukaryota; kingdom Metazoa; phylum Chordata; class Mammalia; order Macroscelidea; family Macroscelididae; genus Elephantulus; species Elephantulus edwardii. The sequence continues at coordinate 21,795,111 of NW_006399751.1, read as the reverse complement.
TAGGAGGACTAAATGATTAGGTATTATTGTCATGACAAGAGTCCAGAATGAAAGCTGCATAGTTGGGGGTGGGGAGGGTTGTATAACAATGAAAGAAGGGTTTTTTTTTGTTGTTTTATTTTACAAAGAGAAAAGAGAACTGTGGGGGAGGGGTGGGCAAAGAGGAAAGTGTGCAACGATGAATGAATGAAAATCCAAAGTCTCTGTAAACTTTCTTTAAAAGAAAAAAATTTGTAAAAAAATATATATAATTTTATTTCAATTATTATTTTAATGAACATTTACTAGCAATTCCACTACTGGGAATATACCCTAAAGAAACCATAACTGTCATGTTGTTGTTGTTATGTGCCATTGAGTTGCTTGTGACTCATAGTAACCCTATGTACAAGAGCCCTAAACGCTGCTCTATCCTGTGCCAACCTTGCCATCTCCAACACACTTCCACCACCTCAATCACTGAATCACTGAATCGATCCATCTCATGGAAGATCTTCCTCTCCTGCACTGTCCCTTCACTCTCCCAAACATGATGTCCCTCTCCAAGGACCAGTCCCTCCTTGCAACATGCCCAAAGTATGTCAAATGAAGCTTCAGAATCCTTGACTCCAAGGAGCAGTCCAGCTTCACCCTCTCTAGGACAAACCTGTTTGTTCTCCTAGCAGTCCTTGGTATATTCAACACTCTTGTCCAGCACCACAGCTCAAAGGCATCAATTCTCTATCAGCTCTAGTCACTGTCCAACTCTCTGATGCATAGCACATAATTGCGAACTGTCATACAAACAGATATATTCACACCCATATTTATTTCCGTGTTATTTACAATATCAAAGAGATGGAAGCAATTCAAGTGCCCATCAACAAATGAATGGATAGAAAAACTAGTATATTCATACAATGAAAAACTATGCAGCACTGAAAAAACAATGAACTTGTAAAACATTACACAACATGGGGGACCCTGGAGTCCACCATGCTGAGTAAAATATCTCAGTCATGAAAGGACAAGTACTGCATAGCACCACTGATAAAAAGCAGGTCTGACAGTGGGAATTGGGAGGAGAATAGGATAATCATTGGTTGTAGTCTTTACAGGAGCAAGTCGCTATGGTTTCTTCTCCTGTGGAATGGGTGGTGGGTTCAAAATGCCAGCATTTCAGTTAACAGCTGAACACTTGCTTATTTTATCAAAAGATTCCTTAAGGGGAAATGCTGGTGATAAATGCAAAACAGGTACAAGGACCCTGCTAGTGACACTAAACCTTCTTTCCCGTTGACTTTGACCAGTGATATTGGCACTACCTGTGAAAAAGACCTATTTTTATCTAGACAAGTGGGCAATAAATCATATGTCTGGTTTACACCAGCTCAGAGTGAGAGGAACCCTACTACTTAATAGATACTGGCCCAGGCAGGATACAAACCCTTGGGAGGAAATAATCTGTAAGAAGCAAGAGCAGGGAGGAGTTAGTGACTTGAACCTTCACTTAAAAGGGAGGCTAATTAACATAAAAACGAATTTTATTGTGACTATCAACCAGCCCAGAGTTTATATGCTATAAAAGAATTATAGTAATTAGTGCATCCGGCTAGCACAACAATACAAATAGTCAGTGGCATTTGTGAATTCCTGCAGCGCAGTTGCTACCTGGGCAATTCTCCGCTGAGTATCTGTTTCTTGAGAACATGGTTTTTAATAGCTTTGACTTGACATTTATATCTTGAACAAAACTGAAATGGGCAGCTGAAGACTAATTATGCTAAATATTCCAACCAGCATAATTACCAGGAATCCAGCAGGGGGCACAGAATGGAATGGCTCAGTATGTCTTTACTTTGTTGTGGGTTTTTTTCTTTCTTTCTTTTCCCCTTCCCCTCGTTCCTTATTTTAGGCTTATTTAATGAAAGCTGATTGCCCTACCTAATGATTTCCTTTGTGCGCATGCGTGTGCTTTCTCTCTTTGCATAATAGACATTACAATAACCTGGAAGCATTTTGATCTCAGTATACTTTTACATTTGAGTGTCTGCTCTGTGACATCCTTTCCATTCCAAGCATAAAAGATCACAGACAGACCTCACCTTGGCCCGAGCTCCTGCAGACGTGACACACTCCTGAGCTCCCGCAGACGTGACCTACGCAGTGCCTGACTTGGGGTTGGAGTTAATTGCAGAGCAGAGGAGGAGGGTGTGCATGCGTCTTACAGATTTGGTTTCTATCAAGTCAACAGCAAAACCGACAAGCGAGCTTTTCCCTAGCAAATGCTAATTATAATGAAAAACTCCCAAGCCATACGCACAGGAGAAACACAGATATATAAGCCCTGCACTGTAATTTCCTGCGGATCACAGTTGGCAGCATTTGACTGCACAAGTCAAGGGCCTTATAAGCAAGATTATCTAGAAAATCCCTTGCTTCAGAAGCCAAAATCCTTTAAGTCTTCTGTAGTTAAATGCAGCTGTATTGCTGATTAGATGTCAGAACTCCAGCGCACTGAAGTGCCCTGTTTAGTGATTAACTCAATGGACCAATTTCGCTTTCAGATACTTCCACAGAGAGAAAAATTTGCATACGGATTTGGAAACGACTATCATCTTTCTGGGTTATGCAGAAACTGAGGGAATGGGAAATTTGTGAATGCCACCATAATGCTCCTCCACAATCGTCTTCTCTCTGACCTCAGCTCTTAGTGAATTATATTTATCACCAACAGTGGGACACAGCCATGGGCTAATTGCTAAGAACAAATCTTTCCTTGTTTCTCAGTGTTTTAACGATGAGTCTATTCCTGTTCTGCTCTGTAGGAACTGGCATTTACAGCGGCCTTCCGACCCTCTGCTATAGATTCAAATCTTTGCGGCAGTGTAGGGATTGGCTAGGATGAATTTGCACGTAACTTTCTTTTTCTTTTATGCTTATGATTCTTCTATGTACTCTTTGGTGTACGGCTGACACCAATTAATAATTGACCCTCTATTGGGTTTTCAAGCCTATAGATTGCTTGGGAGGAGTTTGTCCAGAGACCGGCTTTTAGCTAGCAGGACAATTCCCTGTGTTCTAGGCAATCAGAGAGTCTTGTAAATATTTTAGTATGTGCTTAGACTCAACAGCATATAAAGAAACTCTGATAAGACTCAACTCAAACTCTCCTTCCCTCCCTGGTCACTAAGCACACACAGGCAGACAACTCCCTTTCCCAGCACTTAGGGTAGAAGACCAAGGATTAGATATGAACTTATTTCACCACAAATCCCAGCCCACTTCAACCCACAGGGACATTTAGTAGTGTTACCTAGAATTGCCTTCAATATGGATTATATCTCAACATCAAGAAAACAAAAATCCTCACCACAGGACCAAAAGGCAACATCATGATAGATGGAGAAAAGATTGAAGTTGTCAGTAACATCATTTTACTTGGGTCCACAATCAACACCCATCCACGGTAGCAGCAATCAAGAAACCAGAAGATGTGTTTCACCAGGGAAATTTATTGTCAAGGACCTATTCAGAGGGCTAAATCACAGAGATTTTAAAGATGAATATGTACCTGATTCAGGTATTTCCAGTTGCTTCATATGCATCTGAAACTTGAACAATGAATAAGGAAAACCAAAGACAATGCGATGCCTTTGGATTGTGGTGTTGAGGAGTTTGGAATATCCCATGGACTGCCAAAAGAACCAAAAAATCTGTCTTAGGGGAAGTACAACCAGATGTTCCTTAGAGGCAAAGATGGTGACACATACTCTGGGTATGTTATCAGGAGGGGTTAGTCCTTGAAAAAGACGTTATGGTGGGGAAGGTGGAGGATCAGTGAAACAAAGGAGAATGGACTGACAGTTATTGTAACAATGAGCTCAGGCAGGGCAGAGGTCATGTGGATGGGCGCAGCATAGGGCAAGACTCAGCTCTGCTGCTCACAGCTTCCTGTAAGTTGTAGTCATCTCAGCTCATACCTAACAACAACCCTAGACCATGTCTCCATGACCTTGGAGGCTTGTACTCCGTTTGGAAATGGCACTTTCCGCTAAAAAGACTGAGCGAAGTACAGGAGGGAGTAAGAAACAAACTTAAGTACTAAGCTTGAAGCCCTTGAGTCTCAGAAAAAGCCCTAATAAGTGATAAGCAGCAGATGTTTATTAGGAGCATTAGAGAAAAAACAGATGCAGTCAGTAAAAACTATATATAAAACTTGAACTGAAGCAGCTGCAGACACAGAATATTCTGTGCTTAGTAAAAAGAGGTTGCACACAACAAAACAACCATGTGGTGTACATTGGCAAGGCACTGAAACACCAGGCTCCCTGCTACCCTTCATGGGATTCAGAGCAAAAGTACAACTGACCCATGTATCGCAGGTCTAAGTACTTAAAAATCATTACTCACGTTCACAAAGTGATAAAGAAAACACATCTTACCTTACTATCTTGAAAAAACCTAGGAGGTCAAGTTTCAATTGAAAATGTTCATGCTTCTCAGGTTTAAGATCTAACTCCTTTTACCACTTCAAACTCCATCCATGTAGCAGGGATCATTTTTATAATTTTTTTACTAGTTTATTTACAAAATTCTAATACAAATTTGAATAAATTCTTTCAATTTCTCTCACCTCCCCACCCATCAAATTGTACAACCCAATGATTAATCCCCCCCTTCCCCTGCACATCCACATCCCTCTGCTTCTAACCTTTCTCACCCCTCCTGGACCCTTATACTCATTTTATAATGATGGTTTTATATAATATTTATCCTTTTGGGACTGAGATAGTTCACTCAGCATCATGCTTTCCAGTCCCTCCCAAGTTAGGTAATAATTTGCAAAGCTGTTGCTCCTGTGTACTACATAGTATTCCATCGTGTGAATGTACCATAATTTCTCTATCCATTCTTTTGTGGTTGGACATTTGGACTGTTTCCATGTGCTTCTGAGGGTGAATAATGCTTGTAGCAGGAGGGATCATTGACACACACACACAGGCCTCTCAAATGGCATGAGGAAGGTCCAATCACCCCTTGTAAGTAATCACTCCAAGGCCATCCCCCTATCACCGGGGCTGCGCATTCCAGTAATAAATTTACACCTTGAAAGGCTGGTCTGGAAAGAAATGCAGACTGGAAGTAGAGTCATCTGGACAAGGAATTCCAAGACGTGATGCCAGGAAAGTGAACTACAAGTGGGATGAGATTCAGATGAGCCCCACGTGGTGGGGCATGGACAGAATGGGGTCCTCTAAAGTTACTCAGGCAACATAAGGTTAGGTGCCTAGGACTAAGAATAGCATACACACACAGAAAAGGATGTGAATATTAGTGATAAAAGAAGAAGAAAAATGTTGGGGCTAGATAAAAGTCTGTTCCTTTAGTCACAAGTGGGTAATGAAAAACAGACTAACCAAAAAAACCAAACCAAACATCACAACACAAAACTAAATCTCAAACTCATTGCTGTTGCATGGTTTCTTTGAGGCTGTAAACTGCAAGGAAGAGAATTGCCCATCTTTCTTCTGCGGAGCCACTTGATGGGTTTGAACTGCCAGAGAGGCACCACAACTGGCTTAGCAGTGCAACTCACTATGAACTACGCCCTGGAGGGGAGTTGGAATTTCAAGTGGCAATAGAACATCAAACTATACAACTTATAACCTGTTACATGAGGTTGTGCTTAAGTTATTTCTATATGATTCTTAGCCTTGGAGTATGTTCAATCATTTACACTTACTGTTAATTCCTTGAAGGAGTCTTGGAGCTAAGTGGTAAGGAGTTGTGCTGTTATCTCAAAAGCATGTGTTTCAAATCCCCCAGCTGCTCTGTGAAGAATCTCCCCAGAGGCAATCTCATTCCATGTGATTTGCAGCCTCAGAAAATGTGCTGGCAGGCCAACTATGAGTCAGTTCCAACTTGATGGCACATGGACAACAATTAATTCCTTGAAGGTACTCTGGTGATATAATTTGTAGAGAAGTTCATGGCCAATTCAAAGATATGGATGGCTCTAGTGTGCTTTGGATACACCAGGAGCAGCATGAGAGAAAGGTAGACAGTCTCCTCCTATGGCCATTTGCAGCCTCTGAAGGGTCACTATGGAGCCGAACTGACTTGAAGGCAGGGAGTGAGTGATTATTTTCTTGGCTTGGGAGTTTGTGGGCTCCAGTTGATAATTATAGTTAAGATTCTGGCACCCAGATTGGGAAGAACAAGTATTAAATTTTCTCTAGAGATTCCACAAGGCTTAATCTTATATGGATGTGCAATGTTCTCCAAATTTCATTATAGATATTGGAGTGAAGGAGAGGGGGGCAGCCAATGAAAAAGATATTTTATTAAATGTGTATGAATATGTGCCAGATTCTTTGTATGTAATCTTTAATCTCCTCAATAAACCTATTATAGTTGAACAACCTTGGAGATTGAATAAGGAAGACAATGAATAAGGATGGTAGAAGGAGAATTGATGCCTTTGAATTGTGGTGTTAGAGAGGAGTACTGAGGCATTTGACTGTGTAGATCATAACAAACTGTGGCTGACTCTGAGAAGAATGGGAATCCCAGAACACTTGATCGTTCTAATGCGAAACTTATATTTGGACCAGGAGGCAGTCATCAGAACAGAGCAAGGGAACACTGCATGGTTCAAAATTGGAAAGGGCATACGCCAGGGATGCATCCTATCTCCATACCTCTTCAACCTATATGCAGAACAGATTACCCGGGAGGCTGGGCTCTATGAGGAGAAATGTGGGGTCAGGATTGGTGGACGATTTATCAACAATCTGCATTATGCGGATGACACAACCCTGCTTGCTGAAACTGAGGAGGACCTGAAGCACCTGCTGCAGAGTGTCAAGGACTGCAGCCTGCAATATGGATTGAGGCTCAGTGTCAAGAAGACAAAGATTCTCACCACTGGACCAATTGGCAGCATCAGGATGGATGGTGAAGAGATTGAGATTGTACACAGCTTTAGTTTGCTTGGCTCCATAGTCAACAGTCTTGGCACCAGCAGCCAGGAAATTAAAAGGCGCATTGCCATGGGAAAGTCTGCTGTTAGGGACCTCTCCAAAGTGCTGAAGAGCAGTGGTGTCTCTCTGGAGACTAAGGTGCGTCTGATACAGGCCATGGTCTTCGCAATCACCTGTTATGCATCAGAGAGTTGGACAATGACCAAGGAGGATAGAAGGAGAACTGATGCCTTTGAGCTGTGGTGCTGGAGAAGAGTACTGAGAATACCATGGACTGCTAGGAAAACAAATAGATTTGTCCTGGAAGGGGTTAAACCGGGTGGCTCCTTGGAGGCAAGGATTCTGAGGCTCCGTCTAACTTACTTCGGACATGTAGTGAGGAGAGACCGGTCCTTGGAGAGGGACATCATGCTTGGGAGGGTGGAGGGACGGCGCAGGAGAGGAAGGCCCTCTATGAGGTGGATTGATTCAGTGACTGGAATAATTGGGATGGGAGTGTCAGAGACAGTGCGATTGGCACAGGACAGAGCGGAGTTTAGGGCTGTTGTACATAGGGTCGCTATGAGTCGCAGGCGACTTGACGGCACATAACAACAACAACAACTGAATATCCCATGTACTGGTAAAGGAAATAACAAATATGGCTTGGAGAAAGTGTAGCCAGAGTGCTCCTTGGAGGCAAAGATGACAAAACTTTGTCTCACATACTTTGGTCATTTTGTTAGCAGAGGCTATTCCTTAAAAAGAGACATCATGCTCATCATGACAGTGGAGAGTTGGCGAAAGAGACGAAGACCTTCAACAAGGTGGATTAACAGTGACTGCTACAATGGGCTTGAGAATGTCAAAAATGATGAAGAAGGCACAGTATAGGGTTGAGATCTGTTGTTCATAGGGTTGTTGTGGGTCAGATTTGACTCAGCAGAACCCAGCAACAGCATCTTGGAAATTAGAATAAAGCTGTAAGGTCTATGTCTCCTGTTCCATATCAAGGCCTTGAAATAGTATTATTTTTGTTGTTGTTGCTTGTTTATCATTTTTTCTCTAAGCACATCTTTTTAAAAATGTTTTTAAATTATCATTTTAACAAAAGTTTATAGAAAAGTCAGCTTTTCATTTAGTCATTATTGTAAGCACTTCTTGAATGTAAGTTCCTTGTCTCTACCTGGTATAAGTATTTCATAAACATTATCAAATACATTTTAGTTTCTTAATGAACTCATTGTCACGGAGTCAGAACCAATTCCTGACTGACCTTCCACTGGATTTCTGAGCACTCTGGTTATACTTCCTTCAGTACAGGTTTGTGTGTTCTTTTGACAGTCCTTGGGATATTCACAAACTCAAATAATACCACATAATACTCAAATAATACCACATAATACTCAAATAATACCACAAACTCAAAGACATTGGTTCTTCCTTGATTATCATTAGCTGGATAATGTAGATCATTAGTATCATTAGATAAATAATCTAGATCATTAGGCACTGTAGTAGGAGAACACAGGGCTTCCTAGGCTGTGCAAATAAGTGGCAATTAACCATCTCAAGTGCAACTATTGGTCTTTCCTCATTTAGCACAAAAAAGCGTGGAGAAAATCAAAGACTGTTGGTATGAAGTGTTCATGGATTACATCAACATTAGTTTCTGTGGTCCCGAGACCAGAAGAACTAGAAGGTGCCCAGGTATCACTGCTGACTGTTCTGAAAGGCATCGTGATAGCAGTGTGAGAAAAAGATGGAGCAAAACTCAAAATCCTAGACAACATCAGGCTTGACACTTTGATAAAGATTATGGTCCTTAGTTATCTTTCAAGTCTGGAACTGAAATCACCCTTTAGACCTAACTTCTAATCAAACTAGAATCAGACCTATGAAGGATTAATAACACCAGGGAGGCATGACCTTCCTTGGAACAATCAACTCTACAAGATCAAAAGAGAAGCATTTGCCCAAAGAGAAAAGAGAAAGGGATAGGGAAGACGGATGAATGGAAACAAAGTGAAGAGAGCATGGTTACAATGCGGAAATGGGAATCAATGTCAGGAAATATAAAGAGTATGAGTTGTTGAGTGGAAAACTCATTTGCTCTGTAAACTTTAACTCAAATCACAAGGAAAAAAATTAAAAATGGCAAACAAAAATAAAGTCAGGACACCAAGCTTGAAAAGAAGAGATATTTTAAGTGGACACAGTAAAATATAACCATGGATAGAGAAGCTGCTTTAAATACTACCCTCATAGATGAGGACATGTTTCTCAGCAAAGGCATAATGTGCTATGGGCCTGCTCCTTGTCCATCTGTAGCAAGAGAAGTTACATCAAATAGGATCACTTTGTCTGTAAAGGAAATGCATATATTTTGCATGTCATAGCTGTAATAAATATTACAAGCTAATGAATACCAACCTCGTTCTTCTCTCTGGGAAAAGACTTTCTGTGACATAATATACAGTTTTAGGGATAATGCTGACCTGTAAAGAAAGCACAGATCTGTTACCAAATGGACTTCTGATATACTTTCACATGAATTAAACTTTCCCACCATCTGCCAGTCTGGAGGTACACAGAATGGTCGAGTAGGAGACAGCTTGAGATGGGCTTTCCCCAAAAGGCAAAGAGGTGCAGTGCTAGATGTGGGTTCCTTAGGCCAACCTCACGCATCAGAACCATCATGGTATGGAAGCAGTAAGGAAAGGCACTAGGGCCTGGCCTTCCTGGGCAACAGAATAGTTAGTCTCTGGTTATTGAAATGTCAGCAGTGACAGAAAAGTTATAACCCACTGCTATTGAGTTGACTCTGAGTCATGAAGACATACCACATGGGACAGAGGAGGACTTCCCCTTAGGGTTTCCAAGGCAATAAATCTTTATGAAAGCAGGCTGCCTCATCTTTATCTCAGAGTGAGTGGGGAATTTGAACTACTGACTTTTTGATTAACAGCCCAACACTTAGCCCACTCTGACTATAGAGCTCCTTACACAATTTATAACATTGAAATAGTGAAAAGAGATTAATGCAGTGAGTTAATGAATGGTTATAAAACCATATGCAGCTCGGAGTCTGCCTATTTTTGTACTGCAACTACAGACAAAATATTTAAAAAGAAGCAATCTCCTTTGAATTGATGATGCTCTTTATTAATACAATTTGAGGTCCATTTTTCACAACACTCTTTTTCTGCCAGCTTCCCTCAGGGGATGGACGTGATTTTTGCAGCCTTGTAGGGCCCACCACCTGCTTCCAACTATTGCTTTTCACAGCATGTGATCAAATGATAGACTAAAGAGAAGTTAACACGAGTAAAACATAGACTCATCACACAGGCCTTAGCCATGCAACTAGATATAGCAGAAAGTGCAGAAATAGAACACCAAATGCCAAACATGCTCTGCTGTCTTTTGAGTTGGTTACCTGTTTGTATTTTGCTGACATCTTCCTAGTTCTCCTGAGTGACATACCTGAATTACCACCACTGTTAGATCTTTTCATTATGCTTTTTTTTTTTTTGGATACATTGCCATGAGAGTTAGGAAGAAAGGTCTGGAGATCTAGTTCCAAAAATTAGCCAATGAAACCTCGTAGATCATGGTGGCTCAAATTGCAACCAATCGTGGGGACCAGGTAGCTTTTTGTTCTGTCATGCTTGAGGTCAGCAAGGGTGAGGGTTCAACTGGACAGCAGCTAACAGTGATACCAACCACCAGGATTAAGGACATTTTTATTAGCCCCTCAGCCCTACTGTTTTATTGGCTCCATTTTTACCTGCCCTTTTTACATTTATGCAGGACATCCTCATTATTTACCTACAAACTGTCAAATCAAATCCATTGCTGTCAAGTTCATTCTGACACAGAGTGGTCCCACATGCAGTTAAACAGAACTGAGCATCCTAGGGTTTCCTTGATGGCAATATTTTTCTCTCTCACTCATTTGTAGACATTTTGTTTTAGAACATTAACTACCACTGATTGATGTAATTCACCTATTGCAATTCTTGAGCATGGCAGTGATTATAAAGATGGCACAAGATGGGGCAAAGTTTTAATCCTTTGTTCATACATAGCTCCACCGTGAGTCCTGGTTAACGCCACAGCACCTAACAGCAACAACAATCAAACTCTTCTTGAAGATTGCCTTTCCCTTCACCTGGATTATCTATTTATTGATGTTAACAGAAACAACATTGTCACACTTTATTTTAATGGTACTTAGAAGGAGTGCAGTTGAAGTGTTCCTGAGACGTGAAGATGGCGAGGCTTTGTGGCACATACTCTGGACAGGACATCATGCTGGGGAAAAGTAGGGGGTCAATGAAACAGAGAAAGATCCTCAGTGAAATGATTGATGTAGAGACACGACGATGGGCACGGACACGGCAGAGATTGAGAACGTGGCACTGGGCCAGCAGGGTTTTGTTCTGCTAAACATGGGGTTTGGGATCTCGGTGAGTCAGAGCCGATCAAAGGCACTATCAACAACAACCATTGGGTGAGTTTGAACTGTGAACCTTTAGGCTAGTATTTGAAAGCTAAGCATTTGTGCTTTCTAAGGATGTCTTCCCAGAACCATAGTGCCCTGAAGAGAAATCATTTGGAAAGGAGACTTCAAGATAGAGATTACTTCTCTGTAAATGTTCATTAAAATTAATAAAATTTAATGATTAAAAAAATTAAAGAATTGACTTAGAGACTTTTAGTGAATGATTCTTTGTGAAATTAAATGTTTTTTTAAAAAATTTATTATTATTGATTTTAATGAAAGTTTACAGAGACTGAGGATTTCCATTCATTCATTGTTGCACTTTTCTCCCTGCCCACCTTTCCCTCCCCCAATTCTCCTCTTTGAAAAGTGGAGGAAAAGCTCTTTCATTGTTATACCATTCCTCCCCCCCCCCCCCCCCCCCCCCCCCGGGTCTACTCCACTATGCAGCCTTCATTCTGGACTCCTGTCATGACAGGAATGCCTAATCGCATGTCCCTTTTAAACAGTTTTCTCCCTCATCTGTTTCAATGCAGTGTACATTATTTATTCCATCTTTCTCAGTCTCCCCCCAACACCGATGTCAGTCCTATTCTACAATAGTGACACCATGCATCAACTGTCCTTTTGTGACTGAGATATTTCACTCAGCATAATGTCCTCCAGGGCCGGTCACCCATTTTGAATGTTGTTGCATGAGTTCCTTGTTTTTCAGTGCAGCGTAGTGTTCCATTGTGTGAGTATGCTGGAGCTTCTCTGTCCTTCCATTTGTTGATGGACATTTGGGTTGTTTCCAACTCCTTGCTATTGTGAACAAAGCCGCGATAAACATGGGTGTGTATTTTAAAAAAAAGAGAGATTACTATGGAATTGTAATAAGTTGGAATGTGTTTCTGTTTTATTTTTTATATCATTCAAAAAGATCATGAAAGAAATGATGATGATGTGTGTGTGTTTGTGTGTGGTTGTTGTTGTTGTTTGGTAAAAACAATCAAGGGTCTAGAAAAATGAAAAGAAACAATTGCTCACAGTGGCCATACTGGGGTGGCAGCAGAGGCTGAAGGTATATTTCTGTTTTAAACCTGGCTGGGGGTGTTAGTGTGACTCTGAGTTAAGTCATCAGATTTCTCAGCATTTTTTTCCTTCCTCAGATGTTTAGCAATTTTACACATCATGCAAATATGTACCCAGGAGGAGAGTTGCTCTCTAGTAAACGTGCCTTTACAGTATTGGATTCGGCTTTGGCTCCTGCGGAGTCGTTTTTGCCAGCTTTACAAACAGATCAAAGCTCGTTAAGCTTTCTGCTGCAGGCTTTTAGTCATGTGTGGGAGGCGGCGCTGTCTCTCCCAAGCAAAACACACCACTCACCCCTTCTGTCACTTCATCTTCTCTCCTACATGATGTGACCACCTGCAGGAGTTGTTGCTGTTAGGTGCCGTGGAGTCAAGTACAATTCACAAGGACCCTATGAAGAGCTCACCTGAAACCTGCCCTATCCTGTGCCATCCTCATCACCCCCGAGACAGTAGAGCCCATTGCTGAAGTCACAGTGTCAATCTATCTCGTTGGAGGTCTTCCTCTCCTTCATCTTTCCAGACGTGAGCATGATGTTCCTTTCCAAGGAATATTCTCTCCTAGCTACACATCCAAAGTATGAAAGACGAAGCTTTGCCATCCCTGCCTCCAACAAACACTTTGGTTGCACTGTTTCCCGGACATACTTGTTTGGTCTTTTAGCAGTCCGTGGAATATTCAGAACTCTTCTCCAACATCACAGCTCAAAGGCATCAATTCTTCTGTCATCCTTATTCATTGCCCACCTCTCTGATGGAGAGCAGATGATTGAGAAGACTGTGGCCTGAATCAGGTGTACTTCAGTCTTCAAACTGACATCATTGCTCTTTAGTATTTTGGAGAGGTCCTCGACAGAAGACCTGCCCAGTGCAATATACCTCTTGATTTCCTGACTCCTGGTACCAAGAATATTGATTGTTAATCCAAGCAAGATGAAATAATTGATAGTTTCAATCTTTTCTCCATCTATCATAATGTTGACTGTTGGGCCTGTGGTGAGGATCTTTTCTTCTTGATGTTGTGATGTAATCCATACCAAAGGCTATGGTCCTTGATCTTCTGTAGCAAGTATTTTCCTTTTCCTCCTCACTTTCAGCAAGCAAAGTTGTGTCATCAGCACTATGTAGGGTTTTTTTTTGTTTTCTGTTTTTTTGATGAGCCTCCAATCCTGATTCGTCTGCTGTACTGGTTTGTGGAGTGCTTTAATGCTGGGATCTACATCACAAGTGTCTCAGGTACTGAAAGAGTCACCCATGGTGGAGAGCTTGCAGCAGAGCTCCTAGATTAAGATAGACCAGGAAGGAGGATTGACCGTCCACTTGCAAAGACAAAAAAAACCCAACCTGGCCTTCAAAAACCTCTATGAACCAGAGGAGTTATGCAAGGTCCTGCTAATGACACTGCAGTGAAAATAAGTGTAGAGTGACACCTCAGCTTTGTCAGGAAGGCAGCAGATCTTAGAGGAATATGAGAATCTGAGGAGCTGTGGGAAGTGCAAGCAGTTAATGCAATTGGCTGCTAACTGGAGGGTTGTGGTTCAGGTCCACCAGAGGTACCTTGGAAGAAAGAGCTGGCAATCTACTTCCTGAAAAAAATTCAGCCATTGGAAACCCTTAGGAGCACAGTTTCTACATCAACACCTGTGGGATGACCATGAGTCAGACTTAAAGCAAGTCACGGGGAGTGAGAGGCAGATAGGCAGCTTTGCTCCTTTTACATTATGAGGGACTTCTAACTCAGAAGACCAGCATGGAGATTTATCATGAATGCTAATGCCTTCCCCTTGCAGTGGGCATCTGTTGTTTTTTCCTGCTCCCCATCTCTTTCCCTTCTGCTGCGTGCCCCCACTCCTCCTGTTTCCTAGGTGGAATTGTCTCCCCAGAAGGAGAAATGAGTAAGCACTTATTGCCTAATTGCTTGCTTGCTGTGTGACCTTGAGCTAGATGCTCAACCCATCCAAGGGTCAGATTTCTTATCTGGGAAGTAAGTGTAATAATGCTGTTCATGGAGAGATGACGAGCATTAAATGAGGCGATGTTCATAAAGTGCTCAGTGTTGGGTCTGGCACTTAATAAACATCTAATAAATGTTAGCTCTAATGATAAAGGGAAGAACAGTATAAGCTTGGGAGGCATTCATTTAGTCTCGTGCTGTGTGGCTGGTATTTATTTACCTGGCACAGGTGTCATGGAAGGCCTTTGGACATGGGACGCATGGCCTGGAGATCAGCTTCTTTAGCGGAGGGAGGCAGGCATGGCTGAGGTTAATGAAGCCTGTATCCTTTTACTGGAGATTCACCCTCAGCAGATTCCTGAGTCTCTGGAGGCCTGGCGAGGATCAGAGCCAGCCGGGTTATACTTCACTCTCTTCCCCACTTGCCATTCTAACCAACCAGCTTGCCACAGTGGAGTTGATTCTGTGTCACGGCAACTTCGCATGTGTCCCAATAGACTTGCACACTACTCAGATGGCTAGGCCTTTCTTCCAAGGTTCTTCTTGATAGGTGTGGACCATCGACCTTTGGATTAGTGGTTAAGCATGTTAACTGCTTACACAGCCCAGAGAGTTCCTTCGGATAATGTTTCTGTTGTTATTGTATGAAACATCCTTCAACTTAGTGACTCCTCAGCGTTCCTCTACCCTTAGAAGAATCAGTGGAGTTATCAACACTTTAACCTTGTTCTTAAAGAAGTTCAGGAAAGAAATGGTCCCTTTTCTTTTCTCCATCTTGCGTGTGGCCAGCACAGCTTGTTGCTTGAGTTTCTTTTCTTTTCCTGTCACTGATGTTATTAACTCTCATAATGTAGTCCTCGGGCCAGCAGCATCACCTGTGTTGGGAGAATGTCCTAAAAATGTAAACACTCAGACCCCAACTGGAACCTCTTGGGTCAAGCCCAGCGACCTGACGAAGGTTTAAGAAGGCCTCCAGGATGTGTGAGGCCCACTGATCTGTGTTTTTAGATTTAGACCTTTCTACTTGGATATTCATCAAGATTTGTCTTGTCATGCTCCACAATGATATACAACCAAGGAATTTATGCCAGCCTAAAGCGTCAATCATTTGGATCACTCTTATCTAATTATTTCACTAGTCTCAGGTATATATGGGAGTCTTGGTGATCTAGTGTTAAGAAGCTGTGCTCCACTCCAAAAGTCCCATGGTCTGAATGTACCAGCTGTTCCTCAGGAGAAAGTTGGGCATTCTCTTCTATGCAATTTACAGCCTCTGAAAACCCATTGGAGAGTCAGTTATGAGTTGGTTCCAATTCCGTGGCACATAACAACGACAAGGCAGATAATCCCACCTGATGATTGTTTCTACTGGGTTGGTGTCTGACTAGGCCTAGACTCAGCTGATTTTTGTCCTACCTGTTCCCTCATCTTCCCTTTGCGTATCAAACACCTATGTGCCCTAGTTCCTTATTTCAGTACTAGTACCTAGTACCGTCCTTATCTCAGGAACCTGATCATCTCAGAGGGAACCCATAGCTGCTTCCAGTTTGCTCCTGGATTTTCCTGTTCAAAGCTGGAAAGATTTTTCTCTAGACTTACCCAACAGCTACCTAATCTTAGAGGCCATGTCTCAATTGCTCTAATTATTTATACTACCTGAAGCTTCTAGACTATGCTATCTCTGGTGGCCCAATGTCAGGGAGCTGCACTGCAGTCCCAAGGGCACATGGTTCAAATCCACCTGATGCTCCACTGGAGAGAGATGGGTGGTCTCTTCCTGTGCCTGTCGAATCTGGAATCTGACTTGATGGCACTCAACAACAACAACAACAAAAATTAAAATAAAGCTTAATTTTTAAAAAACACCAAAAAGACTATGCTCTCAGCATTTGCTGGGTCCTGTGTCTCTTTCCCTCTGAGGACTATTACAGAGAACTACGGAAACATTTGTCTGCTCTGTTTCTTCAGACTCTAGTAACCCACCTTCTTTGTTCCATCTAAAATGATAGTGGGACCTGGAGAAGTCTCCCTCAACCTTTGAAACTTACTAGATCAGCCTTGAAGATCTCTTCCTCATGTTTGTTCAAGTCTAGGGTCTCAACCTCCTCATTGGCTTGCCTTGTCTTTATTTTCTTCTTTTCCTCTATAATATATGTCTCATTAGGAAGATGTACATATTTTCCCCCTAACTTCTAATTTTGGAAAATTTCAAGTACACAGAAAGAGAATAGAAAAGTGTAACAGACACAGGGTTCTTTTAGGTCTTTTATCTGGATTCCCAGTTGCAAACATTTCATGATGTTTGTTTAATCTTTTTCTTTCTACACATATAGGTGCAACACACACACACACTCACACACACGTTCCTCCCCACTCCACCCCTGAACCATGTGAAAGTAAATTGTAAATACTATGACACTTTGTACCTAACAGCTGTGCATGTATTTTATAGAAACAAGGCACTCTCTTTTCATAACCACAATATCATTATTATATTCAAGACATGGAATGTTAATATGGTAATATTACCTAACATAGAGTCCCTCCACAAGTAGCTCAAATGGATAACAAACTGAAAGGTTAGTGATTGAATCCTTCCAGAGGAGCCTTGCAATAAAGGCCTCCTTTGAAAAGATCACAGACTTTGAAAAACATTATTGAGTAAAATTTTACTCAATATCAAATTTTGTTTTCTCAAATCAATGGGATGTTTTTGAGGTAAGAATTGATTCAACAGAAATAAGATACAGCAAATTCTTCCAACTGCCCCAATCTGTTAGTTTTGATGTATATTCTCGTTTATGTTTCTTTTATGGTTTCGTTTGGTGTTATTAAATGGTCTTTTTGTGTGCGGAGCTTCTGATGGATTCGAACTGCACACCTTTGGGATTGCAGTGCAGTCTCTTGCCACTAGGCCACCAGAGCTCCCAACTCATGGATTCTTATGTAAAACTACCTGGCCCTGCACCACCCTCAATCATTTCTGCATTGTGCTCATTGTTGTAGCTGCATGATATCAATTAATATCATGGAGAATCTCTCTCTTTTCCCCTGGCCCTCAACTCTACTAAGATGCCCCTTTTCAAGGATTGGCCTCTCTTAATAACATGTATAAAGTGTGGGAGATAAAGTCTAGTCATCCTTGATTTCAAATAGCATTCTGGTTCCACTTCTTTCAAGAAAAATCTGTTCATTTTTCTAGAAGTCTATTGTATACTCAATATTTTTAGCCAACACTATAATTAAAATGCATCAATTCATTTTTTATCTTCCTTATTTATTATCAGGCTTTGTAATGCATATGATATAGCTGAAAATAGCTTCGCTTGGATCTTTGAATCTTTATCATAGCTTGAGAATGTTAGTCCTCAACGTGACATTTTTACTTTTGAGCACTTGAAGGGGTCCTTTGCAATAGAGCCTCGCAGGGATTTGACTTCCTGACTGTCGCTTCCATGAGCATTGATTGTGGAGCTAACGAAAAGGAAATCCTCAACAACTTCAATCTTTTCACTGTTTATGATGATGTTGCCTATTGGTCGAGTTGTGGAGATTTTTGTTTCCCTTAAGTTGATGTGCAATCCATAATGAAGGCTTTGAACCTTTTCAGTGCTTCAAGTCTTCTTCACTTTCAGAAAGCAAGATTGTGTTATTTGCGTATCATAGGTTTTAGTGAGTTTTCCTCCAATCTGGATACTATGCTCTTCTTCATATATTCTAACTACTCAAATAATTTGGTGAACATACAGATTGAATAAAAGTTATGTGAATTACAAGGATGCATTATTAATTAGTCTTTTAAAATGTGACATTTTCTCCTTGCATTTTGTTATTACTCTTTCATTAAGTTCGTAGGGTTACTATGAGTTGACTTGGTAGCACCTAACAATAAATTCCTTCATATAATGGTGATTTTGAAGAACATAGGGTTGCTATGAGTCGCAGGCGACTCGACGGCACATAACAACAACAACAACAACAACAACAACAAGGCTGGTTATAGATAACCTGACAATTTGGATATGTCTTATGTTTTCTCATGAGTAAATACAGACTAAAAATGTTTTACAACAACAACAACAACAAGGCTGGTTATAGATAACCTGACAATTTGGATATGTCTTATGTTTTCTCATGAGTAAATACAGACTAAAAATGTTTTTCCAGAATCCTACATAAGTGTTACCATGTTCTTTTCATATCAGAAAGTTGGTGAGGGCTGGAAAGCTCAGGTTACAAAAGGAAAGGGAGATATATTAGAATTCATCTT
>NW_006399751.1:21769450-21771337 GCF_000299155.1 Elephantulus edwardii | reverse complement strand
AAAAAAAGAAAAAAAACACACAAACCACATATGGCTAGTGCTGAGTCCTTTTTAAGAGAACACTCCAATCATGAAGGTCAAGTGGATTCCTTTTTGTAGCATGTAAACATCACACCATGATTTGGTTTAATTGCAGCTTTACCATGACCTTCTTGACATGAGTGTATTTTTTAAAGGTTCCACTTGCCTTTATTTTGATTGTTAAAAGACAAAAAGTGACTCACTTACTGTATAGCTCAGATAATCTGGGTCCTTGATGACACCGTTCTCGGGATGGTGCTGTGTGGACCTTCCCCGTGGGCTTCCTTCTTGTTACCGCCGCTTTTTTTGTTCTCTGCCACTGAGCTGGTTTCTGTTTGTTAGATCCTCGGGTTTCGCCCTAATTGGATTTGCTTTGTGTTTTGCTGTAATATATCTTTAATAACTCCTTCAGAAAGAGTGCACAGGGAGTATATTCCTAAGAGTTTTATGTCATTCTTATTAGATTGAAGTTTCATGAGGAAATGGTTTGTTTAATTTTTCTCAAGAGTTCTTCTCATTCCGTGTTTTTTTATGGAGTAATAAGTCACTGGAGTTGATAGCAGTGATGTCTTACATAATTTCCATAAAAATTATTTCACAGGTGCCATCAAGTTGACTGGGACTCATCATACCCTATGAACAACTGATCTGAACCTTGCCCTATCTTGGGCAATCTTCAAAACCTCTGATACGCTCAACCAGTGGTTCAAGTCACTGTGTAATCCATTTTGTTGAAGATCTTCCTCTATTTCAGTACTACTTTACTATTATATTCAATAAGTGAGATTGTATGAGTCATAAAGGAGTTTTTTTGACTACTTATAGGTTTTGGTTTGTTTGGTTTTTTTTAAATTTCTCATTCCTTTCCACTTTTGTAACTGGGATCCTGGAACAGGGAAACATGATCAGGAATCATCTCAATGGCAGCAAGCATTGGGTAATGATACACCAACGGATATATTATTGTTTCATGGACCCCAAAGGTGACAGTCTGCTTCTCCACAAACAGTGAGGCAGGGAGGACGGGTGCACAGAAGATGCTTGCAGGTTCTATCAGCTATATTGTTCAAATCCTGCCTCTGCTGCTTCCCAGGTGACTGACATCGGGCCACTTGCTTAGAACTTCCTACAACTTGAGCGGCCCCTCTGCCTCAGGCTCCTCCGCTGTGAAGGGAAGATAATAATAGCATGTATTCTGTGAGATCCTGTAAAGGTTAAACAAGTCAGCTTCTGCAGAGGGCTACGTAGACCTCTAGGTCCTTGACAAATCTCCTATGAGTGTCTGCCAGCATCATTGTCAAACAGTTATGAATTAAGCTAACATAACTAAGCTCAAGGTGACATAAGCCTAGAGTTGGTGGAGAAAGAACCTTCCTCAAAACTCTGTGAGGAGGAGGTGAATCTGAAATTAAAAGAGATTTATGGAAAAGAGGGGTCGATTAAAATGTGAATCCACCCATGCATGTAAAGGTGTAATGAAAAAGAGTGTTCTCAAGAGAAGAGAGAATATTCTCTTTAGGGAGCACTATGTATAATGAGAAGGAGACCTGATCATGTACTACTAGCACCTTTCATATTCCCCCAATGCTTTTCATTCATCATTGACCTAGTAGACCGGGAGTCACGCTGCCAATCCAAAGGTACAAATTCACCAACTGCAAGGGAACTCTGGTGGCCTAGTGGCAAGAAGCTGCACTGCAATCCCAGAGGTTGTTGTTGTTGTTGTTGTTGTTATGGCCGTTGAGTCGCTTGTCACTCATAACGACCCTATGTGCAACAGCCCTAAACTCCACTCTGTCCTGTGCCAATTGCACTGTCTCTGACACTCCCATCCCAATTATCCCAGTCACTGAATCAATCCACCTC
>NW_006399751.1:21759691-21769350 GCF_000299155.1 Elephantulus edwardii | reverse complement strand
TGCAATCTTCAGAGTCTCTTCTGACATCCATTTTGGTCTTTTCTTCCTCTTCTGTCTTTGTAATGACCGTTTGCACTCTTAGAACAGAAAATAATTTCATGCCCTGCTTCAGCCACACCAGGTAATGACACCTTTAGGCATAAAGTGGTTAAAAGACTTGTCCCAGTGTACAGCTGATGGCAGCTGAAGGGCATGTCTATACTATTTACTAATGTGATGTTAGATTACGTTAGGTTGTATCAGATTCTGTTATGTTGGGTGCATCAGGTGACTGCATCACAGATCAAATATTACACTGTCCTGCACCATCCTCAACATTCCTACCAGGTTCGAGCCTGTTGTTAAAGTCACTATGATGTCAGTCCATCATGTTGAAAGTCTTGCTCTCTTACATTTCCCAGCATGATATCATTTTCCGAGGATTGGACTTCTTGACAACATGCGCAAAGTATACAACACGTGTCACCATCTTTGCTTCTAAGGAACATCTTGGGTTGTGCTTCTTCCAAAAGAAATTTGTCCTTTTCGCAGTCCAAAAGTATATTAGATACTTTTCTCCAACACCACAATGTAATGGTACCAACTCTTCAGTCTTCCTTACCATTGCCCATCTTTCAGATGCTTACCAAGAAACATCAGCATTCATTTCAACCTTTTGGGGCCCAAGAAAGTGAGTGTACAATAAAAACTGATATGAGGAACATCTGATATATTTACACAGATTCCAGAGTGCATCACTGGGAAGGTTTTTTTCCTTCTCCCCTTTTTAAAAGCTAGGGAACCCCCTCTGATGCCCTTTCCCTGAGAGCTACTAAAGAAGGGGCTTATGCACATTTTCAATCAGATAGACAAGTTTATGTAAAGAATGGCCTTCCACCAAGCCCTAGCAATACTTGCAGGTTAAGAGAAGCAGTAGCCCGGCACTTCTGAGCTATTTGTGTCAATTTAAAAGGCAGGTGTCTTTCCATTGACCTGTTTTCAGTGCTATAATCCCATTTACCTTGACACGATCCTCTGGAGTTTTGCTTTGTTTGGGAATTTTAAATTACTTTATTTGTAACAGATCAAAAGCTATCTGGCACACACACTGCATTTAGATGCAGGCACTTTGATGGATCTTGCAGGCTCTCTGCATGTACATGTTCGTGTATTTCCCCAACAACCACTCCTGGCTTTGCTCACTGCCCCCGGTTTTAAATAGAAACCATCTTTGTAAACCTTTCCTATCTCCTTCCTAGGACTTTCAAAGGCACTCTTGTGAGACTTTGCAGGTTGCTTTATGCAACTGAGGTGGGCGTCTCTAACATAACATCAACTCAGGTTTCTGCAGGGCTGTCTCAGTGCACTGGTGTCCTAAGTGGTCTGGGTGGCTGGTTATACCCTATAAGCTCCTCTCCATGGCATTTTTGATCCACAGAGGGCTATGGAACAATGCCCCCATGCAGACCAGTGGCTGGGTAATTCGAAGGGCTCAGACCAGGCTTTAGTCAACTGTGACCCCTAAACCAAATTCAGCCCCCCCCCTTGCTTTTATACAGCCCATACTAAGAATGGCTTTTACAATTTAAGTGGTTGCAAAAAACGAAAAGCAGCCTATCCGATGATATGTGAAAAGTATATGCAATTCAAACTTAGTGTCCATAAATAAAGTTTTATTGGAACACACAGATACTCATTTACATCTTGTCTGTAGCTTCGTTTGCATTACAATGGCAGAGTGAGCTGTTGTAACAGAGTCTAAAATACGGTCCACAGGGTCTAAAATAGAGGCCAGGCATTCATTCAGTCATGCAGTCACCAAGTACCCATTATGCACCTTTTATGTGGCAGGCACTCTGCTAAGCATTGGAGGCTGGCAGGTATTAGAAAAGATAAAGCTCAATCTAGCAGGTGAAGCAATGAAAACAGAAAACATACATAATGAGCTAAGTGTTGTGGGGCTGCCATGAGTCAGAACTGCATGAAGACAACCACCAACAACAGAGACATGGGGAAAGTGTCATCGGAACACGGATCAGGCATCCCTAGGTGGGTACAGAAGCAGACAGACAAGTGGCTGGCATTTAAGGTCAGGGATGATGGAGGGGTGCTCAATATTACTATCACTTCATACGTGGATATTGTAACCTCTCCTCTTACACGTTTGCTATGACTGTATTCATAATGCAGATATGATTTTGGATTCTGTTCACACATCTGCTTATTTAGGGTTGAACCCTCTTGTTGGTAGATTTCCACTAAGTTATGAAAGTTCTCCAATTCCTTGTTCTGTAAGTAGTGATGTCAAAGGATCTGAACATGCTAACTTTAGCAAGAGATTTAAAAAGCTTTACGGAAAACAAATAGAAAGAGAAAGCCCTGGAATGAAGGTGAATGAAGCAGCATCAAGTAGAAATGACAGGAAAAATCCAAGTGAGGAATAATAACATACAGAAGGAGAAAGTACAAATTGAGATCAAGAGGGTGGATTTGCGAGCTATTTCTGCAGCGACAGGGCTGAGTGAGAACAGTTAGGAAGACGTTCCTACACTGAGCTGGTTTTATGAGGCAAAGCGATGGCACGGGTTGGTTGAATTTGCCCTGTGATGGCATGCAGACAGAGCTGGACACTGGATCCTGGGGCTCAGAGAAGATTGACCTGGGGGTATGCACTGAAGGCCATGACCATGTGGGCAGGTGCTGACCCTAAAGAAATTGGTGAGCTTTCCCAGGAGGGGAACCGAGAGGTGTAAGCATGAACTCTGTGAACACATTTGAGGGGTGGGGAAAGAAAAAAAGATTATCAATCAGCTGATGATGGGAACGAAAATGAAGGATGTTCCAAAAGTTGAAGGAGAAAGGTTTCCAGGAGAAAGGAAAAGTCAGCAGGATTGAATTCATGCAGGGAGTTCAACAGAGAAAGGACAGATGAGAAACACTGCATTCTCAATCCTGAGGACCCTGTGAGTATCTGTTTCTCCAGAATGTCGATGACAAGAATTTGTGGTGTTTTATGACTGAAAATGGATAAGAACAACATGAACATGCCTTCTGCCATCTTTGTAGCATGAAGACGCACGGTTGACTTGGATTTATATTTAAATAACAAAAGTCTTGAATGAGAAAAGGTCTTCCTATGCCCACCTAGACATTTCAAGACTAGTTCCTCAAGAATCGGTGAATGAGAAGGTACAGATATTAGTCTGAAAAGGAAAACTGAGACCTAGCTGCTTCCAACGTGGACATTATCAGTATATTACAATCCCAACCAGTAGAGGTTAAACGATCAAAATAAAATAAAGAGGGAACTAATGTTGTGGATGAATGCTCTGTGTGTAATTTAGAGCCAAATGTCTTTCTGGCCATACACAAGGCTCCATGAGCTAGAGACGTTCACACTAGAATCTCCCAGAGGCATTTCTTTTATTGGTTAGAACAGCAAGAAATAAAGACTAAGATGAATTTAATATTTAACTCTAAATCTTTCGTTTCCCTCATTAGGCTGACTTGCCTGCAGCCATATTGCTGTAAATTAAGCAGCATAAAAGCTGGTGTGTTGCCAAAATGCACAGCCGGGGAAATGTTAACAGTTCTCTCCTTGTTCTCATGTCCGATCAAGCTAAACACAAAACCAAAAAGAAAAAAAAAATAAAGAAATCTGTTTGCCATCCAGCGAGGTCATTAGAAGGAAGGATTTTATTTATTTTTTTTTAACTAACAGCAAACTGACAACCTATCAACTTACTCTGAAAGTTGGAAATAGAAAACTGGCTCTATCTTCAGCATTAAACTAGTCTTTATAGAGAGCAGCTAATGGAGCTAAATGTGGAAACTGCTTCTTCTGATGGATTCTCATCACAGAAGGGTTTACAAAGAAGCTGGTTTATGGCTCCTTCAATCAGAACATTGCCTAACGATCATTGCCCAAAGGAATGAAGAAAATGCCTCTGACCGGCAGAAACTGATGTAGAGACAGGAATGCCTTTGTGTGGAGCATCACAGAAAAGGTCTCAGAAGCTGGCATCTGCAGACAAGGGCGTCACAGAGGCAGACCTGTGAGGGCTTTCCTTCCTGCTTGCAAGCAGCTTCGACCAGCAGCCTGAATCTGGCTCTCGCCACATGTGACTCACTTGACCAATTTCACTGGTCAAGGATGTACAGCTGGCTGTCATACGGGCCTCCTCTCACACTAGTGCAGAAAACAGAGATCATTTATTGATTCATAAATAATTATTGATCAGTACTCTGCTCCAATGACACTCAGGAGCTCTGTGACGGGCTGTCACGATTCGGAAGCCTCGTGACTGCAGGTTCCATTGCTCTGTTTTGTTTCAGTGCTGATTGTTGTCAAAGCAGAGCAGAGGAAAGCCGTGAGCTGTCGTTACTAATGCTCTCTCACTTCTGTCAGATCAGAGGTACCTGAGACACACACATTCCTTACATGGCAGTCTCACCCGAGGTGACTTCCCCCCACCTTTTTGTCACTTCTTTTTGATGACTTTTGATGAGACTTGTAAAAGCCAGAGATCCCTTCTCCAATCCCTACCCATCTCTCTCTGGGGAGTTATATGTGGTTATGACTTTTTTCACATGTATTCTTAATGGCAAAGAGGAAACATTTTGTATGTCTGTAAAAAAAAATCTATTAAACTCACATCATCAGTTATTTTTCCCAGAGTGAAAATCATCACCACCTTAATCTTTAAGCAATAATAATAAAAAAGAGATATACAGAAAAATCTATTTTTAAAAAGGGAACTCTGGTGGCCTACTGTGTAGGGAGTTTCACTGCCAACCCAAAGGTAGGCAGTTTGAATCCACTAGCTGCTCCAATGAAGAAAGATGCAAAATCTCCTCTCATGAAACTTACAGTTTCTGAAAACAGGCATACAGAAAAATGGAGTTAGATTTTTAAAATCATTAACTTCCTAACCTCTCCTCTGATCCTTTTGTCTCTATTCATTTGCTCTTGTTGTTATTGTTATGTGCCGTCGACTCACCTGTAACTCATAGTGACTCTATGTACAACAGCTCTGAAGTCTACCCTGCTTGGAGCCAGTCTCACTGACTCCCACACACCTACCCCACATTACCACTGTATCAGTCACTATACTGTATCAGTAAATCTCCTCTGGGAATCTTCCTCTCCTGCGCTGTCCCTCCACCCTTCCAAGCATGATGTCCTTCTCTAAGGATTGGTTCCTCCTGGCCACATGCCCACAGGATGTGAGATGGAGCTTCAAAATCCTAGCCTCCAGGGAGAAACTTGGTTTCACCCTCTTTATGACAGACATTTATTTTCTTGGTGGTCCATGGTATGTTCAAGACTCTTCTTCAGCACCAGAGCTCAAAGTCATCAATTCTTCTGTCATTCTTAGTCATTGTCCAGCTCTCTGATGAATAGCAAGTAATCGCAAAGACTATGGCCTGGATCAGGTGCATCTTAGTCTCTAGACTGACATCATTGCTTCTCAGTACTCCAGAGAGGTCCCTGATAACAGATTTACCTAATGCAATTTGTCTTTTGATTTCCTGACTGCTGATGCCAAGACTGTTGATATTGGAGCCAAGCAAACTGAAATTGTTAACAACCTCAGTCTCTTCACCATCCATCATAGTGCTGCCAATTGGCCCAGTAGTGAGAATCTTGGTCTTCTTGATGTTGATGGCTTCTTCATATTGAAGACTACATTCCTTGACCTTCTGCAGTAAGCGCTTCAGGTCCTCCTCAGTTTCAGCAAGCAAGGTGTATCATCTGCATAATGTAGATATTTCAAATAAATGCAATCATGTATTTGACCTTTTGTATTTGGCTCATTTTACTTAGCACAGTATTTGAAGTTTTAATCAGGTAGTAGTGTGTACCAGAACTTTATTTCAGGTAAATGGGTATATTCCATTGAATGGATATACCACTTTTTAAACTCATTCATCTATTAAAGAACACTTTTGGTTTTCTACTTTTTGGAAATAATTGAGACTACATGGACTGCCAAGAGAAATATAAAGGGAAAAGATGCAACATGAAGGTGACAGAGTCTGATTCTACCCTTTTATATAGTCAAACTGTCTTCATTTAATAATATCCATAACCCTCAATGAAATGGATCGATTCAGTGATTGGGGTAATGGGAGTAGGTGTGTCAGAGACAGTGAGGTTGGCACAGAATAGAGCAGAGTTTAGGGCTGTTGTACATAGGGTCACTATGAGTCACAAGTGACTCAATGGCACATAACAACAACAACAACAACAACAACAAAAATTCAAACAGACCTGTCTCACAAACAGTGCACCCAGAGAGTGCTCCTTGAAGCAAGAGTGGTGAAGCTTCGTCTCCCCTTCTTAGGAGAGATAGCTAGGAAAGGCTGTTCCTTGGAAAGGGACATCATGCTCAGAATGGTGGTGGGTCAGCAAAAAAAGAAGACCCTCCAAGAGATGGTTGACACAGTGAATGCAGCAATAAGCTCAAATGTGTCAGAGGTGATGAGGATGTCTCAGGGTCAGATCTATAAGGTCACAATGAGTCACACTCAACTCAATGGCATCTATGGGCAATAATCATGGCAAATAATTGCTGAATATTTTTCCATGTGTTTGCAACAAGGGCTTGAGTATGGTAGAAACAGTAAGGTGGAGCAGGACAGGGTTTCAATCTGTTCATAGGATCACCGTGAGTTGTAATGGACTAGTTGGCACTTAGCTACATTAGTTATTGAAATATCTTCTTTGGGGAAATATCTATTCGGGTTCTTTGCTCATGTTTCAATTGAGTTATTGAAGTGAAAAACTCTGAACTCAAAGTCATTGAGTGCATTATAACTCCTAACAACTCTCGCTCAGATTTCTAAGACTGCTTTTCTTTCTTCCATGGAGTTGCTGGTGGCTTAGAACTGCTGGAGACTGTGAGTCTATTGGCTAGCACTGGAACACATTAAGCAGACTAGGCTATACATTCTTACCCCATAGTTTCCAAGCTTACCTGCATATTTGAGTCCTCTGAGAACGTTATAAAACCCATGTTTCCTGGCCACAGCCCACACAACTCCCACCATTATCTCTGGTGGTATGACCCAAGCACCAGCACTTTTTCCATGCTACCCAAACAATTCCGAAGAGCAGCCGTGGTTGAGATTTCTACTGAGCAGCTCCTCCTGGATGCTCACTGGACTCACCTGGGCTCTAGAGTACTTGAGGCCACTATGCAGGAAACTAGCTCTGCTGTGTTCTGGAGCTTCTCACACAGGTGAGTCACTTCCTCATGGATATTTGTAACCTTCCTAACAAACTTGTGATCCAACTTGATGATCCTCCAGTTTCCTCAAAGAGAGATTGATTCTTTTTTTTTTTACCTTAAGATGAAGGAGACATGCATGTTCAAGTGAAAGTGCTGTGACATAAACGCCAACTATTCAGGTGAAACTAGCAAAATGCTACATATAACAACAATAAAAATAGCAGTAGCAGCAGCAGCAGCGGCAGCAGCAAGATGTAGATTTGCTTGTATAATGCTTGTCTCTTTCAGATAAGGAGAAGGGAAGTGTGCACAAACTCAGGTACATGCAGAACAATTCTGGAACAATGCGGGTAAAGATGGGCCTCTGTGGAGTGAAACGGTGCTCGGGAGAAAGGGAGGACCCTTTGTAATTTGTACAATGTAAATATAACCCCTCTGTTAAAAAGGAAGTAATTGAAAATGCAAATACTGCTAGTTCCTCTGTTTAAAAAGGAAATAATTGAAAAGACAAATACTACAGGGAGAAAAGTCACATTAAAACATATTAGTAATTTCTTCTCTAGGATGAATTATTTTATCAGACTTTATTTTTTAACAGGTTGTTTGTTATTTGATGAAGAGCAATTAGAACACACATTCAGAGGACAAGGACAGTGTAAGAAGGTGTGGAGAAAGAATTTCAGATCTTCAATGTCGACCTCTGGATGATTTTGCATTTTTGCTTCTAGTCAGCCCTGAACTTGACTTGTAATCCAAAATATGCAAACAACCTAGTATTAATTTCCTGCCTTCTAAACATCGTTGCTTCGGAAATAGAGACTTTGAGCGTTTACTGAATCTCTATAGTAACACTGTGTGGGAGATCGAAAAGGGTGCACGTCTTGGGCATTTAGACCTTGCTATATGATGGGTTGAATCCACCAAACCAATCTGATAAAGAAAGATGGGCAGTATCCTCTGGCAAGGAGATTTATAATCTTAGAAACCTGGTGGAGGGTTGCTTTGAATTGGAAACTTCTCGTCAGCAGTGGGTTTGAGTTTTTTGGTTTTTGACGGTCAGGCATGTTTGAAATATTGCCTTAAATGCATCTTGTAGCCACCAGATGGCAGCAGCAATCCAATTTCTGGTCTACTAGAAGACACTGGACTAGGGTGGTTCCAACAGTGTTCATACCTTAGTGGTCATAGAATTGTAGTCATTTTGACATGAAAGAGCATTTCTTAAAACGTTCTAACGTCATAAGCAGCCAAGAGATGTTTAACTAGGAGAGCCGTGAACAATTGTAAGAGCATTTCCCATTCAATATAGTAAATTCAATCAATTGGAGGGAAGAAAGGAAAAATTGTTTTTTCAGACACTATTATGTGCTGTAACTGCACTGCAATTCCGAAGGCTTGTGGTTCGCCTCCACCCGCTGCTCCGTGGGAGAGGGCAATCTCCTCCCATGTGATTTACTGCCTCTGAAAACCTTCTGGAGGGTCAGCTACGGGTCAGTCAGTTCCAACTCAATGATACACAACAACAACAACATTGTGTGTCAGGCATTTCATTTAATGCCTCAGACGTGTTATTTTTTCTGACTAACAATACAAATTGGTGAGATGAATGCAAATGCTTTTATTTTCCAAATGGAGAAGCCAAAATTGAGACAGGGTAAGTGACTTTCTTGACGTCCCAGATAAAGTGACCAAGGCAGTGTATAAAGGAAGCTTGACAGAACAAGTCCATGAGCTACCATTGTAAGGAATGGCTTCTTATAATTGGGGTGTCATAATGGCGAGACACTGTGGCTTGGAAGGGTGGCTTATGGTCAAGGGGAGTGGAGGAAAAATCTGGTAGCCAAATAGGATGTTAATGGTGAAAGGATGTGATTACTGTTTGAGTACTTTCTGGTGTATGTCAATACTTGTTCTAGCTAGACACAATAAGTAAATGATCAATGGTGCTTTCTAGATTTGAACCCTCTGGCTAACCATGACGGGCTTCTTGGCATCTGAGGAGTCCTGAGCTAAAGAATTGTGTTCCTTCTGAAGGGGAGACAGAATGGATTTGGGGCTTTTTCTGCCCTTGGACAGTATGAACTTGAAGTAAGTGACAGATTTTATATCTTGCGATATGTGAGCGGAAATATTTCTTAGGGGAGCTTCCTAGATCCGTGTTGTCTTTGTAACTAAATCGTACACATAAATCTCTGCTCCTTGGGAGGATCTCTTCACTCTAATCAGGTAAGATGAAGAAATTATCTCCCCATGCTTTACTGCCCCTCTCTTCACCATCAATTTCCCACCTTGGATAGTTAAACCATTATTTTTATGTTGTCAAGGTTGGCAATTTGCATTCTTTCCTGTAACTGTGAACAAAAGCATTTATAATAGATGGTAGGAATGGTGTTTGCTGCAGAATTGAATAGCATGTGTGGTCAGTAGGAAAACACATATGGCTCT
>NW_006399751.1:21733147-21755036 GCF_000299155.1 Elephantulus edwardii | reverse complement strand
TCTGTCCTGTGCCAATTGCACTGTCTCTGACACTCCCATCCCAATTATCCCAGTCACTGAATCAATCCACCTCATAGAGGGCCTTCCTCTCCTGCGCTGTACTCAGTTCAAATCAACCAGATGCTTTGCTGGAGAAGGATGGGCAATCTCCTCCTGTACCTGTCAGATCTGTTTTGATGGTACACACACACAAAATAATAAAACTAAAAATACTAAAAAAAAAAAATTAAATTCACAAACTGAAGCACAGAGGAAAGATGAGATAAAGCTCTCCTGTACAATTTACAATCTCTGAAAGCCCACTAAAAAGTCAGATGTGATTTGGGTCAAACTTGATGGTGGAGAAAGAGAAGATAATGAAAATAAAGAATTTAGAACTGCATACAAATCTTCTCTGCAAAATAACTCAAAATTTCTATGAGTTTCCAAATCTTGAATTAGGATTGAGAAAAGCGCAGATTTAGCAGATTGAGCGGAGTAGGTGGCAGAGAGTGAGGGGGTGTTCACGACATGGCCTGACTAAAGGGGCACTCCCACTTGAAGTTGTTGTGATCCTTGATGATGGACTTTGGTATGAGGCCAGAGAACTGTGGTCTATGAGTTTACATGCTTTCCAATCAGTGGGCATCTCTCTCCTCATATATTTACTGTGGATTAAGTATAAAAAGATTCTTGCATATAAAGTATAGAAGACATTCCGGGGGAAAGACCATGCAGTGCATTAGATTGTATCCTGCTCTGAATCCTGGGTTTGGAGTTGTGCTGATAAATCCTAAGGTGATGCCTCTCTACCTCTCTAAAGCCATCAGTGTCCCAGAGAAACAAAGATGGGCACCCTCCTCCTGCAACAGCCTCAGAAACCCGAGGACAGCTCAGCTCGGAGTCAGCTTCCACTTGATGGGTATGAGTTTGGTATTGGCTTTAGTTGTTGGTGAGTTTTCTGTTTTGTTTTGTTTTTTAGTTTTTGTACACATGGATGTAATCTATTATAATACTATATAATTATCACTCTTCATCTAAAAAACTAATTATATAATCCTATCCCATAATACTAATAATATAATAATATCCCATAGTAGGGACTATGGTGGCCTCATGGCAAGAAGCTGCACTGCAATCCCAAAAGCACGTGGTTTCAAGCCACCAGCTGCTCCATGGGCGAAGGATGAGCAATCTCCTCCCGTGTGAATAACTGCCTCTGAAAACCTGTTAGAGGGTCAGCTGTGGACCAGTTCCTACTCTAAAATATACAACAACAACAACAACAGTAGTGTAATACTGTCAATCAAGTGAAGTCAGACCAAGTCCGAATGGACCTTAAACCTAATCATTTTTTAGTCATGTTAACAGCAGAAAACACACGCATTGGAAGTGAGGGTTATCTATGAACCAATGATCACTGAAGGATGGCAGAGCACCCAGGGCTACCAGCAACAAACAATTTCATTTAGCCAAGTCCCTGATGTGGATTTAGAGCTTCTAGAATTGTGATGAAGTAAATTTTCATTGTTTGAAGACATCCGTTTGTGGTTTTTATGGTGTAATAGCACTAGTATCTAAAATAAGCAGGAAGTTTTATATTTATAAATCTTTATTCTCTGCTTCTGGGTTTGCCATACTATACAGAGCCGAGAAATCCATTTTAATGGGGAGTAAATCTAGTGTTTGGTTGGTTGTTCTTAGTTGTTTGGTTGTTTTTTTAATGCTATCAATAGAGAATAGCCAAATTTTCCACCATGGAATATCAAGGCAGGTCTTAGACTAGGCATCAGTGAATTTCTGGGTGTCTGAATAATAATGTTAAGAAAGAAAAATCTCAAATTTTAAGGAAGTAAACCCTTGTCCCTACATTTCCAACTGAACTGACAGATTTAAGTTCTTAGCACATGACTCCCTAAGCTCTCCTAAGGGTCTGGCTATAAAACTTGACATCACCTAAATTTTTTTTTTCAGATAACAAGAAAATATTTATTTGGGTAACATTCATAGGATAAGAAGTCACTTTCTCCATACCCCACAACTTCTGGGAAGTTGATAAGGAAACAAATAACAGTATTTTTTCTTACTCATCTTAACATTCGTCCTTAGACACAGTCTTAACCGTAGTGACAGTAACGCCAGTTCTCAGATCCAGCGTCCCCAGCTGGAGTGCCTCAGGCACAGTGGGTGGCCTATCACTTCAGCTTCATAATTCCTCAGCCCACTGGGACCAATGAGACATTGTAGTTATGATAGGATGCTCCAGCAGACCACCTGATGGGTGCTTTCTCCCAGACAATGCCTTTTTTGGGTGGGCCTGAGGCATGTACAAAACTTTCTCTTAACTCTGTATAGTAGGATCTGATTTGGCAGCCCCTCTCTTAACATTGCTTGTTGTTGTTGTGTACCATAGAGTCGAAACCGACCCGTAGCTGACTCTCTGGCAGATTTTCAGGGGCAGTTAATCGCATGGAAAGAGATTGCCCATCCTTCTCCCACAGAATAGCTGGTGGCCTCGACCTGCATTGTAGCTCTGCTTCTTGCTATTAGGCCACCAGAGCTCCCATTTTACTTTAGTTACACTTTAAGAATTACTTTGGAGATTCCCGTGAATTGTTATTGTTTTTTTAACATCATTCAACTGTCTAATAATTACATATAGACTATATAAAGTATGCAACTTTTGAGTAATTTCCTTAAAAACAAAGATTTAAAAGAGTTCTTATGCTCATTGGGTTCTGTTTCTTGAGCTGAAATGAGCAGGACCCAGCTATTGGTCCCTAGCACCTTAAAAATTAGAAATAATGGTTCATGTTAAAAGAGGTTCTGGTGGCCATTGCTGGGCCTGGACGTCTCAGTGTGCACAGAGTGCAAAAGCTCTCCATTGGAGGCTGTAACAGCCCATCATTGTGAGTGCACTAACTGAGGTAAGTAGGAGAGGAAAACATTCACTTCTTCTAAGTAACTCTGTCTTTCCAGAGTTTGGAAATTATCAGAACATGTCCACCTGACAAACTTGGTCTAAGAACAGAACTGAACCATGACAAGGAGAGTTTTGCAGGCATGAGGCGTCACTGTTTCTTGTAGTCCAGAACCACAAGCTCTTATTTGTCCACCATTCAACCAGTTAGGAAGGTAAAATAATCTCTCCTTCATGATCCCCTACTTTAAGAGAAAATGCTAACTACAATTGAGCAAGTGGATTATCTTTGTTAAGCCTATTGTTAGAGAATATCAGTGTTGCATAGCCCTCCCTGAAGCGTGTCTGAGGGTCTGAGCTAACTCAGGATATCTGTGCCTTCTCAGAGATGAACTTACACACAGCAATATTGTCCTGGTTGTATGGTGCTGCCTTGGTTAAACACGAATATTTAATACGACAAATGGACAGAGAAGTCTCACAGTTTAGGAGGCTCCAAGTACCAATCCGGGGGGCCTAGTGGCAAGAAGCTGAGCTGCAATCCCAAAAGCATATGCTGTTCAAGGCTACCAGCTGCTCTGTGGGGCAATCTCCTCCCACGCAACTAGCTGCCTCTAAAAACCTGCTGGAGGGTCAGCTATGGGTCAGTTCCGACTCAAAAGTACACAACCACCACTACCATCAGCTCTAAGGGAAGGCTTTCTTTCCCGGGCGGTTCAGGAGGAAGTTCCTTGTCTGGGAGCTTCTACTCCTGGACTGTCTTTCTGCTTCTCTGGCAGCAAATCAGGCCCATCTAAGGCCAGTAATGGCATGACAGGGTGAGGTCCTGGGTGGGTGTTGGAACCTTTCAGCTGAGGCACAGGCTGGCACAGCAGAATCATATCTCAGGTGAGGGTGGTATTTCAGCTGGATTGGAGATGCTGGTGTTCCACAGTCCACGGACCCAAAGGGAAAGAGGGGTCAAAAATGCTTCCTTCCATTGCTGATCTTTGCTTGCTTTAAGGGTTGTGTCAGGCTTGGATTCTTTCTACATACATATTCCGTTTGTATGCTGAGCACATGAAACTGGACTCTATGAAGAAAAATGTGGCATCAGGTTTAGAGGAAGACTTATTCATAGCCTTCATTACGCAGATGATGCAATCGTCTTGCTGAAAGTGAGGAGGTCTAGAAGTGCTTACTGCAGTAGATCAATGAGTATAAGCCTTCAATATGGATTGCATCTCAATGTCAAGAAAACAAACATTCTCAGCACTGCACCTATAGGCAAAATCATGACAGAAGGAGAAAAAATTGAAACTGTCAAGAAAGACTTCATCTTACATGGGTCTACTACAGTCAGTACTTGATAGCAGCTGTCAGGAAGACCAGGAAGTGTCTTGCAAGGAGAAAGTCCACTGTCAGGGAGCTCTCCAAATTACTGAGGAACATTGCTGCCAGTTTGAGGACTAAAGTACACTTGATTTATGCTACGGTCTTTTCAATCACTTGCTATGCATCTGAGAGTTGGATAACAACTAAGGATGACAGAAGAATTGATGTCTTTTGTTCTAGTGTTGGAGAAGAGTTCTGAATATCCTAAGGACTGCCAAAAGAACGTGTCTTAGAGAAAGTGCAGCCAGCATGCTCCTTGGAGGTAAAGATGATGAAGCTTTATCTTCCATACTTTGGGAAAGTTGCTAGGAGAGGCTATTCCTTGGAAAGGGGCATCATGCTTGGAAAGGTGGAAAGAGGATGAGAGAGAGGAAGACCCTCAGCCAGGTGAACTGACACAGTGCCTGCAGCAATGGGCTCTAGTATATTAGAGATGATGAGGATGATAAAGAGTAGGAGAGGGTTCAAATCTGCCTCAGGAACCATACCGACTCGAGGGCACATAACAACAACGATGTATGCATAGCAAGTGCTGGGGGCCTAGTTGATAAGGAGTTGAGGTGCTAACCCAGGCAAGTTATTTGAGTCCACTGGCTTCTCTGTGGGAGAAAAATCAACAATCTCACTTGATTTACAACCTCTGAAAACCTGCTCAATGATCAGCTATGAGACAGCTTTCTCGACAGCAACTCATTGCATTGCATGAAGATAAAAGCCATGTCTCAGTGCCAGGTTCTAAGCCATCAGTAGCTCTATAGAAAATGGTGAGCATCTCCTCATATGCAATTTATATTCTCAGAAAATCTGCTGGAGGTCAACTGTGAGTTGATTCTCATTGCTGTTGAGTAGGAACCAGCTCCTTGCTGACCCTCCAGTGGATTTTCTGAGACTGTAAATCACATGAAAGATGATGTTGACCTTTCTTCTGTAGAGCCATTGGGGGCTTAGAACCTATCAGAGTGATGTGTGGCCTTTGGGTTATCAGTGCAATTCCCTAAGGACCACACTATCAGGGTTTTATACACACACACATGAACAGAGCATGAGCCAGTTAATTGGATGTATTGGTAAGACATACAAAAGGAGATGAACTCAAGAAGCTATTGATTATCTTTGTTTTTTACAATCACCCTTAATTAATATTTCTAAACATCTTACTAAAATACCTCAATTTCCAGCAGCAGCTTGTGCACAGAGGCAAGCTAAGATAAACACAATAATGTTGAATTTGTAGGATGAGTTGAAGAACTTGGAAATTAAGCAAGATTTCTAGTTCCTTTCCTATTGGTGACACAAAGAAGATATTCAATGCGTATGAATATCCTAAAAGTCCAATATTAGAATAAATCTTTAGATGCTTTTTTAAAAGTCATTTTAAAAATACACTTGAGGGCAATGTTAGTTTAGTGGAAGAATTCTCACCTTCTTTGAGGGAGACTTCATACAGTCCAGGTTCTTGAATCATTTTCTCAGCATGTAGATTCAATAGGTATGGAGAAAGGACACAACCCTCATGCACACCTTTCCTAATTTTAAACTTTGTTCTGTTCACACAATAGCCTTTTGGTCTAGCTATAGATTTTGCACAAGCATAATTAAGTATTCTTGAATTCCTATGCTTCTCAAAGTTAGACACAGTGTGTGATGATCTACACAATCAAATGCCTTTGCATAGCCAATAAAGCACAAATAGACATTCTTCTGGTATTCTTTACTTTCTACCAGGATCATCTGACATCAACAATGATATTCCTGGTGCCACAGCCTCTTCTAAATCCAGCTTGAATATCTGGCGGTTCTGTACCTGTCTATGTACTGTTCTAGCCATTTTTTTCTATGATCCTCAGAAGTATTTTGCTTACATGGGATATTAATGATGTTTAATAATTTTCACATCCTATTGTGTCAACTTTCTTGGGAATGGTAACAATTATTGGTCTCTTCTACTTGTCCTCCAAATTTCCTGCCATTGACTGGTGAGCACAGCTAGGGCTGATTCTGTCATTTGAAATATTTCAATTGGTATCCCATTTACTCCTGGTGCTCTATTATTTAACCAATGCCTTCAGTGCAGCTGGACCCTATGAAAAAAAGTGCAGCATCAGAATTGGAGGAAAACTTCAATAACCTCCATTATGCAAACAACACAACCTCAATTGCTGAAAGTGAGGAGGATTTGAAGCACTTACTATAGAACATTAAACACTGCAACCTTCAATATGAATTGCATCTCAACTTCAAGAAAACAAAAATCTCCACCACTGGACTGATAGATACCATCATGATAGATTGAGAAAGAATTGACACCATCATTGAATTCATCTAACTTAGATCCACAATCAAAATATTTGGTACCAGGAGTCAGGAGGCCAGGATACATATTGCACTGGTAAAGTCTACAGTAAGGGAACTCTCCAAATTATTGAGGAGCAATGAGGTCAGCTGGAGGACCAAGGTGCATTTGATTCAGGCCATGGTCTTTTCAGTCATTTAGTATGCATCTGAGAGCTGCACAATGACTAAGGATGACAGAAGAATTGATACTTTTGAATTGTGGTGTTAGGGAAGAGTGCTCAAGATCTTATGGTTTGCCAAAAGAATAAGCACATTTGTCTTAGAGGAGGTGTAAACAGAGTGCTCCTTGGAGGCGAAGATGATGAAACTTTGTCTCAAGTGCTTTGGGAATGTTGTTGGGAGAGGCTATGTTCCTGGAAGATGGATATCGTGCTTGGGAAGGTGGAGGGATGCTGAAGGAGAGGAAGACCCTCAATCAGCTGGATTGACACAGTGACTGCATTAATGGGCTTGAGTGTGTCAGAGATTGTGATGCTGGCACAGTATAGGAAAGGGTTCATATCTGTTGTTCATAGGATCCCTCAACTCAGTAGAAGCTAACAACAACAACATGAAAGAAACTTAGATTTTATTTGCAATTAGTGCAACTATGGTGCAACCACCACACAAGCTGGTTGATGCCATGTTAACAGGGCTCTTTGGAGTTTTCACACTAAGCCAGACTAGGAAGAAAGGCACAGTGGTCTGTCTCTAATACCCAGCCAATGAAAACCCTATGAATCACAAGGTTATGCATATATTTGCCATGAATCAAGGGACAACTCAATGTTAGACACAATAAAATATACAGTCATTCTTTACTTTATGGACATGGTTAGGTTCCAAAGACTAAGGTATTAAGGGGGAAACATCAATTAGGCAAAAATGGAGGATGACTACATCAGATCACATGATAGAAGATGGCTTCAACACTGCATAACTGCTGAATCACTTCATTATATGACAACCAATTGCTGAGAATCATGGTCCAGTTGAACTTACACATAATTTTGACTGTCAGTGTTACTTTCACCTCACAGTTTGCCATTTATTACTGTCAGATATGTGCTGTCAATGTGAAAAACAGTTGGATAGTAAAATTTTCACAGTTGTCACAATGTGAAGTACCTAATAATGAGATGGTAAATGGGAGGATTAAGAGCATTCAGCTCATTTGCATAGAGTTTCTCCTCAGAAACCCTCATTGATGGTGGACCATTCGTCAATCCCTGTATTCCAGTGAGGAATGACAAGTCCCTGACCGAGAGAACAAATGTACTGACTGTCAGCATTAGTGACCTGGCCGAGGCTTCTCCCTAGAAGGAGGGATCAGATTAGAAACCTATTTAAGATAGGGGAAAGAAAGTCAGAAAAAGAAAGAGAAAACAAAGAACGGTAGGTCAGCCTGCTTCTCACTCTGCCAACGAGTGGCCTCCATGCACCTCCACCTGGGTTTTGTTCCCACGAGACCAAGGTGGGCACGACATCCCTTCATTAGCTCCAATCCAAGTGGAGTGATCGTGTTAGGAACAGCTGCCTTCAAACAAAGAAAAAAAGAAGAAAACAATAACCATAACACAATAAAAGCCTCGAAGCTAAAGGAAAACAAAATGTCATGATTTGTGCATTTTTCTACAGAGCCGATTTGTTCTTTGGTGGAAGAGAGAGTCTGCATTTGATTTCTACAAGATATGCAGTAATGAGTTATGTACTCCAGGGAGCAGCTATTCTTAAGGGAGCCAGAATGTGATGGATTCACTTCCTTGCTGAGGTTTATAATATGTGGCAGCTTTAGAGCGAGCAGGTATTTGGTCTATAAACTTGGAGAGCATAGCATTAGTGGTAGCTTGTTTCTAAATGAAGAAGAATGCAGCGCTCCCTCTCAGGCTGGTTATTAGTCCTTCTGGGGATAAGCAGGAAGATGGAGTGTTTTCCTGGCGTGGTGTTTGCCTGTCACGTTAATGTGCACAGGCCGGGCTCCGGCACCTGCGTGCAGCTCGGCAGACCTGCTAGTTGGCTTGGTAGGGGCGGTAGGTGGGGGGGCCCGGGACTCATTGTGTGCTGAGTGGAGCCAGGGTTCATTCCCCTCCTTGTTCCAATGCTCCCTCTCAATTAGATGCTCTCCGATTAGCTGCTTCACAATTAGACGCAGGCTCTCTTAGGCTCTGAACATCCAGTTTCCCGGTCCCTGGAGGCCATTTCATGTCCTCACTCCTCAAAGCCTGCTGTTCTGCTTGTTGCCGTTTAAATGGTGTTAAGGAGAGGCAGAGCTGGCAGCCAGCTGGCTTCCCGCAGGGCCTCGGGGGCCGCCTGGCACTGGAGAGCCACCCTCGGCTGCCCACGTGGGTGCGCGCAGGGTCCCCTCTGGGAGAGTCCATTTCCATCTGCGGGACATGTGAACTCACCTCATCAGAGACCAGCTGGCCAATTAAAAGGCCAATTTATTTATTAGCTATTAGAGATCTACTTGTGTAGCAACATTATCTGTGAGCCGCTCAGTTTGTTCTCTTTACATGAAATGTTGTTGGGATGTGCCATCGAGTCGCTTGTGACTCATAGCGACCCTATGTATAAGAGCCCTAAACGCCTCTCTATCCTGTGCCAACCTCGCTGTCTCAAACACATTCATTCCCACCACTCCACTCACAGAATCGATCCATCTCATTGAGGGTCTTCCTCTCCTGTGCCGTCCCTCCACTCTCCCAAACATGATGTCCCTCTCCAAGGACCAGTTCCAGGAGGTTCCTGGGAGGGAGGGAAAAAAAGGTCCTTCATAGCCTAAATGTTGGGCTGTAGCTGAAGACAAGCTTTCTGGAAGAGCAATGCTTTATAATGAACAGGCATGACAACGGTTTTATTTGTGCCTCTCACTGTTGTTGTTGTTGTTAGGTGCCATTGAGTTGTAGGTGACTCATAGTGACCCTATGAATTAAAGTCCTAGACACTTGTGTGACTTTCATCCTTTCTCCAGGTTCACAGGGTTTCTGGAGGCAAGCTATTTATGGAAGAGGATGCCACTCCTGCTTCCAAGCTTGTTTTAATCTCTCACTAGCCATTGAAAATGTATTCAGTGCACAAAGCTTCCCCTGACATTGACAGAAAACTCAGGTGATACCCTGACTTTTCGTTTCCTCAGAGAGTTGAGTTCACCAGCGGCTGTGGGGGAAAGAGAGGCAAGCTCCTCACACACAATCTACACCCTAACAGATTCAGTGGAGGGTCAGTTGTGAGTCTTACCTCCGACTGATTGGAATAAACGGACAGTTTTCTTAGGGAGTAGATCACATGTGGTCTAATGCTTGGCTCTGTCCAGAGCAACCAGTCCAAGCTATTCCCTCTCCTCTTTTTTTTTTTTTAAATTAACTTATGAATTGTATAATGGGCAATTAATGAGGATGATGGAAGAAAAATCTCTGCCTTGGAATGGTGGCCTTGGAAATGAATATTGATTATCCCACAGACTGCCACAAGCACGATTTGTCTTGGAGGAAGTGGAACCAGGATGCTCCCTAGAAGCCAAGGTGGTAAAGCTCCATCTCACATATTTGATTGTGTTGTCAGGAGGGCCAGTCCTTGGGAAAAGACATCATTCCAGGAAGGGTTTATGAGGGAAAGGGAAACTTCCAACAAGATGATCTGACACAATGACCACAACAAGGTCATGATCTGATACAATGACTTTAACAATGTCTCAAGCATACCAGTGACAGTGAGAATAGCACAGAATAGGCCAAAGTCCAGATCTGCTGTGTAGAGTGTTGCTGTGAGTCGTGGCTGACTCTGTGGTACCTAACAAGAACAAGAAGCAGGTTGGGGTAAGAGGTTGGATGGCACCCATGGTTTGGAATGTGCTGCTCACCTATGGGATGGTGGTTCAAACCCACTTAGTGAATCTGAAGAAGAAAATCCTGTAAAAATGCTTCTGTGAAGATTAGAACCATGAGAACTCTAAGAAGGGGTTCTACTCTGAGCACATGCAGATGTCCTGTGCCGGAATTATGTTGAAAATGTGTCTTTTGGCCTCAGACTATTCATTGCTGTCAAGTAGATTTCTCCAAATAGTGACCTCATATGACAGAATAGACAGGTTCTGCAGGGTTTCCTTGGCTGAAATCTTTAGACAAGATGAATGACATGTACTTACAGGTGAGAAAGTTTCTGCACCCAGAGAGTGACTAAGTGCTCTCTAAGCTGTATTACAAGGGCTCCTATTTACAAAAGCAATTCAGACTTCATGTATGTGTTTATATATGTGAGTGCAGCCCTGGATGTGCTCACCTGTCTTTGCCACGAAATTTGGAAGACACCTACCAGGTTGAGTGAGTGGAAGAAATCCATATTTGTTCCCATTCCTAAGAAAGGTGATCCAATAGAATGTAGAATGTGGAGATTATCGAACAATATATTAATATTACCCTTAAGCAAAACATTGCCTAAGATCACCCCAAAAATTCCTAGAATAGTACATTGACAGAGAACTTCCAGAAGTTCAGGCTGGATTTAGAAGAGGCTGTAGCAACAGGGATATCAAAGTTGATGTCAGCTGGATCCTGGTGGACAGCAAAGAATACCAGAAGAATGTCTGTGTTTTATAGACTATTCAAAGGTATTTGTGTGGATCAAAATTAATTATGGCTAACATTGATAACAATGGGAATTCCAGAACATTTATTTGCGCTCATGTGAAACCTATACCTAGACCAAGAGGTTGTTGTCTGAATACAGCAAGGGAACACTGTTGTTGTTGTTGTTGCTGTTATGTACCATCAAGTCGCCTGCGACTCATAGCGACCCTATGTACAACAGCCCTAAACTCCGCTCTGTCCTGTGCCAATCGCACTGACTCCGACACTCCCATCCCAATTATCCCAGTCACTGAATCAATCCACCTCATAGAGGGTTTTCCTCTCCTGCGCCGTCCCTCCACCCTCCCAAGCATGATGTCCCTAAGGACCGGTCTCTCCTCACAATATGTCCAAAGTATGTTAGACGGAGCCTCAGAATCCTTGCCTCCAAGGAGCCACCTGGTTTAACCCCTTCCAGGACAAATCTGTTTGTTTTCCTAGCAGCCCATGGTATTCTCAATACTCTTCTCCAGCACCACAGCTCAAAGGCATCAATTCTCCTTCTATCCTCCTTGGTCATTGTCCAACTCTCTGATGCATAACAAGTGATTGCAAAGACCATGGCCTGTATCAGACGCACCTTAGTCTCCAGAGAGACACCACTGCTCTTCAGTACTTTGGAGAGGTCCCTAACAGCAGACTTTCCCATGGCAATGCGCCTTTTAATTTCCTGACTACTGGTGCCAAGACTGTTGACTATGGAGCCAAGCAAACTAAAGCTGTGTACAGTCTCAATCTCTTCACCATCCATCCTGATGCTGCCAATTGGTCCAGTGGTGAGAATCTTTGTCTTCTTGACATTGAGCCTCAATCCATATTGTAGGCTGCAGTCCTTGATGCTCTGCAGCAGGCGCTTCAGGTCCTCTTCAGTTTCAGCAAGCAGGTTGTGTCATCCGCATAACGCAGATTGTTGATAAATCATCCACCAATCTTGACCCCACATTTCTCCTCATAGAGCCTAGCCTCCCGGATAATCTGTTCTGCATATAGGTTGAAAAGGTATGGAGATAGGATGCATGCCTGGTGTACGCCCTTCCCAATTTTGAACCATGCAGTGTTTCCTTGCTCTGTTCTGATGACTGCCTCCTGGTCCAAGTATAACACTACTTTTTTAAAAATCAGGACAGGCATATGTCAGGGTTGTATCCTTTCTCCATACCTATTCAATCTGTATGCTGAGCAAATTGTTTGAGAAGCTGGACTCAATAAAGAAGAATGTGGCATCAGAATCAGACCATCAGAGCTCCCTTAGGATCAGAGGAAGACTAATCAACAACCTGTGTTATGCAGATGCACAACTTTGCTTGTTAAAAGTTATGAGGACTTGAAAGATGTACTGCAGAGGATCAAAGACTACAGCCTTCAACATGGATTATGTCTTAAGATTAAGAAAACAAAAATCCTCACTGTCAGGGGCCTGGCTAACTTGCAAAGCAAGATTAGCCCTGTACTGTAAAACCAGCAAGACTAATTCCATCTTGGCTCCAACGTCTGCTTGGCAATATACTACTCAAGGAAGCAGGATGTTAATGAATAAGAGTGACCAAAGGTCTCAGACCTTAGGGAATGTTATCTATAGAAACTCACAATAAGGTATGCTGGAAACCATCTTTGTATTGTGCTGAGGTCTGTGAGAGTTAATGTTTGACCTGAGAGTCAACATCTCGGAAAGAAAGAGATAATGTGATTGCTACTGCAGAGGTGCTTCTAAAAACCTATATATGCTTTTCAAAAATAAAAGTCTTGACTATTTGCTATCAGCATAGCCTCTCTGTG
This sequence comes from Elephantulus edwardii, assembly GCF_000299155.1. Taxonomy (NCBI): domain Eukaryota; kingdom Metazoa; phylum Chordata; class Mammalia; order Macroscelidea; family Macroscelididae; genus Elephantulus; species Elephantulus edwardii. Next base: position 21,742,028 of record NW_006399751.1, on the reverse strand, counting down.
TCTTCATTCAATCCTAGCCCCTTCTCTCGTGGAACTGATTTGATATATTGAGGCTGGACCTCGATACTCACCATTGGAACCATAGATGGATGGAGAGAAGATTAAAATGGCCAATGACTTCATTTTGTTGAAGCCACAATCAACACACTTGGTACCAGCAGTCACAAGATCAGTAGATGTATTGCACTGGGAGTGTCTGTAATCAAGGACCTTTGCAAATTACTGAGGCACAACAATGTCTGTTAAAAGACTATGGTCTGCCTGATTCAGGCCGTGGGTTTTTTCAATCACTTCCTATGTTGCTGAGAAGTGGACAATAAATAAGGACAAGAGAAGAAGAATTGATTTGAGCTTTGGTATTGGAGAAGAGTACTGAATATATCATGGACTTGCAAAGGAACAAACAGATATGTCCTGGAGAAAGTATAGCCAGAGTGCTCCTTGGAAGTAAAGATGAGAAAACAGCATCTCACATACTTTGGTCATGTTGTTAGAATGTTATTGCTTGGGAAGGTAGCGGGTCAATGCAAGAGAGGAAGACCTTCAAAGGATTGACACAGTGACTGCAGCGATGGGTTGGAGTGTGTCATAAATTAGGAGAATGGTACAGGATAAGACAGAGTTCAGATCCATTGTTCACAGGGTCACTGTGAGTTGTACTTGGCTTATTGGCACATAACAACAGTATGTGATGCAGAGAAAAAAAACTGGGAAGATGATAAAGTTTAAAAACTATCCACAGTAATCATATCTAAGTGACAAAATTTTTGTCATCTTCTTTGATTTGTGTATACTTTCTAAATTTCAAGCTGTTAATATAAACTTACTTTGATTTTTAAATATTAGAAGTGAACATCGGGAGTGCTTGTGGTATGGTCCACGTGTCGTGTGCTGTTAAGCCAAAAGACCACAGACTCTGGTGGTTCAAATCCACCAGCAGCTTCGAGGGAGAAAGATGGACAGTCTTCTTCCAGAGAACTGATGGAGGGTCCCAATGAGTCATAATTGACTCCCTGACAGTGAGTGAATGAGAAGTGAATATATTGTTGTGTGCCCTTGAGCCAGCTCTAAGGTAGAGCAACCCATTGAACAACAGATCTGCACTTAGCCCTAGCCTGTGTCATCCTCGTGATCTCCAGAGCCCAGAGCCCATTGTTACAGTTTCTGTGTCAACTCATCCTGTCTTCCTTTCTTTCTTTGACCCTTCTCTTTCCCCTGATGTCTTTTTTCAAAGTCTGGTCCTTCCTGACAACAAGCTCAAAATACGTGAGGTGAAGTTTCACCATCTTTGCCTCTAAGGAGCATCTGACTGCACCTTCTCAAAGACACATTTGCTTGTTTTTTTGGCAATCCATGAGCTATTCAGTATCCCAACATCATTATTCAAACGTGTTGATTCTTCTGTCATCCTTATTCATTGCCCGCCTTTCAGATGCATAGGAATTGATGAGAAATATAGGAAAGTCAAAAGAGGAACCCATCAATAAGGAAATATAAAAAGTAGAACAGAATTTAAAATGATTTTTTAAAAAAGAAAGTGATTAGCCCAGATATCCAACCACAAATGAATGGATTGAGAAGTTGTGGCACATTCATGAAATGGAATACTACGCAGCACGCAGGACCAATCATTTTGTAAATTACTTCCTAACTTGTGAGAGACTGGAGAGCATTATGCGAGACTGGAGAGCATTATGCTGAGTGAACTAACTCAGTTCCACAGGAACAAACACTATATAAAACCATTGTTGTTTAGCTTTAAAAATGGGGAGTTTGTTTATGTGTGCACTATATCTCAATAAAGCTTTATCTCAAAAAGTAAAAGCAAACAAAAAAGCCATTATTGTAGAATGAGTATGAGGATCCAAGGCAAGAGGAAGGGTGGAAATACAGGGGTGAGTATGGCTGGGGTGGTAGGGTGTTAATCATAGGGTTGCACAATTCAATGGGTGGGTGGGGTGAAGGAAATGAGAAGGATCTTTTGTGAAAGAAAAATGTATTCAAATTTTGTAAATAAATCAGATTAATATTTTTTAAAAAAAACCTTAAAATTTTTTTTAAAAAGGTTTTGGTGAGAGGCACAGCAAATATCTGATTGACCTTGAGATCTGCACTTAAGAACAATTAAGTGTCTGAAAATCTTTCTCCATTAGAGGGCGACATCATCTGTATCCTTAACCAACAATCTTACACACTATGATCTAGAATGATTGGGGGGAAAGAGATGCTATTTTGAAATTTCTTTTCTTTCATTGAGGCTATGTTCTCCTTCTAAAACTGCTCTTGTTTCATCCAAAGAATGTTAATACATTAAGAGAAAAAGACAAAGAATTTGGACTAGAGATTTAGCAAGAGGAGGGTGGATTCATGAAGACCTGTAGATATGGAGTACAAAGTTTGACCCAATTCTGTTGATTATTGAGAGATCTTGATGCAGGACACAATATTACTTAATGTACTTGTAACATTGAACATATGTATTGGAGAAATCAGAAACTGATGTTGTTAGCTGCTGTCAAGTAGGCTCCTTCTCATTGTGGTGACTTTATAATTAAAACCCTGCCCAGCCCTGTAGCATCTTCATAACCACAGATATGTGTGAGTCCATCGTTGCAGCTGTTGTGTGATGCGTTACAAACTTGGGAGAGATCATTTTCCAGTGCTGTATCCAAAACACTCCTCTGACAGTCAGAAAGTTTATATTGACAAGATTTTTTAAATACATCCCTAGGCCTTTCCTTCTAGACTGTCTCAGTCTGAAAGTTATAGTGAGTCTTCTCCATCATGAGTCACCGCATATGGAGCATGCCAGGCATGGATTCCAGCATCACACAAGCCACTCCGTATGGCACACTGACAGAAGTGGTAGCCAGAGACTAAAGGACATGCTTGGTGTTGAGATAATAAAGGCAGGCAGGTAGTGTTTGTGTCTCTAGTGACTTACCCTTCCCAGAATTTTATAAGGTATGCTTTGGAGGTGAGGAGATGAGCACCAGACTTTCATAGTATTCAGAGGAGAAGTGGTTCAGAACAAAAACATCTTTTCCACTTATTGCTCATCTAGATAAAATGAAAACTGTCAGTGTTGTAGGATCTCAGATCTTGTCTTTTTTGAGGATTATAATAATACTTGGAGAAAAGAAAACAATTGCTGTTGTTGTTCGATGCCATAGATTCGACTATGACTCATGATGATGCTATCAACAGCACATCAAAATTTTGCCCTAATTATCCTGAATGAACTCAGTCTCATAAGGATAAATACTGCATTGGAGTATTACTGTAAAAACAGAAAGATAACTAGTAAATCATGTATTGGAATCCAAGCGGGGAAGGGGTAGAAATAGAGGGGTGAGTGTGGGCAGGGAGGTGGGTGGAGAGAGGGAAGGTAAAGGAAATGGGGAAAATCTGGCCGTGGTATGGAAAGACAGGGTGATGAAGGTTATTGCTTAATGGTGATTGAATTTATAAAACATAAGTAAGAATTATTGTGTGAAACACAATGTGAATGAAGAATAATGTGAAACACAATGTGTAAGAACTTTGTATGCAAATCAGTGTAAAATTTAGAAAAAAAATAATTGGAAAGAAAACAAAACCACCTTTGCCCTATCATGCGCCATCCTCACTATCTCCAACATAGTCAAGCCTGTCATTACAGACACTCTCAACGCATCTCCTCTTTTTCGCTGACCTTTTCCAGTGGGAGGTTTTCTCCCAAGGACTGGCCCTTCTTACTAATATACCCAAAGTGGGAGACAAAGTCTCACCATCCTTGTCTCTGAGGTGCACCATGGCTACACTTTCTCTAAGACAGCATTGTTTGTTCTTTTGGCAGTGCATGGCACTTGTAAAATTAAATAAACAAATGTAATGACAGTTAAAGTCCCAAGCTTCTTTGACATTTAAGATTGTGGGTAAAGTAAACCCATTAATTGACCAGACCGTATAAACTGAAGCTGTGAAAACCAAAGACCAGAATGCTTGCTTTTTATAGAAGATCTCAGAAGATTCAGAAAGAGAGCTATGCAATGTGATGTGAGGAATGGATTACAATATATTTTTCTGTTTCTAAATTCAATGGTGCAGTTAATGTCTTTGCATTGAGCAATGTCAATAGTCCTTCATTGTTTGAGTGAAGGGTAGAGAGCAGGCCATGCTATAGCGATTGCACTGTTTAGGGGAGAGATTTCCTGGAAGACCCAGTTAATGGTGCAATGGAATGCCTGTTTTCTTTTATGGCTCTTTCTGTCTCATAGTTTTAGTTAATACAAGGTTGAAATAGACAAAATAAAGCTTGAAAATAATAGTTATAAGTAAAAACGCTGACCAACGCCAAATGGAACTGAAGAGTCAGAATTCTGGCTTTTCAACATCAATTAGAGTGGGTGCATTGGAAGATTTTCTTAATTAGGTACTTCTAGAAATTATGTGATGACACATAATCAAGAAATAATTGCAGACCTAGAAGGTGATTTTTAACGAGAGCATCTTTGTTTATATTTTCTTCTTCCTTCCTATTTCAGAAAATTAGATGTAAATATTCCTTTACAAAGTCACTCACCACCTATTCTCTTTAGCCCATCCTCCTCTTTCTACTTATTTTTATTTCTGGTTTCATTTAATCCATAGATAATTTTTCTTCTGACCATAAACAGACTCTAGTCTGTTTGGTTTTTTTCCCCCTTTAAAACCAGCTATGCAATGCACCACCAGAACCTTCCCTGCAAATACTTTTACCTTTGGATTGCCCAAGTAGTTCATATTTGACTACTCACCTAATAGTGTTTTAGTTCTAACACCAAGCATCCTTCTCAGGGCTCTTACTACTCTGCTTCTAAGTGTACTGATCCTTTGCAAAGGCCACATGGAACTCACATACCACGCTCATGATTATTAGGGGAGTTGTTGTTGATTGCCTTCGAGTTGAGTATGACTCAGAGACTCTATGAACAAAAGACCTAATGCCTTTCCATAATTGTTGTCGTTTCTCCAAGTTCATCAAGTTTCCAGAGGCATGTGGTTTAGCAGGTGGATGTCACTCTTGCTTCCAAACCTGTTTTACATCTGGGAGCTCCAACAAACACTGTCCACATTGGGAGACCATTATGGTATTTGATACTGCAACGGCACAAGGTTCATCATCACAGCAAACCCAGATTACCTCAGTACAGCAAATTGATGAAGGGTAATGTACAAAGTAGAAGAATGTTCCTCCAAATATAACAATACTAGCCTCACTTATCTCACTTATCAATGGTTAAGTGTGGTCAAGTCAACTATAACTCATAGTGACCATTATGAACGATAGACCTGAACTCTGTTCTCTAATTAACCTCATTTCTGTATTATAGAGTTTATAGTTTTCAGAGGCATCTGTTTTAGGAAGTGGATGCCACTCCTGCTTCCAAACCTTAATTAATCTGGAAGCTCCTTCAAACACTGCCCATGATGGGTGACCATTATGGTATTTGATGTGACTATGCCACAGTGTTCAGCACCACAGCAACTCCAAGTAATTCACTACAGCAAATAGACAAACGACTGCTGTACCACTTAAGGTTATTATTCGGGTTGGAAATCAAATACAATTCTTCTCTCTGCTTTCGGCCAATGTTACACATCTCTTTTTAGTTCTACCAATTACTGTGTCTACTCTCAGTTCTCTAGTAAGCTTGAGAGAAGTCCCTCAAGGCTAGCTCCATGGGGCAGTATTTCCTGTTCAGCTCTGTCTCACATTGGTCTCTGGTTCTATACCATCTCAACTGCTCCTGCTCTTGTCTCAGTCCCAGTCTGACTTGTAAAAAAATCTCTTACCAAATGAAAGTATAAATTTTGCATTAACACAATCAAGTGTCCTGGGATTCCCACTCTTCTCAAGGTTAGTTACAATTTGTTGTGATCCACACAATCAAATGTCTTTGCATAGTCAATGTAATACAAATAAACATTCCTCTAGGACTCTCTACTTTCAGCTAAGATCCATCTGACATTGGCAATGCCTCTAGTGCTACAACCTTTTCTAAACCCTGTTCCCTGTCGATCTTCAGTTCCAATTGGCTTTTTATAATCTTTAGCAAGATTTTGTTTGTGTGATATTAGTGATTTTGTTTAAAAAAATAATTTTCAAACACTGCTATATTACCTTTCTTGGAATGGAAATAAATATGCATCTCTCTCAGTCAGTTAGCCAGGTATCTGTCCTCCAAATTTCTTGGCACAACTTGGTGAGCAAGTACAGGGCTTCACTGTTTGTTGGCTTATGTCAACTGGTATGCCATCAATTCCTAGGGCCTTATTTTTTGCCAATTCCTTCACAGCAGCCTGAACTTCTTCCTTCGTCACCATTGCCTCTTGATTATTTGTTGTTTCATTAAATTCTTCTGTATCAGCCAGTTCTTTTTGGACTATTCTTCAACCATTCCTACATACTTCCTGTGATGCTCAGCCTTGAACCTGGGAAGAAAAGGACCATTGTGCTCACATAGGAGCTGCATAGTCACTCCTATAACCTTATCTGTGTCCCTGGGCTAGCCAAGTTTATCTCCACTATAGTATATTTATAGCCACAGGGAAGACTCAGCTTCTCCCTACTTTAAGGCCTGACTCAAGCAGTTTCTATTTTCTTTTTTTAATGCAACTTGTGTGTGTGTGTGTGTGTGTGTATTCACAACATATTCTTCCCATTTAATTTTTTTCTCCCATTTATTCATTGTTGTACATTTTCCTCCCTGCTCCTCTCTTCCCCCAGTTCACTTTTTTTGGTTGGAAAAAAAATTCTTTCACTGTTATACAGTTCTCCTACCCCCAGACCAAGTTACTGTGCAGCTCTTATTCTAGACTCTTGTCATGCCAGTAATACCTAATCATATAGGGCTGTTGTACACAGGGTCGCTATGAGTTGCAAACGACTCGACGGCACATAACAACAACAACAACAACAACAACACAGTTCTCTCCCTCGTCTGTTTCAATGCTGTGTACAATATTTATCCCCTCTTTTCTTAGTTTCCCCTAACCCCTATGTTAGTCCTGTTTTGTAACAGTGACATTATACAGTATTTGTCTTTTTGTGACTGAGATATTTCACTCAGCGCAATGTCTTCTAGGGTCACCCATTTTGTATAATATTACATGAGTTCCTTGCTTTTCAATGCAGTTTAGTATTTCATTGTGTGAATATATCAGAGCTTCTCTATCCATTTGTTTGTTGATGGGAATTTGGGTTGTTTCCAACTCTTTGCTACTGTGAACAAAGAAGCTATATAAACATGAGTGTGCAAGTTTCTGTTTTCTTTGATTACCTTCTTCCATAATACAGATTTCTTGACTAATCTTAAAATCCCAACAAAATACTGAATTGTCATGATAACTGCGTGTGTTGACCAGAGTAGAACTATGTTCCATAAGGTTTTCAGTGGCTGATATCTTGGAAATAGATCACCAGATCATTCTTCTGAGGTACCTCTGGGTGAACTCAAATCTCAAACTTTTTTGATTAGTAGCCAAGCATGCTGTCCGTGCATCACCAGGGATTCCTTGAACCATCCAGAAGCCCTTAATTTTACAGCGAGTAAAACAAAGTAATAACATGTAAGGCTTCATATTAAATGACTTAGTCTCAAGCTCTGGAATAAGTTTAAATCACTCTCTGAATTGTTAAATAATGGAGGTGCTTTCTTGATAAGCAAAACCACCATGTATTTACATGGGCAATGGCTTTTTAGCATGCAGGAGGGTGTCCCTAGAATTTTGTGATGAGTCTTATGATGAACCACATGAGTGACCCCTAAGATTTTAAGCTGATTATCTAGGAATGATTGCTGCCAGAGCTGTGCTCAGCCACAGCTTCTCCAGAGTCAGCAGCGATACTGACTTTTCCACCAAGAATTTTCTCTCTGCCACGTTTCTCTTTCTAAAGGCCAGCAGTCTATAGCTGTGGCCAGGATGACATTCCTTAATAAAGCCTCTTGAGTGTGAGAAAAGATTTTTCACCTGAAATTTTTCTTTCATTCTATCTTCTAAAGTATTTACCACGAGAAGACTCACCTTCAGATTCTCTGCAGAAAATTCCTTCCTAGGAAAGGTAAGAGGTTAAAGACGATGTAGCTAAAATGAGTTTCTTCGTTGGCCCTGCAGTAGCAGTTGCTGCAGTGACAATAGTGAGATGCAGTAACTTAAGAAATGGCTTCAGAAATGAGCTCTCCACTGTGATTAGAAAGAGCTCTCCGTGAATGGCGCTTTATAATTACTGCCTAGTTCTTATGGGACACTTTAAAGCTTGAGTGAGTGTCTCCAAGTTTCGTTCCTCAGGTGAAGCTCCTGGTTAACCGTGTCCAATTTGTTGGATCACACTTAATTCTCACCGTACAATTTATTGGCTGATGACTATTTAATTACACCTGCCAGCCTTTAAAAAGTTCAATGATTAAGAATTATAATACTTTGTTTTATTAATCTGCCTAGATTCCTTTTTATCTAAGAAAAGGAAAGCATTTCTTGTTAATTTTTAATATATCTAGAGAAATGCAGTGGTGAGCGTTAGAAGAAGATGGGATTACAATGATGGTAATTACCCTCCCCAAGGTCATAGTAAGTCATCAGTGGTTGGGATAAGAGTTTGGAGATTTGTGATCTACACTGTATAGTAAAAAACAAACAAAAATTCCCAATACTGTTTTCAATTCTGACACACAGTAACCCTATATTGTTGTTCGTCTCAGATGCCATCTAGTTGAGTGCAACTCACAGTGAGTGAGTGAACAATAGGTCAGAATCCAGTCCTGTCCTGTGACAACCTCACAATTTCTGGCACACTCAAGCCCATTGCTGTAGTGACTGTATCGATCCACCTTGTTTTTTTGTTTTTTTTTCTATAATT
>NW_006399751.1:21710398-21731982 GCF_000299155.1 Elephantulus edwardii | reverse complement strand
CTCATAGTTGTTTTAATTTGCATCTCTCTTAGGGCTAGGGATTTTGAGCATTTCTTCATGTGTTTGTTAGCCATCTGAATGTCGTCTTCGGTGAAGTGTGATCCACCTTGTTGAGGATGTTGTTTTCCTTTGCTGTCACTCTACCTTCACCAAAATGTTGTTGCTCTCCAGGGAATAACCTTGCCTAGCAACACGCCCAGAGTATGTGATGTCTTTGCCTCTAAGGAGTACTCTGGCTGCACCTTCTCTAAGTCATATCTGTTTTTCCTTTGGTAGTCCATGGGGTAGTCAACATTCTTCACCAACACCATAATTCAAAAGCATCAATTATTCTTCTGTCATCATTATTCATTGTTCAGCTCTCAGATGCATAACAAGTGGCTGACAAGACAATGGCCTGAGTCAGGCACATTTTAGTCTTCAGACTGACATCATTACTCCTCAATAATTTGGAGAGGTCCCTTAGTATAGATTTTTTCCCAGTGCTCTATGTCTCCTGATCTCCTGACTGCTGGTACCAAGTATAACAATGGCAGATCCAAGTAATAAGAAGTTGTTGATAGTCTCAGTCTTTCTTTTCTCCGCTTATCATAATGTTGCTTATTAGTTCAGTGGTGAGAATTTTCATTTTCTTGACATTGAGGGTCAATCTACAATGAAGGCCCCAGTCTTTGATCTTCTGCAGTAAGTACTTCAGGTCTTCCTCACTTTCAGTAAGCAAGGTTTGCATATTGAAGATTAGTGATGAGTTCTCCTCCGATCTTGATGCCACATTTTTCTTCAGATAGTCCATCTTCTCTAATAATCTTCTCAGAATACAGATTAAATAGGTATGGAGAAAAGATACAGCCCGGAGTCATACTTTCCTAATTTTAAACCATGTAGTGTTTCCTTGCTCTGTTCACACAACAGCCCCTTGATCTATGTATAAATTTTGCAAAAGCACAATTAAGTGTTCTGGAATTCCCATTCTTCTCATTAACCATAATTTGTTATGATCTACACAATCAAATGTCTTTGCATAATCAATAAAGCACGGAGTGAAAATGCCTTACAGGGTTTCCAAAGCTGTGTACTTTACAGAAGAAGACTGTCTCATTTTTCTCCTTTGGAACCGTTTGGTGGGTTTGAACCATCCTTCTTTCAGTTAATAGTTTAGCACATTAGAGTATTATACTGAGTGAACTAACTCAGTCTCATAAGGACAAATACTGCATAAGACCATCATTGTAAAATAACTCATGAGATGCGTATGGCTATCCAGAGGTAAGGGGAGGGGGCAGAGGTCTGAGAGTGGAGAACGGGGCAAATCATGGGATCACAGAGTTTGGTGGGTGAAGGAAGGAGGTGAAGGAATTAGGAAAGATCCAGTGAGGATCTGAAAAGACAGGGTAATAGTGGACATAGATCAATGGTAATTAATTTTATAAGACACAATGTTTTAGTATAATCACAAGAAATGCAATGTGAATGAAAACAAATCAAAACAAAAATAGTCTAGCACTTGTCAGTAATGGTACCAAGACTCTTTACTGCTTGGTTAAAATGAATTTTGACCCCAAGGCCTTCTTAATTATTTTATATTATCATGGTAACCTCAGTGGAGTGTATCAACTCAGTTGAACAGCTTCTGTTCAATTTCTGTTTTTGAATGGATCCTTGCTTGCTTATAACCATGGCGGTGGTGGGTGTGTACAGGCAATGCTCCATCCTCATTGCTGACACTTTCTTATCTCTAAAACGCAGGATGCACATGAGACCTGCGTTAGTTTGCCCATGTTCTTTTCCAAGCAACAAAGTCCATTAAGATTTCTAGGGCCATCTGTGGCTAAGGTATTTGGAAAACAGAATATTTTCCTTTCTACTTTTCCTAAGATAGTTTTTGCCATAAGGGAGGCTGTGTGCTTTGTATAAATAGCCAGAAAATGAGGAAGAATGAGTAGGGCTGTGCTGGCTTAGAGTCTAATTAATGCTGTCATCAATTTCTGTGTAATTTCCAATGAATTACTGTGCTTTAATACATAACGGTGCTGAGAGTTTGCAAAGTCGGTCATCTCTGGAATTAGAAAATAGGATATGGAGACAGTGGTTAAACAAATATATTTTTCCCTGTGACTCATCTGGTAGAATTTTCATCTTCTAATTGAGATAAATGTTAAAAGATGAATAAGTAGATTGGAGCAAATACCTTTCTCAAACCAGATGTAGCAGAAAACAAGGTAGAAATCATTGTTGTTGTTATGTGCCGTTGAGTTGCCTGTTACTCATAGCGACCCTATGTACAACAGCCCTAAACCCTGCTCTATCCTATGCCAACTTCACTGTCTCCAACACACCTACCTGGATTACCCCAGTCACTGAATCAATCTACCTCATAGAAGGTCTTCCTCTCCTATGTTGTCCCTCCATCCTTCCACGCATGACACCCTTCTCCATGGATTAGCACCTCCTTGCAAATTGTCCAGAGTATATCAGATGAAGCTTCAGAATCCTTGCCTCCAAGGAGCATCCTGATTTAACCCTCTCAAGGCTAAACTTGTTCATTCTCTTAGTAGTCCATGGTATATTTAATACTCTTCTCCAGCACCACAGTTCAAAGGCATCAATTCTCCTTCTATCATCCCTAGTCATTGTCCAGCTCTCTGATGCATAGCAAGTGATTGCAAAGACCATGGCATGTATCAGGCACACCTTAGTCTCCAGACTGACACTATTGCTCTTCAGTACTTTGGAGAGGTCTCTAATAGCAGTATTTCCCATTGCAATACGTCTTTTAATTTCTGGGCTGCTAGTGCCAAGAGTGTTGATTGTGGAGCCAAACAAACTAAAGCTGTTAACAATCTCCATTTCTTTACTATTTATCATGATACTGCTAATCAGCTCAGTGATGAGAGTCTTTGTTTTCTTGATATTGAGCCTCAATCCATATTGAAGGCTGCAGTCCTTGACTTTTTGCAGCAAGCACTTCAGGTCTACCTCAGTTTCAGCAAGCAGGGTTGTGTTATCTGTATAATGCAGGTTGTTGATGAGTCTATTTCCAATCCTGATGCCACATTTCTCCTCATAGAGCCCAGCCTCCTGGATAATCTGTTCTGCATATAAACAGAAAAGGTATGAAGACAGGACACATCCTTCGCACACACCCTTCCCAATTTTGAACCATACATTATTTCCCTGTTCTGTTCTGACGACGGCCTCCTGATCCAAGTATAGGTTTCACATTAGCACGATCAAGTGTTCTGGGATTCCCATTCTTCTCAGTTTGTTGTGATTCCCACAGTCAAATGCCTTTGCATAATTAATGAAACAGAGATAGACATTCCTCTGGTACTCCCTTCTCTTAGCCAAGATTCACCTGACATTAGCTAAAATATCCCTAGTACCATGACCCCTTCTAAACCCAGCCTGCACTAAAGATTTAAAACTAATGGTTTCTATTGAAAACCTTATATACAATAGAAACCATTAATTTCTCATATTTGTATGGTGATACTTAAAGACATTTGAGTCCATATCTAACACGTGACACCAACGTGATCCTTTGTCAAAGGGGTTGTAGGATAGAAAATGTCTTGGAGAGACATTGTGCTATTTTCAGTTTTCTGGAGGATCTCCAAAATCATTCTGCTAAATTTAGATTGTCTTTTTAATTACTCTTCTACTGTTACCTCCCCATTACAGCTTCTGAATTATGACATTGTGTATTCACTTAAGAGTAATGAACTGCTTTCTTAATCTAGCCCCATCATTCAATTTTTGTACAAAGAGTTTTCTTTTTTTAGATAATTCTATTATAATTAAAAGTAAATGGGATCAAATAAATGAACCTTTAAAGTGGACGATCTGCGGACTTACCCAGAATTTTATCTATTTCAACCTTTATTCTACTTAACTTTTGGTGACTAGTAATGCTTTTTCAAACCTACAGAAGGCTGAGCTCCAACTTCAGGCTGTTTCCTGGGCCAGTACACACCTCTACCAGATGATACTGTTTCTCTTAATGAATCCCTGTTTGGACATGGTGAAGGAGCAAGCCGTTTGGGAAGGTAAGAAAAAGGCAAGAAACTGAAATTCTGCTCCTGGGGCAGGTGATGCTTGGGATCTGGAAGAATCTGGATCAAAGGCCCCTCGTGGTAACTTCTCTGGGTTAGTACGATACTCCTAATTTAACACACCGTCCTCAGTGTTGATTTGCCAAAAGCCCTGACCACAGGTCTGGAGGAAGCTGATGGGCAAGGCAGTCACAAGACTGCAGCAGACCCTGCCCAGCTCGACAGCTGTACCAGGAGACATGGGACGTATCCACATCAGCATCAGCATCACAGTGTGAGGAGCAGGTACTGTTAGAGCCAAGCTTACATTGACCATCAGAGAGGCTTTTTGTTTCCAGAGTATTTCTGTATCCTTTGAGTGGTACAGTGTAGGATGGCTGCGGTGGGATAATGTGTAACTCGTCAAATTGTAGTTCGAATCCACCAGCACATCAGAAAGATAGACTATGTCCTCCCTAAGAGATTTTCTAAAAGTCTCAGAAACCCGTTAGAGATTAGAGTCTGTGAGTCAGACTCCACTAGAGTCTGTGAGCTTGATTGGTTGGCTGAGTCCCCTCTGATTAGTTAACACTCACGGCTTTCTTACCAGGGTTGTTAGCTCTTCCAGTCTGCTAGCTCACCCATCTACAGTTGGTCATCTGGAGATGACCAGTCTTTCTGGAGAAGCCAAGCTTCCCCAAGTCTAGCCTTCCTTTTGTTTCAAAACAACTTTATGAGATAATTGTCATACAGTTAACGGCATAGAGTTGAAGTATCAAAATGTTCTAAGTTTTCAATATGTGTAGATCTTTACCACCTAGATTTCACAGTGCACATCCGTCGTCCTTTTCTTTCCCCAACCAACCTCAGAAAACTGGTGATCTGCTCTGTGACTATAGATTACTATGTATTTTCTAGAATTTTATATAAATGGTGCAATTTTTTATCATACTTATTTCATTCAGCATAATGATTTTAGGATTTATCCATATAGTTGTCTGTTTAAAGAGCTCATTTTTTTGTATTGTTGAGTCATTGTTGTTGATTGCTGTCGAATCGAGCAGAACTCATAGAGACCCTATGAACAAAATACCTGAAACCTTTCTACAACTATTGTAATTTCTCAAAGTTCATGGGGTTTTTCATAGGCATCTTGTTTAGGAAGTGGATGCCACTTCTCAGCTTCCAAAAATAAATAGTATAGCATGTTTTAAATATCTAATACTAGAAAAATATACAGCAAAGCCTGCGAAAGTCGAGTCCTGTGTGAAAATCTCAACCTCAGCATCTCTACAGTCTGTTCTACACTATTTTACAAAACCTGTTCACTAACACCCCCCCCCACACACACACGCAATGGCAGAGTCAGATCAGGGATCTTCTGGATTATTGGGGAGACTTCTGAGTTCAGAAACCCCGGTGAATCTTCACATGGCAATGGTTTTTGGATGACTGGCGGAAACACTTTTCACAAGCAGAGCACTTGTAGAGCTTGTCTCCTGTGTAGATCCTCTCGTGAGCCAGCCAGTTGGTTCTGTGGCTGAAGGCTTTGCCACAGAAGCTGCGTTTGAAGGGCATTCACTGCTGTGAGTCTCCAGGTGCACTGTCAGGTCTGATTTCTGGAAGAAGCTTTTGGGGCACACACTACAAGCATAAGGCCTCTCATCCTTGTGTCGTCTTTTGTGGTATTTTAACTGAGAGGGCTCTGAGAATATCCTGGAACATTCCTCACATTTGAATAGTCGTCAGTAACATGGACATACTTACTATTTGTTCATCATTTACTAGTTGACTGACCGTGCCTTTAGTTTTGTCTTTATAAAGCCATGAAGTATGAGAAGGGGCTTTGCAGATCACAAAAATCATTGTAAAGATTACAAAGCTGAAGCTGCAATGCTGCTCAAGAATTTGGGGATTATGTAGAAATGTATTTATTATTAAATGCTTCTTTCTAGTGTTTGATACTGATATAATAAAAGGTCCCAGGATTCTGCATACTTAACAAGTGCATCTGAGGATGCTAGTCCAGATGTGTAGTCTATTAAACTGAAGACACTGAACCCAATGATCCAAATCACTTAGTCAAGATCATAGAAAGTTAGGAGCAAAGGCTGGGTTTAAATTCATATTTCAAAAAATTTTAAGTTCAGGACTTGATCATGCCAACAGCAAATAACATCAGACATATGTGAGTCCGACACTGCCTGCTGGTGTGAATCATTGTGCCTTGAAATGAATGACAAAAAATGTGAGAGTGCAGGGATTCTGAGCTGATCTCATCTGTTTCTAGAAAAGAGCACATTGATAATACATTCTTTTCTTTTATTAATTTCCTTCCTTCTTATTCATCTTCCCTCTCACTCTTTTTTTTTTTTAATTTAGAAAGTTACATACATGAAGTCTAACGAAGTGTGATAACCGTGGGTGTGGAGGATTATTTTTACTTCAATAAAGAGCCAAGATTCCTAAAGAAATTTCTTGACATTGATTACATTTCTAATATAATAAATATTCTCAGTTACTGGGTTTTGGTTATTAATTTGGCAAGTCAGTGCTTTGGATCAGTGACCTCAAAATCACAGGGATATACGGGGTTGAACAGAATGAGCAAAGCATGCAGAGGTGAGAGCCCTGAAAATTCAGCCAGAGATGAGCTTTGACCTTTTGAAATAACAAGAGACCAAAGTAAATAAATAAAAACCACAGCGTTCAAGTAATCTCACTCCTACCTGGTTTCCTTGGTTTTGTTAGCAACAAAGCCATCAAGTCTATTCTCCTACATTTTCAGTTATTATATAGTGCCAGTGAGCTTAGGGCTGCTTTCTTTCCTCCAACTTCTGCAATCCTGAGTTCAATCAATAAGACCTGGAAACTGACTGGACACCTGGTAGCTGACAATACTGCTTCCACATTAGCTTCAGAACTACCTGGCATAGGGCTGGCTAAGCAAAGATAGCAATTGGAAGAAAGGAAACAAAGTTAATTGAAAGAAAACAGGGCCATGAATCCATAACAAGCTGTCAAATAAATGCATTGCATCTTTGATAATGTTGGCTTTTTCTTAAAAATACTTTCACAATGCATTGGATGAAAATGTGCTTGTTACTTTGGAAGCCCTAGACAGGCTTTTGCCTGAGCCAACATGACAAGGCTTTGAGTTCCTCCAAAGTTCCTTGAGCAGAATCTTGAGAATGTGCTCTCTGTGCCCCACCCAGCAAACAGTCTCACTTCCTCCTCCCAGGGCCCTCTCACTTCCTGCTTTACCAGGCATGGACATTCTTTTGCTCTCCTCTTTAAATTGTTAGTGTTAGTTATGAACTCTTTATCTCTAAGTATCATGCTGTATTATTTGTAACATTTTGTGTGTGTTGTAAATAATTTACCATAGACCCTGTTGCTTGACATCAAACTAATAACTAATAAGGAGCATTGCTAAAGGATTTAAAAATATATATGCCTCCTAGGTAAAACAACAGGGTGGGTGAAGGAGAGGAAGACCCTCAACCAGATGGACTGGCACAATGACTTCAGTAATAGGCTCGAGTATGCCCACGTTTGTGAGTCTCTGGTACAGGATAGGACAGAGTTCAGATCTGTTGTTGATAATGTTCATAAGGTTGCTGTGAGTAGTACTCGATTTGACAGCACCTAATAACAATCCAACTCTATGAGGTGGATTGATTCAGTGACTGGGGTAATCGGGATGGGTGTGTCAGAGGCAGTGTGATTGGCACAGGACAGAGCAGGGTTTAGGGCTGTTGTACATAGCATCGAGGACTCTCCTTCATAGGGTCGCTATGAGTCGCAAATGACTCGACGGCACATAACAACAACAACAACAACTGTAGGTAAATGGTGAAGCTTTATCTCTTATCCTTTGGGCATGTTGAGAGAAGAAGTTATTCCTTGGAAAGGGACAGCATGCTTGCAAAGGAAGAGAAAAATCTTCAATGAGATGGATTGACACAGTGACTGCAGCAATGGGCTCAAGTGTGTCAGAGATGATGAGGATGGCACAGGATAGGACAGAGTTCATATCTGTTGTTCATTATGTTGTAATAAGTTGTCCTCAACTTGATGGTACCTAATAACAATGACAGTAGATAAACAATGCATTTTTTTAAAGTGACAGTTTTCTATGGATAAGGTTGTTGTTGTTAAGTGCCGTCGAGTTGCAGGTGACTCATAGCGACCCTATGAAGGAGAGTCCTCGATGCTTGGGTGCCTTTAATCCTCTCTCCAGCTTCATGGGGTTTCCAGAGGCAAGCTATTATGGAAGTGGATGCCTCTCCTCCTTCCACTGGATAAGGTTAGGAAGCCGTATCCCAGGGCATACATTGATGCTAATGGCCCCAATAGTTACTTCCAATTACCTGGAAGTTACCTAGAAGAGAGATACTAATTCTGAATGCTGTAAAGATCTTATGAAGTTCAGGAAGTCTTTATTCAAAGAGATCAATTCTAAAATTCCCAGACTTAGGAATCAAGATACTTGTTCTATATTTCCTACCAAAAAAGCATGTACTCAAACCCACATAGGATATTAATTGTGGCCTGAAGTTCTATGTCTTTAAGGTTGTTGTCGTGCACCATTGAGTCAGAACTGACCCATAGCTGACCCTCTGGTGGGTTCCCCAAGGCAGTTAACCAAACAGGAGGAGCTTCCCATGTCTTTAAAGTACAAGGTGAATATCATGGACTTGTCTGTTTAGGTGAAGTTCAAAGCTGACTTCACCTACTTATCACTTGTGGACCTTTAGGCAAGTCAAAACTTTCTGAATCTGTTTCCTCAGCTGGAAAATGGTGATGGCAATAATAATACGCACATTTGTGAGGCTGTGAGGATTAGAAATAATAGAAAGTGGTTGCTCATAAATGGAAAGGGAGTGTCAGACAGGAATCAGGGTTGTAAGTAATGGGAACTTTTTTATTTATTTGTCCTTTTTTAAGTTTCTAAGTTTGTAAATACACATTAGTCTTTTAGTCATTTTGTTGATTTTCAATTAAATATAGTTCCTGATTCATCGGCAATTAGTTAAAACAATTAAATATTGCATATTATTTACATCTTATTTGCTTTTGAAATATGACTCACATTGGAATATATTTAAGTGAAAATTATTCACACAAAAGAGGTAAGGATAAAATTAGATATAACTTTTAAACTTAATCTAGATTAAGTCTTGTGAGCTGGAGTTTTAAAGATACCAGTTGGGTTTTGTTGGGGTTTTTTTGTCTTACTTTTTTTTGTTTTAAATGAAAGTTAACAAGGACTGAGGGTTTCCAGTCATTCATTGTTGCACTATTTGTCCTTTAAATAAGAGAGGAGACTTTTCTGGATCATCAGGATAGAACATGGAGGCTGTCTATTTACAAAGTCTGTCTCTGTGTGCTGTGTCCTGCTATAGTAAGTCTATTCATTTTATTTTTCATTACTGCACATTTTTTTCTAATCTATATTTCAAAATTGGGACGGGCATATACCAGGGATGTGTACTGTCTCCATGCCTTTTCAACCTGCATGCAGAACAGATTAACCGGGAGACTGGCTCTATGAGGAAAAATGTGGGGTCAAGATTGGTGAAAGATCTATCAACAATATGCATTATGCAGATGACCCAACCCTACTTGCTGAAACTGAGGAGGACCTGAAGCGCTTGCTGCAGAGGGTCAAGGACTGCAGCCTCCAATACGGATTGAGGCTCAATGTCAAGAAGACAAAGATTCTCACCACTGGACCAATTGGCAGCATCAGGATGGATGGTGAAGAGATTGAGATTGTTCACAGCTTTAGTTTGCTTGGCTCCACAGTCAGCACTCTTGGCACCAGTGTTGTTGTTATGTGCCGTCGAGTCACTTGAGACTCATAGCAACCCTATGTACAATAGCCCTATATCCTGCTCTATCCTGTGCCAATCTCACTGCCTCTGACACACACATCCTGATTACCCCAGTCACTGAATCAATCCACCTCATAGAGGGTCTTCCCCTCCTGCACTGTCCCTCCACCCTCCCAAGCATGATGCCCATCTCCAAGGACCTCTCCCTCCTTACATGTCCAAAGTATATCAGACGAAGCCTCAGAATTCTTGCCTCCAAGGAGCAGCCTGATTTAACCCTCTCCAGGATGAATCTGTTTGTTTTCTTGGCAGTCCAGGGTACATTCAATACTCTTCTCCAGCACCACAGCTCAAAGGTATCAATTCTCTTTCTATCCTCCTTAGTCATTGTCTAACTCTCTGATGCATAACAAGTGATTGCAAAGATTATAGCCTGTATCAAACACACCTTAGTCTCCAAAGTGACACCATTGCTCTTCAGTACCCTGGAGAGGTCCCTAACAGCAGACTTTCCCCTCCCAATGCATTTTTTTGATATCCTGGCTACTGGTGCCAAGAGTGTTGACCGTGGAGCCAAGCTGACTGAAGTTGTTAACAATTTCAATCTCTTCACCATCCATCCTGATCCTGTCAATTGGTCCAGTGGTGAGAATCTTTGTCTTCTTGACATTTAGATTCAATCCATATTGAAGGCTGCAGTCCTTGACCCTCTGCAGCAAGCATTTCAGGTCCTCCTCAGTTTTGGCAAGCAAGGTTGTATCATCTGCATAACACAGATTGTTAATAGATCTTCCACCAATCCTGATGCCACACTTCTCCTCATAGAGCCCAGCCTCTCGGATAATCTGTTCTGCATACAGGTTGAAAAGGTATGGAGATAGAACACATCCCTGACATACGCCTTTCTCAATTTTGAACCATGTTGTGTTACCCTGCTCTGTTCTGACGACTGCCTCTTGGTCTAAGTATAGGTTTCGCATTAGAATGATCAAGTGTTCTGGGATTCCCATTCTTCTCAGAGTCAGCCACAGTTTGTTATGGTCCACACAGTCAAACACCTTTGCATAATCAATGAAACACAAATGTACATTATTCTGGTATTCCCTGCTTTCAGCTAAGATCCATCTAACATCAGCTACAATATCTCTAGTACCACAACCCCTTCTAAACCCAGCCTGGACTTCTGGCAGTTCTCTGTTGATGTGCTGTTCCAGTCATTTTTAAAGAATCTTCAGTAGAATCTTGTTTGTGTGTGAAATCAATGATATCGTTCTATAGTTTCCACACTCTGTTGGGTCACCCTTCTTTGGAATGGGAACAAATATAGATCTCTTCCAGTCAGTTGGCCAAGTGGTTGTTCTCCAGATTTCTTGGCACAACTTGGTGAGCACATCCAGGGCAGCATCTGTTAGCTGAAATATCTCAGTTGGGATACTATATATTCCTGGGGCCTTATTTTTTGCTATTTCCTTCAAAACATAGGCTCTTTTTCATATGTGTTTTCATTAAATTCTTCCAGTAGCCAGGAAATTAAAAGATGTATTGCGATGGGAAAGTCTGCTGTTAGGGACCTCTCCAAAGTACTGAAGAGCAATGGCGTCTCTCTGGAGACTAAGGTGCATCTGATTCAGGCCATGGTCTTTGCTATCACTTGTTATGCATCAGAGAGCTGGACAATGACTAAAGAGGATAGAAGGAGAATTGATGCCTTTGAGCTGTGGTGCTGGAGAAGATTATTGAAGGTACCATGGACTGCTAGGAAAACAAACAGATTCAACCTGCAAGGGGTTTATCCAAGCGGCTCCTTGGAAGCAAGGGTTCTGAGGTTTCATCTAACATACTTTGGACATGCTGTAAGGAGAAACCGATCCTTGGAGTGGGACATCATGCTTGGGAGGGTGGAGGGATAGCGCAGGAGAGGAAAGCCCTCTATGAGGTGGATTGATTCAGTGACTGGCATAATTGGGATGGGTGTATTGGAGACAGTGCAATTGGCACAGGACAGAGCAGAGTTTAGGGCTGTTGTACATAGGGTCGCTATGAGTCACAAGTGACTCAACGGTACACAACAACAACAAACAACATATTGTGTTTTATTGAATCTTCCTTTAACATTATGTTTCATACAATAATTTATATTTTTTGTATTTTGTAACATTAATTACTGTTGCTCTACAGCACAATTTTCTAAAATACTATATAACATGGGAAAGTGTAGAGAATATTATGCTACTGCATAAAACCATTATTGTAAATATAGAAGGACAACTGAGTAAGAAGTGTATAGATGTTCAAAAGGGGAAGGGAAAGGGGGCATGGTGTGGAAAAGGGTGAGGGTGGAAATCATTAGGATAGCAGGATTTAATGAACAGATGGTAGTGAAGGAATAGGAGGGTTCAACGGAAACTTGAAAAGACAATGTAATGATAGCCATTGATCAATAGTATTTGATTCTATATAGTCTACTTAATTTATCAGCACATTCATAGAGCTTAGATCTTTGGAGCATTTACAAAAGTCATAATGCTAACTGGGCAAGTAGCAAATTGTAAAGGGACTCTAACAGAGTGGAGAGTCTAGCTATTTAATCTGGATAAAATGGGGTACTGTGTTTCAAACACAGATCATACACACATGCACAGAATGACACATGATTTCCTTAAGTCTGACAAGGAAATTAATCTTTTTATTTTTGTTGTCACACTTCCATAACAATGCAATTTTATTTTGCGAAATTGTATATCTGTGTTTATGTACTTATACATGCTCTTTGATGGCCTATTTCTATACCTGAACCAAAAAGAAATGCAATAAAAATGGTCTTTTTACAATCCAGTTAGCTATTTCTTGCATATGTTGTGACAGAAGCCTTCACTGTGATTTTTGTTCTCGGGTAATAAGAAGCTGTGATAGACGTTAACAGAAGAAGCTTCAAGTGGAAAGTTCCCCCAGATTTTCTCACCGCCTCCCTCCAAATTTGATACGCTGTGATGTTTTTGGTCTTATTATTATAGTGTCTGAGGAAAATGTATCATACTGAGAAAAATGATATTAAATGCTAGAATCTAAAAATGAATACACAGCTGTCAAGATAAATGCTGAAGTGCCCTGATGCTTGGGAAAGGTTGTAAACATTACATTCTTTTTACCTTTGCCTATAATCAGTAATTAGTGATTCATTGATACTGTATTTGTTAGATACCTACATTATGAATAAAGACTATTGAACTACCATTAAACCAGAGAGAAAATATATTACAATATTCATATTAGAATGGATTTCAGCCTCTGGGAGTAGTTGCCTGAAGTCAAATGGTTTTGGAGATCAATAACTCAATTAGCCATGGGAGATTGGAATCTCTAGACATCGAGTGGCACAATTTTTAGAACATCAGCCTATGGGCACCCACTTTATTGGAGAGAGAATTTTTCTGTAGGCTTTAAAGTCTTCAGAAAACAGTCCTTCTGGTGCTGAACAGCTATTTACCAATATTACAGCTGGAATCATTGCTGTCCCTGCCCTGAAGCTTTTTCTCGAGACTCCTTTCAATCAGTCTGGCCAGGCTTTAATCTAGTTAATCCCACTGAGCCTGCTTTTTCTGTTGTCATTTTCCCCTTGGTCCAAGAAAGGAGGAATGTTTACATTTACTACATTCTTGAGAGGTCTGTATATTTTCAACCCATTGCAACAATATCAGAACTATGTGGTAAAGAGCAGACAATTTGTTTCCATTTTCAGTGGATAGTTGAGAAATAACTAATTTCTCATCCAGATAACAAGTTATTAATTTGGTTTCATGCCATAACTGGCTACTCTGTGTATTAAGGAAGTAATGATGATAACCAGTTATGTTTCTATTTTCCCACTTCCCAGAACACTCCACATAGGTAGGTAGTAGGAAGAAGGTCTAACATTTGTAAGATGCAAGAGAAACTGGTAAAACTCAGATGAAGAGTGTTTCTTGAACACTGCCTATCATGATGTTGGTGAAAGATATAAAAAAATAACATGAACTGCTAGAAGAACAAACTAATCAGTCTTGGTAGAGGTGTAGCCAGTATGTTCCTTAAAAGTAAGGTTGCTGGGACTTCTTCTCACATACTTTGATATGCTATCAATTGGAATGAGTTCCTGGAGAAGCACATACTTAGTAGAGGCTCCGAAAAACAAGAGGAAGCCCCTTAATAAGTTGGATTGGCACAGTGGTTGCAATAATTATTGTGGGAGTGTGCCATGGGTAGGCTCTGATAGAATTGTAGATGGAGTTGCTATGAGTCAATCAACAAGCCTTTTTTACCCATCAAAACACTTGTGGAATCAAGTTGATTGTTTTTGGTTTTATCTTTTTCCTCCCACCAAAACACTGTGGAGGTGAACCATGGTCTTAATTAAACTGATGACATGAGATTGAAGTGAAGGGACAGATTTTAAAAGTATTAAAAGCACACAAAATTGGATATTTGTTTGATTGAGAAGGCACTGGTGAGGCTGAATCCCAAGTTTCTGGCTAAGACAGAAGGGAAGATGCCTACAGAGGCAACATTAGAAGAGATACTGTTTTTGCTGTTTAGTTTTGGCCACTGAGCTGGAGGTTGAGATTTCTGTCTATGTTATCCAGTTAACAGTGTGAAACCAGAAAAAGACTACATATTTGGGTTGGGCTATTAGATTATTGTATCATCTTTATAAGATTTTGAGGGGAGGGGTACAGCAACCACCAGGGTCACCACCACTTGTGGGCTAGGCAGGCCCCACTACACCCTCCTCACAGTTGTACTCAAAGCAATTAATAAATTAAAACAATCTCTTCCTTCAAAAAAAAAAGATTTTGTATTAAATATACTTCAGAATAAATTGTGTCATGATGTATGAACAAAGTCAGTTTTCATTTACAACCTAACTGGCATTTTGTTAGCATTTGAAGTATTCTGATCAGAAATCAACTCTGCAGACATGATTACTAAACGCTTCAACTACTGCTATGGAAACCAGCTCCTGAGGATTTCTTGATTAGCATAAGAGATATATAAGATATAATTTCACCGATGAGATTAGTGATGTTTACATATATGTGGACTCCCAAATTCAATTATGTATGCATGAAAATTTGTCAAAATCTGTCAAGTCCAGCCCCTCAATTCCTTTTTTAAATTTTCCCCCCTCAATTCCTTTGATGTAACCCTAATGTATGAAGTTCAGTCATTCTGGATTCCACATTTCCCTGAGCTCTGTCACCTGATTAGAATGTTGCCTGTTCCCACCTCGGAATTTGGGCATCTACCTTGGGACGAAACTTCTCATGCTTGTTTGGCATCTGAGGACAGAGAATGGGAGTTCACTAAATGGGCCAGCTTAGGGTGACTAATCTTACAATTTTGAAATCCATTTTCGTTTTATTGATGATGCAAAGGCTTTTTACTGTATGGATTGTAGAACTTGTGACTAACATTAAGAATGGGAATCCCAGAACACTTGTTTGTGATCATGGAAAACCTATACCTAGACCAGAAAGCTGTTGTCTGAACAGAGGAAAGAACACTACATGGTTCAAAATTCAAGAAAGGAGGACATCAGGGATGTATCTTTTCTGCATACAATTTCAATCTATATGCAGAACACGTCATTCAGAAAGCTGGACTTTATGGAGAAGAATGTACTATCAAGATCAAGTATTAACAACCTGCGTTATGCAGATGACACAGTCTTGTTTACTGAAATGGAAGAGGACTTGAAGCATTTTCTGCAGAAAGTTAAAAGACTGCAGCCTTCAATATGGATTGCAGCTCAACATCAAAAAAGCAAAGATCTTCAACAGCAGGCCAATACAAAATATCATGATAGATGGAGAAAGGATTGAGGTTAATGATTTCATCTTACACGAATCCACAACCAACATTTTTTATACCAGCAGTAAGGAAATAAAAAGATGAGCTGTTATGTATCAAGGATCTCTCCAGAGTGCTGAAGAGCAGTGGGTATCAGTTTAGAGACTAAAATGTGATTGATCCAGGCCATGGCCTTCTCAACTGCTTGCTATACATTGAGAGCTAGGCAATGAATAAGGATGAAAGAAGAATTGATGCCTTTGAGGTGTGGTGCTGGAGAAGAGTATTGAACATATCATGGACTTCCAAGAGAACAAATAGACATGTTCTAGAAAAGGTAAAACCAGTTTTCTCCCTGGAAGCAAGGATTTTGAAGCTCCATCTCACATACTTTGGGCATGTTGCCAGCAAGTAGCAGTCCTTGGCTAAAGACACCAAGCTTGGAAAGATAGAGGATCAGTGCAGAAGAGGAAGACCCTAGATGAGATGGATTGACACAGTGACTGTGGAATTGGGGTCAGATATCTCAGAGACCCTGAGTTTGGCTCAAGATAGGGGAAAGTTCAGAGCCACTCTTCATAAGGTCGCTATGAGTCATAGTGGACAATGACACCTAATAACAATAGTAGTAGAGCAGCAAAAGTTATGGGAAGGACAGTTTGTGCTGGCCTTTGTAGAAAGATGGTGTGGGGACATGTTTGATGCTGGTCAAACTCTGTTGGCCCCATGCTGACCCTACTATTTTTATATACTAAAAAAAATAACAGCTTTCAAAATATAACTTTTAAAACCTGTGCTATTTGAGTGAGTTACCACTATTTTACTCTGGTTTAGATAGGAGGATAGAAGGAGAATTGATGCCTTTGAGCTGTGGTCCTGGAGAAGAGTATTGAATATACCATGGACTGCTAAGAAAATGAACAGGTTCATCCTGGAGTTGGTTAAACCAGGCTGCTCCTTGGAGGCAAGGATTCTGAAGCTTTGTCTGACATACTTTGGACATGTTGCAAGGAGGGACATCATGCTTGGGAGGGTGGAGAGACAGTGCAGGAGAGGAAGAACCTCTATTGATTCAGTGGCTGGGGTAATGGGGGTAGGTGTGTCAGAGACACTGTGATTGGCACAGGATAGAGCAGGGTTTAGGGCTGTTGTACGTAGGGTTGCTATGAGTTGCAAGCGACTTGATGGCACATAACAACAACAATAACAACAACAAGAAAAAGGAACTCAGAGAACTGAAGTTCTAGAAACTATGCTCTTGGTTCTGTGTATCATGAAGTTCTCAATGGGTTTATACTGTTGAAAGTAAAAACAATTTATTAAAGAGAGAGTTCATACAAACATTGTAAATGTACATAAATTAAAATTTCTACCTGGAACATTTCATGCTTCTGGGAGTAAATTTTTTATATGGAAATAGCTTCATTTTCATGAATGAAGAAAATGAAAACTTTAAGAAAAGGTTGTTAAGAATGTGAAATTGCCTACCTATATATAATATAACTTAGTGAAATATTTTTCTTGCTATTTTTGGTGGGAGAATTAAATGACTAGGTGATTGTACTTAGGTGCTGTCGAATTGAATATGACTCATAGTCACCATATGAACAATAGGTCCAAAAACTGGCCCTATCCTGTGCCAGCCTCATAATATTTTACATACTTTACCTGTTGGGAAATTTGTTAAAATTTTTATTGGAATTCTTTTTCTAGAGAAATTTGTGTAATGTCATTGTTGTTGTTCTTAGGTGCCATCGAGTCATAGACGACTCATAGCGACCCTATGAACAAAGGACCCGAACACTTGTATAACTTTCATTATTCCTCCAAGTTCTAGAGGAGAACTATTTCAGAAGTGGATGCCACTCCTGCTTCCAAGCTTGTTTTAATCAGGGAGCTCCACCAAACACTGTCCACCATGGGTAACCATTACTGCATTTGACACATCAAATCACAGCTGAAATATAGCAACTTAGACCATCACTTGTCTGTCAGTTTGCTATATTGTGATGGCTTACATGTTGCTGTGATGCTGAATGTTTCTGGGATTCCATCTGTTGACGTTCATGTGTATAATTCACTGTTTACAAGGATTTTTAATAGGTATTTGCAATGACTAAATCATTGTATAAGATTTTACCATATAGTCTCCTGACTTATTTCTGTCTCTAAGGCCATATTTGCCAACTAACAACCCTTCTTTGTGTCAAACTTTTATATTCTAGTCATCAATTACTATTAATCCATCTTGATTGTGTAGTTGTCTAATATCAGGGTTCAGAAGCCATTGTTGTTGTTTACCATTGAGTATGAACTAACCCATCACTGACCCTCCAGCAAGTTTTCAGAGGCAGTAAACTGCAGAAAAGGAGGTTGCTCATGTTTCTGCTGTGGAGCAACTGGTCGACATGAACTGCATATCTTCGTGTTGGCAGTGCAATTCCTGACCTCGAAGCCACCAGAGCTCCCCACTAGATTTTTGTAGAAAACCTCAATTTCTTCATCTATGGCTTTAATGGTTGGTGCATATGTTTGAATAATAGTTATATTAATTAATAAGAACTTCCTTTTCCTATAATTAACAGCTTTATACTTTAGGATAGGCCTTGAAAATGTTCTTTTTGCAGTGAATTTTGCACAATTCTTTGATACTTTGTATTTGATTGCCTGGTTCAGAATGGCCAATAACAATCCATTTTAGTTCACTAATGGGACGCTTATCAACATTTACGCACTCCGTCTCATTTTTTTTTTACTTCTAATCTTTGTAGATTCATATTCATCCATTCCATGCTCCTGTTATTAATGGGTGTTTGCAGATGTTTCTCCTCAGTTTGAGCTATGCCACATCAGCAAATGAAGATACTTCACTGGGTGAGAGCTTTACTGCATCCACGTCAGCAAGGTAACTTCTGCATTGAGGAAGCAGCTCTTCCCCAGCTGTATTTTGAAGACCTTTCTTTCAACATGAGGGGCTCATCTTAGAGTACCGTAGTAGAAAGTGTCTTTCTGATATTCATATAATTTTCAGATGTCTGTTGATTCAGAAGTAGATGGTAAGTCCTGTTTCTTATTCTTGGTCTA
The DNA here is from genome assembly GCF_000299155.1 of Elephantulus edwardii. Lineage (NCBI taxonomy): Eukaryota > Metazoa > Chordata > Mammalia > Macroscelidea > Macroscelididae > Elephantulus > Elephantulus edwardii. The sequence goes on along the minus strand of NW_006399751.1, from coordinate 21,713,201 downwards.
GAAGCTCTGTGGAAACCAGTCCACCATATATGACTCTGCTGCTATTTAAGATCCTGGTGAACATAACTTCCAACATCCCAGCAGCACACAGCCACCACAGTGCCACAAACTAAACAGATTTGTGGAGGAAACCCTATGGAGCATTTCTAGTCTGACACGAAGAGTCACTAGGAGTTGGAATCTATTTGATGGTACCTAACAAAATGAGGAACACATGGGGCAGATCTGAACACACCCTGTGTGTCTAAAGACACCATCATAGAATTATGCTAGCAAACCCACTTAGCAAACCCACTGAGACATTTGTTGTTGTTGTTATGTGCCGTCGAGTCACCTGTGACTCCTAGCGATCCTATGTACAACAGCCCTAAACCCTGCTCTATTCTGTGCCAATCTCACTGTCTCCGACACATCCACCCCCATTACCCCAGTCACTGAATCAATCCACAGCTCAAAGGCATCAATTCTCCTTCTGTCCTCCCTAGTCATTGTCCAGCTCTCTGATGCATAGCAAGTGATTGCAAAGACCATGGCCTGTGTCAAGCACATCTTAGTCTCCAGAGTGACACCATTGTTCTTCAGTGTTCTGGAGAGGTTCCTAACAGCAGACTTTACCATCGCAATATGTCTTTTAATTTCCTGGCTGCTGGTGCCAAAAACATTGATTGTGGAGCCAAGCAAAATAAAGCTGTGAACAATCTCAATCTCTTCACCATCCATCCTGATTCTGCCAGTTGGTCCAGTTGTGAGAATCTTTGTCTTCTTGATATTGAGCCTTAATCCATATTGAAGGCTGCAGTCCTTTACCTTCTTAAGCAAGTGCTTCAGGTCCTCTTTAGTTTCAACAAGCAAGGTTGTGTCATCTGCATAAGGCAGATTGTTGACGAATCTTCTACCAATCCTGATGCCACACTTCTCCTATGTGAGAGATATAGTACTTCTTCTTTTTTTTTTTAAGAGCAGTGCTGCTTTTAATGATTTTAGTCAGGAACACCTACCTGTTGTGTGTGATGTTGATACAATTGCAAACAATAGACTTTCTCTCCACAAAGACAAGTTGCAGAAGTACAGCCAAGGAGAAATGGGAGGAGACTTTAAAGCCCTCTGAATGCTCATAGCCTTGTTGCCATTTTCAAGGCTTCTTGTAAACTTTTCCCCTAATTCCCCTACTTATCTATCAAGTTCCAGGAAGGTCATGACCAAGAGGCTGTGGGAGGGACTTCTTGTTCCAGACTTGCATTGTGTGCGAGCTGCTGCTTCTCACTGTGCTCATCGCTGGTGATAAGAGGGAGCTGGCTTGTTAGGAGTTCTTCTGGGGAACCTTGACAGTGACAGCCTCCACTTCAGTGTAGGCCTGCAGACCGTACTCTCCAAGCTCATGGCCGTTCCCCGACATCTTGTAACCACCGAATGGGGACTGGGCCCCAAACACATCATAGCAATTAATCCATACAGTGCCGGCCTGGAGGGCTTGGGACAAGTAGTTGGCCTTGTCTAGGTCCTTTGTAAATACCACAGAGGCCAGCCCGTACTTGGAATTGTTGACCCTTCCAACAACCTCCTCGATGGTCTTGAACTTCAGGACCTACATCACTGGCCCGAAGATCTCCTCCTTGGCGATGGTCATGCCGTCTTGCACGTCTCCAAACACGGTGGGCTGGAGGAAGTAGCCGCGGTCAGCAGCAGGCCCACCCCCACACAGCAGCTTAGCTCCTTGCTGCTTCCCGGACTGGATGTAGCCGAGGATCTTCTTGAACTGTTCCTCGTCCACCTGCAGCCCTGCTCGGTCTTGCTGTCAAAGGGGTTCCAAACCACGCGGGCCTTGGCCCGGGCCACGCTGCGCTCCAAAAACTCTGCATACACGTCCTCCCGCACGTAGGTCCGGGAGCCAGCGCAGCAGCACTGGCCCTGGTTGAAGAACAGGGCAAAGTGGGCCTGCTCCACAGCCAAGTCCATGTCAGCGTCGGACATGATGATGTTGGGGCTCTTGCCCCCCAATTCCAGGGTTACTCTCTTGAGGTCCGCTGCTGCCACCTGGATCAGGCGGCCAACCTCCATGGAGCCTGTGAATGCCACCTTGTCCACATTCTTGTGAGAAGCAATGGCTGTCCCGGCCGTGGGACCATATCCAGGAATAATGTTGACCACGCCAGGGGGCAAGCCAGCCTCCTTGATCAGGTTGGCCACGTAGAGGACGGTGAGTGGAGTCTGTTCGGCTACCTTCATCACAACCACGCTGCCAGTTGCCTGGGCGGGGCCCAGCTTCCAGGCCTGCATCAGGAGTGGGAAGTTCCACGGGATGATCTGGCCGCACACTCCGACGGGCTCGTGGCGCGTGTAGCTGAAGAAGTCCCCGTCGATGGGGATGGTCTTCCCGTGGTACTTATCAGCCCAGCCTGCATAATACCGGAGACACTTGACGACCATGTCCAGGTCCACCAGGTAGGATATGACATAGGGCTTGCCATTGTCCAGAGTCTCCAGGGCCGCCAGGTAGGTCCAGTCCCGCTCGATCAGATCCGCCAGGCGGTTCAGCAGTCGTCCCCTCTCGGATGCGTCCATCCAGCGCCAGGGCGAACCCAGCTGGAACGCAGCCCGGGCGGCCTTCACTGCCAGGTCCACGTCTTCCTTATCCCCTTCCGCCACCTGACAGATGACCTCTCTATTGGAGGGGTTGATGGTGGGGAATGTTTTCTTGCTGACGGCATCTCGCCACTCATTGTTTATGAAGATCTTGTTGCAGAAGATCTCGGGCTGCTGTTTGGGCGCGGGCACGGTCTGGACGGTGACGGACAGCAGCCAG
>NW_006399751.1:21701922-21710298 GCF_000299155.1 Elephantulus edwardii | reverse complement strand
GGGATGGCGGCTGTGCACTGTCGAGATATAGTACTTCTTATTAAAGGCTTCTGAAGTATTGTGGTTCTTTGCTATATATAATTTGCTATTTGTACAAGGCCTTCCAAAACTAATAATAAGGGACACTCAAATCTGGGCGTAACTATTGGTTTATCTAATTCTTTTCTCCCCCCCTCCCCCCAGCCCCAGTCTAATTATTATGACAAATCTAGGAGGTAGGCATTATTTTTTCTATTTTATAGATTAATCAAGTCAACAGTGATACAATATATTTGCCTAAATCAACAACTACTAGAAAACCAAGTTAGCTCTTATCCGACACTACAGAGTTCATCTTTCATGCCTACCCCTCACCTTTCAGCGTTGTTGATGCTTAAAGACTTACATAGATTGAACTGAGTCCCAACTAGTGGTGTATCCATGCACATAACAAAGGAGAAAAAACTGAACCATGATCTGGTGAGCATGATTCACTCCTGTGTGCATACATTCATTCACTGAATAGACATTTCATAAACACCTATTTTGCTCCAGTACACTGTGGTACATCTTGGACGTTACATAACTAATGTGATAGATACTGTTCTTACTCTCAAAAGGCTTTCTCTCTCATTATAGATTGGCTACATCTATACTTCAAATTTTATTTGTGATATATAGATTATCATCTCATTTTACCTGTGTATATTAACAACAGCACTGGATAAAGAACCTCTCTGTGTGACTTTCAATTCACTGATGAGTAACTAGTTGGAATGATGATAAAACTTCATCTCATACTTTGGGCATGTTGCTGGGAGAGGTTATTTCTTGAGAGGAACATCATGCTTGGAAAGGCAGAAGGTTGGCAAAAGAGAGGAAGACCCTCTATCAGGTGGACTGTTACATTGACTGTTGCAATGGGCTCGAGTGTGTCAGGAAGTGAGAGGATGGCACAGGAGAGAACAGAGTTTATATTTGTTGTTCATGGGATTGTAGTCGACTTGACGGCACCTAACAACAACAACAACAACAACTACTACTACTACTACTAGTTGAACTGAAAGTAATTACACTTCCAGAAGTGTATTTAGCTACTACTAATAAACCTGAATTATACTTCCCAGAGTGTTCTAGTATGTTACAGGTCAAAGGATTTGAGAAGAACAAAATTACTTCTACTTGGAAACAGGGTATTACCATTTTTTGTTAATAAACGTTATTAAGCATAGATGATTTCTGAATTTTAGAATAAAAATAATTAATCTACTGAAAGATTAGAAATCGAGAAAAGATTAAAACTCATAATTAAAGAATGGGAATGACATTTTATATCAAAGCCATCTCAGCAGACTTTCTGAACAGTTCACTAAACAAAGTGAATGAGTTCTACCATAATAATGGCATTTACTACAATACAATAGCATACTAGAAATCTAATTGCAACCTGTCAAGGATTTAACAAAAACACAGTTATATTATAAAAATACAAAAAAAATAGATATGATCTGTATTTTTAAAAGAACATGGTGATGCTACTATATGGTTCAATTTTCAGATATCAGGATTTAGTATAATAAGAAAAGACAGAGAAAATGAAAATTGAGGAGACTTTTGAATAGATGCCTTAAGAAGAGGATTTGCAACTGAATGGAAGCAGGCTGATTTTGAATACACTTTAATATGAGATAAAGTAAAGATGGGGCAAATCCAAAGTAAAACATAATTATGAGTTTCTGCATAATCCCTCACAAAATATTAAAGATTAGATTCCAGAATTGTGTTAGTAGTTCCATATAACTTTTGCCATTCGAAGTTACCCACAGTATATTAAGCATTGTTAGAAAATTGATGGTGGTATATTAATAACTTGAAAGAGTAGTAAAGATGTTTAATAAAGTATCTGTGTTTAAAAGTTTTGCTTTCCCTTATGAAATAGAAAACAAAACCCAGATAAAACTTATGATAGAAAATAACGTTTACAAACACTAGAGGAGACAAAATGTTACAAACTCATTTGTAATAGAAGAAAAATTAAGTTTTAACTACTTTTCTCTACTAAAGAAAATATGAACATATTAAGCTTTGCATTGGTCTTTAATCTCTTTGGACAATGCCTTTTGTATGTAATGACAAATTCCCATGAGAACCCATTTGATGGGAACACAAATAATGAGTTGTGGAGGTTTGTTTAATTGACCACAAATTCAGACAAGCAGGCCTGGCTCCACAGTAACTGAGAAAGGTAGGTGTTACCCCCACATAGCAATAATCCTCTTATGTGCACAGACAATCAACAACTTGTAATTTAAATACTGACAATGGACATATTTACAGCACTGCTACATTTGAGGATAACATCTTCATTTCAGGTTGACCAAGTTTAGTCAAGTGTCTGAAAAGACCAAGTTTCAGAGCCTTGGGACAATTTCATTAAGAAGGGTTGGAATTGGCTAGGTAACTGTTGATGAAAACACTGTGAAATGTGATAGAAACCATTCTGTACTCTGAAAAATCAACAGTGTGGTAATGAACGTGATATTTCCAGGTGCCACATGTTTTATCTGTCTACCCTCAATACGGAAGCAGGTGGGCACACAAAATAAGGTCTATGCTGAAACCCTGGGGAGTAGTAAACAACATCTGCCAGCCGTTAGGTGCGATGTACCTTTATGGGTTGCATGTTGGAGAGAGAGATTGGATTAAAAGATAAGCTTTCCAGAAATGAGCACAGAGAATTTTGCTAATGAAATACAAAAAACCAAGAAGACAACAGGTAGGAAAACAAAAATATGAATTTCTTTCTTATAGTTGTGTAATCTCCAGAGAAGTTTTAAGAGCCTTGTCTATCTCAAAGTACTTTTCTGGCAACTGCAATTAGAAAATTATAGTATTGACTTTCATATTTCAAAAATGATAAAGATAAATTACTTTCCTAAATTCTTCTTGTGTAATATATTGGTATTTGAGGCTTTTAGAGTACTAGAAGATATAGATATGGTTATTAATTTATTATTTTGAAAGAATGTTTATTTTTTAGAAAGGTATAATATTGCAAGCAATTAACATGATAAGAATTTTAAAAGGTGATAGTGGTAAATTATTAATCTTCTAACACAGATTATAGATTTTATAATTTTCCAGTAATTTTTTTGGCTTTTTTTTTTTAAAAAACAACAACTTATTTTCTAAAATAATTACCGTTGCTATGTGTTTGTGAATTGGAGCTGACTCTCCAGTGGGTTTTCAGAGGCTGTAAATGACCTAGGAGGATGTTACTCTTCTTTGTCCTGAGGAAGAGCTGGTGGAATCGAAACGCCTGCCTTTGGGTGGGAAGTGCAACTCCTTACCCACCAGGCTAACAGAGCTCCCTTGTATCTATAGAAAGCAGATAGTATATTTTATACGTAATTTAGTGTCCTCTTTTCTTCCTTTTATTCTATAATAGACACTATCCTGTGTTATTAAATTTAAAAATCATTCTAATTGCAGTATAACAGTCCATTACACAGGCACGTAGATCCTAACTTTAATATTCTACTTATTTATTATATAGATGTGACAACTTTAAAAGAACAACTTTGTATTTCAGAATATTTTCTGAGTAAATGCCTTTAGAGTTGAAATTATTGAGCCAAAGGCTATTTTATACGATGTTATGGTAGACTGGCTAGGTGCTCAGAAAACTCATTAGCTTGTTGTTTAGGACTCTGAGGTAAACTGCATTTCTCAGGCTTCCTTGCCATCAGATATGGCCACTGGGATAGATATGAGGAAGATATGTGGAAGAATTCTTCCCCAAAGAATGTTGGTCAAGTGATAAAATGATGTCATGATTCAATCATAATATTTGTTACTATTGTTAGATATCAAATCAGCTACAACTCATAGTGACCCTATGAATGGCAATCTTAAGACGCAGGCTCCCTAAATGGTTCAAAGAAGCCCTGGTGGTGTAGTGTTTCAAATGCTTGGCTTTTAACCAAAAGGTTGATAGTTAAATCCACCAGCCACTATGTGGGGGAAAGAGGATTTGTAGCCTTGAAAGGGATGCTATGAGTCAGGGGAAAATGGCAAATTGGGGTTTGTTTGTTTGTTTACATTCTTTTTAGTGTTGTTGTTTGTTGTTGTTGTTATGTGCCGTCGAGTCGCCTGCAACTCATAGCGACCCTATGTACAACAGCCCTAAACTCCGCTCTGTCCTGTGCCAATCGCACCATCTCTGACACACCCATCCCAATTATCCCAGTCACTGAATCAATCCACCTCATAGAGGGCCTTCCTCTCCTGCGCTGTTCCTCCACCCTCCCAAGCATGATGTGAGTGTTGGGAAAAGTCTAGTGTCCACTACTAGCCTGGGTGGCAGTTTAGACACACCATAAGACATATAAGAATAATGAATAAGAATAAAGTCCTGGTGATCTGCATCCACAAAGCCCACACTGAGAAAATAATAAGGAACAACTCTCCTTTGTAGCAAATGGGGGTGTTGTGAATCCGAATGGATATGACTGCAAAAAAATTTTGGTGTGTATTGATTTTTTTTTTTAAATCTTGGAATTGACATGTCTCTATATTCTTACATTTCACTCATACTCAAAGGGAAAGGATTCCACAAGGAGAGGGCCATGGGGTTAGTTTTAGGATTTTGCCACCACAACCAGGAAGATCTAAGAAGCCAGACGCTGTTGTTCAGCAGCCCTGAATTATCTGTTATTATTGTTGTTTTTGTTGTTGTGTGCCATGGAGTCAGAACTGACCCATAGCAGACCCTCCAGAGTGTTTTCAGAGGCAGTAATCATGAGGGAATTGATTGCCCATCTTTCTCCCAGGGAGCAGCTGGTGTATTCAAACCACATATCTTTGTATTGGCAGTATAATTCCTCACCACTAAGCCACCTGAGCTTCTACATTATTTGTACCCCTTTCTCCACCCCTTTAACAGTATCTGTTATGGGGAGGGGGGGAAACCAACCCAAAACACATAATAAAAACCAACTCTGTGTATTTAAACTACTGTTCATCAAGTTCTCTCACAGGGAATGCGTGGATTCCTAGGTACTACATGCTCCTATTGAAGACTAGATGGGTTGTGGGATGACATAAAAAATACCATTCATGAAGAAGAAAGCAAAAGGTAATTACAAAGACAGGGATGAAAAGACCAAAACAGATGTCAGAAGAGACTCTAAAAATGACATTGAGTGTTGAGAAACTAAAGCAAAGAGATGCTGAAATAGAAATGATGAACAGAAGAGTTCAAAAGACAGCTCGAGAAGACAAAGCAAAGTATTATAATGGAATGTGAAAAGAGCTGAAGTTTGAGAATAAAAATGGAAGCCCTTTCTAGGCATTTCTCAAGATGGAAAAAAAAATCTGAAAACCAAGATAAAATCTTGAGTTGAAACACTGGGAGATACTATGCACAAAATCTTGACTGGTCCAGGAGATGATTCATCTTCTAAAGATAGAAGGAATAAACAGTAACGGTACCAAGAGGAACTGACTGACATAGAGCCAGTTCATAAAGTAGCATATGATCAAGAGCCACTGGTAATGAAGGAAGAAGTTCAAACTTCCCTGAAGGCATTGGCAAAAAGGCCCCAGGAATCAATGGGATACCAACTGATACTAACAGCTGCAGTCTTGGATGTGCTTACTAGTCTATGTCAGGAAATTTGGAAGGCAGCTACTTGACCAATTGACTGAAAGAGATCCATATTTGTTCCCATTTTCAAGAAAGTGATCCAACAGAATGTATAAATCATAGAAAAAATATCATTAATATCACATGCAAGATTATACAAAACCATCTAGAACAGTACATTGACAGAAAACTTCCAAAAGCTCAAGCTGGGTTTAAAAGATGCTGTGTCACCAATGATACCACTGCTGATGTCAAATGGAGGTTGGCTGAAAGCAAAAAATACCAGAAGAGCATTTATCTATGTTGTATTGACTATGTAAAGACAGTTAACTTTACATAGAAATAAAACCAAATTATGGCTAATATTGAGAATAGGAATCTCAGAGCATTTAATTGTGCTCATATGAAATTAGGCCTATACCAAGAGGCTGTTGTGTGAACAGAACAAAGGGACACTGTTGTTGTTGTTGTTATGTGCTGTCGAGTTGCCTGGGACTCACAGCGACACTAAGTACAATAGCCCTAAACCCTGCTCTGTCCTGTGCCAATCTCACTGTCTCTGATACACCTACCCCAATTACCCCAGTGACTGAATCAGTCCACCTCATTGAGGGTCTTCCTCTTCTGCGCTGTTTCTCCACCCTCCCAAGCATGATGTCCTTCTCCAAGGGCTGGTCCCTCCTTGCAACATGTCCAAAGTATGCCAGACGAAGCTTCAGAATCCTTGCCTCCAAGGAGCAGCCTGGTTTAACCCTCGCCAGGATGAATCTGTTTGTTTTCTTAGCAGTTCTTGGTATATTCAATACTCTTCTCCAGCACCACAGCTCAAAGGCATCAATTCTCCTTCTATCCTCCCTAGTCACTGTACAGCTCTCCAATGCATAACAAGTGATTGCAAAGACCATGGCCTGTATCAGGCATACCTTAGTCTCCAGAGTGACATCATTGCTTTTCAGTACTTTGGAGAGGTCTCTAACAGCAGACTTTCCCATTGCAAATATGAAAGTTGTGTGTTGGGGCTACATCCCTTTTCTATATGTATTTAATCTGTATGCTGAGAAAAATCAATCAAGAGATTGGACTTTATGAACAATGTGGCATCAGGATCAGAGGAATACTCATCAACAACTTGCTTTATACAAGAATTATGATTCATAGCTGTTACTTAATGACACAACTCTGCTTATCAAAAGTAAGGAGGACTTGAAGCTCTTGTTGGAGAAGATTAAAGACTTCAGTATGGATATTTCAACATAAATAAGACAAAAATCCTCATCACTGGGTTTATTGGCAACATTGTGATTGATGGAGAAAAAATTAAAATTGTCAACAATTTCATCTTACTTGGATTCACAATCAACACTTGTAGCACCAGTAGTGAAGAAATCAAAGCACATATTACACTGGGAAAGTATGCATCCAAGATCCCTCCAAAGTACTAAAGAGCAATGAAGTTCGTTTAAAGACTAAGGTATGCCTGATTCGAGCCATGGTCTTTTCAATTACTTGCTATGCAGCTGAGAGCTGTACAATGAATAAAAGTGATAGAAGCCTTTGAACAGAGGTTCTGTAGCAACCACTGATATCTCATGAACTACCAGGAGGACAAGCAGATATGTCTTGGAGAAGGTATAGCCAAAGTGCTTCTTGGAGGCCTGGATGGTGAAGCTTTGTCTCACGTACTTTGGGCATGTTATTAGTAGGAGGCATTCCTCAGAAAGAGACATGATGCTTGGAAAAGTGGAGGGTCAGCTGCAGAGAAGAAGACCCTCCTTGACTCGAATTGACACAGAGACTGTAACAATGTACGCAACTATGTCAGAGATGATGAATTTGACACAGGATAGGACAGGGTTCAGATCTGTTGCTCATAGAGTTGCTATGTGTCTTACTTAACAGCACCTAACAACAGCAATGCATGCTCCAAAACATTAATTTTAAAAAGCAAACATCCCAGTAGAAAAAAAAAATCAGTAAATAATGTAAATAGGTAAGTAAGAGAAGAAATACAAATAAGCATTAAACAAGCAAAAAGTTGAAAATTCATACAAGATTCACCCACTTTTTCTATTGTTGTTATGTATGTCAGGTTGGAACCAACTCATAGCTGACCCTCCAGAGGGAGTTGAGAGAACGTGATTCTTACAAGAGGAGATGATCTATCTTTCTCCTGAGGAGGAGCTGGTGGATTCAGAGCCCCTGCTTTTAGGTTGGAAGCACGACCCCTTATCCACCGGAGTCCCCAGTTTTGATGAAACAGCACATTTTGTATACTTATAGAGACAAGTCAGGGTTCTCTGGTAGCCTAATGGCAAGGAGTTATGCTGCCAACCCAAAGGTACATGGTTCAAATCCACCAACTGCTCCTTGGGAGAAAGATAGGCAATCTCCTCCTGTGCAATGAACTGCCCCTGAAAACGCACTAGGGGTCAGCTGTGGGATGGTTTCAACTTTGAAGGTACACAACAACAATGACATAGAAACAAGTTAGTAAAAGTGTTTTAAAAACACTGTAAACTCAAAGCCATACTTTACCTAAAGAGAAAGAAAAAAACTTGAGTTGCCACATTAGTACTATTTTTCAAAAAATCATTATTGCTAGGTTTTGCTGAATTGCAAGTCATTGCAGCTGTATGTATGCAGAAGGAAACACAGCCCAGGTCCTGTGTCAATCTCAAAGTGGCTGCTGTGTATGTGTGTGTGTGTGTGTGTGTGTGTGTGTGTGTTTTCAAAGGGAAATGCGAACTGGG
>NW_006399751.1:21676674-21701347 GCF_000299155.1 Elephantulus edwardii | reverse complement strand
TCTCTCTCTCTCTGTTGATGTTATTGTTGTTAAGTGCCATCGAGTTGCAGGCGACTCATAGCGACCCTATAGTGCTAGGAAAAAAAGAATTATAATTGCCTCATAAGGGACTACATATTATATGATTCCATTTTATGAAATATAAAAAAGGACAAATTATAGATTCAGAAGGTAGAATAATGATTGCCTGACACTACAAAAGACATGGGAAGTAATTGCAAATGGTCATGAGGGGTCTTCTTGGAGTGATGAAAGTATTATAAAGGTGGTTTGATGATGCTGTTGATGATGCTTGTAAAAATCTTTAAAGTCACTAAAAATCATTGAATTATACACTTAAATACATTTTATGATATGTGAATTATACCTTGATAAACCTGAAAAAAAGGAAAGTGCTGGTGAATGTGTAAACATTAATTTTAATATATGATAGGAATAAAATGGATATAATCTTTGCAAAAATTTATTAAAATTTCAAATGTTTATATTCTCTTGCTTTATTATTTCCACTTCTAGGAGTTTATTCTTCTGACATCCATTTTGGTCTTTTCTTCCTCTTCTGTCTTTGCAATGAACGTTTGCACTCTTCTTGGATGATACACTTGATATCCTCCCACAACTCATCTGGCCTTTGCTCATTCGTGTTCAAGGCCTCAAACCTGTTCTTGAGATAGTTCTGAAATTCAGGTGGGATAGACTCAAAGTTATATTTTGGTTGCCTTGGATTTGGTTTAATTTTCCTCAGCTTCAGCTTGAATTTGCATATGAGTAGTTGGTGGTCTGTTCCACAATCAGCTCCTGCCCTAGTTTTCACAGCTGATATTGAGCTTCTCCAGCGGTTCCTTCCACAGATGTAATCGATCTGATTCCTATGCATACCATCAGGTGAGATCCATGTGTATACCTTGAGTTTATGTCTCTTAAAAATGTGTTTGCGATGAATAAGTCATTGATTGTGCAAAATGCAATCATTCTATCTCCAGCTCCATTTCTGTCTCCGAGTCCATGTTTTCCAAAACTCTGAATATTGTGCTGGAGTGCAGAGAAGATAAAGCACAGGGAAGAATTCAAGATACTAAAGAGCTGAAAAGAAGATTTCAAAAGGCAACACGGAATGACAAAGCAAAATATTATAATGAAATGTGCAAGGAGTTGGAGTCAGAAAACCAAAAGGGTCGAACTCTCTCAGCATTTCTTAAGCTCAAGGAACTGAAGAACAGATTCAAACCTCGAGTTGCTATAATCAAGGATGCTTTAGGCAGAATATTAAATGATCCAGAAGGTATCAAAAGAAGATGGAAAGAATATACTGAGTCATTGTATTGAAAGAAATTGGCAGACACAGAAGAATTTAATGAAACAACATATGAGCAAGAGCCTATTGTGATGAAGGAAGAAGTTCAAGCTGCTTTGAAAGAAAAAGCAAAAAATAAGGCCCCAGGAATAGATGGTATACCAATTGACATATTTCAGCTAACAGATGCTGCCCTGGACGTGCTCACCAAGTTGTTTCAAGAAATCTGGAGAACAACCACTTGGCCAACAGACTGGAAGAGATCTATATTTGTTCCCATTCCAAAGAAAGGTGACCCAACAGAGTGTGGAAACTATAGAACAATCCCATTGATTTCTCACCCAAGCAAGATTCTGCTCAAGATTATCCAGAAACGACTAGAACAGCACATCAGCAGAGAACTGTCAGAAGTCCAAGCTGGGTTTAGAAGTGGTTGTGGTACTAGGGATACTGAAGCTAATATTAGATGGATATTGGCTGAAAGCAGGGAGTACCAGAAGACTATCTATCTGTGCTTCATTGATTATGCAAAGGTGTTTGGCTGTGTGGACCATAACAAACTGTGGCTGACTCTGAGAAGAGTGGGAATCCCAGAACACTTGATTGTGCTAATGCGAAACTTATACTTGTACCAAGAGGCAGTTATCAGAACAGAGCAAGGAAACAGTGCATGGTTTAAAATTGGGAAGGGCATATGCCAGGGATGTGTCCTGTCTCCATACTTTTTCAACCTGTATGCAAAACAGATCATCTGGGAAGCTGGGTTCTATGAGGAGAAATGTGGCATCAGGATTGGTGCAAGATCCATAAACAATCTCCATTATGCAGATGACACAACCCAGCTTGCTGAAACTGAGGAAGACCTGAAGCGCTTGCTGTTGAGGGTCAGGGACTGCAGTCTTCAATATGAATTGAGGCTCAATGTCAAGAAGACAAAGATTCTCACCACTGGACCAATTGGCAGCATCAGGATGGATGGTGAAGAGATTGAGGTTGTTCACAGCTTTAGTCTGCTTGGCTCCACAATCAACACTCTTGGCACCAGCAGCCAGGAAATTAAAAGACATATTGCCATGGGAAAGTCTGCTGTTAGGGACCTCTCTAAAGTACTCAAGTGCAACGGTATGTCTCTGGAGACTAAGGAGCGTCTGGTATAGGCCATGGTCTTTGCAATCACTTGTAATGTGTCAGAGAGTTGGACAATGACCAGGGAGAACAGAAGGAGAAGTGACGCTTTTGAGCTTTGGTGTTGGAGAAGAGTGCTGAAGGTGCCATGGACTGCTAAGAGAATAAACAGATTCATCCTGGAGAGGCTTAAACCGGGCTGCTCCTTGGAGACAAGGATTCTGAGGCTTCATCTGACATACTTTGGACATGTTGTAAGGAGAAACCAGTCCTTGGAGAAGGACATCATGCTTGGGAGGGTGGAGGGACAGCGCAGGAGGGGAAGACCCTCTGGGAGATGGACTGATTCAGTGACTGGGGCAATCAGGATGAGTGTGTTGGAGGCAATGAGATTGGCACAGTACAGAGCAGAGTTTAGAGCTGTTGTACATAGGGTTGCTATGAGTCGCAAGCGACTCGCCAGCACGTAACGACAACAACCACAGCAGGAGTTTTTCTAAGGAAATAATTGGATACATTCTAAAAAGTTGTTTCTTGAAAACTGTCTGCAATATTGGACAAAATGACTTAAAAATCTATCAATAAAAGATTCATTAAATGCACTAGAGAGTATTGAAACATTGTGATGACCTACAAGTATGCACTTACCAAGGAATCTTGATGTGTTTATGTGGAAAGCTATCAAAAAACCAACAAAAAATATGGCTTAAGTTTAGTATTTATGATAAGAATCTATGGGTTTTTTAAATGTGGAAGCATATGTGTAAGATACCAACTTTTTTCTGAAATATTGTAACTATTTTTGGCCCTGAAACATTATAAGAAAAAAATGCTGAAAATCATATATACTTTAGAAATATGCTTATTTTAAAGTTACATAGAAATCTGATTAAGAATGCTGTGCCTTTGTTGAATACATTTGCGTCTACTATGCAAGGAAACTTTCTGATGTCATGGGTAAGTGCTGAGCTGGTAACAGAAATTGGTGGCTTTCAGGTACCTGCCACTCTGACTCCCTGGGGAAAAGATGTGAGTCTGTCTGCTTCCACAGAGATTGTTGTGTGTTGTAGAGTCAGAACTGATCCATAGCTGACCCTCCAGCAGGTTTTCAAAGGCAGCAAATCGCGTGGGAGGAGACTGCCAATCCTCCCACGGAGCAGCTGGTGGATTCGAACCATGTGCAGAGCATCTTGTGGACTTAACCTGCTCCCCTTTCATTTGGCAGCAAAATGCATAAGACCTCTTTAGTTTTACAACACTCACAGATGGATTTTTCTTCTTGCTTTAAAATAGTTAAATTTATATGCGTGTGTGTATCTCATCCACTGTTAAGGAACGTCTTTGACATACAGTTTCATGTTGTAATTTGTTTGATTTTTTTGAACTAAATCCAATAAACCATCTTGATTTATTTTTCCTATTAAAACACTATTTCTTCCAGTGGGTTAAATACATATTTGCTTAAAGACTTTATGATATTTGTTTGTTGATAGATTCTTGTATAAAAAGTAAGGGATCTGTGGGTTCATTTCAATTAATAAATAGCTCAAGATAGGTCAGGGTTCAGAGCTATTGTACATGGGGTCACTATGAGTTACAGGTGACTCTGTGGCACACGAGAACACAGCTCCAAGTAAAATATGACCTGCATTCTGGAGGAAACTCAGCTCTGTAATGCAGCACACAGGATCACACCAAAATAAACACAGTGCCCTCCGGTTGATTCTGATTTATGAAGACCCTCTATTGGGCTTCCAAGGTTGTAAATCATTACTACAGATGACTGCCCATCTGTCTGTCTCTAGGAGAATGGTTGTTGGGTTCCAGCCTTTTGTCTTTCAGTTAGCAGCACAACATGTACGTAGCACACTATACCATCAGAGCCTTCTCTATAGGATTATGTTGCTGTTCTTGCTGGGTATTGTGGGATTGACTCAGGCTCATAGTCTCCCTATTCCAGCAGATTAAAACCTTGTACAATCATGTGCCATCCTAGAGTCCTTGCCATGCCTAAGCTCATTGTTGCATTCATAGTGTCAATAATCTCATCAAGGGTCTGTTTTTATTTCTCTGACCTCTCAGTTTTCTAAGCATGATGTATTTTCCAGGGGTTGGACCCTCTTGATAACACGTCCAAAGTGTGTGAGACAGTTTCACCACCCTTGCCTCTAAGGAGTCCCCTGGTTGTGCTTGCTTCAAGATAGAAAAGTTTTGTTCTTGGCTGTGCTTGAGATAGTCAGTACTCTTCTCCAACACCGCAATTCAAAAGCATCAATTCTTCTTTGCTTTTCCTTATTTATGGTCTAGCTTTCACAGGCATAAGAGGCAATTGGAAAATACCATTGCTTGGGTCAGGTATACCTAAGTCTTTAAACTGACATCCTTGCTCAGGTACACCTAAGTCTTTAAACTGACATCCTTGCTCTTTAGCACTTTAAAGTGATCCTTGACAGCAGATTTGCGTAATGCAATACATCTTTCAATTTCTTGACTACTGTTTCCATGAGTGTTGATTGTGGACCCAAGGAAAAGAAAATCCTTCAAAACATCAACCTTTTCTTCCCCATTCACCATCCATTCATGTTATACTGGTCCAGTTGTTTTCTTGATGTTGAGATCTATACTGACGTGTTGTAGAATCTTTTCATGTGATAAATAAAAGCCATTTTAAGCGTTCTGGACTGAGGGTCACTCTTCTAGGTCTTACTCTTCACAATCACCTGAATAAAATGAAAAGAGTATTTAGAGGCTAGATCCTCACCAGGAAGGAAAGGCAGAAAGAACTTGTAAATTTCCTTTATATAATAAAGTAAATATTTAAGGAATTTGTACATCAAATAGCCTGGGGGTAAAAGAAGAATGACTCAAATAGTTGTTTTTTCCCCAGTATGCTACATTCATATTTGCCTAAAGACTGTATGGTATTTGTTGATAGATTCTACCATCCAAAGTAAAGTATCTTTATGTACCTGAATCAATCAAATCTAAGATAAAAATGAGTAAATAGATGGTATATCAGTCATCTGGAAGAATTAGAACTGCAGCTGGGAGCATACACAGCGGAAAAAACCCCAACCTCTTGAAAAGGCAAATAATTTCTGGAAATAAGCATGAGGAGAAAAGCTGTGTTTTAGAGTAATAATGCCATTCAAGTAATTTCAAAAGGTGCAAATAGAGCATAACGGTAGGAATCTAAAGTCCTGGTCATGTAGATATTTATAGGAAACTCGAACTTTGAGATAATAAAAGGACTTGAATTGAGTGTGACTGACAAATGGATAATTAGATATTGTTCGGAATCAATGAATATTCATGACAACAGAAATAGAGTGTATGTATGTGGAATAGAGAAATTGTAGCTCATGGAACACAGGTTACCCATTGATTATAAAACAGAAAACACTGGCTGGGCTCTTTAAAATATGAAGAACGTTGTCAGATTCTAACGAATCCACTAGCCTATGAACAAACACAGTCAGAACTACTGATTTCTTTCCTTTTGAAAAGTACAGCCCCTTTATGGGAGCTCTGAAGGTGCAAAGGTGAAGAGCTTGGACACTAACTGGGAAATGACACCAGCAGCTGCTTACTTGGTGGGAGTAGATGAGGACGTCTGCTTCTGTAAAGGATACAACACAGAAACTCCGTGAAGCAGTCCTGCTCTATTACTGTGAGTTGCAATAAACTCAACAGTGACAAGTGTGTAATACTTTGAAGTCTTTAAGCAAAAAGGAAGATGGAGGGTTCCTCTAATTTTTAAGCAGACAGTATTTAGAATTGTATTAACATTCTCAACAACTATTCATCTGGTTTAAATTGGTCTGGTTTAAATTTATTTTTGTCAAAAATTCTTCTGAGTGGTATGGCACTCATGGTTACTGTGATGCTAAACACTGTGACATTGATGTGCCAAATACGATGGTGGTTACCCTTGGTGGACAGTGTTTGGTGGAGCTCCCTGATTAAAACAATCTGAGAAGCAGGAGTGAATCCACTTCCAAAATGGCTTGCCTCCAGAAACTCTATGAACATAGAGAAACCACCTAAGTTATACAAGTTTTAAGGTCTTTCGTTCATAGGGTCGCTATGAGTTGTCTACAACTTGACAGCACTTAACAACAACCATGTTCATCTATTATCTTAAAAATAACTGGGAATTATGCTGTGGCAACACAGTTGTTCTTTTAGTTCAGCTGCTTTTGTAAAACCTAGAATCTTAAGCAATAGAAATCTTTGCTTGAGAAGAGTGGTAGGGCCCAAGGAGTGGCGGAGGTATTTGGTCTCTCACGGTCAGTGTTTCTGCCCCCTTCACATTAATGTTTACATGCTTGCCTCTTTTCTATTCATTTGGCCTGTAGGATAATGGCTGGTAACATTGCCTGTACATCCTAATCACCTGGGAAGTTTAATATTAGTGACACCAGCTTCGGTCCAGCCAATCACGATGGATTATTTCCTTTTTCTGGTGTGTGGTTTTTATATCTGGTATTAAACACATCTTCAGGTCATGCTAATTCATGGCTAATATTAAGTAAGAGCCACTGCTCTTGGTGACAATTCCCAGTGCGGCTCCAGAGAAGTGTTCAGAAATGCAAATTCTTGGACCCTACTCAAGACCCACTGAGTCAGAAATCCTAGGGTTCCGCCTGGTAATTTTTTAACAGGGCTTTCAGGTGGTTCTGATCCAAGTTCTAGCTCAAGAATTTCCACTCAAGCAAATGCTGAGAACAAATCAGGTGAAGAGGGAGAGATGCAGCAGTTGTGCTTTTTCCATCTTCCAAACTAGGCTGATCATTTGAGAGCGTTTTGAAAACTTTTCCCCCAGTGCTGTGTTCCTTCACAGGTTTAAGCTTAAGCTGCTGGCACCCTGTGAAATATGTCTGTTGTGATTGCTTTTCCTGATGCTTCATTTGAATTGAGTATTTTCAGGCTTGTCAGCTCTCTTGGAGTAACTACTAGTGAAAACATAGAGTAAGAAATGTCATTAGCTGTACACATTAGAGGTCCATCATAACTTTGGATAAAGTCGTGAAGACAAAATCCAAAATGCAAGTCTTTACTGCTGTCGTGCTGAAGGTTCTGTTGTCTTCTTTGAAGCTTTGTGTTTTTTAAGTTTGATCACTGTAACTGTGTTTTCAGTATGCTCTGAGTCAGTTCTGATTAACGGTAACTCTGGAAATGTCTAGCACTGGCCTGCAGGGTTTTCAAGGCAGAGTGCCAACCCTGTCTTCGGAGTTGTCCCACGGTGAGTTCTGACTGCTCAGCTTTCAGAGAGTGAACTCCAGCTCACTGACTGTGAGTCAGTCCTGATTCATAGGAACCGTCCACTGGGCTTCTGAGGCTCTAAATCGCAGTGGGAGGACACTGCCTTTCTCTCTTCCAAAGAGTCGTTAGTGGATTTGAACCACTAAAGACTAGAGGGTTTTCATTTTAGCAGTGCAGCACCCTACAGACTATGCCACCAGAACTCCCTAGTCAGTGCTTAACCATTTGCTTCAGCCAGGGATTACAAGTGTTAGGAATTCTAGTAAAAAAACTTGTTTAACAAATATAAATCCCAGGAAAACCATGACGATGTGGCAGAATGTCCAAGTAAGGCAGCCTTCTTCAGTAACAGCACTGCTTGTCCCTTAATTGTTTTACATTTTCTATCCTTTACATATTCTATTAAGGAGTGCTCAGATGGCATGTTGCCCTACTAATTTTAAGTTCAGTGGTTCAAATCCACGAACTACCCCACAAGGGAGACATGGACAATCTCTTCTCATAAAGATTTTTAGCCCTGGAAATCTGATAGAGGATCACTGTGAGTCAGAATCAATTTGACAGTAGTCTGTTTGGGCTATTAGTGTTGTTAGGGGCTGACTCATAGTGACCCTATGAACAACAGATCTAAACCCTGTCCTATCCTGTGCCAACCTCACAATCTCTGACACATTTGAGCCCATTGCTACAGTCACTGTGTCAATCCACTTGGCTGAGGGTCTGCCTATCCTTTGCCATCTGCCTACTTTTTCCAAACATGACGTCCTTCTCCAAGGAATAGCCTCTCCTAGCAACGTGCTCAAAGTATGCGAGCTGAAGCTTTACCAACCTTGCCTCCAAGGAGCACACTTGGCTACACCTTCTCCAAGACATATCTGTCCTTTGGGCAGTCCTTGGGCTATTTAGTACTCTTCATGAACAGCAGAGCTCAAAGAAATAAATTTTTTCCTCTGTCATTCTTGTTGTCCAGCTCTCAGCAGCGTAGTAAGTGACTGAAAAGACTGTGATCTGAATCAAGTGCACCTTAGTTTTGAGACTAACATCATTGCTCCTCAATAATTTGGAGAGGTCCTTGACTGCAGACTTTCCCAGTGTAATACATTTCCTGACTGTTGGTTTATTACTTCATAGGCTATATCCTATTACTATTGTGATAAATTACCACAAACACAGGTCAAAAGACCAAGGTAAGTTTCACTGAGTAGTAATCAAGGCAGGGCCAATGTTCCTTCGCGAGGCTAAAGGGGAGATCCTGTTTTCACTGCTGGGCTCATAATGAGTACTCAATAAATGCACCAAATAAGTCAGTGATCCTCAGACTTTTTCTCAAGCACTTGCAGGGTTTGCTAAAACCTAATGGTTGGGCTCCACCTTCAATGTTTCTTTTTTTTAATTTTTATTAGTTTTAATGAAAGTTTACAGAGACTTTGGATTTTCATTCATTCATTATTGCACTTTACTCTCTGCCCAACCTCCCCCTACCCCAGTTTGCTCTTTGAAAAATAAAAGAAAAATTATTTCATTGTTATACAATCCCTCTCCCCAAGTCCATTCCACTGTGTAGTTTTCATTCTGGACTCCTGTCGTGACAATAATACCTACTCAAATATCCCTTTTAAACAGTTTTCTCCCTCATCTGTTTCAATGCAGTACACATAATTTATCCCATCTTTCTCAGTCTCCCCCCACACCTCCAGTGTTTTTGACTCATTAGACATAGATTGTTGTTGTTGTTAGGTGCCCTCGAGTAGAGTATGACTCATAGTAACCCTATGAACAACAGATCTGAACGCTGACCTATATCCTGTTTCACCCTCAAAATCTCTGACACAGTTGAGCCCATTGCTGCAGTCACTGTGTCAATGCATCTGGTTTAAAGTCTTCCTGTCTTTTGCCATCCCCAATATTTTCAAGTATGATATCCCTCTTTAAAGAATAGTCTCTCCTAGCAACATTTCCATAGATTTGGACAATGACCAAGGCAGATAGAAGGAGAATTGATGTCTTTGAACTGTGGTGCTGGAGAAGAGTATTGAGAATACCATGGACTGCTAGGAAAACAAACAGATTTGTCCTGGAAAGGGTTAAACTGGATGGCTCCTTGGAGGCAAGGATTCTGAGGCTCCGTCTAACATACTTTGGATATGTTGTGAGGGAGACCGGTCCTTGGAGAAGGACATCATGCTTGGGAGAGTGGAGGGACAGTGCAGGAGGGGAAGGCCCCCTATGAGGTGGATTGATTCAGTGACTGGGGTAATCGAGATGG
This sequence comes from Elephantulus edwardii, assembly GCF_000299155.1. Lineage (NCBI taxonomy): Eukaryota > Metazoa > Chordata > Mammalia > Macroscelidea > Macroscelididae > Elephantulus > Elephantulus edwardii. The sequence continues at coordinate 21,691,397 of NW_006399751.1, read as the reverse complement.
GAGTGTCGGAGTCAGTGTGATTGGCACAGGACAGAGCCGAGTTTAGGGCTGTTGTACATGGGGTCGCTATGAGTTGCAAGCGACTCGACAGCACATAACAACAACAACAACGACAGCAACAGCAACATGTCCACAGTATGTCAGATGGAGTTCTACCATCTTGGCCTTCAGGGAGGACTCTGACTGCATCTTCTCCAAGACATATCTGTTTGTTCTTTTGACAATCTGTGGAATACTCAATACTCTTTTTCAGTACCACAGTCTTTTGTCATTCTTGGTCATTGTCCAGCTCTCAGCAACATAGCAAGTGATTGAAAAGACCATGGTCTGAATTTGGTACACCTTAGTCCTCAAATTGACATCATTACTCCTCAGTAATTTAGAGCAGTCCCTGACTACAGACTTTCTAAGTGCACTATGCCTCCTGATCTTCTGACTGCTCGTGCCAAGTATACTGATTGTGAATCCGAGTTGTTGACAGTCTAAATCCTTTCTCCATCCATCATATCGTATTGGTTTAGTGGTGAGGATTTTTGTTATCTTGGTGTTGAGATATAATCCATATTGAAGGCTGTAGTGTATAGCCTTCTGCAGGAAGTGCTGCAAGTCCTCACTTTCAGCAAGCAAGGGTGTGACATCTGCATAACACAGGTTATTGGTGAATCTTCCTCCAATCTTGATGCCACATTTTTCTTTATAGAGTCCAGCGTCTTGAATAATTTTCTCAGCATATAAATAGCTATGGAGAAAGGATACAACCCTGACATACACTTTCTCTAATTTTATTTTTTTGGGGGCATAAGCATTGATTTGATGATTTCCTTATTCCAGGAATCCAGGAAAACTCAATTTGTGGCATTGCATGTGTTTTAAAATGAAACATTTTCAAAATTATTTCACTCAACATTTTTTTTTGGATTTCCATTCATTCACTGTTGCACTTTTCTCCCCTCCCAACCCTCCCCCCTAGTACACTACTCTCTTGGAAAAGTAAAAGACAAATTCTTTCATTGTTTTACAAACCCTCACCCTTCACCATGTAGCCTTCACTCTAGACACCTGTCATGACAAAAATACCTAATCATATATCCCTTTTAAACAGTTTTCTCCCTTATCTGTTCCAATGCAGTATACATTGTTGAACCCATCTTTCTCAGTCTCCCCCCAACCTCGATGTCAGTCCTGTTTTACAACAGTGGTACCATGCAGTATTAGTCCTTTGGTGACTGAGATACTTCACTCAGCATAATGTCCTCCAGGGTCACCCATTTTGAATAATATTGCATGAGTTCCTTATTTTTCAATGCAGCGTAGTATTCCATTGTGCGAATATACCACAGCTTCTCTATCCATTCGTTTGTTGATGGGCACTAAGGTTGTTTCCAACTCCTTGCTATTGTGAACAAAGCTGCGATAAACATGGGTGTGTATATATCTGTTTGGGTGGCAGTTATGGTCTCTTTGGGGTATATTTCCAGTAGTGGAATTGCTGGGTCAAATGGTATCTCTATTTGCAACTTTTTGAGAAAACACCATACCGCCTTCCACAGTGGTTGCACCATTGTATACTTCCACCAACAGTGAATAAGGGTTCCAGTTTCTCCACAATCTCTCCAGCATTTGTTGCTTGCTGTTCTGTTAAATTTTGCTATTCTGTCTGGGGTGAGATGGTATCTCATAGTTGTTTTTATTCAAATACTTTCTTGTTTATTTTGTCTATATATGTGCATTTTTTAGATATGAAATAATTAAAAATATTTGAGAAGTATTGGAAGGTGAAGAATTTATCAAACTGGTATCCTTAGTACTGTGGCTTCATGATCTAACAGTAAATGACTTTCTTTTAACATGAAGCTTACAGCTTAATTTGCATTTTCCTTGTTTGCATAGTTGACTTTCCCCCCTTCTCATGCTTCTTACAGTGAATGAAAATGAAGAATTAAGGAACATATTCGCCTACACATCTGACATTTGCCACTGCTGAAAATAAATCTGACTAAGCAATTTGTCCAATTCGCCTGAAATTCTGTTGTGAATACCTCTTATTATACAAATAAATATAAAACTCACCAAGCATATATTTCAAGAAATTTTATTTCTTTGGAGGAATAACTGACTCTCTCCCTGTATTTATCCAGTTGGAGAACATACATAGGAAATTGATAGAGCTTGTATGCACTTTTTTCACCTAAGTAATTCGTTTTAGGATTTACAGATAACTTTTCCTATTTGTACAAAATTATAATGATAAACTTTTTTCATAGAAGACTTTATAAAAGTTGGATTGGTCTTGCCAACAGCTTTATGACTTTGAATCAGGGTGTGGAAACAGGTCCTGGTGGTGAAGTAATAAAAGATCTTGATTTTATTTACTGTACTTCTATAAAAAGGCTGCATAACTGGATGGGTAGCATGGAGGGTTACTAAAATCTGTTTATCTTTGCAACTTCATTGTTACTGAATTGGTACTGGTTAATAGCTGACCTTTTAGCAGGCTTTTGGAGGCTGGATCCACCAGAGAGATGCTACCTTTGGGTTAGCAGCACAACTCCCCCAGAGCTCAAAATATGTTTATAGGCTGAGAAATTTGAATGCTTGAGTACAGTACTGAGTCTCACTGTATGCTGGGCTGAAGGAAGCATCTTGTAAACAAATTATTGGAATGAACCCATAGCTATTAGTTGAGTGATATATTTTTATTGAGTGCTTACCATGTGTATAGCAGTCTTTAGGGGGTTAATATATTATCAGTGTCTATACTGAAAGGGTTTTTTTCTGTCTTTGACATACTTAACAGATTATTGTTGTTATGTGCCATTGAGTCACCTGTGAGTCATAGTGACCCTGTGTACAATAGCTCTGAATCCTGCTCTATTCTGAGCCAGTCTCAATGTCTCTGATAGACCTACTCCCACTATTCTAATTACTGTGTAAGTCCATCTATTCCAGGGTCTTCCTCTCCTGCCAGTCCTTCTGCCCTTCCAAGCATGATGTCCTCCAAAGACTAGTCCCTCATAGCCACATGCCCAAAATATGTGAGACAGAGCTTCAAAATCCTTGCCTCCAAGGAACAGTCTGATTTCACCCTCTCCAGGATTAACCTGGATCTCTTGGCAGTCCATGGGATGTTCACTCCAGCACCACAACTCAAAGGCATCGATTCTTCTTCTGTCATCTTTGGTCATTGCCTAGCTCTCTGATGCATAGCAAGTAATTGTGAAGACCATGGTCTGAATCAGGCACACCTTTGTCTCTAGACTAGCTACATTGCTCTTTAGCACTTTAGAGAGTCCCTGACAGCAGCTTTCCCCAGAGCAATTGATCTTTTGATTTCTTGACTGCTGGTGTCAAGATTTAAAAGGTAACAATTGGTTCTACTTTTGTGTTGTCATTACCAAAATAGGTATATTAGGTACTACTTTTCTGTTGTCATTAGGTATAATAGAGCTTGTTGATTTTTTTAATTTGCACATAATGAAATGCCCAGTTTGTAAGTGCACAACTTGATGAATTTTGACAAAGGCACACATTCCTGTAATGTATCCCCTTTATTGAGCACAACATATCTGTTACCACAGTAACTTCCTCAAGTCCCTTTCTAATCGACTAATCTTCATTCCTCTGTCAAATAACACCTGATGTGATTTCTATTCTCTTTTGAGTCTGACTTCTTTGACTCCACATAATATTTTTGAAGTTCATAGCTGTTATGTTCACTGGCATTTAGTTTTCTTTGGTGCCATTGTACGAGGAGTTGGCAAATTTGTTGTGTCTCACCAAAGTGTCCCCCGAAGACCAGCACCATGACAACTACCATGTAGCTCTGCCTTCTGATCGCCATTCTTTGAGGCTTACTGTGTAAGACTTTTCGGGTTTTTTTAAATGACATGTACACCTTGGATTTCCTTCATCAGAATCATTTGGGCCCTGGATATTCCATGGACTGCCAAAAGAACAAAGAGATATGTCTTGAAGAAAATGCAACCAGAATGCTCCCTGGAAGCAAAGATGACAAAGTTTCCTCTTATAGACTTTGGTCATGTTGCTAGAAGTTATTTCTTAGAGAGAGACATCATGCTTGGAAAAGTGGCAGGTCAGTTAAAGAGTGGAAGACTGTCAACGAGATTGATACAGTCACTACAGCAATGAGTTCAAGTGTATCAGAGATGATGAGGATGGCCCAGGATAGGGCAGGGTTCAGATGCGCTATTCATCGGGTCAGTATGAGTCAAACTCGACTGGTGGCACCTAACAACAATTAGATCGGATCTTACCAGGTCAAAATTTAAATACAAGGTAAACCATTGCCACTGCTAGTGAGTCAGTCCCACTCCCAGCAATCAGAACAGAGCAGAACTGTCTCCTAGCTTTTGAGGCTGTGAATCTTCTCTGAAGCAGATTGTCTCACTCCCTCAGAGTGGCTGGTCCGTTCCAGCCATGGACTTTTCAGTCAGCAAGTCAAATGCTTAGCCCTCTGTGTCACCAGGGCTCTTAAATTCAGGTGAAAGGACGCCGTGGATTGCTTAGGGATATTGATTGACAATATTGGCTTAAGTAAATATTTTGTGAATGCAAAGGGAAGCTGGAAGAATGAGAAACAAAGTGCCCAGCTTGCTTCCAGCACTTGGAAATGATCGATTGAAATGACTGGGCTTCAAAAATGAGAACGGGCAGCACACTGTGTGAGGATGAAAGGAGCAGGAGTCTCCCATGGTCAAGGCCAATTTACAGCATGGCGGTGCAGACAGCAAATGTGCTCTGCCAACCAAAGGCTAGGACTTCAGGTCGACCCAGAGGACTTGACTGAGCAGACTAGTCACATCTCAGAGTCTGAAAAGAGATTTAGACTAAAAAGGAGGTAAAGATGATGAAGGAAAACAGGTAGCCTCAGTATTTTTCAGGCAGTGCATGGTCTTCTCCAAGCTGAGAGTACTGAGTTCCGTTCACCTAAAGGATCAAACAAGCCTATCTGATCACTCCTCCCACCTGCTGTCTCCCCAGGGGCCTGCCATTCTCATCTGTTGTTGGTTGGGGGTTTTGTTGTTGTTGCTTTTTGGTTTTGTTTTGGTTGTTTTTTTTTTTATCCTCAGTGCTGCCTCACAAGAGAAACGCGAGCCTTGCTCAAAATTAAAACAGCAAGCCTATCAGTGTTTCTGAATCACAGGTTGAGAAGCGCAGCCCCAGAAACGAGATCTTTTCTCTCGTGTACAGCGATAAGGCTCTTAAATGCCAAAGTGATAAGAACAAGATAAATAATAGCAACAAGCCCAGAGACACGCGATGCACCTCTGAAATGTCAGGCTGAAGGCGCACGCTGTCCCGTGAAACGGCTTGGGCCATCCAGGAGTGTGTGTGTGGGGGGGGGGGGGCTACCCACTTTTTATTTCTATGATTTATTCGTTTGCAGCGCCAAGCTGCTATGAAACCGTTCCATCACGGCTGTGAGGTGGCCTCTATCACAGGCTTGCAGTCGCGGCACAGACACTCCGCACAGATAAACACACACGTCTTGTATTTCATCTGTCTTTGTTCAGCGCTGCTTGAGGCGTATCTCCCCACTGCCAAGCCACCCAGCAGGCCTGGCTGCACATACAATGCAGGTCTGTAAGGGCGTCCTGCCCCTCACTGCTCACCGGGGCCTGTCTCTCCTCCCTTCTCAGGACTCGGGCCGCAGAGTTGAGGGTGCTGGAGTCACCTTGACTCCTGCCCTGGCCAGGTCTCTTTGCTGTCTCAGAGACTTTGTTCTGGACTCGGGATCAGGCTGCTATTTTAGAAGATGGAATGTAACTACGTACCCTTAGTGGAAACACAAGGAAATCTTCACCTTCATTCAATGATCTCATTAAGTTATGATATTGCAACTGACACATCACATTGAATTTGTATTATTTGAAAACTACGATATAGACAGATTAAGGATCCCTGATGGATCATTGTGTGCTGGGCTGCAAAATGAAAGGTTGATTGTTTGAATCCACTCTTCAGATGAGAAGCCTGGCCATCTGCTCCAGAAAGCATCAAACAAAACAGACAAGCATAACCTCAAATTTATTACCATCTAGTTGACTCATAGTGAACTCACGGTGCAATGATAGACTCCAATTCATCACCAATCACATCTGATTCCTCCTGCCTGGCCCTTCATTGGGGTTCCAAGGCTTTGAAATGCTTGGGAGGAGATTGTTTTTCTTTCTCTTGTGGATTCACTAGTGGATTTGAACTACCAGAGAAGTAAGGCCTTTGGATTAGCAGAGCAACTCCCTACTAACTAGGCTACTAGAGCTCCCCAGTAAACCTATGTTATTGTTGTTAAATGGCAACAAGTCAAAGTTGGCTCCTATCGACCCTAAGAAGAACAGATCTACCCGCATGGCTGCCTGTGCTGTAAATCTTTAGGGCCGCAGAATGTCACATCTTTCTCTTGCCTGCTTCCTGGGAGAGGTTGGTGGGTTTGAACTGCTAACCATTTAGCTAGAGAATAAACACTAGACCAGTGCACCACCAGGGCTGCCCTAGAACAACCTAGAAATCCAATTAGTTCTGTTCTGTTGTATGAGTCATTTTAAGTTGAAAAATCAACTGAAAGGTACCTAGCAACAACATACATATTGCACTTATAAAGAAATAATGTTAATATTGTTGGAAATGGGAGAAAATGAGGTGGTTCCTATTAAGATCTACAGCCTCAAAAACCCAATGGAGGGTCAGTATAAGTTGGATTTGACTTAACAGCAGTGAGCTTAGTTTTGTTAGAAGCATAATTTTCACTGTGAGATACAAGTATAAAATTTTAAAAATATCAAATAAAAGACAAATAGGTTTTTACTTTAGATTAAATTTGAATTTGGACTATTTGAATATTTGGATTTGAATTTAAAATGAAATTCAAATTTGAGTTTGAAATATCAAATATGCCAATATATTTGAATTTGAAATGTCAATATGAATATATACAGCTTCAAAAGGCTTTAAAATAATGTTTCATAGCTCTATTCACTGGAAAGAAATAGAAGCAATGACAAACCAATAGCAATGAGAAAGCTAGCTCTCAGACCATATTCTCTAAATACTTTTCCTCACTAAAGGTAATTAGCAAGTTGGTTTTTTTTGTTTTGTGTGTGTGTGTGTGTGTGTGTGTGTGTGTGTGTTTGTGTATCGTTAAATCAGATCACACTGGCACAGGAGAAGATGGCCCCTCCTTCCCCAGCTGAGCATCAGGTGGAGTCAAACCATGTACCTTTGGGATTGCAGAACAGCCTCTTGCCACTAGGCCACCAGAGCTTCCTACCAGAAATTTTTAAATAAATAGTTTGCTTCTATAGAACTCTGGGGGCCTAGTGCAAGAAGCTGTACTGCAATCCTGAAGTCATATAGTTCGAGGCCACCAGCTGCTCCTTGGAGAAGGATGGGCAATCTCCTCCCTTGCAATTAACTGCCTTTGATAAGCTGCCGGAGGGTCAGCTATGGGTCCGTTCTGACTTGACAGTATACAACAAAAACAAGTTTGATCCTACTATGAGGTAGAAATAAACCAGGTCAAGGACTACAGCATTCCAAATGGATTGAAGCTCAACATTAAGAAAACAAAGATTGTCACTGCTGGGCCAATTGGCAGCATCATGATAGATGGTGAAGATATTGAGACTGTTAACAGCTTTCGTTTGCTTGGCCCCACAATCAACAATCTTGGTACCATCAGCCAGGAAATTAAAAGATGAATTACATTGGGAAAGGGTGCTGTCAGAAATCTCTCCCAAGTACTGAACAACAGTGATGTTAGTCTGAAGACTAAGGTGCGCCTGATCCAGGCCATAGTTTTTTTAAATTACTTGCTATGCATCAGAGAGCTGAACAATGGCTAAGGATGTTAGAAGGATAATCAATGCTTTTGAGCTGTCTTGTTAGAGAAAGTATTGAATATACTGTGAACTGCCAGGAGAACAAACAGGTTCATCCTAGAGAGGGTGAAACCAGACTGTTCCTTGGAGGCAAGGATTCTGAGGCTTTGTCTGACATACTTTGGGCATGTTGCTCAGAGAAACCAGTCCTTGGAGAGGGACATGATGATTGACAGGGTAGAGGGACAGGGAGAGAGAGGGAGACCATAAATGAGATGGATTGATTCAGTGACTGGGGTTATTAGGGGTTGGTATGTCAAAGACAAAAAGATCAGCACAGGATAGAGCAGGGTTTAGGGCTGTTTTACATAGGGTCGCTATGAATTTTAGGTGACTTGATGACACATAACAGCAACAACGTTATACTGGGTAGCAAGGGAGTTCTGTAGGGCAGTCTTTAGAGAGTTGCGCTGTCAACCCAAAGGCAGTACCTCTCTGAGGCCCTAAAGGCTCCACAGGAGAAAGATGGGAAATATCCTCCTGCGTGATTTACAGTCCCTGGAAAACTGCTGGAAGGTCAGCTTTGAGTTGGTTCCTACTTAATGACAGTGACTTGAATTGACTTACATTGGAAAGCAAAGAAGTGTCCACTGTCCAAAGGTAAACAATTTGACCATAAAAAAGAAAAATAGATGCAAGGAGTTGAAAGATACTAATTAGATAAAAGAAAATCATTAGTTTATCAAAGGCAAAAGTCATAGTCATTACTGGGCAAATCAACTCATAACTGACCCTCCAGAAGATTTTCAGAGGTCGTAAATCTCACAGATGGAGATTGTCCATCTTTCTCCAGTAGATTCTGTTGAACTCGAATTGCCAGAGAGTCGTGACCTTTTGGTGAGGAGTGCAGCTCTCTGTGGACTATGCCACTGGAGAGAAAGAAAGCCAAAACAATGAAAAAAATAGAGCTCATTTTTCACTACTAGAGACAATTTATCAACCCTGAATCTTTTTTTTCTATAATTATATTTTATTAATTTTCATAAACATCTACAGAGATTCTGGGCTTCCATTCATCCATTGCTTCACCATTCTCTCCACCCTCCTCCCAGTTCGCTCTTGTCCAAATGCCACAGTGCCTGTCAAAGTCAGCTCTGATCAATCTTCTTTGTCAGTGTGTCCTTTGCCATTCCCTATCACTCGTCCCTGAGAGAGACCTCACCCTGAGTCGTAAGGAAAAGGGGATGGCGTACTCTCCCAGCTACTTCCTGCTGAAAAGGGACGCTGTAGGCTTCAGGGTGAAGATCTTCTCTCACTACTCCAAAGGGCCCCCCTGGCAGCAGGAAACACACAGACCATCATGGAGACTGATTTTGGAATTTAGATGCACTCTTACTGATTGTGCTTGGCCGTACATGTTCATATCCTTGAAGATGTATCATGCAACCCTGAATATTGATATTTAAAAGGGAGGGGGAATGAAGACATTTTTAAAATTTATTGTGATTCTAACAAAAGTTTACAGAAAAGTTGGATTTTCATTCATTCATTGGTTGTTGAATATTTTCCTCCCTATTGCCCTCCAGTTCACTTTAGGGGGGAAAAAATCATTCACATAATTCCACTTCCCAAAACATAGTCCACTTTGCTATGTACCTCTTATTCTGGACTGTTGTCATATAAATAATACCTAATCATATATTCCTTTTAATAACTTCTTTCCGTTATCTGTTTTGATGCAGTGTTCATTGTTTATCCCCTCTTTTCTTAGTTTCCCCCCAACTCCCATGTCAGTCCTGTTAATTTGTGGTTAATTGAGTGGTGTTAATTTGTCCTTTTGTGACTGAGACATTTCACTCAGCATGATGTCTTCCAGGCTCACCCATGTTGTGTAATATTTTATGAGTTCCTTGTTTTTCAGTGTTGCATAGTATTCCATTGTGTGAACTTACCAGTTTTTCTAGCCATTCATTTGTTAATAGGCACTTGGATTGTTTCCATCTTCTTGCTATTGTGAATAATGCAGCAGCAAACACTGATGTGCATATATCTGCTTGGGTGGCAGCTCTAGTTTCTTTAGGGTATATTCCTAGTAGTGAAATTGCTGGGTCAAATAGTATTTCTATTTCCAACTTTTTGAGAAAGCACCATATTGCCTTCCATACTGGTTGCACCATTTTACATTCTCACCAGTAGTGAATAGGGGATTCCAATATCTCCACAATTTCACCAGCATTTGTTGTTTGCTGCTCTGTTGAACTTTGCTATTGTTTCTGGAATGAGATGATATCTCGTTAAGTCTCTGATCTGCTTTTCTGTAACAACTCTATTTGCAAATTACCAAAGGAGCTCCAGTGGTTTAGTGCTTTACATGCTGGGATGCTACCAGAAAGGCCAGTGGTTCAAATCCACCAGCCATCATCCACCATCAAGGGAGAAAGATGAATCATTTCCTCTCATAAAGATTTATAGCCTCAGACACCCATAGGAGAGTTACCATGACTCAAAATAGACTTGGTGGCAGCATATTGTAATAGTCTTAGCATTTCTTGACAGAAATACTCTAGTATAGGATGATAGAAAACTCATAATTTTATAGTCTCTGATGAAATAATCAATAACAATGACAACACAGAGCTAAGTTGGCCTAGTGGATGGAAAGTTATGCTACCAAGCCCAAGGTGGGTGATTTTAATCTGCAGCCCTCCGGCCTGGTTCAAATTGGTTTTCTGTCAAACATTCTTCTAGGTGGTATAGCACTGGTCTGTGCATTACTGTACAGAGGTAACTTGTGGTTGCAGTGATGCTGAACACTGTGACACGGATGTGCCAAATGTGATAATGGTTACCTATGGTGGACAATGTTTGCTGGAGCTTCCCAACTAAAACAAGCCTGGAAGCAGGAGTGGCATTCACTTCCAAAATGGCTTGCCTCTGGAAACTCTACAAACAGTGCTCAGGCCTTTCATTCATAGGGTCGCTATGAGTCATTTACAACTCGATAACACCTAAGAACACCAACAACAAGGAAATAATGATTCAGGCAATAAACATTGATGTTTTCACCAAAAGTCAATTCCTGGGAAAAAACTTCATGCTTGGAAAAGTAGAGGACCAGAGAAAGAGAAGGCTCCCAATGAACAGGTTGGCATATTGACCACAACAATGGATGTAGGCTTGGCAGAGGTTCCGAGCATGGGACAGGATTGGCAGGGCTCCTTTCTGTTATCCCTAGGGTCTCTTTGAAGGAGAGCTAACTCAAGCAACTCTGAAAAACAACCACAAAACTACAAAGCAAATGAATGAAAATCCAGATATTCCTAATGAATCAATGTGGCACTCTACAATTTTGTAACTGGAAATAAATATTCGTTATCTTAATCCACTGATCAGTATTAGCATTACTGAAAGTAGGTTAAGCAGGTATTTTATGCTTTTGATGTGGTAAAATAACAAGTATCTAGTACTATCTATGAAGTATTGATATAAATGTAATCTTTACATCTAATAAAGGTTTATGTCTAATGTCTCGATTATAGTGATATTGTAATATTGTTACTACTTTTATGTACTGTGGAATTCTCTTCTGTTAAGGGTATATTTTAGATTTGCACATGTATTCTAACACAAAACTGTGATTGGTTTTGTGATATACTTCTACTATTCTCTTGTGAAGTATAAGTCTAGCTGTGGTTCCTTTGCACATTCTGTTCTTTCCTTTCCGTTATCATTGGGATCTGTTGTTATTAGGTGCCATTGAGTTGGTTCTGACTCATAGCAACCCTGGAATACTAGAAAAACACACTGCCTGATGTTGTGCCACCTTCACAATTGCTGCTGGCTTGAGTCCATGGTTGAAGACGCTGTTAATTCATCTCACTGGAGGTCCTCCTCTTTTCTGCTGAATCTGTACTATGCCTGTTATCATGAACCTCTCCAAGAACAGCCTCTTCTATCAACGTGCTCAAAGTATGTGAGACTAAGTCTCACATCCTTCCTTCTGAGGAATATTCTGGCTGTGCTCCTTCCAACACAGACTTGTTTGTTCTTCTAACAGCTCCTGGTATATTCAATAATCTTCACTAACACCACAATTCAAAGGCATACATGTATGATGCTAAGAGGAAGTATGTTGTTGTTGTTGTTGTTATGTGCCATCGAGTCGTTTCCGACTAGTAGCGACCCTATGCACAACAGCCCTAAACCCTGCTTTTTCCTGCACCAACAGCACTGCCTCTGACACACCCATCCCGATTACCCCAGTCACCAAATCAATCCATCTCATAGAGGGTCTTCCCCTCCTGCGCTGTCCCTCCACTCTCCCAAGCATGATGTCCCTCTCCAAGGACCCGTCCCTCCTGGCAACATGTCCAAAGTATGTCAGACGAAGCCCCAGAATCCTTGCTTCCAAGGAGTAGCTTGGTTTAATCCTCTCCAAGATGAATCGGTTTGTTTTCCTGGCAGTCCACGGTACATTCAGTACTCTTCTCCAGCACCACAGCTCAAAAGCATCCACTCTCTTTCTGTCCTCCCTAGTCATTGTCCAACTCTCTGATGCATAACAAGTGATTGTATAGGAACATAAATAGCCAGAAGTACTTCTTACCCAAAATATAGCTTTCCTGAGACAGTCCTAGATTCTGGGAATTTCAGAGCCGAATGCTGTAACAAAAGCCAGATGATTCTGTGACCAATATTACCTGTTGTAGTTCTGTGTGCTAAGATAATTAATGAAATCTCGTGCTCTGTGATAGAAATCAGTGTCTGCAGTGTTCAGAACTGTGCTGCAGGGTCTAACGAGACATTTCTCCCTAACTGTGTGCCGACTATTAATAGCTGATTACAGCTCTCTTTGCTCAAGTAGCAAATAGAAGTAGCCTAATGGGAGCAGTGTTCCAAACTACAAACCTTGTTTAATCAGACCCTTCTGTTTAAAATTCAGATCAGACTTGTGTGTGTGTGTATGTGTGTGTGTGAGAGAGAGAGAGAGAGACAGAGAGGCAGAGAGACAGAGAGAGAGACAGTGACAGAGACTGAGACAGAGAGAGAGAAAGAGGAAGAAAGAAATACAATATCCATCTTATTACTATTCAGGGTCATCTTGCTGCCAACTCCCTCACCAAAGTAGATTATATCTTCAAAAGATGATCATGGATTGTACAAAACACAATGTGAATGAAATATAGTCTGAAACAATGTATATCAACTTTGTTAGAAAGTCAATATAAAATATGATTATAGGAATAGTAAATCAATAAAAAGTATGATCATAGTAGTAGCTCCCTTCCCACGTGCTCTTTGACAATTAGTTTTGCTGTTCTCAAACGAGAAATGAAGCGCTCTGTTCAAATCCACCAGCTGCTCCATGAGAGAAAGTCAGACTATCTCCTGTGTGATTAACTGCCTCTGAAAACCCACCTGTGAGTTGGTTCTGACTCGACCACACATCACCATCACCACCACAAGAAGAAATGGTGTTTACTTCTTCTTCCTTGTACCTGGCAGACCTGAGTAAATTGTTAGACTAAAAGGATGCAGCAGAAGAAATATTCTGAGATTTCCAAGGGTAGGCCCTGAGAAATTGTGCCGCTTTTCCTGGGGGCAGTGCTCAAGATATGCCCTCTTGAGTACTCATTCTTGCAACATAGTCATCGTGCTGAGAGATGGCACAGACAGAAGTTACATTTGGGTACTCTGATTGGCAGACTCAAAGAATCTCCCCGCCAACATTCAGCTTCACTTGCCAGTCCTATGAAGACGTTTATCTCTGGCATCAGCCCACTTCAGCCGTTAGGTGACGGCCATCCAGCTAATATCTGACTGTAGCTGCATGAGAAACCCCAAGAACTTCCCGTGTGAGCCCAGCTGATTCACAAAACCAGAGTAACAAACGACAGTAACAAACTTTTAAATCAGTGGGTTTCAGGATGATTTGCTGTTACATATCAACAGATAAGTCCCACATCCACTGCTCCTATTGGGAACTGCTGCTCTTAATGATATATTGAGAGAAAGAAATAAAATTCACAAAGTTCAGTTACACACTTTTAAACCCACTGCTTTTTACTTGCTGTATTTTTGTATCTCTTACAACATCACTTCCTAGGCTTTTAAAAAATTTAAATATGTTCTCATTTAAAAAATTTGTTTATTCACGTTCAATTTGCTTAATAAGAGTACAGTTGGTTATCAACCTTCATGACTCTGAGACTGCAAGAACTAGATGGTGCCCAGCTATTCTTGCTGACTGCTTTAAAGGGATCACAATAGAGGGCTCTGGTCAGAGTGGGAGAGAACTGTGGAACAGAGTTTTTTGGTTGTGGTTTTTTGTTTTAAAAAAATTATTGTTTTATTATTACTTTTCCAAATATCCTGCAAAATGAAATTGCTATTGATAAATAATGGTTTTGCTAATAGGCTCAGCATTACATCTTCTCATTTCAGCCACAATTGTGGGATTCTGACAGTTGTTTTTTTTTAATTTTTAAGCTTTATTTTTTAAAAAATAATTTTAATGAGCATTTACAGAGATTTTGGATTTCCATTCATTCATTGCTGTACTTCTCTCCCCGCCCAGCCCTCCCCCCTCAACCCCCAGTTCACTCCTCTCTTTCACAAGTAAAAGAAACACTCCCTCCCTGGTACACAATCCCCCTGCAACCCTCCCGCTGCCCCAAGTACATTCCACTGTTGTTGTTGTTATGTGCCATCGAGTCGTATCCGACTGATAGCGACCCTATGCACAACAGCTCTAAACCCTGCCCTATCCTGCGCCAACCGCACCGCCTCCGACACACGCATCCCGATTACCCCAGTCACCGAATCAATCCATCTCATAGAGGGTCTTCCCCTCCTGCGCTGTCCCTCCACCCTCCCAAGCATGAT
>NW_006399751.1:21668539-21674950 GCF_000299155.1 Elephantulus edwardii | reverse complement strand
CTCTTCTGTCTTTGTAATGACCGTTTATACTCTTCTTGAATGATATCTTTGACATCCTCCCACAACTCATCTGGTCTTCGCTCGTTAGTGTTCAAGGCCTCAAACCTGTTCCTGAGATGATTCTTAAATTCAGGTGGTATGAAATCGAAGTCATATTTTGGCTCCTGTGGATTTATGCAACCTTAATTGTGGACTCTTGTGATAACCATAACACCCTTTTAACTCACAAAAATTGCCAGGCTTACTAGTCTGAGAGAGACTGGTGGGACTCTCAAGACTGTAGTCCTTAGCTATCCTTTAAGCTTGGCACTCTTATGACACAACTTTCAGCCAGACAGTAGATAAGTCTGGAAGACGACTCTTACATACACCAGGGAGATACTCCGCCCAGACAAGATCAAAATGGCAGCAATTGCCCAGCAGTAAAGCTCAGATGCAGGAAGGGAGAGGATAGAAGGATGAATGGAAACAAGACCCACAGGTAGGAAGTGGGAAGGGTGCTGTTACAATGTGGAAAACATGATTAATGTCATAAAAATACATAGAAATGATTGAATGAAACTATATACAAATGCTCTGTAAACTTTCACTCAAACCACAACAAAAACGACTGCAGCTGGTTATAGGCACACCGTGGAGAAGTTATGAGTTCAGTTCCAGATCACCGCAATAAAGCAAATGTCACCATAACACAAGTCCCATGGACTTTTTACTTTCCCTGTACATAAAAGTTACTTTGCACTGTGTCATTTATTAAGTGAGCAAAAATATAATGAAAAAAATTGCCATATTGTAAGAATTCTCCGAATGTAATGCAGAAACAGGAAATGAACACCTGCTTTTGGAAATATGGAGCTGATAGACTTGCTACAAGACTGTAAAAATCTTCAATGTGTTGTTTTGTTTTGTTTTTGAAGTGATTACTTGAAAACGATAAAATTAGGTATGTCTGTGCTAAAAAAATGTATTCCTACTACAACCTGCATTTGGAATGATTCATATTTAGAGACTGCAGAAAATAACAAAATAGCAATGCATCTCTCCTCTCCTCTCCTCCCCTCCCCTCCCCTCCCCTCTCCTCCCATTCCCTCCCCTCCCTTCTCCTCCCATTCCCTCCTCTCTTCTCTCCTTCATGTCTCTCCTCTCCTCTGTCTTCCCTTTTGACTTCCTCTCCTTTCTACACTATTTGACAGTAACACTATTAACATTTTGGGCTGGACAATAACTTGCTGTGATGCTGTCCTGCACCCGGTGTAATGTTTAGCAGTATTCTGGTCTCCATGTACTAGATGGCATAGCACCTCTTTCTTGGGCCCCTTCCCACAACCATCAGGACAACTAGAAATACCTCCAAACTTTTCTACATAGGGTTGTTGTGAGTTAAAATTGCCTTGACAGTATCTCACAACAGCAATACACAAAACCAAGGAGCCCTGGCCGTGCAATGGTTTAGAGCTTGGCTGCTAACTAGATTAGTGGTTCAAATATACCTATCTTCGCTCCAAAGGACAGATGTTCTCTTAAAGGTTATAATCAAAGACACCCTACAGGGAGATTTTACTCTATCACATGGAATCAATATGAGTGAAAAAAATGACTTGATAGAACTTAACAACTTCAAGTCTAAAAATACCTGACATCATCAAACTCTTACTAGTTTTAACATCTATTGATTCTCATCCCGTTGTTGTTGTGTGCTGTTGAGTCAGAATTGACCTACAGCTGACCCCCTGGTCGATATTCAGAGGCAGGAAGCTGTAGGAGAGGAGACTGCCTTTCTTCTTTGGAACAGCTGACGGATTCGAACCATGTATCTTGAATTAGCAGTACTTTTCCTTATCACTTATCCTCTTGCCCAATTTGCCATTACCTAATTTTGTTATTCCTCCTACATTTTAATTGGTATTCTAAGAGCTTTCTTTTTTCTCTTTATTGCTCTCCCTTCTTCCATTCCTTCGTCTTCCTTATCAATGGAGATTTATGTTTTATTGAACAAGTTATACTTTATTAACTGTTATTACTGTATTTTGATGTCCAAATTTTCCCAGATGTAACTAGCAATAGCTGTAGACTGTGTCCTTTGACATAATGCTCATCATTTACTAAGCACTTTCTGGTACGACAAAATGTATTCAGTTAATCTTTTAAATTTTAAAATATATTCCTATATAATTTTTTAAATTTTTTTCTCCCAGTCTTATAATGAACAATATGTCCTTCTTTTTTTTTTTCTTTCTTTTTTTTTTTAAAGAGGGGAGGGGAATTGTGTCTAGAAATCATGATATGAATATTGGGCATCTCAGTAAATTTCTTCTTCTAAAATTAGCTTTATGCTTGGACAAATGCTACCATGTGGACCACATATGGTTACTTACTCTAAGAGCGGATGCCTCTCTGGTGTTATTGATCGATCACCTTATAGTTTAGTTGAATGATGAACCATGGAGATGAGTTTTGTTCCCGGTTTGAAGAGTGCCTAAAGCTTTGGTCTCAGGAATTCCACAGTCTCTGTCAGACTAGTAGTTTAGCCATCTTTATGTATGTTTGGTTTGGGGATTTTTGTTGTTTGCCTTCCCCCCACCCACACAACCCCCTGAACTTTCTACTGCAATCCCTTTCAGAGCAGTCAGCGGTGATGGGGTACCATCTATCTCTTCTAATCTCAGAGTCATGGAAGTTGTGGATCACATGGCATTAGTCCTGTAGTCCAGCTGTTTCTAGATGTCTTTGTTTTTGTTTTGCCTTCTTCTATGTTCAGAATAGGAAGAGCCAAATAGAACCACTTTAGATGGCTGCTCACAAGTTTTTAAGAGCTCTGACACTACTCATCAAAGTAGGATGTAGAAGACTGTCTTTGTGGGATGTTATGCTACTTGACCTTGATGTTCCCTATTGGCGGCCCCAAGATATCATTCTCTCAGGGTGTTTAGTTTTGATGAAGTTTACATAGCTTTGTTCATTGAAGACTCTGCTATGTACATAGATATATTTACAGCATACACTAATATGTATGTGAATGAGCTTTGGTGGCCTAGTGCTAAGAAGCTGTGCTGCAACTCTAGAGACACATCGTTCAAATCCACCCGCTGCTCCACCAAAGAATGGGCAATCTCCTCCCATGCAATTTACCACCTCTCAAAATCCACTGGTGGGTCAGTTCCGACTTGATGACAAACAGCAACAAATAAGAATGAATGTGGAAGCTCTTGGCGCCTCTGTGGTAAGACATGTGCTGCCAATCCAAAAGCACGTGGCTCAAAAATCTGCTGGAGAAAGATGAGCGATCTCCTCCTGTGTTATTTACTGGCCATGAAAACCCCCTGGAGGGTCAAGGATGAGGCAGTTCTGATTTGAAGGTACATAATGACAATACTGATATGAAATGTTGTTGTTGTTGTTGTTAAGTGCCGTTGAGTCGCAGGCGACTCATAGCGACCCTATGAAGGAGAGTCAAAGCTTAGGTGGGGTATCTGTGTGTGATGTTTCAGGTAGTTCTGTTGCATAGTAATGTGTGTCAACAACTGCTTGAATGCCTATAAACCATGTTTTAGCTTTATTTTATGATTTTCCAGAAACTCTCATGCTCGCTGTTGTCTAGTTGGAAATGGGTTTCCTAGTTTAAAACTGTAAGGAGAGAGATTGCCTATCTTCCGCCCTCAGAGCTGAAGGTGGATTTGAACCACCAGAGAGGTGTGGTTGAGGATTAGGAATACAGCTCCTTAGAAACTAAGCTGCCTGAAGCCCCTCCTAGTTTATGTTTTTGAAGAATAGAACTTACACCTAAAAGGACACTGCACCATGTCTTAATTTCTGGATACCAGGCAAATAAACAAGATAAAATTTACTATACCTGGAAGAACATACTTGATATATTAGTGATGAGTGTCTAAGAGATGGTACTCCAAAATAAAAAATAATTATTGATTACAAGATCAAATCAGTTTAGCTTCAAGTCTAGCCATTATTACAATTACATTGAAATGATAGAGGTTTTTACTTTCAAATGTCATTTCATGGCTGTATTCTGTCTCTCTGTCTGGTAAAGAATACATCACTTTGTGGAAGAGGATACAGAGAACACAAAGGCTTCCCAAAGCAAAATAGAAAAATAATCTATTTCAATATCTATTGCTTGACTATCTTCAATAATAGATAACTCAGTGAAGGAATAAAATTACTTCAGTGAAGCCAAGCTGTACTTTTCAATAGCTATATCACATTTTGGTATTGAGCGTGAAAAGGCATTTTTCCCATATGAAATTTTGGGCTAATCTTTTTTACTTCTTAAAAAAAATAAAAAAAGAAGAACATTTTAAGGAGCTGGCATTTATGTCTTCTGGAGGAAGAATTTCCTGTTCCATTTACAATGATCAGTGTATATATTAGGAAACTTTGTGTCTGCAACTTTTTGTTAAAAAAAAAGTAATATACAACTTTTTTAAATTCTGATGCATGTTTCTGAAGATCACTAAGATTAATTAAAAATACCCCTGAAAACAAAGGCATCGTTACCAGCATTAACAGTTAATAATAATTGCCATTTTTAATATAGGCCATTAATTTTATGTATCACCTCTACTTTACAAATAAAATAACTGACAGTTCAGAGAAACAGTAATTTGTCCAAAGTCATATAGGTAGGAAATAGCAAACCAAGGATTCAAACCAACTTTGAGCTAGATTATATAGCTGTGAGAACCAGCCCTCAAATCTCAGAGGTTTTTAATAACGTAGTTATAGCTTATGCTATGTGGACACTGGGATGACCTTATGCAATTTATCTTCACTTTTGAACTCAGTCTGATAGTGATACCTCTGTTTGAAATATTGCCAGTAGTTGCATCAGGGAAGAAATGCAGCAACATGAGATACTCACTGGATCTGGAAGCTTTTGTCTGAGAGAAGGAACAAAATGACTTCCAGGAAGCCAACCGTGCTGTTGAATAACTTATCCCATTTTGATATTAAACAATGGTATTTTACATTTCATTGGCCAGAACAATGTATAGTTAACCTAAAGTCACTGAGGTAGGGAAATATAATCCTTCCACAGGGATAGGCAGCTAATATTTTTTGAACAATGAACCCGCATACCTCAAATTGGTATGAGGACAGCATAATTAACTCTGTAGTCCCAGCGCCTCAATGACCGAGTTGCTGACTCACTTTGGCCCAATCAAGGTAAAGATTTTTGTTGTTAGATGGTTGGGTAAACATTGATTTGTTCTTTCACAATAGCTGTCTTATGGAGTATTTGTTCTTACGTGATTGAGTTTTTCCACTCAGCATAATGGTCTCTAGACTCTTCCATGCTATATAGTATTTTATGAGATTACTCTTTCTTAGTGCTTAATAGTATTTCATTGTGTGGATGTATCGCAATTTCTCAATCCATTCATTCGTTGATGGGCATTTGGGCTGCTTCCATTTTCTTATTATTGTGACGAATGCTGCTATGAATATAAGTGTACAGATCTACATTTGTGTTTCTGTTCAGATTTCCTTGGGATGTATTCCCGGCAGTGGAACACCTGGGTCATATGGGATATCTATGTTCAGTTTTTTTAGAAAATGCCAAACTGCCTTCCATAGTAGTTGTACCATTTTACAATCTTGCCAACAGAGCAAAGGAATTCCAAGAGCAATGGAGTTCTGATCGTATGCTCTCCAACATTTATTGTTTACTGTTATTAGACTTTGCCACTGCTGCTGGGGTAAGATGGTATCTTGTTGATTTGATTTGCTAACTCTCTGATTGCTGGTAATCTTGAACATTCTTCATGGCCATTTCTACATTTCATGAACATTTGTACATTTCTTCATGGTATTTCTTGGTCATCAGAATGCACTGCTTTGTAAAAAGTCTTTTGTGTTTTTTGCTTATTTTGTGATTGAGTTACCAGTTTGGGTTTTGTGTTGTTTTTTTTTCTTGTAGAGATCCTGTAAAACCCTTTATACTTCATTTGTGAGACTCTTGTCTGAAATGTTGCCAATGTCTTTCTTTTAAACATTAGGAGCTACTGCAGTCTTTTTAAATTCTTTTTTTCCCCTCTCTCACAAGGAGAGAAGTTTAAGGAATAAGCTGACGAACACAGAAAAACAGAATCAATGGGAGTGGAGTCCCACCAACACTTAGTAACAATTAGTTTCCAAATCTCAACACAAACTGCTGTAGCCACTCCCCTTTGAAGCTGCCCAACTTCCACACTGCCCAGGGCTGTTGTTGTTGTTGTTGTTATGTGCCGGTCGTAGCGACCCTATGCACAACAGCCCTAAACCCTGCTCTATCCTGTGCCAAACGCACTGCCTCTGACATACCCATCCCGATTACCCCAGTCACCAAATCAATCCATCTCATAGAGGTCTTCCCCTCCTGCGCTGTCCCTCCACCCTCCCAAGCATGATGTCCCT
>NW_006399751.1:21640864-21668314 GCF_000299155.1 Elephantulus edwardii | reverse complement strand
AGGCGCACCTTAGTCTCCAGAGAGACACTGTTGCTCCTGAGTACTTTAGAGAGGTCCCTAACAGCAGACTTTCCCATCGCGATACGCTTTTTTATTTCCTGACTGCTAGTGCCAAGAGTGTTGACTGTGGAGCCGAGCAAACTGAAGCTGTGAACACTCAATCTCTTCGTCATCCATCCTGACGCTGCCAATTGGTCCTAGGTACCAAGAAACTCTCCTAGGTTTCCTCCAGCTTGAACAAGGCATCTTATTACTTCTGTTTGTGATTTTAGAACTCTGAACTCCAAATCCTGGTGGAGCACTAAACTGTATTGAAGAAGGCACATAGACATGCATAATATGCTTAATTTTTATTTAAAAGCAATGCAGCAACACTGAGAATTTTAAAAAAATAAAGATATGATCTAATGATACTAAATTGAAACATGAAATATTATAATATTTGTGAGGGCCTTTTCAGTTTTTCCTCCCACATGTATTTATTTTTATATGAGCTGCATCATAGCATACAAATAATTTTATACTTTGACCTCTTCCCTTTCTCGTTCCATACTGCTATGGGGGAAGAAGAAAACCAAAATGGATGCCAGAAGATACTCTGAATATTGCATTAGAGCACCAAGAAGCCAAAGCAAAGGGAAGAAATAAAAAAGTTAAAGAGATGGACAGAAGATTTCAAAGGGCTGCCTGGGAAGACAAAGTGTTATAATGAAATGTATAAGGAGCTGTAGTCAGACCATCAAAGGGCATTTCTTAAGCTGGAGTAACTGAAGAACAAAATGAAGCCTTAAGTTACAATACTTAAGGATGCTATGAGCAGAATATTGAATGATCCAGGAAGCATTAAAAGAAGATGGAAGCAGTATACAGAGTCACTGTACCAAAAAGAATTGGCTGACACAGAAGAATTTCTAGAAATAACATGATCAAGAGTAAATGGTGATGAAGGAGGAAGTGCAGGTTAAAGACCTGGCAAAAAACAAGGCCCAGGAATTGATGGAATATCAATTAACATATTTCAAAAAAGCAGACGCTACCCTGGATGTGCTCACCAGGTTGTGCCAAGAAATCTGGAGGACCACAACCTGGCCAACTAATTGGAAGAGATTTATGTTTATTCTTATTCCAAAAGTGACCAGACAGAATGTGGAAACTAACAATATCAGTAATATCACATGCAAGCAAATTCCTCCAGAAGATTATCTAAACATGACTGGAACAGTACATTGACAGAGAACTATCAGAAATACAAGCTGGGCTTAGAAGAAGTCAATGCACTAGACTTGCCAATGTCAGATGGATCTTGGCAGAAAGCAGAGAGTACCAGAAGAATGTCTATCAGTGTTTCATTGACTATGAAAGATATTTGACTTTATGGATTACAACTAATTGTGGCTAACCTAGAGGAGAATGGGAATCCCAAAACACTTGATTGTGCTTGTTGTGAAACCTATACTTGGACCAGGAAGCAGTCCTCAGAACAGAGCAAGGAAACACTGCATGATTTAAAATCAGGAAAGGACAGCATTAGGGATGCATCCTGTTTCCATACCTTTATAATCTATATGTAGAACAGATCATACAGGAGGTGGGGCTTTATGAGGAGGAATGTAGCATCAGGATTCAAAGAAGACTCATCAATAACCCATGTTATGTATATGATACAGTCTGGCTTGCTGAAACGGAAGAAGACGTGACACACTTGCTGCAGAAGTGCAAGGACTATAGTCTTCAATATAGATTGAAGCTCAACATCAAGAAAACAAAGATTCTCACCTCTGGGCCTATTGGCAGCACCATGATAGATGGAGAAGAGATTGACCTTGTTAACAATTACAGCTTGCTCGGCTCCACAATCAACACTCTTGGTATTAGCAGTCAAGAAATAAAAAGACAAATTGCACTGGGAAAATCTGTTGCCAGGGACATCTCCAGAGTAGTAAGATGAAACAATATCAGTCTGGAGACTAAAGAGTGCCTGATCCAGGCCATGGTCTATTCAGTTACTTGCTATGCATCAGAGAGCTGTACAATGACTAAGGATGACAGAAGAATCTATACCTTTGAGTTGTGGAGCTGGAGGAAAGTCTTGAACATACCATGGACCACTAAGAAAACAAATAGACATGTCTTGGAGAGGGTGAAATCAAGTTTCTCCTTGAAGGCTAGTATTTTGAAGCTCTGGCTCACATATTTTGGCTCTTGGCCAGGAGGGACCTGTCCTTTGAGAATGAAATCATTCTTGGATGGGTGGAGGGACAACACAGGAGAGGGAGACCCTGAATGAGATGGCTTGGTACAGTACCTAGAGAATGGAGATAGGTGTGTTGGAGTCAGTGAGACTGGCTCAGGACAGGGCCAACTTCAGAGCTTTTGTACATATAAGGATACTATGAGTCACAGGCAACTCGATAGCACATAGCAACAACACAGTATAAGAATTAGTCAAATGGCTAAAAATTATTCCAACAATTGGATATAATATAGATGAAATTTTTTTCTATTTAGGGGATATAGGAGTTTTCTATTTGTGTTTTATCAACTATGCAAAGGCATTTGACTGTGTGGGTCAAATTGTGTATGCCACAAATTGTGGCTAGTGTTGAGAAGAGTGGGAATCCCAGAACACCTGATTGTGCTCATGCAAAACCTAAACCTAGACAAGGAAGCTGTTGTTTGAACAGAACAAGGGAACACTGCACAGTTCAAAAATCAAGAAAGCAGTGTGGCACAAGAATGTATCCTTTCTCCATACATTTTCATTCTATATGCAGAATAGATCATCCAGGAGACTGGCCTGTATGAAGAAGAATGTGGCATCAAGATTGGAGGAAGACTTATCAACAAACTGCACTATACAAATGACACAACCTTGCTTGCCAAAACTGTGGAGGACTTGAAGCGCTTGCTGCAAGTAAAAAACTGCAGCTTTCAATATTGATTGAAAACAAAGATCCTTACCACTAGGCCTATAGATAGTATCATGATAGATGGAGAAAGGATTGAGGTTGTTAATGACCTAGTCTTGCTTGAATCCACAATCAACATCTTAGAAGCCAGCAGTCAGGAGAGTGCTAAAGAGCAATGTTGTCAGTTCAGAGACTAAGGTGCACCTAGTCTAAGCCATAATCTTCTCAATTGCTTGCTAGACATCTGAGAGCTGAACAGTAAATAAGATGACAGCAGAAAAAGTGACACCTTTGAGTCATGGTACTGGAGACGAATATTGAACACACCACAGACTGCAAAGAGAACAAATTGGCCTGTCCTGGAGAAGGTGAAACCAGTTTGCTCCTTGGAGGCAAGGATTTTGAAGTTCTGTCACACATACTTTGGACATGTCACCAGGAGGGATGAGTCCTTGGAGAAGGATATCAAGCTAGGAAGGACAGGTGGTAATTACAGAAGAGGAAGACCCTGAATAAGGTGTATTGACGCAATGACTGTGGCAATGGAGTGAAGTGTGTCAGAGTTGGTGAAGTTGGCTCAATATACAGCAAAGTTCAGAGTCATTGGTCATAGAGCCACTATGAATCATAGTCAATGCGACAGCTAGACAATGTGTCTAGCTTTTCACTTTATAGAAAATAGTGTCCTACATATATACATATAAGTACTTGTGGAAACCCTGGAAGGGCATACACAAACACTGACATTAGTGAAAGTTTTTGTTTAGGCATTTGTACCCTCTGAACCATATGAAAATAAAGCTCATAGAATTGGGTAATGTTTTGACTCAATTTGCCTGCTACTTGTCACTTTTCTCGATACTCACTAATGCAAATTTGGTATTTTTATGCTATGTCAAGAAATGGCAGAGATACCTTGAAATTTTTTTTTCTGGAATAAAGAGTTTGAACAAATTGGGAGTGCATTTGTATTAGTGCTTTTGTATGGATACTCTAATTTCTGGATGAAACCTGGTAGGACAAGAGAACTTGCTCATATGATAGTGATAAGAAATGCTATTAGATTACATCAATTCATAGACCAAAACCACCCAACTGCTTTTGAGTCTTGGGGTCTTGAGTGGCATAAGGTGCTGACCCATCTTTGGCCACCATTTGTTGATGCCATGCTGAAGAGGTCCAACTCTTTACTACTTCCTGTTGAGCCTGCATACTGCCTTACAAGGGGCAGATAGCTTACTGGCCTCTATGGCCAAACCTGAGTTCCTATCTCTAGTCCAGTTCACACCCCATTAATCTCATAGTTTAAGCACCTTCCAATGAATTTGAAATCATATTTTATTCTCTAATATGTAATTAATTTATATTTAAATCTATTTTTCCATAAATAAATAAGAGATTCTGATATGGTCACTCAAGATGGTCTGGGTAGGTCTCCAAATCTATTTTTCTTTTGCAATATCACTTAGACACTATAAGATTGATAGGCCTTTGATTAGATTTTTAAACTTTTTGATCCTGACATACTTGGTCTGGATGTTCAGGGAAATATCTATAGATCTTGACCTCGATTCTTAGTCCAGCTCTCAAATAGATTTCTCCCAGCTGCCTTAGCAAATCTACTGGAGCTGTGCTCAGGGGAGTATTAAAGCAGAACTAGGAAGTTTGTTTGTGAATTTAATTTCCCAAATTAGACCATCTTTCTCTGCATGCAAGGTAGAAAAACTGGTTCAGGACAAGGGAGTTGTATGTAGTAGAGACATAAGAACTTTTGAGCAGAGAATAACAAAAAAGGGCTCAAATGTTGGTAAGAAACACAGTAAGAGAGGGTCTTCTGGTAGGGAAGTTGGTAAAAAAATAATCTCCTAGGGCAATTATGAAATCATTTTCCTCAAGGATGATGTCTGTGTATTTTGCTCTAGAAGGTGGAGGCTCCATAACTTCCTACATCTAGGAAATAGGACAAATGATGATATTGCCCAGCTCTCGTGGCATAGTGAGGAGTGGCACTGTTAACCCACAGGCAGTTCAAATCCACCTCATTTCAGTAGAGAAAGATGGGCAGTCTCCTCCATCTCCTCAACTTTGGAAATCCAATGGCTAGGTAGCTGTAAGTCACTTTCAGTTAAGACAGCAATGAGTGCATGAGTGAGTGAAGAGATCTTCAATTGCCTTATGCACGTGCGAAAATTAGGCAATAAAATAGGAGTACTGAAGAACTGATGCCTTCGAATTATGGCATGGGAGAATACTGAATATATCATGACTGCAGAAGGATGGGGAAATCTGTCTTGGGAGAAATAAAGTTAGAATGCTCTTTAGAAGCTAAAGCTTCATAAAGCTTTGTCTCATGTACTTTGGGTGTATTATCAGGAAGGTGCAGTCTTTTAAGAAGACATCCTGATTGATGGTGTCTGACAAGGGGTCAGGAAAAAAAGTAAGATTCTCAACAAGATGGATTGACACGGTGGCTGTGAGCTCAGGAATAGCAGCAATTATAAAGAAGACGCAGGATTGGGCGGTGTTTCAATCTGCTGTATTTAGGGTTTTTACAGGTGACTTGATGCCACCTAATAGGCACAAGACTAGTCAGAGGAACTCCTGGTTGGTGCAAAAGCTTAAGACCTTGACTATGAACCAAAAAGTTGAGAGTTCAGGCCTATTCAGGGACAACTTGGAAACTAGCCTGATGATCTATCTGCTCCCAAAAGGTCACAGCCTTGAAAATCTTGTGAAGTAGAGTTCTTTTCTGTACATATAGGGTCTCCATGAGTCAAAAATGAACTTGTTGGTGACCTGTTGGGGTTTTGTTATTTAAATTCCAAGACAGGCAGATAAAATGGCATTCCTTACTTGCCACCCTACATAATTGCTGCATGACTGAGCAACTGGTTTAGTCACCCTGGCATGACTCACAGCAGAGGTGTTCGGCAAAACGACAGCAAAGAATACAGGAAAATACCTGCTTCATTTTTCAAAGTTAAGAGTTTTAAGTGCTTTAAATTTTCAACTAGTTGTTTTAGTCTATTTTTTAAATACAACCTTGGAATTTTTAGTAACATTTATCTCCCCCCAGAACTCCAATATTATGCCATGACCATTTATCCCCTATAATTCAAATTTGAGATTATGCTAAAATCTACTGTGGGATTTCAATTTGACAAGTGATCCTGAACGTCTAATTTAGACCAGTATCTCCTTTTTCTTCTCCAATAAATTACAACACTCTAAAAGCTGAATCACACAACCAACTTGCTTAGCAAGGCTTTGCCCCTCAAATATTTCAAACCCCCAAAATGTTAATTCCTTGAAAGCAGGACCACAACAGTCCTGTTCACTGGTGCTTTCCTTGGGCTTTAAAACAAGCCCTCAGTGTATTTCTTGTATTCTTATAGCTGTATTTGCTGAGAAATGAGAGTGAGAAAAGGTTAAGTGGAAGTAGAAAAATAAATAAATACATGGTACAGGATGTGCCAACTTGAATGAAGTGCCCATTTAGAGAAGTATGTGCACAGCACGTAAACAAAGGGTGTAGCTGTTTGAAAAGAAAGACATAGTGCTGAAGGGTCTGTAACATGTTTTCTCTTTCCAGAATTCCCCAACTACCATATAGGATTTCAGACTTTCTGAAGGGTTTTTCTCTGCACTCTCTAATTACCCTTTGAGGACCATCACAGAAGGATGAATCTGGCACTTCTGCTTCCTGAAATAGCCCTGGTATCTCAAGGAGATGAAATTCTCTAGCTCTCTGTTCCCATCTGGTAATAGCTCCACGTACAGCAAATCTGACAGGCCATTTATTGCTGTTGGCGGCTGGGAGATGGCTGCACACAGGAAAGGCTGAGGAGGGGGGATGCCAACACAGGGATCCTGTGGAGAGAGCAGCCCTGTGCTGGTCTGGCAAGGGCATCTAGAGGGGCAAGCCATCTGGAAGCTTGCTAACAGGGATGGAACCTCCCAGAACTATTGATAATCCAAAAGGAGGCGGCCTGGGGGTTTGCCTCCCTACAACCTTAGTGGAGAAAGTCATTGTATTCTTCTGGGTTGGTTTTTTTTTCCATCTTTCAGTTCCATTGTGTTCTCAACAAGTTTTCTGTAAAGACAAAAGGAAGCCTTTCGAATCATCAAGACAAGCTTGGTACTTAGAGAAAAGGGAGTTCAGGGTTGAGACCTTCTGTTTCATTTGTGAACGAAATAACAACAAAAGTGGAACTGTACCTGACCTCTTTGCTTTAATCCATATTCACCAAAATCAGTGTAATAAAATTTGTTTATGCCACATGGATGTAATAAAGATTAATAAGTGCTTTTAAGATATGCATTTCAGATCATCATTATTCAAACTTTAACTGAATGAAAAGCTTTTAAATGAACGGACATAGATACTCAAAGTCAACTTCACAGTACCCAACACATACTTGAAAATGGTAAGCATTGAGGAATTCCCACTTTTCTCTCTGCAAAGAGGTGAACACTATAAACAATAGAATATTTTTCAACCCTTTTGTGTAATTCTAGTTCTAGAGGATGGAAATAATGCTCTTCTAAATACTGTAAGCCTAGTCTGTAAATTCTTGTCTGTAATTGCAGTGTGATTCACAAGGGACCAGCGCTCTTTGGCTATTTTAAGCTCCTAGGTAAAAGGCTTTCTGAGTAAGGCTACTGTCATAGCAACTGATTTACCACGGAAAAGTGAAGGAAGACCTTAAATCAGAGGTGTTTTCCACCTTCTTCATTTGGAAATCTCCCCCCTGGCTCTTAGAATTAAGCTTCATGCCTCCAACGCCTCTTGTGGAAAATTTCACTTAATGAATACTAATTCTGTGACTTTTTTAAAGTTTCTGAAATACCGGATTTAGTGGTTGGTAAAATGCTATGGTTTAGCACTTCAGACTATGAGAGCATGCCAGAATACCAGAAAACCATGAGACAGATGAAAGGAGAATGAACCTCTGAGCTTGAGCAAACACGTCCAGAAAATTCAAGCAGGAAAAACTCAGCTCTCTCAGAAATGACAGCCTCATCAGATCACCTTAATTTCCTTAGAGGTATGATTAATCTGAGTTTGCATGAGATTATTCACTATTTTACGTATCTGAAAAGCCTTAAATAAATAATCACTGGCCTGAAAATGCAACCTCTTACATCTAGGAAAGAGAAAAACAAAGCAAATTTTCAGGAAGAAAAATTTCATTCACAATCACTGAAATAAACAGCACTGGGATTATGATTTTTTTTTACACAAAGAAAATTGGGTTTTTAAAAAAAATGTAGGATGAATTATCACTATAAAACAAACAGACTTTCAAAAGTTACAAATTATATTACATGGCTATGGCCAAAGCAAAATATTAGACTTGAAAAAGCATATATTAACTCTTTGAAAGAATAATGGGAATTAAGAGTAAGGACGTACAGATCTGAAATCATATGCCTTGGATGTTTGTAATTTAGAGCTTTTACAGCATTAGGTTAGCAAAGATAAATATTTTCAGTGTGGTCTAAGGTGGCACTCTTTAATGAAACGTGTATTTCTGCAGTCAAATGTTTGGGCATTCATATTGAGTATGCTCAATGAAGATTAAAAGTAGCCTTAAGTTAATTCAGGGTAAGTTTTGCTGCCAAATGAGTTCAAGTCTGGTCAAGTTTTTATGCCAAAAGAGTTATGAAAAGTCTGCCATTTATTAAATCTCTCTGGATTTCATAATTAAGGTTAAGGGTTGGTGAACCCACACTGTTTTATGCAATGACTCACAAACTTCTTCCTCTCTTCTTACACTGGACAAAGCTGAGAATCTACATTGTTCTAAAAGCAAGTAAACAAATTTAGAAGTAATGGAGCTATAAATTAGCACAGGAAAATAGTGATATTTGGGAACCTCAGCCTTCCAGCAGAATATTTATGTTTCTAATTTAAAAAAACCCAATAGACTGCTGAGTGGATGGAAAACTATCTGAGATGTGGGCTTATGGTAACTTTTGTGTTCCATAGCCACAAACAAAGGCAATTAGTCTCTGATAGACCTTTGCTCAGCAGTGAGACGAGAACATGAAATAAGGAATTATGTTACATGTTTGGCATGTAGACTCCCATAATAGAAAGACAGAGCACACGGGATTTGGCATCAATTATCAACATTGGCACAGTCTGGATCAAATTGCAGTGTTAACCCAGAGGCTTCAAGTACCCGATGGTTTGAATTCAGCAGAGACTCCTGGATAGAAAGCTGAGCAGTCCCTCCTGTAGCGATTTGCAGCCTCAGAAACCTGGTGGAGGGTGATTATTAGCTGGAACCATCATAATGGGAGTGAACTTGAGTTTGAACAGTATTTCTGGGTTTAAGTCTTACCTACATGTCTTCATTATCTTTTCTAAGCGTTAGTTTACCCATCTGTGAAATGTTTTCCATTTCACTGTTTACTACTCTATATATTATTTTCTGACTCTCTTTACCTTGCCCTTCATTTTCTCTGGAGGAAGTTTAGATTGCTGGATTTCTACTATTTTTCCCCCCTAGTATAATCCCTCAACTCAGTAAGTTTCCTTTAAAGAACTCCTTTAGTTATTATTACTGTTTTTGTGTATCATCGAGTCAGAACCGACCCATAGCTGACCCTCCAGTGGGTTTTCAGAGACAGTAAATCGCATGGGAGGAGATTGTCCATCTTTTGTCTACAGAGCAGCTCACAGATTTGAACCCTGTGCCTTCAGGTTGGCAGGGCAATTCCTTACCACTAGGACACCAGAGCTCTAGCCTCTAGGCTCCAATATATTGAGATGTTTTGTTTTCGTTTTTCACTCAGTTCAAAATATTTTCACTTGTGGTTTTTCCTTTCAGCCTCAAATTCTATAGAAGTGTGCTTGGGGGTTTCCAGATGGCTTCTTGTCTTTGTTTCTAGTTGAATTCTGTTTTCATCAAAGAACGTGATTTATATGTTTTTTCACCCTCTTGACCTGTCTTGGTGAATGTTCCAGGCACACTTTAAAGACGTATACATTCTCCTGTAGTTGGTTGAAGATTTCTACAGCAGATTGATAAATCAAATTCACTGCTGTGGAGCTAATGCGAATTTGTAGTGATGGTTATTACTCAAATCTTCTACATAACCTGTTGGTTTTATGTTTTAATTTGTTTTAATTTAATTATTTTGTATGTATACCGTCAAATTGAATTTGACTGGTACAGGAGGAGATTGTCCCTCCTTCTCCAGCAGAGCATCTAGTGCATTCGAACCTCTCACCTCTGGGATTACAGTGCAGCTTCTTGCCACTAGGCCACAAGAGCTCGCCAACCTGCTGGTTTTATATTTTTGTTTTATCAATCACTGAGAAAAGAATGTTGAGATATGCAATACTTTATCCCTTCAGTTTTCAATTTCTTTATTATAAATATTTGAACATTATAGGTGACACTTTTTAAGGTATTTTTAGGAATTAGTCCTTTCATAATTACAGACTCTTCCTCTTCATCACTGAAAATGTTCCTTTTTCTGGTATCTACTGTGATATTAACATAGCTGTTTTGGTGCAGTCTCCAAAATGGTGCTCAAATGTCTCTATGTCCTCGAATGGAGGCTTTTATAAAATCTTCTCTTACACTGAGCCAGAGTTCATCTTGTGTGACCACTAAACTATGGCAAAAGTGATGATTTTTCATGTCTGAGTAGAATCCATGCACCATGTTGTAAGGACATTCAGGCTACTTGGAAAAATCATGTATGGGTTTTTGTTGATTTTTCCCCCCCTCATATGTGTTATTTTGGTCAATAGTTGGGCTGTGCTCCAAATCAATAGACTGCCAAATATGTAAATGAATTAGTCTTCATAATTCTAACTTCCAACTTTTAAGACTTCTAGCACAGACCCCAAAAAATTCTGAAGCATTCTCCACTATACATTGTTCTAAAACTTACAGGATCCATAAAAAAAATAAGAAATGATTTCTTGTTTAAAGCCACTAAGATTTGGGTTAATATATTTTATACCCACTTTCTTTGCCATCAGATTTCAGACTACAAATCTTTATAGGGGAAGGGTGCCCATCTTTCTCCTGAAGAGCCCCTAAAGGACTTGAATTGCTGGCCTGTTGGTTGACAGTGCAACACTTAATGCACTGTGTCTCAAAGTGCCTAATGCATGATGTGTTGTTGTTGTTGTTATGTATCAGAGAGTCAGAACTGACCTATAGCTAACCTCTTGGTTGGTTTTCAGAGGCAGTTAATTGCATGAGAGGTGCTTGCCCACCCTTCCCGTGAGGAGCAGCTGGTGGCCTTGAACCACATACCTGCCTTTGCAATCACAGCAGATAAATAATGTTGGGTGATAGTTTCTTGCTTCTTTACACTCATGACAATTTTCATATGTATTTTGTGTTTAGGGTAATGGATTTTTTTTTAATTTTATGAAATAATGTTATGTCATTTATTGTTGTTGCATGTACCATAGAATGAGAACCGACTCATTATTGATCCTATAGCCATTTTTTGGAGGCTAGAAATTGCTAGAAACTGTCCATCTTTTTCCCATAGAGCAGCTGGTGAATGTAAACCTAGTGCCTTCAGGTTGGCGGTGCATCTCTTTAACACTAGGCCATCCGTGTTGTATTTAATGTATTTCATTAAATGGTGCTTTGTCTATCTCATTACCACTGAGTAGGGGCAAACTCATCACTTACTAGCCATTCAGTTGCTGAGGATATATGTAAATTACATGGGAGAAGATGGACCATCTTTCTCCCTCAGGGTAGCCTGGTAGATTTAAACTCCAGAGAAGTTTGGCCTTTGGATTGACAGCGTAACTATGGACTAAGTGATCAGAGCTCTCTTATTTTTCTTTGCTTTCATAAATATCTGTATATTGATTTTTGTTTGTATCGAACATAAATTTTTAACAGATGTTGTTTAGCTGTACTTAGTTTCTTCTAAAAAATAAAAGTGCTGTCCATTTACAGCTTCTCATAAATGCCACTTAATAAAGCCCTATCTCAATTGGCTATGTTATTGTCATGTGTCGTCAAGTCACAACTGAACCACGGCTGACTCTCCTGCAAGTTTTCGAAGAGAAGAAATTTCTTGTCTTTCCCTTGGGGAGTTGCTGGTGGATTCAGACTTGCACAGAAGCCCTACTTTTGGATTAGTAACTAGGCCGCGAGAGCTCTGTGAAGAGTGCAAGAATAATTAAAACAAAACCAAAAACACACCGCATGAAAACAAAAGCAAAAAGCAACCTCAAACTCATTGTTATCTGCTTGGAATCAACTCAGAGCTGACACTCCAGCAAGTTTTCAGAGGCTATAAATCACTTCAGAGGAGATCGTCCAATCTTCTCCTGAGGAGCAGCAGGTGATTTGAACCTCTCTCCTTTGGGTTGGCAGTACAACTCTATACCAACTAGGACATCAGAGCTACTCAGACGTCATGCAGCTTTCCATCTGGTGTGGGAGCTACAGAGTAATCAAACAAGCAAACAACTATGTGTAAAATTACATGTGCTATGTGCTAATTAAGATGGAAGGAGTGAGGACAGAGCATATGGGAGTATCTGACATGGGCTGAGAAGTGAGGGAGAGCGTTCTTAAAGAGGTAGGAGTTAAGATTTTAAGTCTTCTAATGATTCAAGCCAATCTCAGAAATACTAGTACAGTGTCAATAATATATTTCTCATGTTTTTGGACATACTTGAAAGATGCCAGATTGAATTTCAACATAAGAAAGTCCCTGGAGGTTAGCGAGGACTTAGGGTTTGTGAGGTCTAGAGTTTATACATTTTAAGGCCTTCTTTAGTAAAATAGGAGCTAAGGTGGCATGGCTAACACTGAGAAGAATGGGAATCCCAGAGCACTTAATTGTGCTCATGTGAAACCTATACCTAAACCAAGAGGCTATTGTGAGAACAGAACAAGAGAATACTACATGGTTTAAAATTAAGTAGAAAATGTGTCAGGGTTGTATTCTCTCTCCATAACTATTTAATCTGTATGCTGAGAAAATTATTTGAGAAATTGGACTCTATGAAGAGGGATCAGGCATAACGATCAGAGGGAAACTCATCAATAATCTGCATTATTCAGATGACACAACCTTGCTTGGTAAAGTGAAGAAGACTTGAAGCACTTGTCACTGAAGTTCAAAGAATACAGCCTTCAATATGTCAAGAAAACAAAGATTCTTAACACTTGGACCCATAGGCAGCATTGTGATAGATGGAGAAGAGATTGAAACTCTCAACAATTTTATCTTACTTTAATCCATAACTAATATGCTTGGTGCTAGCAGTCAGAAAATCAGGAGATGCACTGCACTAGGAAAGTCTACAGGTAGGGACTTCTCCAAATTATTGAGGTGTAATGATGTCATTTTGATGACTAAAGTGCATCTGATTCAGGCCATGGTCTTTCTGATCACTTGCTGGGCATCTGAGAGCTGGACAATGAATAAGGATGTCAGAAGAATTGATGCCTTTGAACTGTGGTGTTGGAGAGGTGAGCTGAACATCCCAAGGACTGCCAAAAGTGGAAACAAATGTCTTGGAGAGGATGCAGTCAGAGTACTCTTTGGAAGCAAAGATGAAGTGGCTTTGCCTCACCTACTTCAGGCATCTTGCTCAGAGGGGCTATTCCTTGGAGAGGGACATGATGCTCGGAAAGGTAGGGTTAGTGAAGGAGAGGAAGACTTTCAGCCAGGTGTATTGACACGGTGATGGCCACAATGGGCTCTAATATGTTAGGAAATGTGAGGATGGCACAGAAAAGGAGAAGTGTCAGATCTGTTGTTCATATGGGTTGCACTCAACTCGATGAGACCTAACAACAACAACAAGATGGCATTGGTGCTAACTGAAAAGTCAGTGTCTTGGATCCACAAACTCTTTTGTGGGAGAAAGATGTAAATCTCTTAAAGATTTAGAACATAACAAGCCCGGTGAAGGGTTGCTGTGACAGGATCAACTCACTGTCATTCAATTTGGGGCAGATAGGAGGAACATCAGTCAACATGATGGCTACAAAATTAAGTACAGAGCTTAGAGGAATCCATAAGTAAATCTACGTCCTCTGCAAAAAATGCATGGCCGTTTTTTGCTAATGCTGTCAAAGAACTGTATATGTTCTGAATAAAACTGGACTATCTAGACCTCTAGGTGTCCTCCAAATTCAGAGCTTTTGATATTGACTTATGTTTAAGCATTGAATAGGTCACAGTTCCGCTCTTGGTTATCTTCAAATCTAATCTGGTTTGTAGATGAGTGAGCTGATAGCGAAACAATGCTGTGGGCGTTTCTCTTTCAGGTTTTCAACTAAACGAAATGAAAGCTAAATATCTAGCCAATTGTTTTGCTCTCCAATTTTAAGGTTAGAAACTGAGTTTAAAGGTATGTAAAGCCAAGTCCAGGTTCAATTCCCTTGTTGACCAATGCATTCAGACAGCAATGATGAGCGAAACCTCCACTCCACTTTCCAGGCTCTTCAGCTCACACAGCTTTCTCTTGGTCCAAGGAGGCTGGAGGAGTTGTTGCTGACTCATAGCTAACCCTCCAGCAGGTTTTCTGAGGCAATAATCACACAGGAGGAGACTGCCTCTTCTTCCAGAGAGGGCATGAATATTTTGGAACATACCCATCATGTTTATGTTTATCGTTAGGACAACCAAAACATGAGTTTCCGCACCATTGTCTGAAGGGATGGAAAGTAGTACATTACAAATAAAAGAACCTTTACATTGAGCTGATTCTGACTCATAGTAACCCCTACCTTACAAATTAGAATTGCTGTATAGGATTTTTCCCTCCTATAATCTTTATGGATGTAGACTAGGCTATTTTACGTGGTATCACAGCGTAGGCTCAAACCACCAATCTTTAGGTTAGTGTTGTTGTTATGTGCTGTTAAGTTGGAGCCAATTAATAGCTGACCCTCCAGGGGGTTTTCAGAGGTAGTAAATCCCATGGGGAGGAGACAGTCTATCCTTCTGTGGAGCAGCTGGTGGATTCAAACCACTTGTGTTTGGGTTGGCAGCGCAACTCCTTACCACTAGGCCACAAAAGCAATAGGGAAGCATGAAACAGATATCCTGCAAAAACAAACAAACAAACAAACAAACAAAACACAAACAACAACAACAATAAAACACATCTTCCAGTCAATTATGTTCTCAATCATTATTATGAAAAAAAGAATAATGATAATAACAAAATAATGACACCAGCACTTCTGTGAATGAGCACTTCTGCATTCCCAAGGAAGTTGTCTGGGCAGATAATAAGACTCTTAGCAAACTTTAATTAGAGTTCAGGGGTTGGTGATTTATATGGGCCAACTTCCTGCCGTGCTGGTCACCGAAGAAGTCAAATCAGATGGTCAGTTAATGGACTCCTGGTGATTGCTTTTCCAGTTCATCAGGTTTTTTGGAATCTGATTTGGTGTGAGGCTTCTGTAGGCCCCATTCTCTTGCTCACAGGTGCTCAAGTTTGGAGTAAATATTTTAATTAGTTTCTCCGGGCTCCCAGCCATGCCAAGTCTGGGCCTGCTGGTTTCTTTTTCAGTAACTCAACAGGGGACATCTGTGAGCCCATGATAACACTCTTGCCCTCAGGCAGATTCTATCTGAACACACTTGTCAATATGTGATATGGAAACAAAGACAACTTTTCAGTTGTTGTTGTTATGACGTGCTGTTGAGTCAACTAGGACTCATAGCTACCCTATGCACACTAGCTCTGAGTTCTTACCTATCCTGAGCCAATCTCACTGTCTTCAACACACCTACCCCCAGGACCCCAGTTATTGAATTAATCCATCTCGTCCAGGGTCTCCCTTTCATGAACTGTCCCTCTACTCTTCAAAGTCCTCTGACGGCTGCTCCCTTCTGGCCACGTGTCCAAAGTATGTGAGATGAAGCTTCAAAACTCTTACTTCCAAAGAGCAACTTGATTTCACACTCTCCAGTAGGGAGACAAAAAACAAACACACTGCTCTTCAGTCAATTCCCATTAAAGTAGACACAACAGGACAAAACAGAAGGACTCCAAAGAGGTTTGAAGGTTGTAAATACTTATGGAAGCCACCTGCCTCCTCATGGAGGGGTCAGTCAGTGAATTCAAACCACTCACCTTTTTGATCATCATTGAGTAATCATTGATTCACCAAAATTCCTTCAATACGAGAGAAGTGACTTCAAATCGTTCTTAGTTTGATTTCTTTTACTATTTTAATGTTTGTTGTTAGGAACAGCTAAAAACTGTATTTTGGATATTTATGTTTCTTAGACATTTCTAGAAGTTCTAAGAAGAAAGGAAAAATTTAGGAAAAATTTTTTTAAAGCCCTTGAGGATGTGAAACTGGAACTTCTGAGTGCTATGTATCCCCTGCCCAATGCAGACTTTAGAGGAGTCTCTTTTAGTGAGGTCCCCAGGTAGGTAGAGCAGTGGTTTATCAGAGAGCGGCTCTGGGATTCATGGTGGATGAGTAAGTTTTCTCGTCTGGCTGGATTCAGCCTTGGCCAGTTAGGAATATTACCATTAATACTATCATCAATAACGTTGATATAAATTTGATTATCACTTATGTTTTTGGTTTCTCAATTGTTACCAGTAATTAGGAAAATATTGTCTGTTACTTGTTAGGCAAAGATTTATTGCCTTTTATTTATTCAAAGGCAAAACTTTTTAAACGTCGTAGATTTTTCGCTGTTACTCTCTAGGACCTGATGGAAGGACCTCTGGTGGTGTGGCCCTTCGGGAGTTGTGCTGCTGACCCCGAGGAGGCGCTGCTCTGGCAGTTTGCATCCACGAGCAGCGCCGAGGGAGAAAGAAGAGCAACAATCTCCACCCGTGTGTGTCAGACATGAGCTGTGGCACGGCAATGACAGAGACAGAGAGGCACTCTGAGGGGTCAGCTCCTGTCTACGTAGCCTTTATGTTCACAATCTCACAAAACTCCATTCTGTTCCTTCTCATGTTTTTTCATCTTGTCCATTTGCTTAATTGAGAAATGATTTTCTTCTTTTTTTAAGATTTTGGTTGGTTTTGTTTGTTTTATGTCTTCAGTTTTTAAAAATCAGAGTTTCAAATCCTCATTGTTTTTGTGCAAGGACATTGCTCTTTTCTGTAAAGTGCTTGTCAGTCAGATACTGCTCTAAATCTGAGCATTCAAATTAAGACAGATTAGGAAGGATTGGCCATCCACTTCCAAAATAGCAGGCCTTCGAAAGCATGTATGTGCAAAGATACTATGTTTAATATTTCATGTATAAAAATCCCCAATTTGTGACTATTTTTTTTTTTTTAGTTTGTGACTTTTTGTGGTCTCAGCGGCAAAATGCAAATTGGACTGATGTGTTTATCAAATGGCTGACAATGGCTCCTGATGTCTTTTTTAGATTTTAACTGAAAACTCAGAATCTATTTTCGTGCCAGTGAAGCATTTTCCTCCATTGTCCTTGTGCATGTGGAATCATATTTTTACTTTCTACTTCCACTCATTTGTTTTCTCTCCAGTGAGTTGATAGATTAGTTGTTATTGTTGTTAGGTGCCATCAAGTTGGGTTTGATTCAAAACAACCCTAAGTATAGCCAACAAAATACCAAATGACCCTGCACCGTCTTTGCAACCAACTAGAAAGCAATAGGAAACTAATTTTTAAAATATCCTGTAATAGGCTGAAAGGAACGGTCTTTAAAGAAGTGTTTTAAAATGTTCCCTTAGTCTAGAAGGGCAATTGAAAGAGACCTCCTTATGACATTGTAGCCCTTTGTCCTCAGTCCAGAATCAGGCTGGAGCCCTTTGTTGATGTTTGCCTCTCCCCACTGCAGTCAATAGCTGAGATTTACTCTCTTTTTGGTAATATAATAGATAAGGCCTTCTGATATTTTAGTGGCTCTTCCTAGCAGTGAATAGGAAGGAAGAACCTTAACTAGATAGAGGTAAGTTTTTTCTGATCACAAACTTTCCTATTTTCCTGTTTCCTTTACCTCTCTGCATGATGTGCTGAATAAAACAACTTTTTTTCCTTTATAGCTTTTCTTTTATTCTTTTTCCATATTTTTTATTATTTTCCTTCTTTTTTCTTTTCTTATCTAGCAAATTATTTTTCTCTTAAGTCAGTTCAGATCAAGGCCAGTCACAAATTATCACGAGACCCAAGAATACACTGTAAATAAACAACCTAGAATTCATTGAATACAGGCAGTCCTAAGTAGTCCTTTCTACTGGCCTTTAACTTGACTAACAGTTCTTGTTCTGAGTTGTCCGAAAGAGCTTTTAGGTGTCATACCTATGCAGAAGTTAGAGGAGTGACCACTGTATGATCTTCCAGAGATAGAGACCATGGGGAAGAGGCCTACAGCTCGTGCTCCATGATGACTACGGACTTAACCAGATGGATTCCTTCTTGAAGGCCAGTCTCTCTCACCTCCAGTCTTTTTAATACATATACTTCTACAATAGCCGTGTTTCTCTCCTAAAAGTGTTAAATAAACACGAGGCCTTCTCCATACCCTTGAGCTAACCTATACATATTTCCTTAATACTTCCCTTCCTGGCGACAGACTTAGGAAGTCTATGCCCCTATCTACTGTATGCCAGGATACCATAAATCTATTTTTCCCCCGTTCTAACCCCGTCTCCAAGATCCAGCAGTAGATGACAGAACCTGAACCAACATCCTCTTAATTTCAGCTCTACTTAAGCCTGTGTTTGCAGTTACTGTGTCTTTCCATCTCCTTCAGGGTCTTTCTTTCGCTGACTCTCCACATTTCCAAGCATGATGCCCTTTCCCATGGGCAAACCCCTCCTGATAAGGTGCCCAAAGTCCAAGAGACAAAATTCTCACCATCTTTCCTTTTAGGAAGCATTCTGACTCCACTGCCTCAAACCTAAAAAATCTTAGCGTTGTCAATTTAACAATAGGTTAAATAATTGGCTTGAGCTGAGATATGGACTTGGGTTGGCAGTGGGCTTTAGGATGGCTTGTACTGTTATCCTTTCCAGGCATACTTTCAGAACAAAAAGGGGCAAAAGTTACAGGGGCAAAAGCTGCACACCCTGTGGGTGGTACAATTGGTTAATGTGTGTGGTTGCCCGGGAAAAGGTTGGAGATTTGAGTTTACATGGATGAACCTTGGAAGACAGGCCTAGTGATCTAGTTCTTAAAGCATTTGTTATTGTTTTGCATTATTGAGTCAAAACAGACTTATTACTGACTCCTCAGTGGGTTGTCAGAGGCTGTAAATCACACAAGAAGAGACTGTCCATCTTTCACCAAAGGAGCCGCTGGTGGGTTTGAGTTGACACCTCATTTCCTTATCCACTAGGGTACCAGAGTTCTTTAGCGAGCACTGTTTTCCCTCTACATTAGAGTTGACTAAATAGCAATGGACTTAAATATATGAACAACTTCTCAGCTAGATGTCAGATTGCCAGCTATAGCAGAGATCTAAAACCAGCCCAAACCTGTAAAATCTGTGGGAAAGGCTGAAGGCTGCTGTGGAGTCCAAATAGGGCCACCCATTTCTGGTATCTCTCTTATTTTGCAGACTCATCATAATAAATATTAAAAAATGAAACAAACCCTCCTAGATCTCAGAGTCATAACAAATGTATATGGGTTTATCTGATTTCCCAAACTGCAACAAACCAGCTTCCAGAAGGCGGCCCAGCTGCTTGGGGCATCTGTGCTGAGTGTAGCAGGAAGTGGCTACGGCACCTCTCAGTTAACAGAGAAACCTTAAAAGGGCAAAACTGTGTTGTCAGAGACTACGTGTTTGGTGGAGGCAGTTAATAACAATGTTCCTGAGTTGTCAAGAGTGGGTTACATTATTTTCAAAGATCTAGTGTAGGTGGTTATGGAAAATTTCCCATGAAATGTAGTTAAAATTGTTCTGACATTTGAAGGAGATAAACCTCGGTTATTAGAGAAATTCACCTAGGCAAAATTAACATTTCCTAGTTCTGCTGGATAAGTGCTTATTTTTATATATGACAGACAAGATCTTGCTTGGAAGTTACAAAAGCTTTTCCTATAATTCCAAATGGGAGTATGTGAAAAAGTGCCTGTGAGGGCTAGAACACTTCTGCCACCAAGGACCTCAAGTTCAGACTCACCCCCAGTAAGGTTAACAACCATTCAGTGGGAGTCACTAACAATTCAAAGAAAACATCCATTAGACAACTACCTTCTTTTACACGGTGAATAAATATTCTGATAATTTCCATAATGCTCTTTCTGCCCACGTCTATCAGCTTGTTGTACTCTGGTGGCTTGCACAGTGCTATAATGCTGGAATCTGTGCCACCAGAATTTCAAATCTCAGCCGAGCCTATCACAGTGAACAGATTTCAGCAGAACTGCCAGACTAAGACAGACTCTGGAGAATGAGTTGGTGTTCTGCTTTTTAGCCAATGAAAAACCTCTATGGATCACAATAGAACAGTGTTTGCTATAGCACTGGACCATGAGTGTC
This sequence comes from Elephantulus edwardii, assembly GCF_000299155.1. Taxonomy (NCBI): domain Eukaryota; kingdom Metazoa; phylum Chordata; class Mammalia; order Macroscelidea; family Macroscelididae; genus Elephantulus; species Elephantulus edwardii. The sequence continues at coordinate 21,647,950 of NW_006399751.1, read as the reverse complement.
CTACGTTAAGACTCAAAGCTGTCGAGTTGATTCCAGCTCATAAAGAACGTGTAGGACAGAGAAGATGAACCCCCTAGATCAGAAGGCTCTCAAATGCACAGTGTCCGTGAAAATGGACTCATGATGCTAGTATCGGACTGGGCAATGTGTTGCCCTATTTTACATGGGGTGGTAATGACTCAGAGATGCCTACAAGGGAACGAAAACATTAACATGCTTTTATAAATTGTGCAATTACATGGCATTGTAGCTTCTGTGTACTTTTGTTAAAAACAGTGGAAACATTTAAAATACACCATCTTTTTTATTTATACCTCTGATTTGACATTTCTTCAGGTTTTATAGTCCACCAGGAGCCTCAGAACGAAAGCTGCCTGCACCTCCATCATCCTTAAAGTGCTCTGTGCATGGCCTCATGTTCCTGTGAGCAGTCCTCTCTGGATTGCACTTGCACCTTTGACCACCTCCTGTCTCATATCATAGTTATTTATGACACTGTTTTATGTCTTACCAGATTGTGAACTTCATCCCCAATGGTCACCCCCCACTGTAAATGTTAGCTCCTATGTCGGGTCCTGGAGTACCCTATTGCTATCATTCCTCTGTCAAGATGAAAGCCTAACTATACTTTTTTTCTTTTCCTACTTGTTTTACCACTTGAGCCTTCCATAGTGATTATAACAGCTGGCTTCCAAGGTAATCCTTAGAACTCTTATTTATGCTCAAAGGAAGAATACCCAGAATGCCTTGCTAGAGAGCCTTTGTACAGCTCCCAGCAGCACTGAGCTGGTAAATGTTTAACCATGCATTCTGCGGTGGGGTGAACAAGAGGAGTTTGCTGTTTCTAGACTTCACTCGACTGGAGTTAGGAGGTGAGGGCACACAGTTGGCTCTGAATAGCTGATGAGATTTCAGAAGACTGCAGTATATCACTGACCCACAACTTGAGGAAGCGAGCAATGCTATTTTAAAGGAAGAGATGAAAAGCCAATTGAACACTTCCTTCCCCTGCACAAGGCAAGCCATGGTACATATTTAAAGTCATGCTTCCCTTTATAGAGTTGTTTCTTCCCTGATCTCTTTAACTAACTGCACACGAGCTTTAGAAATAGTTCTAAGTTCATAAACAGTAAGTCATAAAATGGATCTACCCTAGCTGAGGAACTAGCAGAGTTCTAGTGGCATAGTGCATATAGAGTGGCGTTGCTAACCCAAAGGCACACCTCTCTAGTGGTTCGAATCCACCAGCACTTCTTGGGAGAAAGATGGGCAATCTCATCCCTTGCAATTAACAAGTCAGCTATGAATTGGTTCTCACTTGACAGCAACGAGTAAGTTAAAAACTCAGAATGGAAACTGTGTGCAGGATGACTGAGGTTGAAATCACTAACATTCCAAATGCGTTTTCTTCAAGTGTTTGTTCAACTTCCGCCTCCTTTGCATGCACACATCTAGAATAACTCAGCAATGTTTATCACACAGAGGCTTTTGCATTGACACCACAGCATTCTACCACCTTTCTCCTACAATTCAAGGATTTTGTTTTCCCTTTTCTCAATATGATGCTTTCTTTACAATGGATACTCAACAAACATTGAGTGAAATGAGCTTTTATTTCATATGCTGTTGTTGGCAGGTGCTATCAAGTCAACTACAAGTCATAGCAATCCTGTGAACAACAGATCTGAAACTTGCCCTATGCTGTGGCATCCTCATCACTTCTGACATATTCAAGTCCATTGCTACTGTCTCTGTGCCAATTCTTGAGGGTCTTACTTCCTTTCACTAATCCTTCACCTTTTCAAGTATAATGTCTTTTTCCAAGGACTAGTCCCTCCTAACAATGTACCCTCAGTGTGTGAAAGGAAGTTTCACCATTCTTTCCTCTAAGAAGGACCCTGGTTGTACATTACACAGGTCATGTTTGTTTGCTCTCATGGCTGTCTCTGGATATTCAGAACTCTTCTCCAACACCACAGTTGAAAGGCATCAATTCTTCTGTCATCCTTATTCATTGTCTAACTTACAAATATAGAGGAAGTAATTTAAAATATTGTGGCATAGATCAATTCACTTTATATTTTAAATTGTTATAGTTGCTTTTTAACATCTTGAATAGGTCCTTTATAGCAGATTTTCTAAGCATGCAGCATGTCTTTTGATATCGTGACTGCTAGTACCAAGGCTGTTGATTATAAATCCAATCAAGAAGAAATCTTTGACAACTTCAATCTTCTCTCCATCTATTATGACATTGCCTTTGGGTCCAGGGGTGAGAGTTTTTGTGATGTTGAGATGTAATCCATATTGAAGGCGTAGTCTTTGAAGTTTTTCAGCAAGCACTTCAAGTCCTCCTCATTTTCAGCAAGCAAGGTTGTTAATCAGCATAACACAGGTTGTTAATGAGTCTTCCTTCAATCCTGATGCCACATTCTTCTTCATATAGTCTAGTCTCTTGAATTATTTGCTCAGCATACAGACTGAATAGGTATGGAGAAAAGATACAGTCCTGATGCACACTATTCTTGATTTTAAACCAGGCAGTTTATTTCATGTACTGTATGAGAAAATCCTTTCCTTTGTTTCACAATAGGTGCTCATAACTACTTATTAAAACTTGCACAAATAAACAAAGCATCTCATATCTTAAAGAAACACTTGATTTCAGAAGAACTGGTTTTCCTACTTAGGACAGTAAAGGCTGGACAATGAAGGTGTTTGCCTCTTGTATATACGCCTTCCTTGCTATAACACGTGGTGTTGTGGAAGAGCACTGAACATCCCATAGATAGCCAAGAGAAGAGATATGTTTTGAAGAGGAGCCAGAGTACTCTTTGGAGGCAAAAATGATGAGGCTTAACCTCACATATTTTGAGCATGTTGCTAGGAAGGGCTATTCCTTGGAGAGGAACATGATGCTGGGAAAGGTGGAATGTCAGCTAAGGTGAGGAAGTCCCTCAACCAGGTGGATTGATGTGGTGACTGCTGCAATGGGCTCTTGTGTGTTAGGAAGTGTGAGGATGGCACAGGATAGAATAGGGTTTAGATCTTTTGTTCATGGGGTCACTATGAGGTTATATTCGACTTGATGCACCTAACAACAACAGCCTTGATTCACTGTTGGTGGGAATGTAAAATGGTGCAAGCACTATGGAAGGTAGTATGGCATGTTTTCAAAAAGTTGTAAACACTCTCTGGTCCTTCCCTTGAGTCCTTGGCCTTACATCCAGTGCAAGGACTTAACACAAACCACTGAGCTGATTGGTAGCATCATTATAGATGATGAAGAGACTGAGATTGTTGATGGCTTTAGTTTGCTTCGCTCCGCAATCAACACTTTTGGTACTAGCAGCCAGGAAATTAAAAGATTAATTGCATTGGGAAAGATCGCTGACACAGATGTCTACAAAGTACTGAAGAGCAACGCTGTCAGTCTGGAGACTGGGGTGCGTCTGTTACAGGTCATGGTCTTTGCAGTTACTTGCTATGCATCAGAGAGCTGGACAATCACTGAGAGTGATAGAATTGATGCCTTTGAGCTGTGATGCTGGAGAGGAGCATTGGATATACCGTGGACTTCCGGAAGAACAAACAGGCTACAACAGTTCCATGATGCATCTTCAAGGATATGTACATGTATGGCTAAGCACAATTGATAACAGTGCATCTAAATTCCAAAATCAATCTCCATAATAGTCTATGTGTTTCCTATTGCCAAAGGGGCCCTTTAGAGTAGTGAGAGAAGATCTTCACCCTGAAACCTACAGTGTCCCTTTTCAGCAGGAAGTAGCTAAGAGAATATGCCGGCCCCTTTTCCTTATGAATCAGGGTGAAATCTCTCTCAGGGAGGAGTGATAGGGAATGGCAAAGGACACACTGACAAAGGAGGTTAATCCGAACTGGCTTTGACAAGCACTGTGACAATGGGACAATTAAAACAGACTTTCAAGGGGAATAAAAAAAAGAGAAAAACGAACTGGGAGCGGGGATAGAGAAAATAGTGTAACAATGAATGAATGGAAATCCAAAATCTCTGTAAATGTTCATTAAAATTAAGAAATTTAAAAAAAAAAGTTGTAAACAGAAATACTGTTTGACCCAGCAATTCCACTACAAGGAATATAACCTAAAGAAACCAGAGCTGCCACCCAAACATATATAGATATATATATGCAAACCCATGTTTATTGCTGTGTTATTCACAATAGCAAAGAGCTGAAAGCAACCCAAGTGCCCATCAAAAAGGAATATATAGAACAATTATGGTATATTCACATAATGGAATACTACACAGCATTGAAAAACAAGGAACTCATAAAATATTACACAACATGGGTAATACTGTAGGATATTATGCTGAGTGAAATATCTATCACAAAAAGACAAATACTGCATAATGCCACTGTTATAAAAGAGGATTGACATGGGGGTTGGGGGAAAACTAAGAAAAAAGGGATAAATAATGTACACTGCATTGAAACAGATGAGGGAAAGAACTGCTTAAAAGGAATGTATGATTAGGTATTATTTGTATGATAACTGTCCAGAATTGTACTACAATAAAAGAATTTTGGTTTTTTCCAAAGAGAAAAGTGAACGGGGTAGGGGTGGCGGTTAGGGAGGAAAATGTGGTATAATGGATAAATGGAAATCCAAGTTCTCTATGAACTTTAATTAAAATCTCATTTTTTTTTAAAGGAAGATATGATTGTTGTGGTGGTGGTTGTTAGGTGCCATCAAGTCGAGTACGACTCATAGTGACCCAGTCCTGCCTTGCACCATATTCACACTTCCTGACACACAAGAGTCCATTGCAGCAGTCACTGTATCAGTCCACCTGGTTGATGGTCTTCTACTCCTTTGCTGACCTTCCACCCTTCCTAGCATCATGTCCCTCTCCAAGGAATAGTTCCTCATAACATCATGCTTAAATTATGAGAGGCAAAGCCTCATCATTCTTGCCTGCAATGGCAGAAGAATCGATGCCTTTGAGTTGTAGTGCTCGAGAAGAGTATTGAACACATCATGGGCTAGATGTGTTGGAGTAGTGAGACTGGCTCAGGATAGGGCAGAGTTCAGAGCTATTGCACATAGGGTCGTTAGGAGTCGCAGGCAACTCGACTCACAGAACAACAACACGTAAGCGTAAATTACTTAACATGTACAATTCATTTCGTGAAATAGGACATCGTTCAAACACCCACTTCCAGTTGCCCTTCCCACCACTATTGCTGTTGAAACTGCTGAGGAATAGGTAGCTGCAGCTGAAAAACGCAGCCAGGGAGGTGGAACAAAAGGAACTGAGCTCCTCTCTTTGAAAAGCAAAAGATAAACTTCTTTGTTGGTATACATCTGGGGGGAGGGGATTAAAGAAAAAAGGGCAACAATGAATAAATGAAAATCCAAAATCTCTGTAAATGTTCATTAAAATTAATATTTTTATTTATTCATCCATTCATTCATTCATTCATTCATTTATTTTTAGGAAAAAAAAAAAGGAACTGAGCAAGCCCTGAGCAGAGTGCCCTCTGGTCCACCCAGTGCTCCGTTTGCCTGAGTGTCAGAAGACGCCTGGGCCCAACAGCACCATCCTGTTCACGATACAAAGCCCGGGAACCCATGCTCAGAGCCATGTCCTCTGCCCCAGGGCACGTATCCCTCCCCAAGTCCTGCACTCCTGCAACGCCTGGGGTTGCAGATCTCTAAAACCATTGTTGTTGTTATGTGTCGTCAAGTCAGAACCGACTAAGAGCTGATCCTCCAGTGGGTTTTTAGAAGCTATAAATCGCCCGGCAAAAGATTGCCAATCTTTTTCCACAGAGTAGTTGATTCCAAATGCCTGTTTTTGGGGTGGCAGGACAAACCATTACGCACTAAAACACCAAAGCCACCTCTGAAACCGTTGTGGTGGTGGTGGTGGTGGTGGTGTGTGGTCAAGCAGAAAACGACTCATAGTAACCCTCCAGTAGGTTTTCAAAGGCACTAAATCACATGGGAGTTGATTGCCCATCTTTCTCTCGGGGAGCACCTGGTGGATTCAAACCATGCATCTTTGCATCCATCGGCAGTGTACTTTCTTACCACGAAGCCAACATTTAGGAAGAAATAAAAAGGAGAGCGACTTTCCCCACACACGTGTTTACGGTGTTAGAGATGTATATGCTGTCCGTGTGTGAATGAATGTTATGGGGTGTGTGTGTGTAGAAAAACCAGTAACTATAGTTAGGATTTAGAGAAGGAAACACTCATGCACTGAGGAAGGAATAAATAGCACAACCACTTTGAAAAACTATTTGACAGTTTCTTAAATTGTTACACTATTTGCTGTATGACTCAGAAATTCCACTCCTAGGGATCTGCCCAAGAAAAGTAAAAGCATGTGCTCATACAAAGACATGTAATATTTCTTTTTTAAAAAAATAATTTTAATGAACATTTATAGAGATTTTGGATTTCCATTCATTCATTGCTGCACTTCTCTCCCCGCCCAGCCCTCTCTCCCCAGCGCCCCACCCCCCAGTTCCCTGCTCTCTGAAAAGTAAAAGAAACACTCCCTCCCTGGTACACAATCGCCCCCCACCTCCTCGCACCCCTCCCACCGACTCAAGTACATTCCACTATGCAACCTTAATTGTGGACTCTTGTGATAACCATAATACCCTATCATACTTCGCTTTTAAATTATTCTCTCCCTCATCTGTTTCAGTGCAATATACACAATTTATCCAGTTTTTCTCAGTCTTACCACAACCCTGATATCAGTCCCATTTTACAGCAGTGGCACCATGCAATATTTGTCCTTGGGTGTTTAACCATTGTTTCTCCTGAATTCCTGTTTCACATTTTAAGAGATTTAAAAACAATAAAACCACAAAAAAAGTACTTGATAGCTAAATATATTGTGTGATTCTATACATTCCTCCACACTGAAAGGGAGAAAGGGACATTATAAGATACTACTGTGTGAAGTGGTAAAATAGAAGCAAAGATAATGTTGTTGTTGTTGTTGTTATGTGCCATCGAGTCGCCTGCGACTCATAGCGACCCTATGTACAACAGCCCTAAACTCCACTCTGTCCTGTGCCA
>NW_006399751.1:21631072-21639944 GCF_000299155.1 Elephantulus edwardii | reverse complement strand
TGCATAGTCAATGAAACACAGATAGACATTCCTCTGGTATTCCCTGCTTTCAGCCAAGATCCATCTAACATCAGCTACAATATCTCTAGTACCACGGCCCCTTCTGAAACCAGCCTGGACTTCTGGTAGTTCTCTGTTGTTGTGCTGTTCCAGTCGTTTTTAGGTTATATAAAAAGTATTGTATCAATGTTAAAGGTAATTAAGAGAAAGATGGGAAGTCTCCAGTGTGACTTACAGCCTCTGAAAACCCACTAAGGATCAGTCATGGGTCAGTTCTGATTTGGTGTATACAACAACTATATTGAAGCAATTTAAGAGAATGTCTTTATTCCCAGAATTGTGTCTATCTTATATACAATTTTTAGGAACTTAAAAAAGATTGTGTTTAGTTTATAAGTTATTTTATTGTTGTTTTGTACCATTGAGTAGCTTATGATTCATAGTAACTCTATATACAACAGCTCTGATCCAACTCTATTCTAAACCAATTTCATTTTCTCCAATACACCTAACCCTCATTACTCAAGTCACTGAGTCAGTCCATCTTATCCAGGGTCTCCCTCTCTTGCACTGTCCCTCAACCCTTTCAAGTATAAGGTCCTACTTCAAAGACTGGTCCCTCCTGGGAACATGCCCAAGTGAAATAGAGCTTCAAAATCCTTGCCTCCAAGGAGCAGCCTGGTTTAACCTTCTTATTGAAAGACCTGTTTGTTCTCTTGGTGGTCCATGGTATGTTCAATACTCTTCTACAGCACCACAGCTCAAAAGCGTCAATTCAAATCATGCTCAACAAAATCCACAAATCCATTGCTGGATTTTTCATTGTTGTTGTTATGTACAGTTGACTATGGCGATTTGATGTTTGGCCACTCAATGAACAATGGCTCTGTACCTGGCCCTATTCTGAGCCAATCTCACTATCTCTGACACACCTGATCCTATTATTACAGTCACTGTGTCAATACATCTCATCTAGAGTCTTCCTTCTCTGCCCTGACCCTCTAAACTTTTCAAGCATAATGTTCTTCTCCTGGAATTGACCCCTTCTGGCAATATGCACTAAGTATATCAGACAGAGCTTCAGAATCCTTGTTTCCAAGAAGCAAACTTTCTTCACCCTCTCCAGGACAGAACTTTTTTGTTCTTTTGACAATCTGTTCAATATTCTTTATATGTTCAGTATTCTTCTCCAGCACCACAATTCAAAGACATTAATTCTGCAAGCCTTAGTCATTGTCCAGCTCTCAAATGCATAACAACCAATTGAGAAGACTGGATGAGGCACACCTTAGTCTCTAGTCTGACATCTTTGCTCTTTAGCACTTTGAAGAAAAAACCTTTGACTGCAGATTTTCCCAGTGCAACTTGTCTTTTGATTTCCTGACTGCTGATGCCAAGAGTGCTGATTGTGGATCCAAATAAGACAAAATTGTTAACAAAATTGTCAATTTTTTTTCTCCATCTATCATTATGCTGCATGTTGCCAGCTTTTAGAATCTTTCTTTTCTTTTCTTTTTGAATCTTTATTTTCTTGATGTTGAGATGCTATTCATATTTGAAGGATTCAGTCTTTGATCTTCCATAGCAAATGCTCAAGTCCTCCTCAGTTTCAACAAGCATGGTTGTGTCATCTACATAAAGCGGGTTGTTAAACAGTCTTTCTCCAATCCTAATATATATTCTTCTTCAGAAAATACAGCCTCTTGAATGATCTGTTCAGTACATAGATCTAAAAGGTATAGAGAAAGGATACATCCCTGACATATTCCTTTCTTCATTCTGAGCCATGCAGTGTTCCCTTTCTCTGTTTGAACAACAGCCTAGGTATAGGTGCCTCATGATCACAATCAAGTGTTCTAGAATTCCTATTCTTCTCAATGTTAGACACAATTTGTTGTCATCCACACACTCCAAAGCCTTTGCATTGTTGATAAACACAAATAGACATCCTTCTGATACTCTGTTTTTAGGGAAGATCCATCTGACATCAGTAGTTGTATCCTTAGTGCAATGGCCTCTTCTAAACACAACTTGTATCTCTGGTAGGTCTCTGTCGATCCACTGTTCAAGTCGTTTTTTGATAATCTTTAGCAGCTTTGTCTGTATGTGATATTAGTGATATTGTTTGATTATTACCACATTCTTTTGGGTCACTTTTTTTGAGAATGGGAATAAGTATGGATTTCTTCCAGTCAGTTGGCCAGGTAGCTGTCCTCCAGATATCTTGCACCTGTTTGTAGAATAATGTCAATTTGTATACTGTCAATTCCTGGGGCCTAATTTCCCCCCTCCCCCCCAATGACTTCAGAACAGCTTGAACGTCTTCCTTTATCACCATTAGTTCTTGATCATATGCTACTTACAGAAATGGTTCTGTGTCAGCCAATTCTTTTCGGTACAGCCAATTCTTTTTAATTCTTTTTCATTAACTGTAGTAAAAGTAATCATTTCATCTGTAGTGAAGACCCTGTGTCTGCCTTCTAATAGCTGACTTTGCGAGAATGCTTCTGTGAAATAGTGAGTACTCCCACCCGTAGGTACTCTCGTGATCACACACACGCTATGAAATTGTGTAGGTTATTGTATTCTCTTTATCCTAGAAGATGAATAGATCCTTTGCTGAACTGCATCAATTCTTACCTTGAAAGATGAGATCAATTTATGGAAATATACCACCTCAGAGCAACTGGTGAGTTCAAACTGCTGACTTTTTAAATCCTTGTTCTTTACTACACTACCACCCTTTGTTACACTAACACAGCCTACATAAGAACTGATTTATCCAGAAAAATCTTAAATACTGTTAGGAACGAATCTTGTTATACCCTAAATACTGACTATACTTAGAAAATAAGGGAGATGTCTCAGTGGTAAATGATTAATCAGCTTACTAAGCAAAAAGGTTGACCATTTGAGTACATTTGCAGTTTCCTTGAAGAAAGGCCTGACAACCTACTTCCAAAAATCCTATAGAGCACCTTTCTACTCTGACACATGTGGGGTTGCCATGTAAGTGTCTCCAGGACAACCAGTTAGAGAACAGTGAGCCTGAGAATGTAATCTGGGAGGCTTCATTTACTTGTCGCAATAGCTCAAGGGAATATTGCACCTTGGCAGGCTGGTTCCTTTGCTATGTGGCTCCACTTACATTCTTTGCTTTCGTATCCTGTGAGTCCCTTGTGTGTACTTGATGTACTCTCCCATTTCCTGGAAATGTCCTAAACACAGTAGGTACTCACTACATATTTTTTGAATGAGTGACTTAAACAGCAAGTTACTCATCCTCACTATAAGCACAAATGAAGGTTTTGGGAGCAGGGCTATTCCCACCACACAAAACAGAAGCTCCCTTGAGTATCTTGATTCTTACCCTTCTGTTTTTGTATCAGAAGGCTGCCAAAAATGCTTGGGACCTGAACACATTGGCAAACTCACCACAGAAGAAGGAGAGAGAGGTCTTTTTAGAAGAAGATGACTTAAACTATTTAGCAAAATAATAAAAAATAAAGCAGAAAACTAACATTATCTTCTTATCTCTCTGTGGAATTAATTGGCAACAACAGCTTGGAGAATTAGCTAGAAAATTTAGGGTCAGTGAGTTTATGTGAATGAAGGAGGAAGAACTAAAAAAAAAAAGGTAAGGATAATGGAGTAATACATGTACAACTTTTGGATTGGTATGTCTTTTTCTGTTTATATTCTTGGGAGAGAGAATCTAAAATACTTTGCTCTGTGTAAATGTTTGTGTCCTGGACCAAGATCCATGAACATTTTTTAAAAGAATCCCTTTTATCCCAAGCATGTATCTCCACAGCTGTCTTTTCTGAGTCCATGATTTTTTTAATATACCTTTTCCTCTCCCAAATGTTTTCACCCTTCTTGCTTACTTAGCCTGCCCCATTGCCATTTCCCATGCCAACTGTGCTAACTTTATCTGTTCCTTCCTCTCTCTGGGAATCTTTCAGAACATCTCTTCATATCTCATACAGAAATGAACATTTATCTACTAGGACTGAGTAAGCAATCCATTTGGATTAGTTTCAGAATATTAGGCAAAGGAAACAACTCTTTTGTTTAGTTTGACTGAATAATCACATCATTGTTGTTGTTTACTGTCAAGTAGAAACCAACCCATAGCTGACCCTCCAGTGGGTTTTCAGAGGCAGTTAAGTGCACCGGCTAATGGCCTCAAAATGTGTGCCTTCGGGTTTTCAGCACAGCTTCTAACCACTAGGCCACTAGGGCTCCCTAATTACATCATTAGTTAGCAATAATGGGGTCATGTTAATATTGCATGCAACAAAACACATGATGGTGATAATTTTTTAAAATGGCTGGAGAATATGATGCTGGAAATTCAAGCTGGATTCAGAAAAAGGTCTCGATATGTCATTGCTTATGTCAGATGGATCTTCCATGAAGGCAAACAATAAATTAAAACAAACAAACAAACAAAAACACCAACAACCATGCTAATTTGTATTTTATTGGCCATGCAAAGGTTTTGACTTTGGGTTTTATAATAGGTGACAAATAACATTGAGCAGGATGTGTTTTCTTGAACACTTAATTGTGCTTATGTGAAGTCTGTACATAAGCCAATAATAGTAGTTCAAACAAAGAAAGGGATACTGCATAGTTTAAAATCAAGAAAGATGTATGTCAGTATTGTATCCTTTCTCTATACATATTTAATCTATGTTGTTGTTATGTGCCGTCGAGTTGCCTGTGACTCATAGCAACCCTATTACAACAACCCTAAACTCTGCCCTATCCCGTGCCAATCTCACCATCTCCGACACACTTGCCCCCATTATTACCCCAGTCACTGAATCAATTTGAGAAGCTGGACTTAATGAAAAGGAATATAACATTAGGTTTGGGTAACAACTCATCAATAACCTAATATATATAGACAATATGACTTTTCTTGCTTAAAGTGAAGAGGATTTGGAGAACTTATTGAAGTTAAAAGACTACAGGCTTTAATTTGGATTACATCTCCATATCAAGAAAAAAAATAATCCTTAAAGCTGGACCAATAGGCACCACCATGATAGATGGAGAAAAGCTTGATGTCCCCAAGGATTTGATTTTACTGGAATCCACAATTAATACCTATGGAAATAGCAAGAATTAAAGGACATATTGCATTGAGCAAATTAGTTGTCAAGGACTGCTTCTTTGCTTTTTTTTCTTTTTTTTTTTATTATTATTTTTGTGTGTCTGTGTCTGTGTACTGTCAGATCAGATCTGACTGGTACAGGAGGAGATTGTCCCTCCTTTCCCGGCAGAGCATCTGGTGGATTCGAACCATGCGTCTCTGGGATTGCAGTGCAGCTTCTTGCCACTAGGCCACCAAGGACTGCTTCTGAGGCTGTGGGCTTCCAGGGTCACTGAGGTATCACCAGATAGCTGGGTGAAAACTTACCCTTTGACTGGATAGCTTTTGGAGAGATCATATCCTAAAACCGGAAGACTTTGCTAATTCCCTGAAATTCTGGAATGAGGTTCTTACTTCCAGGCCAGCTGTTCTACTGGAGGCAGTGAGAATGGATTATGTATGCTCAAAATGTAAAAGGTTGAGAGAAGAGAAAAGGATGAGGACAAAACAAATCAGCCAAACTGGAAGACTATGGTCAGACTGACTAAATTCTGCATCCCAAAGCCATTACTAGAGTGTTTGGATCCCTAGGTAATACTTCCTTCTCTTAGTCGAAATTATTGAGGAGCAATGATGTCAGTTTCAGGTCTAAATTGTGCCTGATTCAGGCCATGGTCTTTTCAGGCACTTGCTATGCATCTGAGAGCTGGGCAATGAATAATGACAACAGAATAATTGACATCTTTAAGCTCTGGTTTTGGAGATTAGTACTGAACATCCCATGGACTGCCAAAAGAACAAACAGATTATGTCTTGGAGAAGGTGCAGTCAGAGTGCTCTTTGGAAGCAAGGATGATTAGGCTTTGTCTCATATACTTTGGGCATATTGCTAGGAGAGGTTATTCCTTGGAGAGGAACATGATGCTTGGGAAGGTGAAGGGATGATGAAGGAGAAGACGACCCTCAACGAGGTGAACCAGGTGTGTTCACATGGTGACTGTGGCAATGGGTTTAAGTGTGCCGGAGATTGTGAGGATGGCACAGGATAGAACAGTGTTCAGATCAGTTATTCACAGGGTTGCTATCAGTCGTACTTGACAAAATTTAACAACATTCTCTACAAACTCTAAAATAGGGCTCAGTTCTGACTTGAGGATTCTATCTCTTTGGGGACTTTTGAGGAAAGAGAACATGAGAGCACTGTGTGTTTCAAGTAAGAACAAGGCCCTTTATCGGCCCCTTTTTCTCTAAAAGGACTTGTGAATAAAAGTAGGCCCGGAGAAGGAAGTTGTGGGCCCTCTTTCCCTTTCCCGACTAGAGCTCATGTAAGCCCACTTGTGTCTCGTTGGTTTCTAATTACTTAAGAGTTTTTCTCTATTCCTGTCCTGTGAAAAAGTTGATGTATTAGTAAAAAATAAATACATACTCTGGTGTTTGCATTTTTGGTTTTTTGGTGGTGGTGGTTTGGTTTTTTTTTTGTTTGTTTTTTGTGGTTTTTTTTTAGGGAAAGTTTATGGCTTCTTTTTTGTTATCTCATTTTTGTCTGGTCTTTTCTAAGGCAGACCATATTTTCCAAGGCATCTAAATTCTAAGTGTACATTTCTGAGATTACATTTGTTGTAATGCACTTCTTAACACATATTAGAATAACACTTAAAAAAAAAAGAATAACACTTTGATACTCAGTCTTGCCTAAGCATGTTTTAAGAACTTCCAATTACTGAGTCAAAAAGATAGTCAACACCTACATATTGTTAATATTGACAGCAACAACAAGATGCAAAACAGCTTTCCAACACAGGTGCTCTTCGTGAATTTGTTTCTCCTGTCTGTGTTGAGACCAAATCATGTTTAAATATAAAAAAAAAATAATCGTTGTGAATTAAATGGTTTTCATGTTTTTCTATTATATTAAAGTTATATCAATCACTAAAACCATTCAAAGCAAATTTGGCACTACATTATTTTAGCACTGAACTGTTTGCAAACGTTGTTTATCATACATACATTTTCAACATCATGTTCAAATAGTCCACTCTGATGTTGATAATCAGTACAAGGATTTATACTTACTAAACGCTAGCAGTCAGTGAAGAAGTCTCTTATGATGTATTACTTTTTAAATTTTTTCAGATTTTTTTAAATTTTATAACCTATATGGCTAAATTCTTTTTTTAAAAAAATATTTTTATTGTAATGAAAGTTTAGAGAGACTTTGGATATCCATTCATTCATTGTTGTACACTTTCCTCCCTGTCCACCCCTCTGTTCTAGTTTGATTTTCTCTTTGAAAAGTAAAAAAAAAAGGAAAATTCTTTCATTGTTGTACAACCCTCCCCCCATCCCCAATCCACTCCACTATGCAGCTTTCATTCTAGACTCTTTGTATTACTTTTTTAAAAAGGGAGTTAACTTGGAATTGTCTTCAGGGATTTAAAAATATTTTCCTTTTTTCTTTGTCCTTCTGGGAGCTTTTGTTTCCCAGAATATAAAACTCTGTTTACTAGTGGCTGTTTCATTTTTACCTAAATAGGAAATAGCTACTTTTCAAGTTTGATTCTACTGTAGCAAATATATTTGAGTAGTTGAAATTAAATAAAATGACTGAAGCTGGTAAAATTGATAAAATTGACATTAGAATTAGGATGTTAACACAAAAATCTCTATTTGAAAATTAGTATAGTTAAAAAGATTATCTGTAGTATATAATTTTGTCTTTTTAAAATCTGAGACAGTCAAACGAAATAGTACTTTATAAGGCCAACATACTAAGTTGATTCTGACTCATAGTGGCCCCATAGGGCCGAGACAACAATGTCCATAGGATTCCCAAGTTTGTAAATCTTTATGGAAGAAGATTGCCTCACCTGTCTCACATAGAGTGAACTGTATGATTCTCCCACACAGTGACTGGTAACTCCCTATAAATTAGGTCACCAGAGGGCCCATCAGACAATATATGGGTCATTCTGGTAGCCTTGTGTTAAGAAGCTACACTGTAATCCTGAAGACATGAGGTTCAAATCCACCAGCTGCTCCATCGGAGAAGAATGGGCAATCTCTTCCCAAGTGATTAACTGCCTCTGAAAACCCTCTGGAGGGTCAGCGATGGGTGATGGGTCTGTTCTGACTCAATGGTGCACCACAACAACTAATCTCGTAGAGATTAGCAAGAGTTGCATTCTATAGGTCAGTCAAATTCACACCAGGAGCTGACCAAACTCTTCTTTCCTTTAATCTAGGGGCTCAGCTGGGATATTATTCTCTGGTTGTAAGTAAATGAGATAATTAGGTTTGCTTTTAGTTTGAGAATAGAAGACAGTATGACCTAACTTAAAACTAAAGGAACTGTGACATTGTGGGGGGGAGAAAAATCTATCCTTCAAGATGCTGAGCTGCCAGAGAAGTCATGAAAGGAAATAAATGTTAGAGGATTTTTGTGGGTTTTATTACCGTCATGCCTCTTTTACATTAGTGGGTTGGAGAAGTGAGGGACAGACTTGTGTTTTCTGAATGGTTAGGAATCAAAGATTCCTTGGAGAGGTGAGAGGGTTTTGGTTTTTTTGGTTTGGGTGTTGTTGGGGTTTGGTTTTTTGGTGTTTTTTTTTTTATAAGGAATCTTTTTGTACCACATCAACATTCCTAAGATCCCATGCATTCTGATATGTAATTTCAAGATCTTTTTGGCTCTAATGATCTCAGCCAGGCTCTACTTGTGCTAGAAAAGTTTTAGAGTATATTCTTTTTTAAAAATTTTATTATTTTTAA
>NW_006399751.1:21614346-21630521 GCF_000299155.1 Elephantulus edwardii | reverse complement strand
GATGTCAGTTATGGTCTCTTTGGGATATATTCCCAGTAGTGGAATTGCTGGGTCAAATGGTATCTCTATTTGCAACTTTTTGAGAAAGCGCCATACCGCCTTCCACAGTGGTTGCACCTAGAGTATATTCTTAAAAACACCATTTCAAAGGAAAATCCCACCTGTGTAGACCCAGCATATTAATGCACTGGAAAATAGCCCTAGAATCTACTCCTAGTTCTGAAATTTACTTCCTCCAGAAGGAAGTGACTGATTTGCTCCTTAGTTTTTCTGGGTTTCTGCTTATCTATCTTCCTAACATACTCCTTAAGGACCAGGCACCTGTGGGCACCAAAAAGAAATATTATTCCTTTGTTAAGAAACTTGAAATTTTAGGGGACACGCAGAAAACCCGAAAAATCCACAAAGATAATAGTATTTTGATAAGTAAAATACTGGACATGTGTACAAGGGAGAACGGATATCAAAACACACTTGGAGAGGAGGAACAGCGTTCAAGAAGAAATGTTTTCTTCAAATTCTTGAAGTCTAAAAAATAGAGAACTTCATTGGTTGTTCTATAAGAGAAATCCTATGTCTACATTCTGTGTTCATTGAGTAACTCTTCCCTTGAGCTCCCCACATAGAGAAAAGCTTTCTGGGTCAACAAGAAAGAAGCAAATACATAAGCAAATCTGTTTAATTTACCTAAGGCTGCTTACACATCAGAGTTGTTTAGATCTTAAGACTTCCTTCTTAATATACTGTAAGGAGAAAATATTGATTCATACGATCTTCCTATCACCTGGTGCATTTGCCTCTTCACAAGTCATCGTTATCTGGCCTTCAAGAAAAGCCACAGCCACCTCCAAGCCTTCCTTCTCAACAGCTGCTTCCTCTAAGCATTTCTTCACAGTAAACTACGTGGCCTTTAACTTTAGGTCGAACCATTCAAGTACTGTAATGTTCACATAGAAGCAATCACCACACATTGTCTCTAAATTTGGGTCTACGAAATGCCAGAGTTGTTTTTCACAACATATCTCTGGCTACCATTTGATTTTCTTGTAAAATAACATATTATTATAAAACTGTACTGTTCCAAATCTGAACTTAGACAAACGTGCAAACTCAGAAGAAATGGGTGGGTTGTTTTTTTTTTAAATTATAAGCTGATAAATAATTTCAACTCCTAGTATACATCGTTGGCTCCATTCCCAGTGTTGATGTGGCTCTTCTGTTTCCTAAAAGAGTTCCAATATGTTCCAGATAAATTGCTAATTATATCAATTGCTGTTGAGTTGATTGTGACTTCCCCTGACCCTATGGAGCCTCAGGACAGAGTAAAACATCCAACCTCTTTTAGAAGCAGCCCAGGGCTCAATTGCTGGCACCACTCAGGAAGTCTCAATGTTACTTCTTGTTGTTGTTGTTATGTGCTGGTTCATTGACCTCCTGAGGCTTTTCAGAGGGTGGAAAATGCATGAGAGGATATTGCTTATCTTTCTTTTACAGAGCAGCTGGGGGATTTGAACCACCTACCTTTGCGTTGGCGGTACACCTTCTTACCCACTAGGCCACCAATTGTTGTTTTTGTTGTAGGCCACCAGAGCTCTCTAATATTAATGATTTCAACCTAATTACAAAACTTCTATTCCCCTGTCAGTGATTGCCTTAAATGTACAGTTCTTGCCAATGTTAAGGAAGTCCACTGGGGATCTTCTGGGAAAAGTTTTCTTCTAAAAGAAACCCCCCCCCCCAAAAAAAAAAAAAAACAAAACCCATAGAAAGCTCTTTTCTCTTTCTTAGAACATGGTTGGGTCTGGATGTGCTTCTGGAAAATGATGGCAGCCATAGTGCCATCAGCTGTACAATTCTGAAGTCAGACATAGAAGAAGGAAAAACTGGTAGAATCACCTAGAAGTGAAGTCTTGAAACACCATGTCCGTGCCCCACTCCTCCTTGAGCCTAATTGGCAAATCTTGTTGTTTAAGCCAGAATGAGTCAGGATTTTAAATTCTTAGCAGCCGAAGGCATTCTGCCTGATAGCCAACAATGCGCTACTGTAACACTTTGCTCAG
Source organism: Elephantulus edwardii (assembly GCF_000299155.1). Taxonomy (NCBI): domain Eukaryota; kingdom Metazoa; phylum Chordata; class Mammalia; order Macroscelidea; family Macroscelididae; genus Elephantulus; species Elephantulus edwardii. The sequence goes on along the minus strand of NW_006399751.1, from coordinate 21,628,461 downwards.
GAAGGACTATCATGCCAGGCCTTCAGTTCTAGGAAACAGGCTTATCTGATGTTACTGTAACAGCAGGTTAGACATAGCAGATGAGAAGTGGTGAAAGAAACTCTTAGAGACAGGCAGTCTGACCAGGAAAAGACATGAGGGAGGGAACAAGAGCCAAGACACAGCAGAGTGGCACTGATTCTTCAGTGCTGGTGTAAACAAGTCTTCCTGTTTCTGTGGCCTTTTTGGGGATGGGTCCATCTTAGCGACTAGTCTGTAATGACTGCCCTGTGTCACCAAGGGAAGTTTGCTTTCTGCGTGGTGCATCCTGTTTCAGAAAGAGGTTGAGGCTGAAACACGTTCTCATAAACGAGGACAAGGTTAGATGATTAAAGAGATGTGCTTATCAGAAAATGCACATGAAGAACAAAACTCACTTCCTTGCTATGCTTGGTAAATAGGTGTTATACATATATGCAAATGAAATCTGTGGTGATTTACTAAAAAAAAAAAAAGAAAGAAAAGAAAATATATTAAGGTGACATTTTGAGGCTACAAAGGACGGTTCATTTTGGGTTTGTTCCCCAAGAGAAGCCCCAGAAAAGAAGCAACACCAGCTAGTGAGAACATGGTGTTGCTTTTCTGAAAGTTACTTTATTTTGGTTCAATGGCTCAACAAGCCTGGCAAAGCTGTTTTCTCAGAAGCGTGCCAGTAGGAAGTAAATAAGCTGCCTGACTCTCTTTAAAGGGGGTTGAGCACTCCTAATTAAAATGTAAATAATTCTCAGGGCCAACAGCTTATAGATGAAAATGACTGGGAAGATTGTATGCATTAAAATTGTACCATGCAAAACATATCCTAAATCTTTGTCTATATAAATGCTAAGTCTACCAGCGGACTAGATTGAGTCAGCTGGGTGAGAAATTACTCAAACCAAGTCACGTGCAAGCCCACACCTGAAACCAGCTGGTTATTGGCTGGCAGGAGGACAATTGAGTGTGGTTTATTTACCAAGTACACGGATATGGAGAACTCAGTACACAAGTGCCAAGATTAAGATGAATTCCAAGCTTTTCTGCAACCAGCTGGCCAACTTGTGGGTCCTGTAGCTTCCACCCCAGGATTTGGAGGGCAACTGGCTGGCCTAGCCCATCAGATGTCAGCTCAAATTCTGCCAGGGCTCAGACACTGCTCGGTGGATGTCTCTGAGCGTAATGACACTACTTTGATATTTAAATCACCTTTTATTGGAGCCCTGGTGACATGATGGATTGAGAGTTGGAATTACTAGCCAAAAAAATTGGTAGTCTCAAATCCACCCGCCATTCAGAGGGAAAAAGATGAGGCAGTCAGCGTCCACAAAGAGCTACAGTCTCAGAAACCCTATTGGACAGTTCGGCACTGCCTTATAGGGTCGTCATGAGTTGGAAGTGACTCAATGACAGTGGGTTTATAATTTAGGAGTATTCTGGAACTTAAATAATATTCAAATAAAAGCTATATAAAATAGAGAAACCGGAACAGAAACATACCTTTTCTATCTAATAGCAATTGCTGCTTTTTGAATCCTGGAAACCCTAAATGTACACAGGTTTTCAATGGCTAATTTTTCAGAAGTAGATTATCAGGATTTTTTCTGAGATATTTCTAGGTAGATTTGAACCTTTCTCAAACTACTATAAAATGTGTATATTTATTATTCATAATAGATACTCATAATTTTTAAAACATTGATAACGAGTATTATATGAGGAAAGCACAAAATTAAAGACTTAACTAAAAATGAAATTTGCTGTTGTCAGATGGCTCTTGGCTAAAAGCAAAGAATTCCAGAAAATATGTTTACTTGTGTTTTATTGATTATGTAAAATAGTTGACTTTGGAGATTATAATAAATTATGGCTTAACACTGAGAACAGGAATCCCAGAACACTTAATTGTCGTCACGTGAAACCTATACATAAACCAAGATGGTTTAAAATCAGGCACAGTGTTCACCAGGGTTGTAGGCTTTCTCTATATCTATTCAGTTTCTATGCTGAGCAAATTAATTCAGGAAGCTGGTCTGTATGAAGAAGAATGAGGCATCAGGATTGAAGGATGACTCAACAACCTACCTGCCTCAGGCAGATGACACAATCTTGAATGTAGAAAGTAAAGAATGCTTGAAGAACTTACTGTAGAAGGTCAAAGACTACAGTCTCCAATATGTATTACATCTCAACATCTCAGGTCCTCGTTTTCACAATGAGAAAGAAAAGGAGAAACAATGGTCATGGCAGAAAAGACCTCTCGGCCACGTGTAACCTATTCGCTGCACAAACTGCATCCAAAGACAAGGTAATTAACAAATTCTTAATTAGAAATATAGTAGTAGCTGTTGTCAGGGATATTTCCAAAGTGAGTGTCTTTAATGCTTATGTGCTTCTAAAGATCTATGTGAAACTGTACTATTGTGTGAACTGTGCCGTTCACGTTTAGACTGTTGGTTTTCAACAGTATTTTCTTCTTAGCACACTGCTGTGATTATACTGTGATTGTGTCATAATCACACAATCATAATACTGTGATTGTGTCATTGGCAATTTTTACTGTTATTAATGATAATAATAGCCAGCATGACATTTTACATTGTGCTAAATATCCTATGGACATTATTTCATTTTAACATGACAAACAACATAGGGGCAGTTACCGATCTCTACAAATGGAAAGGCTATGGCTTAGAGATGTGAACAATAGTATTCGGTTGAAAGCATCTATTTCTTCTACTTAAGACTAAAATCTGGGAGAAGAAAAAGAATCTTGAAAAATTTCTATACAGTTATTGTTAACAATTATATTGGTGTAACTAAAACTTTGGAATAAGCAGGAATCTATAATTTTGACCTAACCACTTCCTATTTCTGTAGCACCAGATAAATTACTTCACATCTCTAAGCCATAGTACTGTTGTACATAGGGTTGCTATAAGTTGCATGGATTCGACTGCACACAACAACAACAACATTCTCCATCTGCTATTTTTGCTCTCCTGCCGTACGTTCAAGGAGCCCTCATGGCACGATTGCCCACTTGCTAAACAACATGCCTCTGGAAACTCTATGAACTTTCATAAATGTCGATAGTTCTAGAAAGGCTTTAGGTCTTTTGTTCACAGGGTCACTCTATGAGTCGTGCTCTACTTGAAGGCAATAAACAACAACAACAGCCAAAACATCAGGGGTTCGGAACCACCAGTTACTCCATGACCTTAAAACGAAGCACATTGTGTCTGTATAGATTTATAGCCTTGAAACGCCTATGGGCAGTTCTTCTCTATCCTTGGTGAGACGTAATTGACTGAATGTTAATGGGTTAGGCTTCAGTATCATGTTCATCAGACTAGAGATAGGACACATCCCTGGCGTACACCCTTCCCAATTTTGAACCATGCAGTGTTACCCTGCTCTGTTCTGACGACTGCCTCTTGGTCCAAGTATAGGTTTCGCATTAGCACGATTAAATGTTCTGGGATTCCCATTCTTCTCAGAGTCAGCCACAGTTTGTTATGGTCCACACAGTCAAACACCTTTGCATAATCAATGAAACACAGATAGACATTCTTCTGGTAGTCCCTCCTTTCAGCTAAGATCCATCTAACATCAGCTACCATATCCCTAGTACCATGACTCCTTCTAAACCCAGCCTGGACTTCTGGCAGTTCTCTGGGGATGTGCTGTTCCAGTCGTTTTTGGATAATCTTCAGTAGAATCTTGCTTGCATGTGAAATCAATGAGATTGTTCTGTAGTTTCCACACTCTATTGGGTCACCCTTCTTTGGAATGGGAACAAATATAGATCTCTTCCAGTCAGTTGGCCAAGTGGTTGTTCTCCAGATTTCTTGGCACAACTTGGTAAGCACGTCCAGGGCAGCATCTGTTAGCTGAAATATCTCAATTGGTATACCATCTATTCCTGTGGCCTTATTTTTTGCTATTTCCTTCAAAGCAGCTTGAACTTCTTCCTTCATCACCATAGGCCCTTGCTCAAATGTTATTTCATTAAATTCTTCTGTATCTGCCAATTCCTTTAGATACAATGACTCAGTAGATTCCTTCCTTGATTATAGTACCTCGAGGTTTGAATTTGTTCTTCAGATCCTTGAGCTTAAGAAATGCTGAACAAGTTCGGCCCTTTTGATTTTCTCACTCTAGCTCCTCTCACATTTCATTGTAATATTTTGCTTTGTCATTTCCATGCTCTGGTGGCCTAGTGGCAAGAAGTTGTATTGCAATCCCCTAAGTGTGAGGTTCGAATCCACCAGATCTTCTGCTGGAGAAGGAATGACAATCTCCTCCTGTACTGGTTAGATCTGATTTGATGGTACACATTGAATATTAGTAAGGAAAAAAAAAATGCTTTTTAAAGACTCACAAAGTCCTTAAACTTTGACTAAGACAAAACAAGTTAATCATTATTTAAGTGTGGTCCCTCTTTTACTCTTATCCCAAATGGCTCAGATGACACAGACTCATTCTCCAGCTACTGGAACCTGGCCAATTAGGGGGAACCAATCAATCAGTGTTTTTGCATGATTTTTTCTGAAGTTCTCATCAAGAACTCACATTTTAAAAAAAATTTTTAACAGGAGTTTCAAGTTACAAAGGTAGTGTAGACCTGGAAATCTCTTCTGTCAACTCTGCCCTAACATGAAGAGATTCTGCCAGAGGACAGAGCTGAGAGAAGAAAGCATCACTCTGAGTTGAAAAGAATGAGGAAATACTCTTGACAACTCTGAGGCCAGGCTTCCAGGGATGCAAACACAACATTCCTGTTTACTTAAATTTTGAGCAAGTTGAAAAAAAGAGATACAGTCATCATGTAGATAGAGAAGAAATTTTATTGCCAAGAAGTTGAGTTATGGGTTTGATTGCTGTTCAAAAGACTTCTGTTTACCATAGTTAATCTATTTCTAGTATACTGAGATAGATGTTTGGAATTGTTGACCTTTGCCCTCTTTTGTAGTCTGTTTACTAAGAGGCAGGAGGGCAGATTAGGAGATAGGCAATCTGATTTGACAAAAGGAAGGGCTGAACCATCCCTACACATCAGTTCCTTTCTCCAGCTCTCAGAAACATGGCTCTTGGTTTGGTGACTTGAACTTGCGTTTCAGCTAGATTTAAGCCTTAATCATAGCCCTTACTGACCTTACTCACTACTCTCAGGTGGCCACAGACCTAGATCATTTTCTTGGGAGGTGTGAGTAAGAAGCCTGAGGGAAGGTGAGAAGGTTGGGTTTTTTTTTTTGGGGGGGGGGGGTTTAAATGATTGTTCATCTTGAGAAAGAAAATAAGGACTGTGTATTCATGTATTGTTGCTTGAGTCCCCTAATACAATTACCTGTAAAACCAATTGTCCTCCTAAAATTTCTGCATGTAATAAAATAAATTCCTTTTCTTCGCTTGAGTCAATTTAGCTTAAGTGTATTTTTTTAACTCTATTTTATTGTGATTTAATGAACTTTTACAGGGAATTTGGATTTTAACTCATTTGTTGGTGTGCATTTTCCTGCCTCCTGCTTCCTTCTCCCTCCTCCCATTAACTTTTATAATTTTTGTTGTTGCTGCTCCACATTTTCTTCTCTCCCTCTCCTCCCCACTCCCACATCCCACTGAGCAATGTACCCCTTGTTCCAGATTGCTGTCATACATATAATACCTAATCATATACTCCCTTCAGAAAATTCTTGCCCTCATCTGTCCTACTGAAATGTTTGTTATCCATCCACTTTTCCCCCCATTCTCTAGCCACCCCACCCACATCTGTCCTAGTTTATAACAGTGGTGTTATACAGTACTTATCCTTTTGTGACAAAGATATTTCACTCAGCATAATGTCCTCCGGCTCCCTCATGTTGTGTAATGCTTTATTAGTTCGCTGATTTTCAATGCTGCATAATACTCCACTGTGAGAATGTACTAGAGTTTCTCTGTTAGTTTGTTGTTGGGCCATTGGGTTGCTTCCATCTCTTTGCTATTGTGAATAACATAGCAATAAATATGGGTGTGTATACATCTATTTGAGTCGTGGCTCTGGTTTCTTTTTTTAAAAAAATTATTTTTATTTTATTATTTTGTGTTTGTGTACCTTCAAATCAGATCTGACCAGTACAGGAGGAAATTGTACTTCCTTCTCCAGCAGAAGATCTGGTGGATTCGAACCTCACACTTAGGGGATTGCAATACAACTTCTTGCCACTAGGCCACCAGAGCTCCCCAGTGGCTCTGGTTTCTTTAGGATATATTGCCAGTAGTGGAATTGTCAGATCAAATGGTATGTCCACTTCCAACTTTTGAAGAAAGCACTAGACAGTGGCTGTACCACCATTTTACACTGCCACCAGCAGTAAGTGCTCCAATTCTTCACAACCTTGCCAGTACTTGTTTATTATCCTGTTTTTTACAAATTCGATGGCTTGGTTAATACATTAGCTGACTTTCTTGTGACTTAATAAATTTTTTTATAAGAAACCTGCAACTATAGGAATTAATACCTTTTCTAGTGCTGTAAGTAGGCCCCATTCATTGGGTGCATATTGAGCTTATTATGTCAAATTTTGGATATGACTGTCCTTTGGGGTTTCTGAGAAGGTGATCTTATCAACAAGACTTCCAAGTTCCCTTTATTGCTTCTTTACCTCTTTCTTGCACCTGGTGGTAATAATTTTTATTGGTACTAATTCTAGATTAGGGAGCTCTGGTGGGAAGGATGAGAAATCTCCTGTGTGATTGTTGTTGTGTGCCTTCACAACAACATAGCTGACCCTCCAGTGGGTTTCCAGAGGCAGTTAATAAAATGGGAAGAGAATACCCATCCTTCTCCCACAGAGAAGCTGGTGGATTCAAACCTTGTGCCTTTGGGATTATAGCACAGCTTCTTACCACTACTGGGCCACTTCCTCTGAAAACTCACTGGAGGGTCAGCTATGGGTTGGTTCTGACTCAATGGCACAACAATAACAATCCTAGATTGGCTTAGTAGTAAGGAGTTGTGCAGCCAACAGAAAGGCATGTGGTTTGAATCCTCCAGCTGCTTTGTGGGAGAAAGGTAGGCAATCTCCTCCTGTGTGATTTACAGTCTCTGAAAATCCACTGGATGAGAGGGTCAGCTATGAGTCTACTTGGATTTGACAGTACTTAACAACAGTGATCCTAGATTAAGCCTTTGGTGGCTAGTCTGTAGGGAGTTGTGCTACTAACTTACAGGTGATGGCTCTCTGGTAGTTCGAATCCACCAACAGTTCCATGGGAGAAATATGGACAATCTCCTCCCATGTGACTTACAGTCACTGAAAACCATGGAGGGTCGGCTGTGAGTTGATTCTGATTCCAGGGCAATGTATTTTGAGAAGTCTAGAACAAGAGTCCCTGGGTGATGCAAATGGCCAACCACTGCACTATTACCTGTAAGGTTGGCACTGTGAGCCCACATACACATACAGATGGGTGCCTCTGAAGACAAGGCTCATCATCTTCTTTCCAAAGGTCACAGCCTTGAAACTACTCTGTACACACGGGGTCCCCATGAGCTATCTTTTGAATGGCATTTAACCATAACAAAACCCTTAAATAATAGCACTTTGCTTTGTCATTCTCATGATGACCATGAGTGGGCAGAGTAGAAGATTCCATGGCGTTCATGTCTCCATTTGTAGTTCTTGTACATGCTCACACCCTTATAAACAGTCCTTTGATGAATTCTCAAGTTATATGTTGTTTTTCTACATTGAATGTAATAGCATCCTTTCCGATTGGCTAATTCACATTAGATTAGTTCATTAAATTGACACAGTTGGACCTTGATTTACACTAACATTTTCTCAAATGCATGAAAATATTTACTTCTTAGTAAACACTGTCATTTGAACCTTAAAAATCTTTGAGAAGAAAAATAAAAATCTTTGGATATTTCACTCAAGGGAAACTTGTCCCCCTTAACTCCAATAACAACAAAAACCCCTTATTACCATCAAGTTTTAGCTAATGCGTTGTGGATCTTCCAGTCGGTATTGAACCTGAAACTGCGCAAGAGGAGGTTGACTATCTTTTTCCCTAAGTAGCTGCAGGTGGATATGAACTGACAGAGAGGTGCTACTTTTGGGCTAGCAGAACAACTCCTGTAGATTAGATTATCAGAGCTCCCCTCCAACAAGAACAATTTATTTAAAAGAAATTACCAGCAGTTTTCAGAGTTGGTAAATTGCACAGAAGGAGACTGTTCATCTTTCTTCTATTGAACAGCTGGTAGTTTCAAACTATGTATCTTTAGGTTGGCAGCGCAACTCCTTCCCAATAGGCCACCAGAGTTCTCTGCTGTTGGGTAGATTTATTATTATTATATATATATATATATATAGTTTTTCTCTTTTTTTTCTCATCTTAAAAATGTCAAGATTGAATGAAGCTAAAATTAATATTTTTATTTCTAGTCATGCATTTTGTATCATTTCATACATACTGACTTTATTGATATAAAATGAATGTTCCTGTTGTTATGTGATGTTGAGTGGACTATGACTCATATTGGCCCTATGAACAATGGCTCTGAACTCTGATATATCCTAAGTCAACCTCACCATCTCCAACACATTTGAATCCATTGTTATAGTCACTTTGTCAACTCATGTCATCAAGTGTCTTCCTTTTTTGCACCAATCCTCCACTTTTCCAAACATGATGTTCCTTTCTCATGACTGACCTCTCCTGATAACATGCCCAAAGTATGTGAGAATTTCAACATTCTTGCCTCCTAGAAGCACCATGATTTTGCTTTCTGTAGGACAGATCTATTTGTTCTTTTGGCAGATCATGGGATATTCCTCACTTTTCTCCAGCACCACAATATAAAGGCATCAATTCTTCTTCCACCAACCTTAATCATTGTTCAGCTTTCAGCTGTATAGCAAGCAATTGAAGAGACCAGGACTTGGATCAGGCACACCTTAATCTTTAGATTAACAGTGTTGCTCTTCAGCACTCCACAGAGGCCCTTGGCAGTAGATTTTCTCAGTGCAACTGGTCTTCTGATTTCCTGACCACTGATACCTTGCTTGATTGTGGATCCATGCAAGACAAAACCTTTACCAACTTCACTCCTTTATCCATCTATCATGATGTTACCTGTTGGTGAGAATTTGTGTTTTCTTGATATTGAGATGCAATTCGTATTGAAGATTGTAGACCTTGATCTGTTGTAGGTAGTGCTTCAGATCCTCATTTTCTCCCAGCAGTGTTGTATCATTTGCATAATGCAAGTTGTTGTTGAATATTCCTCCAATCCTGATGCCACAATCTTTTGAATGAGCACAATTAAGTGTTCTGAGATTCCCATTCTTCTCAATGTTAGCCATAATCTGTGTGGTCTACACAGTCAAATGGCTTTGCATAGTTGATGAAACACAAGTAGATACTCTTCTAGTGCTCATTGTCATTGAATTGATATTGACTTATAGCAACCCTTTATAGAGTTTCTGAGGCTGTAAATCTTTCAGGGAGAAGGAGAAGACGTCTCATCTTTCTCCTGCTGAGTCACTGGTGGATTTGAATTACTGACCATTTGGTTAGCAGCCCAATGAAGTATACACTACAACTACTGCTGGGTCAATGAGCTCCGGTGTATGGCAAATCACAAATGATTGATAAACACATGCACTCCATCTCTGGTTTCTTTGTTCCCTAAAAAGTAGTTATGAGATCAAGAAGACTCTCTTTATTATTTTGATGTCCCTATTGTTGTCGTTGATTTCACATGCAAGCAAGATTCTACTGAAGATCATCCAAAAACGATTAGAACAGCACATCAGCAGAGAACTGCCGGAAGTCCAGGCTGGGTTTAGAAGGGGTCGTGGTACTAGGGATATTGTTGCTGATGTTAGATGGATCTTGGCTGAAAGCAGAGAATACCAGAAGAATGTCTATCTGTGTTTCATTGATTATGCAAAGGCATTTGACTGTGTGAATCATAACAAACTGTGGCTGACTCTGAGAAGAATGGGAATCCCAGAACATTTAATTGTGCTAATACGAAACCTATACTTGGACCAAGAGGCAGTAATCAGAACAGAGCAGGGTAACACTGCATGGTTCAAAATTGGGAAGGGTGTATGCCAGGGATGCATCCTGTCTCCATACCTTTTCAACATGTATGCAGAGCAGATAATCCGAGAGGCTGGGCTCTATGAGGAGAATTGTGGCATCAGGATTGGTGGAAGATCTATTAACAATCTGCGTTATGCAGATGACACAACCCTGCTTGCTGAAACTGAGGAGGACCTGAAGAGCCTGCTGCAGAGTGTCAAGGACTGCAGCCTTCAGTATGGACTAAGGCTCAATGTCAAGAAGACAAATATTCTCACCACTGGACCAATTGGCAGCGTCAGGATGGATGACGAGGATGATTGAGAGTGTTCACAACTTCAGTTTGCTCGGCTCCACAGTCAACACTCTTGGCACCAGCAGTCAGGAAATCAAAAAGCGTATTGCGATGGGAAAGTCTGCTGTTAGGGACCTCTCTAAGGTACTCAGGAGCAACAGTGTCTCTCTGGAGACGAAGGTGTGCCTGATACAGGCCATGGTATTTGCAATCACTTGTTATGCATCAGAGAGTTGGACAATGACTAGGGAGGACAGAAGGAGAGTGGATGCTTTTGAGCTGTGGTGCTGGAGAAGGGTACTGAATGTACCATGGACTGCCAGGAAAACAAACAGATTCATCTTGGAGAGGATTAAACCAAGCTACTCCTTGGAGGCAAGGATTCTGAGGCTTCGTCTGACATACTTTGGACATGTTGCCAGGAGGGACGGGTCCTTGGAGAGGGACATCTTGCTTGGGAGGGTGGAGGGACAGCGCAAGAGGGGAAGACCCTCTATGAGATGGATTGATTCGGTGACTGGGGTAATCGGGATGGGTGTGTCAGAGGCGGTGCAGTTGGCGCAGGATAGAGCAGGGTTTAGGGCTGTTGTGTATAGGGTCACTATGAGTCGGAAACTACCCGACAGCACATAACAACAACATTGTTGTTGTTAAGTGTCACCAAGTTGAATATGACTCATAGTGACCCTATAAACAAGAGATCTAAACTTTGTCCTATCCTATGTCATCTTCATCATATCTGACGCTGAGGTTGCCCATCTTTCTCTCTTGGAGCAGGTGGTTCATTGTAACTGCTTTCCTTTTAGTTCTAAATCCAGCTGGCATTTCCCTGTCTATGTACTATTCTAGCTGCTTTTGAATGATCATCAACAATATTTTGCTTGCATGTGATATTATTGGTATTGTTTGATAATCTCCGACAAAATTCTGTTGGATTACCTTTCTCAGAAATGGGATAGGGAGCGCTGGTGGCCTAGTGGCAAGACGCTGCACTGCAATCCCAGAGGTACGCTGTTCAAATCCACCAGATGCTCTGCTGGAGAAGGAGGAGCAATCTCCTCCTGTACCAGTCAGATCTGATTTGACGGTACACATAAAAAGAATACAATAAAAAATAAATTAAAAAAAAAAAGAAATGGGAACAAACATGGATCAGTTGTCCAGACAGCTGCCTTCCAAATTTCCTGGCATAGACTGGTGAGTGTGTCCAGGGCTGCATTTGTCATCTGAAACATTTAAATTGGTAACCCATACATTCTTGGAGCCTTATTTTTTACCAATGCCTTCAGTGCAGCTTGAATTTCTTCCTTTATTATCATTGGCTCTTGATCATATGGTACTGAAATATTTCAGCACCAGCCAATTCTTATTTTGTACAGTGACTGTGTTTCCCCTCCATCTTCTTTTGATGTTTTCTGGATCATTCATAATTTTGTCCATAGCATCTCTAATTATTGCAACTTGAGGCTTGTATTTGTTTTTCAGTTCCTTCAGCTTATGAAATACCGAGAAAATTTATTTTATTCTCCAATTTTAGATCTCTGCAATTATAAACGATCTCAGAGTTATCATTGCTGGTGTCAGATGGATCGTGGCTCAAAGCAAAGAATACCAGAAGAATGTCTATTTGTACTTTATTAACTATACTAAGACATTTGTATATCATAACAAATTATAGCTAGCATTAAGAAAAAGGAGAATTATGGAAAACTATTAATAGTGCTCGTGCAAAACCTATACCTAAAGCAAGTTGCTCTTGCGCAAACAGAATAATGGTTTAAAATTGGGAAAGGAATGCATCAGGGTTGTATCCTTTCTCTATATCTAGTGAGTGACCCTATGTACAATAATTCTAAACCCTGCTGTATCCTGAGCCAATCTCACTGTCTCTGACACACCTACCCTCACTACCTCAGATATTGTGTCAATTCATCTCATCTAGGGTTTTTCTCTCCTGCCCTGTCCTTGACTCTTCCAAGCATGATATCCTTCTCCAAATATTGGTCCCTCCTGACTACACAGAATTGATGGCCCTTAAGTTGTGGTGCTGGACAAGAGTATTAAGCATACTGTGGACCACAAAGAGAACTAATAGGTCTGTCCCAGAGAGGGTGAAATCAAGCTGCTCCTGGAAGGCAAGGAAGCTCCAATCTACATACTTTGGGTATGTGGATAGAAAGGACCAATCTTTGGAGAAGGATATCGTGCTTGGAAGGGTATAGCAAACTGGGGTATAGACAAACAATTAAAGAACAATGAGGAATCTGTGAAACACAGAACTTGGATGAATTTGGAGAACATTATGCTGAAAGAGATAAATCAGTCACAAAAGAACAAATACTGCCTTAGCCCACTACCACACACAGTTAAGGAACTGTTTCCACACTGAGAAAAACATTCTTTGATGGTGATCAGGAAGAAGGAAGAGGGGAGGAAAGAAAAACAACTGACTAGATGTTAACAATTACAGCTTGCTCAGGTCCACAGTCAGGAACAAAAGACAGATTGCATTGGGAAAATCTTCTGTCAGGGAACAATCCAGAGTGCTAAGAGCAACTATGTCAGTCTGGGGATTAAGGTGAGCCTTATCTAGGCCATAGTCTTTGCAATTACTTGTTATGCGTCAGAGAACTAAGGATGACAGAAAAAGAATTGCTGCCTCTGAGTTATGGTGCTGGAGAAGAATCTTTAATGTACCATGGATCATCAAGAGAACAAATAGATCTGTCTTGGAGAGGGTGAAACCAGGTTTCTCCTTGGAGGCTAGGATTTTGAAGGTCCATCTCTCATACTTTGTGTATGTGGCCAAGAGAGACCAGTTTTTAGAGAAGGACATCATGCTCAGAAGGGTGGAGGATGGGGTAGGAGAGGAAGACCCGGATGAGATGGATTAGATACAATGACTGAGGCAATGGGGGTTGGTGTATTGGAATTAGTGAGACTGGCTCAGGAGAGGGCAGGGTTCAGAGCTGTTGTCCATAATGGCTGGGATGGGTCCCAGTCGACTCGACGGCATCTAACAACAACAACAACAACAAGTTAAAATACACATATTAAACTGGATGAAGAGAAAAGTAAAATAGAATGACTGCCACCATATTATTAAAGGGAGCCTTGAAGAGGTGTACAAAAGTCACAAACAGCAAAGATAAATGCTATTACACATACAATCTGGTATTATCGGTAATAGCAGACATTAGTCTACCAATGGATATGGAGATATATATATATAGGCTGACAGGCAGGAAGAACAGGTATGTGTAGGTGAATGAGACTACACCCATGGTCTGATGGGTTTGGCAGACAATATTGCTACAAATGTATCTCTATGTCCTGTGAATAGGTTCATGTAGCAAATAAAACTCAAAATTCATTGTCAACAACTCAGAACTAACTGACAGCTGACCCTCCAGAGGATTTTCAGAGGCTGTAAATCTCATAGGAAGAGACCGGCTCATCCTTCTCTTGGGGACCTGCTGCTGGGTTCTAATCTCTGGGGAGATTCAGCTTTTGTGTTAGCAGTGCAACTCCCTATAGGTTCTTAGAAAAAAATAATGACAATTTCTTAGTCAAATAAACATCTTCAGAGGATGAATAACCAGGCCTGGGAAATCAGGACCAAGTCTCAGTGGACAATAATACAGTTTAAAAAGATAATTGCTCCAATCTCAGTATGGTGATTTTATTTTATTATTTATTTATTGGAAGGGTGGAGGGACAGC
>NW_006399751.1:21607988-21614246 GCF_000299155.1 Elephantulus edwardii | reverse complement strand
GTCAGAGACAGTGCGATTGGCACAGGACAGAGCGGAGTTTAGGGCTGTTGTACATAGGGTCGCTATGATTCGCAGGCGACTCTACAGCACATAACAGCAAACAACAACACTTATTTTCGTGACACCTTTTAAGAAGGACTCTCTGGTTGTGTCATCCATAAAGAGTTGGAGTTCTAACGTAAAGTGGAGCCTCTCGGGTAGTTGGAATCCACTTGCAGCTTCATGAGAGGAAGATAGGTTATTTTATCTCTTGCAATGTATAGTCTTGGAAACCCAATGGAGGGTCAGCTACAAGTTGGATCTGACTTAAGAGTAATAAATGAAAGTGAGCTTTTAAGACTAAAGTAGCAGTCAGAAGTTTTAAGATTCTGACCAAGATCTTAAAAACTAATATGTGGTCATCTAAAGTACAACTAATCTTTCCTCATTTGTAGCAACAATGAGTGAAGAAAATTTAAAATAACAAAACCCCAATACCCCAATCTCTATTAGTCTGAAAGACTAATGGACCACGTGACCTTCTGGTTCCATAACCCTGAGATCAGAAGAACTAGATGGTACCTGGTTATCACAGTAAAATGCTCCGAAAAAGATCAAGACAGAAAGTCCCTAACAGTGTGACAAGAAAAATATGGAACAACACTAAGATTCATAGAAAGACAAGCTTTGCTGGTCTGCTAGAGACTGGAACCCCTGAAAATATGGCCCTTAGTAACCCTTCAAGCCTAGGATTGAAAAATTTCCCTTGTGCCTCAACTTTTCTCAAGACAATAAGCATGCCTATATGGTGAACAAGAAGACCAGGGAAGAACATACTCCTAAGAACAATGAATCATACAAAATCAAAATGACAGCATTTCCCAGGGGCAAAGCTGAGGAGGCAAGGAGGAGTAGGAAAGGAAGACTAAAGGACTAGGCAAACAGGGAAGTTAGAAGAGTTCTTCAATGGGAGGATTGTGACCAATGCCACAGAGCACACTACGAGTGAACTGTAAATGGGAAAGGCGTACACTCATGCTCTGTAAACTTGCATGCAAATCACAGTGAAAAAGTAAAAACGAAACAAACCCCAACTCAAAACAGGTGGAAAACTCATGTAAATGCATTAAAAAGGTCAACTTTACTATGTTTAAGAAGAAAGATAACTGAATGACAGGAATGTCTAACTTGATTGTGGTGGTGGTTACACAACAGTAGTCACTATCAAAGTCCCTAAAACTTTACTTAAAGGGGATGAATTTTATTCATGAAAATCATGCTCCAATAGAAGTTGGGGGAAAGCTTATAATTTAACAGATAATACATAAACTGCAGGGGAAATGTACACAAATAAGATAAAGAGTTTAAAGCATTTGTGTAATACCAACGAAAATCACACAATCATAAGGAACTCAGCAAAACCAGACAATCATGGAGGCCCAGCAATTCTAGTCTTAAGTATATATCCAGAAATTAGTGCCTACATCTGCCCAAAGACATGTGAAGAATGTTCACAGAATCTTCATTCTTCGTAAGTCTAAATGTCAAACCCAAATTTCTGTCAGCAAGAGAAAAATAAATCATTAAATTGTGGTATAGTCTATGGGAAACAGCACAGCAATGAAAAGGCATGAGCAACAATAAGTACAGCATGGATGAGTCTTCCAGATATAACACTGAAAGCAAGAAGCCTGACACACACACAAAAAGTATACACAGAACATTTCCACTTACAACTGAAAAACTGCCTAGACCTATGTGTAATGAAAGGATTAGTGCTTAACAGAGTGGTCACTCCACGCTGGTGACTATTGGCCTCAATGAGAGTTTTGGATTCTGAAAATGTTTTACATTTGGGTTGATGATACAAAGGAGTGTACTTACATAAAAATGAATTGAACTGAACATTTAAGTATTGCTTATTTTCTTAAATGTAAATTATACTTTTAAAATGCACAAATGTGAGTCAAAATAGGCAAAGGACTTAAGTAAGTCACTGTTTTAATAATTTGCACTTTATTAAATTTGTATATAAATTCACTAGTTTTGTTTTTTAGTTCATGAACCAGAACATTTCTGATCTGTAATTCAAAGGAAAGGAAGAAGGTAAGAGACCAGAATTAAACAGGCAAAATAGTATACGAATAGAAAGTAACACCAGTTGAAAAGTGACAGGTTAGTGGAAAGTTTCATAGCCTCCAAATGCTGATTGGTCAATTTAGGTTTCTGCTTCTGAGGTCAGTTGATTGCTTGAGATTTCCATTCTGGGGAATTTAGACTATTAGCTGAAATAGATGTTTGAGCTTCAGTTTGTTGGCATGGTGACCAGCACAAAGGACTATTTTGGCCTAGTTTAGTTATCATTGCAAGTAAAGAAATCCAGTTGATTTAATTATCATGGACACACATCAGATAAGTTAAAATGAAAAAAAAAATTGTTGAGGAATGAGGAAATTATGAGAAAGATTCTGAAATGGAGATGTGTGGTCACGTGATTATCAAAGAAGCTCTTAAAAGGGGAAACTAATAAGGAAGAGGAAGAAGCCAAACGGTGCAATTTGAGGTGAAGTCACATTCTCAGCCTAATCTCATGGAGAGTTTGGGCGTGTAAATGACTGTTTAGCTGGTTCTGCCTCAGGCAAGTGACCTGGGCTTTTATACTTTATGGACAAAATATTGCATGACTCAAGAAGGATCAAAAGAAGAGGAAAAGAATGTACAGAGTCACTGTGCCGAACAGAATTTGTCAATATTGAACCAACTCAGGAAGTAGCATATTATCAAGAACCATCAGCTTCTAATTGCCCTGAAAGTCAATTGTGGGGCACCAACCCTATTCTGTTCATCCTCTTCTGACACTCAATGGGCCCTATCTGTGGTGTAAGGATTGTTTTCTGAAGAACATTGCAGATGAGTCATGTTAGAAATTAAAAGTGCAAAAGTTAGGAGATGGGCACATAGAAGCAATAAGACTGGGGCGGTGTGAGGGGTGGTGGTGAGGGTGGTGGGTTTCAACGAATCTATACAGAGCACTGATAGTGTTCTATCACTTTGAATGAAATTGAAAAGAATAACTATGACCAGTTGGATGATTAGAGAAACAAAATCACTTCTCCTTCCCCAAATTAACCTATGTTCCTAATAATTTCTTTGTATTTTTTAAATCTCAAATATACGCTTTGTTTCTGATTTTAACAGACAATCAAATTTGAAGAATAGGTGATGAGGGAAATCTATAGACAAAGAGATAAGGAGGTCACGTGTCCAGAACAACCTTATTCAGAAACTATTCAAAAATGGAAATTGATGAGTCATGTATATGACACAGGGAAGCATTAGATTGTGAAATTGTGTATTGAGGTATTCTGGCAGGTCTGGGTAGAAGCCCTCCAAATCTTGTTTAACTTTGTCCAGTAGTGCCCTGCTCCTTTGCCATTTACAAAGTACTCTTTCAGATTTGATCTTAATGACATTCTGTGAAGAAGTAGGTTAATTCTTCCTATTTTCTAGCTGAGTAATTTGAGTCCAAAAAAGGCACATCTTTACTTCTCAAATCAGGAAACACACTTTAGTCATTTGCTTGGTTTTTCTAACTCACTATTTGTGATGCCTCAAGGTGGGACCAATTCCAGCTACTTAGAAAAGTACCTTAGGTGCTCCTTAAGTAGAGCTAAATTTGGTGGCAAAGAGATTAAATAACTTTCCCAAACCCTAGGGAAAGTAAGAAAACCTAGGTCACTAACTGATTTCTTCATTCATCACCCTACTTTTTGAGCATTGTCAATCCGTCTTTCCTTTTTGGCAGACCCTCATTTTACCAAGCATGATGTCCTTCTCCTGGAATTGGTGCCTTGTGATAACATGACCAAAATATGTGAGACTAAGTCTCATCATCCTGGCTCCTCAGAAGGATTCTGGTTGTACTTCCTCAAAGATAATTTGTCCATTCCTCTAGCAATTCATGGTATGCATGATATACTTTACCAACAGCATGATTCAAAGGCATCACTTCGTCCTCAATTTTCCTTATTCATTCATTGTTCAGTTTTCGAAGACATATATTGTTGTCATTATGTATCTTTGAGCTGGAACTGACTCATGGCTGACCTTCAAGCTGGTTTTCAGAAGCTGTAAATCACACAGAAAGAGACAATTAGCTGCTAGATTTGAACCTTTGAGTTTGCAGTTCAACTTCTTACCAGCGCTCCCGCGTGAGGAGGCTTGGGTCAACCTTCAGAATAACATCTTTGTTTTTTTAAGACTTTATAAGAAGTCTTTTGTAGCAGATTTCTCCAATGCAATACACTCTATCTTAAAAGACCGTCCTAAATCTTCTTGAACCCATCAAAGATTACAGTCCTTGTGGGAAGAGCACATCATTACACTGCACAGTTTCAGACCGTGTAAGTTGTGTCCTTGTGCAGATGTTGCCTGCAGTGAATGTGCGAATGTTAGAGACGTTGAACTCATAATTCCAAAGGTGACAAAAGTTATACAAATAGACTTTTACAGCATTTGAGGGAATGATAATATAAATCATTTTCACATACAGGAGAGGAGTTTGATGAATTCAAGCCACTGGCACTGTTCTATGAAAACAAGCAAGACTGCTATCAAGTGGTCACTTTCACTAAGACAATACAGAAACCCACAGATTGAGTGATATATAGAGGTTTCTCTGACTTTCTGCTAAAAACAAAGCTGCTGCCCCATCAGTTCCACTACATGGTAGACTCAAAGCAGAATTGTGCTCCTTACATCTTTCCATGAATGATTTTTTTCTTCCTAGAAATAGATCAAGACTTTTTTCCAATTTTCCTCTGGGTGGAGGTGAAACTTCAGACTGTCAGTAGCCAAGCCAGGGGCCATTTGAACCACCAAGGGAATTGTTTTCACATTTACACACTGGCAACTTTCATCTGTGGGGTTTCTGAACAGTTATCCAAGACAAAGACAACTCATTAAAGATATTATTCATTCACCCTTTTTGTTTCTCATCGTCTCCTCATGGTTCAGTAGAGGAATACGAGAAAGTTTTAACCTATCTATCATCTATCTATCTATCTATCTATCTATCTATCTATCTATCTATCTATCTAATGAAACAAGTAAACACGCAGGCACTTTATTAAAATCATATAGTGTTTTTGGTGAAAGCACAGTAAATTAGATTCCCATGTAACAATTTCTATGTCTCTTATTCATTGACCATAGTTTTCATACATGTCAACTTTCTGATTATTTTCATTTTGGTTGCTCTGTTTTCATTAATCCAGCTTTCCTGCCCTTTCTTACCTTCCTATATTTGGGGCATTTAGTCTCATACATAACTGGGTTCTTTTAAGAGCACAATATCCACAGATAATGACTCTTTTTTGAGCCACTCTGCTGTTTAACTGCAAGTTGACCTTAGGGAGTGGTTTCAGTTCCAGGTGGAGAGGATGCCTCAAGGCAAAATCTAGAGGATTCCTTTGGTCTTTACCAGTCCACTAAGTATGGTCAGTTTAAATTTTCTTGTTCTACATTTTTCTCTCCACTTTTGTTTGGTTCCACTCCTAGTGTTTCTTGTCTGGACAGTTGGTGGAATTTAGCCAAGTTGTTCCTGTGCGCTTCTTGTCTCAGGATAGACGAAACGATGCTTCATATGGACTCTTAATTCTGGAATTTCTTCTTTGATCTTTGGTTTTCTTCTTTCTCTTTGTTGTTGTTACGTGCTATCAAGCTAAGTATGACTCACAGTGACCCTGTGAATAACAGAACCGAGCCCTGTCCTATCATGCACCATCTTCATCATCTCTGGCATACAGTAGCCCAGTGCTACAGTCACTTTGTCTATCCATCTGATTGGGGGTCTTTGTCTCTTTTTAAAGATCTTTCCCCTTTCCTAGCACAATATGAGACCATCCTTGCCTCTAAGAAACACTCAGGCTGTACCTTCTCCAGGACGTATCTGTTTGCCCTTTTGTTGGCAATCCATGAGATATTCAGTATTCTTCTCCAACACCATAACATTTGTCCTTAGGTTTTGCTCTTGGGGATATACTTACTTATCTGTCAGTTTCTTGTATTGATTTGCATATTGCTGCTCTTAATATCATGGGAACATATATGTTTGCTTGTTTATTGCCTGCATTTATGGGTAAACCACTTGCCTGTTAGTTTCTATACTAAGGCGGAGCTCCTAGATTCATCCTGGAAAGGGTTAAACCGGGCAGCTCCTTGGAGGCAAGGATTCTGAGGCTCCGTCTAACATACTTTGGACATGTTGTGAGGAGAGAC
>NW_006399751.1:21586169-21607883 GCF_000299155.1 Elephantulus edwardii | reverse complement strand
AATCGGGATGGAAATGTCAGAGACAGTGCGATTGGCACAGGACAGAGCAGAGTTTAGGGCTGTTGTACATAGGGTCACTATGAGTCGCAAGCGACTCGATGGCACATAACAACAACCACCACCAAGAGTACTGTGTATCTCACGGACTGCCAAAAGAACAAACAGATATGTCTTGGAGAAAGTGAAGCCATGTTCTTTGGAAGCAAAGAAAACAACACTACCTCTCACAAACTTTGGGCATGCTGCTAGAAGAGGCTATTCCTCAAAGAGGGACATCACACTTGGTAAGGGTCATGAAGGTTGGACAAGTCAGAGAAAGAGAGGAGAACCTTCAACAAGATAGATTAACCTGGTGACTACAGCAATGGACTCCACTGTGTCAAAGATGATGAGGATGTCACAGGATAGACTAGGGTTCAGATCTGTTGTTCATAGTGTCACTATGAGTCTTGACTTGAGGGCATCTAACAAGAACATCAAACCTCTTCTGAATTTTTCACTAGGAAATCAGGAGACATATTGCATTAGGAAAATTTAAAGTCAGGGACTTCTCCAAATTATTGAGGCGCAATTATGTCAGTTTCAGGACTAAGGTGATTCTGATTCAGGCCATAGTCTTTCTGATCACTTTCTGTGTATCTGAGAGCTGGACAATGAGTAAGGATAACAGAAGAAGAATTGATACCTTTGAGCTGTGCTGTTGGAGAAGAGTACTGAATATCCCATGAACTGCCAAAAGAACAAACAAATCTTGGAGAAAGTGCAGCCTCTTGGATAAAGTGGAACCAGAGAACTCCTTGGAGGCAAAGATGATAAAGCTTGTTGGTAGGTTATTCCTTGGAGAGGACATTATGCTCGAAAAGGTGGATGGACAACAAAAGAGAAATAGACCTTTAACTACACGGACTGACACAGTAACTGCTGCCATGAACTCTACTGTGTCAGGAAGTATGAGAATGGCACAGGACAGGACAAGGTTCAGATCTGTTGTTGATAGGTGCGCTCAACTTGAGGGCACCTCAAAAGAACAATAACAGGAAGAAGGGTTGGCCACCCACTTCTGAAATAACAAGCATCAGAAAACCTTACAAACAATTGCAAAACTTCTTTCTCTTTAGGCACAGAGATTTTTAAAGATTAAGGCTTTTGGACAAGAATTCCCCATAAGTGAGTATGAACCATGTGAGTGCTACAACTAACTCCCTATCTGGTTAGAGCCCATGGCTTTGTCTTCACACGGGGAGAATGGAAATGATGGAAGATGAATCTAACAGGAGTGCCAAGAAGAGCCCAGGGAAGATTTGCAGGATTTACAACAACAGTGAGCTTTCAGGCTGCCCACATACTTACTGTTTGCTCCATAAAACTAAGCTCTTAGAATTTAAAAATATAGACTACTTCTTCAAAACAGCTTTAGCATGTTTTTAACAAGACTTACAATAATTCTAAAGAACCATTTACTCGTTCTGACACCATTCTTACTGACTCTTGTTTTTCTGATTTATTGAGTCATTGCAGATACAGAAGAATTTAATGAAACAACATTTAAGAAAGAGCCTATGGTGATGAAGGAAGAAGTTCAAGCTGCTTTGAAGGAAATGGCAAAAAATAAGGCCCCAGGCATAGATGGTATACCAATTGACATATTTCAGCTAACAGATGCTGCCCTGGATGTGCTTACCAAGTTGTGCCAAGAAATCTGGAGAACAACCACTTGGCCAACTGACTAGAAGAGATCTATATTTGTTCCCATTCCAAAGAAGGGTGACCCAACAGAGTGTGGAGAGTATAGAACAATATCATTGATTTCACATGGAAGCAAGATTCTACATAAGATTATCCAAAAACGACTGGAACAGCAGAGAACTTCCAGAAGTCCAGGCTGGGTTTAGAAGGGGTTGGTACTAGGAATATTGTAGCTAATGTTAGATGGGTCTAATGAGAAACCTATACTTGGACCAAGAGGCAGTCATCAGAACAGAGCAAGGAAACACTGGATGGTTCAAAATTGGGAAGAGCGTATGCCAGGGATGTGTCCTGTCTCCATACCTTTTCAATCTGTATGCAGAACAGATTATCCAGGAGGCTGGGCTCTATGAAAAATGTGAGGTCAGGATTGGTGGAAGATCTATGAACAATCTGCATTATGCAGATGACACAACCCTGCTTGCTGAAACTGAGGACGACCTGAAGCACTTGCTGCTGAGGGTCAAGGACTGCAGCCTTCAATATGGATTGAGGCTCAATGTCAAGAATACAAAGATTCTCACCACTGGACCAATTGGCAGTATCAGGAGGGATGGTGAAGAGATTGAGATTGTTTACAGCTTTAGTTTGCTTGGCTCCACAGTCAACACTCTTGGCACCAGTAGCCAGGAAATGAAAAGACATATTGCAATGGGAAAGTCTGGTGTTAGGGACCTCTCCAAAGTACTGAAGAGCAATGGTGTCTCTCTGGACACTAAGGTGCGTCTGATACAGGCCATGGTCTTTGCAATCACTTGTTATGCATCAGAGAGTTGGACAATGACTAGGGATGATAGAAGGATAATTGACGCCTTTGAGCTGTGGTTCTGGAGAAGAGTACTGAATGTACTATGGACTGCTAAGAAAACAAACAGATTCATCCTGGAGAGGGTTAGACCGGGCGGCTCTTTGGAGGCAAGGATTCTGAGGCTTCGTCTGACATACTTTGGTCATGTTGTAAGGAGAGACTGGTCCTTGGAGAAGGACATCATGCTTGGTAGGGTGGAGGGACAGCACAGGAGAGGAAGGCCCTCTATGAGGTAGATTAATTAAATGACTGGGGTAATCGGGGTAGGTATATCAGAGACAGTGAGATATTGGCACAGGACAGAGCAGAGTTTAGGGCTGTTGTACATCGGGTCACTATGAGTTGCAAGCGACTTGACGGCACATAACAACAACAACATTCAGTCATAATGTCTTCTTTCATCTTTTTTGTTTGTTTTTGTGTTCTTTGAATTAATCCAAAACTTTATGAACAACTGGGTTAATTTCTTTAAGCCCTTCTAATTCTTCTTCCTCTTTAGCATCATTTATAATTTTAAG
This sequence comes from Elephantulus edwardii, assembly GCF_000299155.1. Classification (NCBI taxonomy): domain Eukaryota; kingdom Metazoa; phylum Chordata; class Mammalia; order Macroscelidea; family Macroscelididae; genus Elephantulus; species Elephantulus edwardii. The sequence goes on along the minus strand of NW_006399751.1, from coordinate 21,604,811 downwards.
GGTTTTTGGTGTGTGTGTGTTTTTGAGGGGGAGTGGCATTGTAGGAGGTGGTTAAGTTTTGGATTTCAAAGTATTTCCCTGAAGACAGCATAATGTCAACAAAGCAAGTAATTAAACTGAGTATAGGTGCTGACTGTGGATGAAGAGGATGCCAAATTGTTAACACAGCAAGTAATTAAGCAAAGTGAGTACTAAAGGCAATAAAGTAAGATTTGCCCTGGATAAGCTACCCTGGGATAACACAGAGTTGACTATATTAGGCAAACTTTCAACCAGGGAGAAGGTGGTTGACAAGACAACATGAGAATAAACAACCCTTCAGAGTTAAAGAACAGGAGGTACTCACGAGAAGAAGGGTGAGTTTAAGGTTCGCCTTTAGAGATCTGAATGACTAACTGCCCCTTTAAGGCTCAACTCTTATTTTCAAAGTTAATCAGAATAGACATGCAGCTTAATTTTTAAAGCATTTTTATTCTAGTGTTTATTGCTTCTGCTCCAGTGTTCACTGCTTCTACATTGTTCTTTTTTGTGTCCAAACGAAGGCTTTCTCAAATCAAAGATCATTTTTCTTTGGCCAAACTTCTGACTTGCTGAAAAGAACAGCCTATTAGCTTTCTCCTTAAAGGGATTAAGCACACAGCCTCTGGAGCTGCACTGGACCACTTAGAACCACAGGCTATGAACCCTGACTGGGCCACTTAAATCCACAGCTCCTTAACATCTGAATGTGTCTAAATTTTCTCTGATAAAATGGAAATAGTATCAGCTAAATACCTCAGAGGGATGATACATTTAAAGCTCTTGGTTTGCATAAACACCCAATAATGATAAGAATAACAATCTTTTTAAATATATCTTATATTTATGGATGCTTTAATCTCTTAGTTTTTGATCACACAGTAAAAATTCAGATTCCCTTTTGAAACTTAAAAATTATCTCTTTGCATAAAAAATAATAAAATGTAAAAAAAAAATCTCTCCTTTCTTTCTCCTGGTCAATCAGTCTGAGTCCATTTAACCACAGTTATTGATATCCCTCAACGTCTGCATGGGTGGTGCAAATGATTAACATCGATGATCGATGATCGCTAACAAAAAGATTGGACCATCCAGGTGCCTTCGAATAAAGGTTTGGCAGTCTATTAAAAAAAAAGAAATAGCCATCAAGGGGGAAAAAATAAATGTCAGTGGAGCATATTCTACTTTGACAACTGTGGTCATAATAAGGAACAACAAATTACATAGCACTTTAAAAAAGAAGTATCTTAAAAGACTGAGAAGTTAACTATAATAGATGTTTCTTATCTTATTTTTGTTAGGTGCAGTCAATACTGATTCATAGCTGACCCTCGGGTGTGTTTCCCAAGGCTGTAAATCATATGGGAAATATTGCTAATTTTCCTCTTGGGGAGCAGATGGTGGTTTGCAACCATGTGCTTTAGAGTTGGCAGCGGAACTCCTAAGCGAGAGGCCATCAGAGTCCCCTGTTTTTTATAATGATGACCTTAAATCTTTAAAGGAGGGCTGGGTTACATGGACTGTGCAGAATATCATTTCAAATGGAGGAAAGTATCTATATTTTCTCTTCAAACCAATCCTTAAAGGAATAATCAGCAATGAAAAGGCAAAGAAAAAGAACAGTGCCTTCTGCCCTCGTGATATTTACAGGAGAGCATGACTGATAGCTGAGGTACATGCTATGATGTAAGAATCTTCTGATACAGACTAACTGGACCAGGCTTCCCTGAGGAAGCGACTCCAGGACTAAGACCTAAAGAATGAGCAGATGCTAATCAGGACAGAGTGAAGAGGCTGTGTGATGGGAGCAGCTCTGATGGGGACGGAGGTTGCGCTGAGTCAGCTCCCCTCATAGCATCCCCAGGTGACAGAGCAGAATTGCCCCACAGGTTATTGTGGGCTGTAATCTTTATGGGAGATGATCACTGGGTGGGTGGGGGCAGGTTTCAAACCACCAACCTTTCAGTTAGCAGCCAAGTGGTAGCAGAGTACTGAAGCATTTGGTTGGTAACCGAAAAGCTGACAGTTCAAACTTTCCCAGTGGCCCCATGGGAGAAAGATCCGAGACTATCTGCCCCCTGAAAGATTTCAGCCTAGAAAATCCTATGAGGCAGTTTTACCCTGTCACCTGCAGCCACTGTGGGTAGGAATTGACCCAGCTGTAGCCAACAACATCACTCTTGTCTCCAGGGCTGTCTGGAGAGGGAGAACAAGGTAATTGAGGGTCGGGAAGCAAAGCAATAAACAACGAGGGAAGGAAGGAGCTGGCCCAGTCAGTGCAGGCCTGAAAAGGCCTTGCTAAGCAGTGTCGGCATCACAGGAGGAACAGGAAATCTTTGACGGCTTTAAGCAGGATTGTGTAGAACATAATCTGACCTGCATTTTGCCAAGGTCACTGTGACTGCCTGGTAAGGAGTGGGCTGGGGAAGGGTTTCAACGATTGCAGGGAGACTGCAGGAGACAACGGTAGGAATCTGGGCAAAATAACCGTGACTTGGACGGAGGTGCAGATGGAGAGACTCGAGTGACTGATATTTATCGGAAGGACCTGGTGATGGACTGTCTGGGGCTGCGGGAGGAGGAGCTACTAAGGGTTAGCCCTAACTTGTTGATATTAATTATCAAAGGTGAGGTGCCACTTAGTGAGAGTGCACATGGAAGGAACACTGAATTTAGGTGATAGTGGTCAAGTTTTACCTTGGTCATATCATGCTTCATGTAAGGTTTTTGGTACCATGTTTTGGTAATCAAAACAAAAGAAATAGACAGTTTTGATGTATATCAACACCTGGTACCAGCCAGGAAGTCTGGAGACATATTGCATTGGATAATTCTGCTGTTGGGGACCTCTCCAAAATACTGAAGTGCAACGATGTCAGTTTGAAGACTAAGGTGTACCTGAGGCAGGCCACGGTCTTCTCAATCATCTTCTATGCATCAGAGAGCATGGCAATGAATAAAGATGGCAGAAGAAGAGTTGATACCTTTGAGTTGTGGTGCTGGAGAAGAGTACTGACTATCCCACAGACTGTCAAAAGAACAAGCAGGTATATCCTGGAAAGGGTGTGGCCAGAGTGTGCCCTTGGGGGCAAGAATGACGAAGCTTCATCTTTCATACTTTGGACACGTAGCTAGGTGAGTCTGTTTCTTGGAAAGGGACAGTATACTTGGAAAAATGGAGGGTTAGCGACGGAGAGGAAGAACTCCAATGAGATGGATTGACACTGTGACTTCAGCAATGGGTTCTAATGTGTCAGAGATGATGAGAACGACATAGGATAGGACAAATTTCAAGGTGGCTGTTCTTGGGGTTCCTGTGAGTCCTACTTGACAGCGCCTAACAACAACAAAAACAACATGGTCTTTATATTTCTTTAGCGACAGCTTTTGCTGATTAGATTTACTGTCTTTCTAGAGGAGAATAAATATTGCAAACTTCTCTAGACCATGTTAATAATTGCTTAGGCTCTGAAACAATTTAGTTAAACACGTCATTAAATATAAGTATTCAAATCACTTCCTTTCAGAACCCAATGAAGACACTAATACAATGATCCCTGATAAGACATAAATAAATGCACAAGGAAAAGGGAGCAGGCTCGGCAAGAACAGCAAGATTTTAGGACATGGAAAGCAGACAAATGACTGGTATTTACTTAGGTCACTCCAGAAAGCTCAGTCTCAAACTGGATGATAACTATCCCATTTTACTCTATGAAACAAACAAAAACAACCATAAAAAACTTAAATTCATTACTACCATGCCAATTCCAACTCATGAAAAGCTGTGCTGCAATCCTGAAGGCATGTGGTTCAAATCCAGCTGCTCTGAGGAGGAGGAATGGGCAGTCTCCTCCCATGTGACTAATTGTCTCTGAAAACCCACCTGAGATTCAGGTATTGGTCGGTTCTGACTCAATATTACACAACAACAATAACATAACTCATCTTCCAGGCTATTAGTCAGGTTTGGTTTTTTGCAGAGAATGGAGAAAAGCTCCTGACTTCCAGGTGTCTGTCTGGTCCTGTGTCAGCTCAGGCTGTAACAAGCTCAGCTGAGAGTCCTCCATGAACATAGGATATCTTCTTTTCTGGATAGCTAAGGATTCAGAGAGATCTGGAGATACATATTACTGAAACATAGAGACCCAAAGAATAAAAGAATGCAACTTGAAGGAAACATTTTGTTAACAGAAATGTAAAGGAAACTCTCACTCTTCTAATATCCTCAAAGAAGTAAGAGAAAATATAGAACATTAGCAGCCTATTTAAAAAAGAAATATACACAGAACTCAAAAACTCCATAGACATTAAAAATAAAAATGTAAGAGTTAGAATATACCATTAAGGGAATTTTCTAGCAAGTCCAACAATGAGACTATCATGTGGGTAGGAGTAACAAAAGATATTCTAACTATAAGACCCTATGCTACGTGCTGTTGAGCCATAAATGAGTCACCACTGACTCTCGAGCAGGTTTTCAGAGGCAGTTAAGTTACACAGGAGGAGATTGTTCATCTTTTACCTTTGGATCAACTGGTGAATTCAAACCACATGCCTTCGGATAGGGAGTGCATCTCCTAACCACAAGGCTACCAGGACTCCCAACAGGCAAGAACACAGTAAATAATCCAAGATAAAGTTAATAAAAAGGTCATACAAGCTTAGTTTCCAGGTAGGGGGAAGGACCTACCAAGTGTTTAGAACAAGTGTAAAAACAGGTTCCTATCTAAGTGTGTCAGAGTAAGACTGCCACTGATATATCCCTAACACTTCAAATAGCAGGTGGCACATAGTAAACACTGAATAAATCTGCATTGAAGAGTAGGAAAAGAAAATCTTCCATGGGGGGAAAAAAAAGTTTAAACACTACCGAAAATCCAGATACATCTGTCATGGGAACAGTGCAGCCAGAATGTCCCTTGGAAGTGAAGAGGGCCAGAATTCCTCTCACAGTCTTTGGGGATGTTATCAGAAGAGGCCGGTTCTAGGAAAAAAGACACTGTATTTAGAAAAGGAGAGGATCAACAAAAAAAAAAAAAAAAGAGGACGATTCTCAAAGAGATGGATTGGCCCAGGGGCTCTCACAAAGTGCTCGAGCTCAACAGTGGCTGTGCGGATGGGGCAGATCCGAGCAGTTTGCCGTGCTGGTGATAGGACTCCTGTGAGTCAAAGCTCACTCAGTGGCACCTGGCACCACATCAAGGATCAGAACTTTATCTGTTTCTAACAATCAGAATGTTATCTGCTTCTCAACTGCAGTACGAGAAGTTAAAAGATAATGGAGAGGTGCTTGGAAAATTCAGATGGAGGGGAAAAACAAGCAAATCCCAAATGTGCTCCTACAACTAGAAAAAAGTATTAAGTATGGAAATATTTTCAGCTATGTAAGGCCTCGAAAATGTATTTCTTTTCCTCAGGCAGCTCCTGAACTGTGGAAGGGAGAAAAGCAGTAAAAATCAGAGAGGCCAACAGGGGTGGCTCCTAACATAGCTTCTGGTGGTGCCACCTGGTATAGCTTCGAGCAAGTTGGATTTCCTCCAGAAAGTGACATGGTTAGAGTCCCTAATCCATTTAAATGGATTCAAAGGCAACTTACGTAGTTAGGAAAGAGTTTAAATTAGTGTTATGGCAAAGAAAACAAAACTGTAATAAAATAATCAAGACAGGATATAAAAGGACTGGGGAGGAAACAAAGAGTAGTTACCATGATCTGTAAGTTTGTTAACTGATAGTAATAACATTTGTCTGTTCATGATAATGTTTGATATAGAAAATCCAGAAAGTAACAATTCATGTACATTATTCAGTAATATGCACGTGAATACATGAAAAATTAGTGGAGATTAATTTAGAGAGGTAAGAATTAAAGCAATTTGCCTCTGGAGTTTAAGAAATATCATGATGTGGGATGGTTATCAAGACAAACTTTACAGAATTAAGTTACATATATGTGTAACTTTAACAAAAATAAAATATAAATTTTGAAAAATCAGATTTAGGAAGTGTTCTGCTAGAGAGCAGATTCAATGCCTAGCACATACTAACTAGTGTGGCATGGGGTAAGATATTTAACTTCTGAGCGTTGGTTTCTGCACCTGAAAAAGATTAATAAATGAAGGTGTCTTGGTTGGCACAGTTGAGAGGATTAAGTACATAAAGATTTAGCACCTTACCTGGTCTACAGTCTGGCATTTAGGGGATTCCTATGCTTCACTTCTTTCTCGTGTTGCTGTTATATACCATCAAGTTGGAACCAACTCATAGCTGACCCTTCAGCGGGTTTTCAAAGACAGTTAATCCCACAAGAGGAGATTACCTGTCTTTCTTCCTCAGAGCATCTGATGAATTCAAACTGCATGCCTTTGGGATTGCAATGCTGTTTCTTACAATTAGGCCACCACAGTTCCCTTCTATTTTATCCTTTCAGTCTTTGCTCAGACTATCAAATTACCATTTCATTGTAGATCAAATCAGTTTCTCAGAAATGGTAACAATTCACTACGCTGTAATTCTGAGAGCTCTCAAATACATTGTAAGATTTCGTCAATCCCTTGTTAAGTGATAAAAGTAGATGTGACATAGTCATCATGCAATATATTTTTTTCCAGGACATATTTGGAAAAATATTCATCAGGAATTTGATGCCTGGATTTTTCTTTGTTGACTGAATTTATTTTCTAAATTATTTTTTTATTTATTTGTGTGTGTATGTGTACCGTCAAATCAGATCTGACTGGTACTGGAGGAGATTGCTCCTCCTTCTCCAGCAGAGCATCTGGTGGATTCGAACCATGTACCTCTGGGATTGCAGTACAGCTTCTTGCCACTAGGCCACCAGAGCTCCCTGCTAAATTTATTTTTTATAAGCAATAATCTTGTGTAGTTATTGTTTGTAGGTACCATTCAGTTGGTGGCTCTCACTAATAATAACTCCATGAACAAAAGAAAGAAACTCTACCGAATCTTGTATCACTGTCACAATTGCTATTGTGCATAAATCCATAAATGCATAAACTGTACAATTTCAGTGTCAATCCAGATCATTGAAACTATTTTTATTTTTTTTTTTTACTGACCTGACATGTTTCCAAGCATGGCATCCTTCTGATAACATGTCCAACATAAGGCAAAGCTTCAAAATCCTGCTTCTAAGGAGCATTCTACAATTTCAAAACAGATTTGTTTGCTCTTTTGTAAGTTGATACGCATTCAAAATCCTTGCCAAGACCACAATTCAAAAACACCAATTCTTTTTCTATCTCCTTTCTTCATTGTAACTTTCACATGCATATGAAGCAATTAGAAACAAACCAACAAACCAACCATAAGTTGGATCAGGTACATTTTCAGCTTTAAAGTGACATCCTTGCTTGCTGGCACTTTAAAAAGGGTCCTTGGGAGCAGATTTTCCAAATTCAGTTAGCCATTTTATTCCTTGAGTGCTGTTTCCACATATGTAGATTGTGTATTCAAGTAAAATGAAATCCTTGGCAACATCAATTTTTTTTCTCCACTTATTGGTTTTTGTTTATTGATCTATCAGATTTTTGTTGTTTTCTTTATGTTAGGCTATAATTCATACTGAAGGCTACTGTGTTTTGCTTTCAAGTGCTTTAAGCCATCCTCATTTTCTGCAAGCAAGATTTTTATCCTCCGCCACATTGTTCTTCAAAGAGTCCAGCCTCTCTTGGGGTTTTGTTTTGTTTCTCTTTTCTCAAAACACAGCCATGGTGAAAGGGCACAACTTTAATGCATATTTTTCCTGATTTTAAGTCATATCATATCCCCTTACTCTGTTTAAACAAGAGATCCTGGTCTATATACAGGTTCTGAATGAGAATAGGCAAATGTTCTGAAATTTTCATTCTTCTAAATGTTATCCATAATTTATTATGATCCACACAATTATTGTCTTTGCATAGTAAAAATAATAAGAAAAATCCTTCCAGTGTTCTCTACTTTAACCAAGATGCAGTGAACTTGTAGAACTCTTTTAATCAGGGGTAAAAAAAATAAGAGCCTTAAAAAGAACTCTACTCTTCACTCACAAATTTATGATTTAATTCTAAAGGTGGCTTTCTTCCCTCTTTGTGAATTTTACCAGTTTGACTCTACAAGAACCAGTGCATTTCCAAATACTTAATAGCATCTTGACATCCGTTTTTCTTTACTTTTCCTCATTCATGAGTTGAATGCATATAAAGTGATTGACAAGACTATAGTTTGGACTATGTGCACTTTTATATTAATGATGTTGCCTTTGCTTTTTAAACATTTTAAAGAGATCTTTTTTCCTTTAAATTTTTATTTTATATTGGTTTGTGTACAAAGTTTATATACATTGTGTTTCATAAAACTCTTCATTTACATTGGGTTTCATACAATCATTCCCATTCATTATCTTTTGTAAAATCAATCACCACTGGACTATGCCCACCCTTACTCTGTCTTTTCACGTCTCCCCTGGATCTTTTCCATTTCCTACACCCCCTGCCTCCAGCCACCAAATTGTACAACTCTGTGTTTTTACACCTACCCATCCTCACTCCCCTGTTTCCATTCCTTACCCCCTGGGATCCCCATACATGTTTTACTAGTTATCCTTCTATTTTTAAAATAATGGTCTTTTGCAGTTTTGTCCTTTTGAGACTGAGTTAGTTCTTTCAGCATAATGCTCTCCAGTCCCTCCCAAATTTTGTCGTATTTTTCAAAACTGTTACTCCTGAGTGCTGCATACATTGTGTGAATGTGCCAATTTCTCAATCCATTCAGTTGTGATTTGACTTTTGGGCTGTTTCCTTGTTCTTGGGATGGTGAATAATGCTGCTATGAACATTGGTGTAAAAAATCTGTTTGTGTCTTAGTTCTAATTTTGTTAGGGTATATTCCTAGTAGTAGAATAGCTGGGGCATATAGAGCTTCTATGTTCAACTTTTTGAGGAAATGCCAAACTGTCTTCCAGAGTGGTTGTACTATTTTACAATGTCACCAACAGTATATAAGAGTTTCCACTGCTCCACATCCTCTCCAACATTTATTACTTGCTGCCCTGCTAAACTTTGCTACTGCTACTAGGGTGAGATATTATCTCATTGTGCTTTTGATCTACACTTCTTTTATTGTCAGTGATTTTGAACATTTCTTCATGTGTCTGTAGGTCATCTTAACGTCTTTCTCTGTGAAAAATCTTTCCATGTCTTTTGCCCATTTTGGGATCAGGTTATTAGTCTTTTTCTTTCAGAGGCCCAGGAGGATTCTGTAAACTTCTGTTACGAGACTTTTATTGGAGATGGTATTGTCAAATATTTTTTCCTAGTTGGTAAGTTTTCACTCAGCTGCAAGTTAGAAGAAGGGTGGTTTAAACTCACCTAGCAGCTCTGAGGGAGAAAGACCTGCCAATATGCTTCTGTAAAGATTACAGCCAAAACAAACCTCTACAAGACAGTTCTGCTTTGTCACAGGGGGTTGTTATGAGTCAGAATTGGTTTAGTGAGGTCCAATAACTACTGTATCATCAATAAGCCTGTGTCATTCCTGTCATGTATTAAGTTAGTATTATGTATTACATCTGTAGTATCGGTAATATTTACTTCTTTCCTAAAGGGACTTCCATTTCTTCCTATGTGGGATCTGTATAGGATTCCAGTAAGTGCCAAAGACAGTATGCTTGTAAAGTCAAGGTTACTTGAAAGCAATTTTCACTCTTCATCTTATTCATAAATAGCAAAGTTCAAATAGCTTCGGGTTTTATTTTCACTTTTGCAATCACTTGGAAATCTTATTAAAGCTGAGCAAGAGATTTAGAAACTCATAATGGATTTCCCAAGAAGCTGCAAAGGTTGTGAAATTCACGGGGCTGTAACCTTTCAGAGAGAACACAAGTTGACTGGACAAGACAGCTCATTTCCAGTAATGTTCCTGGGTAATTCTCTGGAAATAATGGAGAGGGCATGGTTATTGCGGCCCAGTTGCATGCTTCCAGTCCCAGCTTACCTCCAGAGCCTATAAACCCCAGGATTTTCTACCCTCTCGGCACTCAGCCAGCCAGGAGAGGCCATAAATGATACAGCTTCCCTTAGTTCTTGGTGGGAGTTCAGGAGGTTCAAAAGCCAAGTTGCTGCCAGTGAGTTTCACACTGGATATGGATCAAAGAGATGGAATGAGATTGCTTTTGCTTAAGTATTGGCTAAACTGTATTGAATTAACTGTGTGCTCCCCTTCACTTGCTCAGACATCCCACTTCACTTACCTGCTGACCCCTGGCAGCAGTTAAAGAGTCTTCACTCTGAAGGCGCTTATAAAACAGTCGTCCTTGAGTCAGCTCCAGCTCACGTTGACTCCATCAACACAGGCAAGGGCTGTGTTCCACAAGGTGTTCAATGACTGGCTTTCTGGAATTAGGTCACCAGCAATTTCTTCTGAGGGAACTTCAGGTGTACTTGAACCACCAACCTTTTGACCAGCAGCTGAGCATGTTTACTATTTTGAACTACCTAAAAATGATAGAAGGGCTAAAACAGAAGCTCTTGGTAAAAAAATAAATGCTTGTGAGCACGAACACTTACACTCTACTTGAAGACCCAGGAACAAATTTCAAGATGTTTGAGAGTAAAATTAGTAAATGTTGTTGTCGTGTACCAGAGTCGGAACGAGCCTATTGCTCACCTCTGGCGGGTTTTCAGAGGCAGTTTTAATCACATGGAAGGAAATAGTCCATCCTTCTCCTGCAGAGCAACTGGTGGATTAAAACTGTGTGATTCAGGATCACAGCACAGCTTCTTACCACTAGGCCACCAGAGCTCCCCAAATTATTAAACAGATAATTAGGGGAAAAAAGCACAAAAAAGGGTACTCTTTGAATGGATGAATTGAATGATATGTAAATTAGATTTCAATGACGCTGTTAAAAACCAAGTAGTCAATATGAAACTCTGCTTAAAGTTAATTTTATTTAAGAAGGCGATAAATCTCAAATATCCTTATTATGTACCCACAGGCATTTTCTGAAGACTACTTAACACATTGATTAGAACTTACTGATTTTTACCTGTAACCACAGGACTCTGAAAACCTAAGCAGGTTAATACCGTATACCAACCCTTGAACATATTGACACTTAACATTGCCCACTGCTGTGGAGTTGAATCCGACTCGGTGTGACCCTTACTGCATTTCCAAGGTTGCATATTTTTATGGGAGGAGACTGCTCCTTTTTCCCTGAGGAGATTCTATTGTTGCTATGTACCCTTGAGTTGACTCTGACTCATATCAACCCTACAAACAACAGATATGAACCTTGTCCTATCCTACACTGTCCCCACACTCTGTGCTAGGCTTGAGCTTGGGGAGAGTTGTGCAGTTGGTGTTATGTGCCATTGAGTTGACTAAGACTCATAGAGACCTCTATGAATAATAGCTCTGAACTCAGCTCTGTCCTGAGTCAATCTCTCTGTTTCTGACACACATTCCCCCATAGCACTACTTACAGTGTTCATCCATCTCATTGGGGTCTTCCTCTCCTGTGTTGTCTCTCCTCCTTTCCGAGCATGACATCCTTCTCCCAAAACTGGCCCCTCCTGGCAACATGCACAAGCATGTGAGATGGAGCCTCCAAATCCTTGTTTCCAAGGAGCAACGAGATTTCATCTTCTTCAGGATTAGACCTGTTTGTTCTTTTGGTAGTCCATGCTCAACTTTCAACCTTATGTTCAGCCCTCTTCTCAAGCCCCACAGCTCAAAGGCATCAATTTTTCTTCTGTCATTCTTACTCATTGTCCAGCTCTCTGATGCACAGCAAGTAATTGTGAAGACCATGGCCTAGATAAGGCAAACCTTAGTCTTTAGAATGACATCATTGCCCTTTAGCACTCTGAATAAATCCCTAACAGCAGATGTTCCTAATGTATTTTATCTTTTGATTTCCTGACTGTTAGTGCCAAGAGTGTTGATTGTGGAACTGAGAAAGCTGAAATTGTTAACAATCTCAATCTCTTCTCTATTTAAAGTGTTTCTGTCAATTGGACCAGTGATGAGAATTTTTATCTTCTTGATACTGAGTTTCAATCCATATTGAAGACTACAGTATCTTCTGTAGCAAATGCTTCAGGTCCTCCTCAGTTTCCGCAAGCAAGGCTGTGTCATCTGCATAACACAGATTGTTGATGAATCTTCCTCCAACCCTGATGCCACACTCCTCCTCATGAAGACCAGCCTCATTGTTATACAGCCTCCTCTACCCCTGCCCCCCATCACTTTACTATGCAGATCTTATTCTGGACTCTTGCCATACCAATTTTCTTTGGGATATTCAGTGCTCTTTTCCAACATCACACCTCAAAGGCATCAATTCTTTTGTCATCTTTATTCATTGCCCAGCCATCTGATGGCTAGCAAGTTATTGAAAAGACCATGGCAGAAAGAAAGAGAGAAAGAGAAAGAAAGAAAGAGGGAGAAAAGGAAAGGAAAGGAAAGGAAAAAGGAAGGACAAGACCATGGCCTGAATCAGGTGCACCTTAGTCTTCAAATTAACATCATTGCTTCTCAATACTTTAGATAGGCCCCTGATATTGACTTGCCTGATGCACTGTGTCTCCTGATCTCTTGACTCCTGGTACCAAGTGTATTGATTGTGGATGCAAGTAAGATGAAGTTATTGACAATTTCCATTTTTTCCCCGTCTACCTTGCCAACTGACTGGAAGAGATTAATCTTTATTCCCATTCCCCCCCCTCCCAAAAAAAAAGGTGACCAGACAGAATGTGAAAATTATTGTACAATATCATTCATATCACACACAAGCAAAATCTGCTGAAGATTATCCAGAAGTGACTGGAACAGTACATTGACAGAGAACTAACAGAAATACAAGCTGGATTTAGAACAGGCCATGACACTAGAGACATTGTCACCAATGTCAGATGGATCTTGGCAGAAAGCAAAGAATACCAGAGGGATATCTATCTGTGTTTCATTGACTATGCAAAGGCATTTGATTGTGTGGATCACAATAAATTGTGGTTAGTCCTGAGGAGAATGGGAATCCCAGAACATGTGATTCTTATGCAAAACCTGTACTTGGACCAGGAAGCAGTTCTCAGAACAAAGCAGGGAAATACTGCTTGGTTCAAAATCAGGGATGCATCATGTCTTCATACCTTTTCAATCTAAATGAACAGATCATTCAGGAGGCTAGTCTTTTTGAGGAGGAATGTGGCATCAGGATTGGAGGAAGACTCATTAACAACCTGCGTTAAGCAAATAATACAACCTTGCTTGCTGAAACTGAGGTGGATATGAAATGCTTGCTGCGGAAGGTCAAGGACTGTAGTCTTCAATATGGATTGAAGTTCAACATGAAGAAGACAAAGATTATCACCACTTGACTAACTGGCAGCACCATGATAGATGGAGAAGAGATTGAGGTTGTTAATAGTTATAGCTTGCTTAGCTTCACAATCAACACTCATGGCAGCACCAGCAGTCAGGAAATCAAAAGACTAATTGCATTAGGTAGATCTGCTGTCAGGGACCTTCCCAGAGCACTGAGAAACAGTGATGTCAGTTATAAGGTGCCCCTGATCCAGGCCATGGTCTTTGCAATTGTTTGCTGTGCATCAGACAGCTGGACAATGACTAAGGATGACAGAAAGAGAATTAATGCTTTTGAGTTGTGGTGCTGGAAAAGAATCTTGAACATACCTATGGATCACGAAGAAAACAAATAGGTCTGTCTTGGAGAGTGTGAAACCAAGTTTCTCCTTGGAGACTAGGATTTTGAAGCTCTGTCTCACATTCTTTGGACAGGTAGCCAGGAGGGATCTTGGAGAAGGATATCATACTTGGATGGGCGGGAGGACAGTGCATGAGAGGAAGACCCCGATGCGATGGATTGATATAGTATCTAGGGCAGTTTCAGCAAGCAAGGTTGTATTATTTGCTTAACGCAGGTTGTTGATGAGTCTTCCTCCAATCCTGATGCCACATTCCTCCTCAAAAAGACTAGCCTCCTGAATGATCTGTTTTGCATTTAGATTGGAAAGGTGTGAAGACATGATGCATCCCTGATTTTGAACCAAGCAGTATCTAGTATCTAGGTTGTCAGAATCAGTGAGACTGGCTCAGGACAGGCAGGCTTCAGAGCTGTTGTACATAGGGTCACTATGAGTCACAGGCTATTTGACAGCACATAACAACCACAACATCATGATGCTGCCTATAGGTCCAATGGTGAGGAATTTTCTTGTTGTTGAGATGCAATCCATATTGAAGGCTGTTGGCTTTGATTCCCTGAAGTAAGTGTTTCAAGTCTTCTTCACTTTCAGTAAGCAAGGTTGCATCATCTATTTAAGGAAGGTTATTGATGAGTCTTCCTCCAATCCTGGTGCCACATTTTTCTTCATAGAGTCCAGCTTCTTGATGATTTGTTTAGCATACTGACTGAATAGTTATGGAGAAGTGATATAACCCTGATATATACATTTCCTAGTTTTAAATTACACAGTCTTCTTTGCTTCACTCTATCACGGTCTAGGTATAGGTTTCACATGTTGTTGTTGTTGTTATGTACCATCTAGTCATTTGCAACTCATAGCGACCCTGTGTACAACAGCCCTAAACCCTGCTCTATCCTGTGCCAATCGCACTGCCTCTGACACACCCATCCCGATTACCCCAGTCACTGAATCAACCCATCTCATAGAGGGTCTTCCCCTCTTGCGCCATCCCTCCACCCTCCCAAGCATGATGTCCCTCTCCAAGGACATCTTCCTTGCAACATGCCCAAAGTATCTCAAACGAAGCTCCAAAATCCTTGCCTCCAAGAATCCTCTCCAGGATGAATCTGTTTGTTTTCTTGGCAGTCCATGCTACATTCAGTACTCTTCTCCAGCACCACAGCTCAAAGGCATCAATTCTCCTTCTGTCCAACTCTCTGGTGCATAACAAGTGATTGCAAAGACCATGGCCTGTATCAGGTGCACCTTAGTCTCCAGAGAGACACCGTTGCTCTTGAGTACTTTAGAGAGGTCCTTAACAGCAGACTTTCCCATAGCAATACATTTTTTTATTTCCTGACTGCTGGTGCCAAGAGTGTTGACCGTGGAGCCGAGCAAACTGAAGCCGTGAACAATCTCAATCTCTTCGCCATCCATCCTGATGCTACTGATGCTACTGTGAGAATCTTTGTCTTCTTGACATTGAGCCTCAGTCCATACTGAAGGCTGCAGTCCTTGACCCTCCGCAGCAAGTGCATGAGGTCCTCCTCAGTTTTAGGGTTGTGTCACCCACATAACGCAGATTGTTAATAGATCTTCCACCAATCCTGATGCCACAATTCTCCTCATAGAGCTCAACCTCCCGGATAATCTGCTCTGCATACAGGTTGAAAAGGTATGGAGACAGGACACATCACTGGAGTACACCCTTTCCAATTTTGAACCATGCAGTGCTACCCTGCTCTGTTCTGATGACTGCCTCTTGATTCAAGTATAGGCTTAGCATTAGCACGATTAAATGTTCTGGGATTCCCATTCTTCTCAGAGTCAGCCACAGTTTGTTATGATCCACACAGTCAAACGCCTTTGCATAATCAATGAAACACAGATAGACATTCTTCTGGTATTCCCTGCTTTCAGCTAAGATCCATCTAACATCAGCTACAATATCCCTGGTACCACGACCCCTTCTAAACCCAGCCTGGACTTCTGACAGCTCACTGCTGATGTGCTGTTCCAGTTGTTTTTGGATAATCATCAGTAGAATCTTGCTTGCATGTGAAATCAATGACACTGTTCTGTAGTTTCCACACTCTGTTGGGTCACCCTTCTTCGAATGGGAACAAATATAGATCTCTTCCAGTCAGTTGGCCAAGTGGCTGTTCTCCAGATTTCTTGGCACAACTTGGTGAGCACATCCAAGGCAGCATCTGTTAGCTGAAATACTTCAGTTGGTATACCACATGAACACAATTCTGGGATTCCCATTCTTCTCAATGTTAGCGATACTTTGTTATGATCCACAGAATCAAATAACTTTACATATTTAATAAAACACAGATAGACATTTTTCTGGTATTATGTGTTTTCAACCAGGATGCATCTGACATCAGCAATGATATTCCTGGTCCCACAACCTCTTCTAAACCCAGTTTAAACTTCTGGAAGTTCTCTGTATGTGTACTCTTCTAGGCATTTATGGATAATCTTCATCAATATTTTACTTGCATGTGATATTAATGATATTGATCAATAATTTCCACATTATTTTGTACCACTTTTCTAGGGAATAATAAAAAATATGGATCTCTTCCAGTATTGGCCAGGTGGCTATCCTCCAAATCATTGAACAAACAAAATTCACACATCTGAAAGTTCAATCACGTCCAGCCTCTTTTCTGTGACCAAGACCATACTTTGCTCTTTGTTTCCAACTTCTGCATTTCAGTCACCAATAATTATTTTAAGATGCACAATATCAATAATTATTAATGGATCTTGATTGCATATTCGGTCAATTTTAGACTGTAAAAGTCTGTTGAAATCTTCAATTTCCTCCTCTTTGGCTTTAGAGATTGTTGAATATATTTGAATAGTAGTCATATTAATAGGCCTTCCTTGTAGGTGTATGGATAGTAAGTAGTGTCCTATCACTCACAACATTGTGCTTTAGGATAGATCTTAAAATTATCTTTTTCTCTATGAATGCAGCACCATTCTTCCTCAGTTTCTCATTCCTGGTATAATAATTATCTAATTCAAAATGGCCCATGCCTGTCCATCTCAGTTCAATAATGCCTAGGATGTCAATGTTCCTGTGCTCTGTCTAATTTTTTAAAAACTTCCAGCATTTGTACATGCCACAAACAATATCAAAGGATGCATTGAGCTGTTTCTCATTTTGAGTGACTTCCAGTCTGGGTTTTACCTCTAAGAATGTATTCCTTTGTTGTTCATTGGTTTTCAGAAGTCTGTTATTTCAGAAGTAGATGGCCAATCCTACTTCTTAGTCTATCTTAATCTGGT
The DNA here is from genome assembly GCF_000299155.1 of Elephantulus edwardii. NCBI lineage: Eukaryota > Metazoa > Chordata > Mammalia > Macroscelidea > Macroscelididae > Elephantulus > Elephantulus edwardii. The sequence goes on along the minus strand of NW_006399751.1, from coordinate 21,587,772 downwards.
AGCTCTGTTGAAACTTGTTCACCATGAGTGACTCTCTAACACTTGAAACACCAGTGGTATAGCTTCCACAAACCACAGCAACCCAACAGTTACTCAAGCACAGCAAACAGACAAGTGATGTACTAATTAAAGATTTACAGACCTAAACCACAAAGTAATTAGCAATATGCAAATCTTTCTGTCAATACAATGAATTGATAGATATGTTTTACCTCTAACAACAAACAATCAGGCATACGAAGATAATGGGAGGAAAAAACACACCCCACAGCAACCCAGCCTTCAATACAATGAATTGATAGATATATGTTTTACCTCAAACAACAAACAATCAGGCATACAAAGATAATGGGGGGGAAAAAGCACCCCACAGCAACCCAGCCTTCTCTGGCCTAAGCTGAAGTCTATGGTGACACGGCAGATTACTATCACAGATGGGGATATTGTTTTTATCAGAAAAAAAGAATTATTATTAAACCCTAAATAAAAGATCTAAGTAATAGATCTACCTTGACCATAGTTACCCACACATTCTTTAAAGTCAGTCCTTTCACTTTGGTCAAATCAGAATAGACACATGGATTTCCAATCAAAAGGGAGGAAACTGCCTATCATTCCCCTAAGCAGTTACTGGTGGATATGAGATACTTGGCCTTTGAGTATAGACTGTGCCACCAAAGCCACCAAATTCATCATTGTTAAATGCCCTTGAGTTGATGATTACTCCCTGTGAACAATGAATCTTAACTTTGCCCCATTGTGCCCCATTCTTGTGATCGCATATACATTTAAGCTCATTGTTACAGTCACTGTGTCAATCCATTTTGTTGAAGGTCTTCCTCTCTTTTTCTGACCCTCCACATTTCCAAGCACAAAGTCTTTTTCCAAGGGCTGACCCCTCCTAATAACATGGCCAAAGTATGTGAGAAGTAGGTTCTCTATCCATGCCTGTAAGGAGCCCTCTGGTTTTACTTTCTCCATGATACATTTGTTCGTTTTAAAGTGCATGGGATATTCAGTGCTCTTCTCCAACACTACGCCCAAAAACATCCATTCTTCTGTAATCCTTATTCATTGTCCAACTTCAGTTGCACAACAAAGAACAGAAAAAAATATGGCTTAACAGTTAACATTGGGAAAGAAATAATGAAGTGCTTACAGTTCAGGAAAGGAAGTGTTTACTCTGAATCAATCTCATCTTTTAGTGCCCCCTTCTCAGGGTCACTTGGTATTTATCCTGTAACACCACCATGGACCTTTTCTCTTAGGTTACCATTAACAATTTATCCTGGAAATAATATAATAAAATTAGTCTCAATGAGGTGTAAACACTGGCTCAATCTACCCTGATCTTTTACAAGGATCTTTTCATTTCAGTAACTCTTAGAGTATATGAGGGATCCTGAATGGCGCAAATGAGCTACTAACCAAAGATTGGTGGTATAAACTCACTCAGAGGCGCATAGGAAGAAAGCCCTGGCAATGTCCCTTTAAAAGGATAAAGGCCATGGGCACCCAATAAAGCACTTCTACTCTATAATGCATGAGGTTCTCTTTGAGCCAGAATGAACTCCACTGAGTGTAACTGGTTTGGTTTGGTAGG
>NW_006399751.1:21564220-21586069 GCF_000299155.1 Elephantulus edwardii | reverse complement strand
TCTTAGCAAAGCTCTTGACATACACTACTCAGTAGGCAGAACCTGTAATTTTATCATCATGGATGTCATTGCTCAGCTCCTGAAGACATTGAATGACTCTATTGAGAGAGCTCTAAAAAATTCCACTGCTGTCCAACTCGCAGCAACCCTCCATTGAGTTGCATGCTAGGCCACCAGAGCTCCTGGGGTAGTATAATCCATATCCAAACCAACTGCCTCTTAGGGTTTCCAAGGCTGTAAATCTTTATTGAACCACACTACCTCATTTCTCTTACAGTGGAAAGAGTTGTGGAACCAGCAATTTGTTGACCTTTTGGTTAGCAAGTCAATGCTTCAACAGGGATCCTTAATCCAGTTCTATAAATATTTGGAACTTGTGTTTGTACTGGCTTTTGCTCTGGGAAAGAATATATTTAGCTTTCTAAGAATATACTTGCTAAAGGGACCCTGGTGGCACAGTGCTTAAAGAATTTGATTGCTAACCAAAAGGTTCAACTCCCCCAGCCACTCTTTGGTAGAATGATAGGGCAATCTGCTTCTGGAAAGATTTACAGCCTTGAATGACTTCCGGAACAGTCCTATTCTGCCTACAAGAGTGAGTGGCTTTGAGTTGGAATCGACAGCAATTGAGTTTGGTTTGGTTTTAGTTGACACTTTTCAATGGGAGCTAGAGGAAATATTCTGGGATTATAACTTTAAGAGCTCTGACAGGAAGTGTTTGCAAAATTTGGGGCCTATGCTATCCAGGAAGATACAAAACCTAGGGAATTTGTTGAGTGGTCAAATTTAATCACAAGGACTCTGATGTCAGTGAAGAAGCTAGCGAGCTAAGCAAAGCAACCATCTAGCACACACAACTCAACTCGGTATTGTTCTCAACTCATTTATGTGTAGGAATGGTATCATTAATCTTCATGTAACATGTAACCCTGTCCTATAGATTGCTGCTGTTGTTGCTGGGTGCCATCAAGCTGACTATGATTCACAGTGACCTTATGCACAGCAGATCTGAACCTTGCCCTGTCCTGTGCCATCCTTACCATCTTTGATATGGTCTAACTCATTCTAACAGTCATTGTGTCATTCATTTGTTAAGGCTCTTGCTCTCTTTCTCTGAATCTCCATCTTTTCCAGTATGTGCTTCTCTGGACTTTGCCCCCATGCCATTTTCTTTTGCTAACTTTCTTTATATCTGGCCACGGTCATAACTCATAACCGTAAGCATGACTATACACTAAGTTTTGTAAGTCCTTTTAGTGAGTATCTGGAGATGGTCTTGGGGAATCCCTGAAGCAGCTTTGGGTGAAATCCTCAAAAAAAAATTTTTATTGCACCAATTTTTCACAGTCCAACACAGAGTCCCTATCATGACCAGATTCTCTTAATCCTCTTCCATCAACTCTCAGCCCTTGCTTTAGCTCTACCAGACTGTTTTCTGTTCCTCAAGAATTCCAAGCATGCTCCTGCCTCAAGGCTTTCGTAATTACAGTTCCTTCTGCCTGCACTTTTCTCCCAGATACTGGCATGGCCTGTTTCCTCACCTCATACATCTCTCTGCTCCCCTGCCACATAGCTAAAATTGCTACCTACCTTCCAGTCACGTACCTGTTTACCCCTTTATCTAGATTTATTATTTACATTGCTGTTGTGTGCTGTCAAGCTGATTCTGACTCATAGTGACCTTATGTTACAGAATAGAACTATCCCGCAGGGTTCCTAGGGATGGGATCACCATGACTCAGAGTTGACTCCATAGCAACTGACTTGGCTTTAAATCTTTACAAAAGCAGATTGGTAGGTCCTTTTTCCTGTTGAGCTTCTGGGTGAGTTCAAACTGCCTATCTTTCAGTTAACAGCCAACAATTTTTTTTGAGGTTTGTTTGGTTTGTGCTTTATTTTTAAAAAACTTTTATTTACAAAGCAAATTCATTGTTCATCCAACAATTCCTACCTGTTTTGTTTCATGCTATTGATTTACAATAAAAACCATGTAATAGCACTCATCTCCCTTTCTATTTGTATTTCCTGTTTCCATTTGTCGTTCTTTCCTGGCTTTTCTTGTCTTAGAATTCTGTCTCTGAGGAAATACTGACCCTTTTGAGGGAGTGCATACCTGGTAGTCAGTGGTTACCTTATGGGCCTACTATTAGATTGGCCAAACTCTTAACTCCTGCACTGACAATTATAAATATCTGACATTATACTGTTTATTTCTTTGTTGCCTCTCTTTCTGGATTAGAAATGAAAGGAGAGATATTTCCTGTTTTGTTCACTCTCCTATTCCCAGTAACTAGAACAATGATAGAGTTAGTAAATACTTCATAGGATAAATGAAACAATAGATAAAATATCTTGGATCTGTATGTTTCTCCCAAAAAGGACCCATGATATAAGCCCATGGATAGCAGGATGTCATCCTATTTTAAGCAATGTGGCAGACGTTGCTAGATGTTGGTGAACACCTACTCTCTCTTTCTTTCACAGCAGTAGAATTGCTGACTTTTGGTTCAGCATGTAGCCTCCAGAAGAAAAAAAGTATTTCCAAATCCCACACCCTCATAGGTATGATTATGGGACTAAGTGGAGGTCACAAGTAAAATTTCTCAGAAGTTTCTTTAATTAGAGTGAGTTCTATTTCCCTCCTTTTTGTTTGCTTCCTAGTGAGTAAGATAAGATGTAATATTTGGAAATTTGGAAGTCAGATTAGGCTACTAGACAACCTGAGGAATGTCTAAAGAACTGAGAATGTAGACTCAAGACCAATGCTGGGGCATCTACTCCTATGCCGGGTCAAATAGCAGAACTGAACTTCAGTATAGTTTAAGCCTAGTTACTTGAAATTTTCAAGTTCTAACTAATGCAAGTACATAGCTTGCTGAAACTGAGGAGGACCTGAAGTGCCTGCTGCAGAGTGTCAAGGACTGCAGCCTACAATATGGATTGAGGCTCAATGTCAAGAAGACAAAGATTCTCACCACTGGACCAATTGGCAGCATCAGGATGGATGGTGAAGAGATTGAGATTGTACACAGCTTTAGTTTGCTTTGGCTCCACAGTCAACAGTCTTGGCACCAGCAGCCAGGAAATTAAAAGGCGCATTGCCATGGGAAAGTCTGCTGTTAGGGACCTCTCCAAAGTACTGAAGAGCAATGGTGTCTCTCTGGAGACTAAGGTGTGTTTGATACAGGCCATGGCCTTCACAATCACTTGTTAGGCATCAGAGAGTTGGACAATGACCAAGGAGGATAGAAGGAGAATTGATGCCTTTGAGCTGTGGTGCTGGAGATTTATCTGGAAAGGGTTAAACCGGGCAGCTCTCTGGAGGCAAGGATTCTGAGGCTCCGTCTAACATACTTTGGACATGTTGTAAGGAGAAACTGGTCCTTGGAGAAGAACATCATGCTTGGGAGGGTGGAGGGACAGTACAGGAGGGGAAGGCCCTTTATGAGGTGGATTGATTCAGTGACTGGGGTAATCCGGATGGGAGTGTCAGAGACAGTACTATTGGCACAGGAGAGAGCAGAGTTTAGGTCTGTTGTACATAGGGTCGCTATGAGTCGCAAGCAACTCGACGGCACATAACAACAACAACAACAACAACTAATACAAATAACTATCTTCTGTCTAATTGCTTGATGCACATGGCAGAGCTAGTTGCACAGTGCAAAAGCATGGAACCATATGAACTCTTCATTTGTTTAAAGGAAAATGAGATTATGTCATAAAGACTGGAAGCTGAATACTATCTTGCAAATTGTCACATGTGGAAAAGTATGATGGCCATTCATGTCGACCAGTGAATCACATCCGAGTCCTCATGCTTCTGTGCAATCTGCTTTGCTACTTCTCTCATCAAAATCATATGGGTTGGTTTTGTGACTGGCTGTTGGTGGTGGTATGTTCTGTGGTGTCAGAACTGACTCAAAGTTGACCCTCCAGTGGGTTTTCAGAGGCTGTAAATTGCCTGAGGGGAAAAGTTAGTAGATTTGAATCATGTGTCTTTGGGTTGGCAGTGTACCTCCTTTCTATTAGGCCACCAGAGCTCAGAGCTTAGATCAGTTGAATGTGATAAAGTGATACAGTGCTACTTTCAGAGCTTAAGCTTCCAGAGACCTTTCAACTTCTAGACTTGCTTTCTTGAAACTCGGAGATAACTAAGCTGTTAAGCAAGTGTAACTTACCAGAAAGTGTGAAACCATGTGGAGAACAACCAATGGGCCCAGTGGAGAGGCAGCATTAAATGCCAGCGTTAAATGAGGGTGAAGCCTTCTTAGACTCTTCAGCCTTAGATGATTCACCAGATGTCTTGAATTGCACAAGTGATTACAGGAAAGGCCATCAGAAGATATTCTCACCACTTACTGTTTTAAAACCTCCTTTGTTTCTTTTAGCTTTGAAAGAGTTTTAATGATTTTGAAATGCTTTCCTTTAGTGTATGGTTTTATTCCTCTTCCCACTCTTTTTATCTTTTTCTTATTATTCATAATATAAACCTATAAAGTTCTGCTGTTTTTTTAATTTTAAAGCTTGAGCTTTTGCTTCTATGAGAGCACAAGCTTCTGTCTCTTTGATTGCAACTGAATGTTTCTGTTCTCTAATTATTCTAACACAGTGTAGATTTTATAGTCTCTGTCAAAGGAGCAAAGGCTGTATGGAGAGAGCCATATCTGACCTGTACTAACTCTATAAGGGGAAACTGTCTTCATCATCAACATCCACAATACAAAACTAATTCCCAGGTGATCAGACATGTTCCCCAAGCTCCTCAACTTCTCTCTACTGATTCCAACACCAATCTCACTATTCTACTGGGTCTGAAATCTGTTGCAATAGCTCATAGAGTACACAGAAGCATAGTCACAATTATGGGGTTTATTACAGAAGTTAACAAGATACAACTTCCATTGGCAGCAAAATTCAATTTCTCAGTCAGGACAGCATTTGAAGCAAGCTCACAGGCCCTCCAGCCCCACAGCTTTGGGCCAGTGTTACAAAGCTCTTAGTCCTGCCAATTATGGTGAATCTCCCCTAGTCCTCTAACAAACTTAGCCAACAGCTCCTAGCTCTGGTTCCAAAGGGTAGCAATTCCAAGGCCAGCTCTGTCTCATGTTAAGTCTGTGGTTCTCTACTGCAGCTGCTGCTACTGTCCTATAGGTCTGGCTGGCAAAAAAATCTCTGCCTCAAATGGCACACCACATTCTTGGCTACTTATTTGCTAATTGTGATAGTCTCAAATTCTACTGATGAATACACTCAATTTAGTAGTGAGACTAGCCAATCCCTGGCCCATCTACATGGCAAAGTGTTAGAGAATGTTAGAAAGGAGGAAGCCTCTGGCTGGGGCAGATCACCTAGCTCTAGATAAGTGCAAGCCTATCTGACCCAAAAGCCTTTAAGACGGGATAGAGAACACTCTCCTGTGTTTGGCTGTGCTGACTTGAGAAAACTCTCCTCCAGCAAGATGGCTGCTGCATCTGTTGAGCTCAGAGTGGTCTGCACTGAGTTGAGGTTCTCCTGTCCAATTTACAGACTCCACATCTACAAATCCAACCCATCCTTTCTTCCTGTTTACTCATCTGTATATACACACACTGTAACCCCCAATAAAGTTGAGTTAGCTCTATGAAGTGCTCCTGGAGTAGTGCGTCTCTGTTGTTCTTACCCCCCACCAGAAAACAGCAAAGTCAATGTCAATGACTAGAAAAGTCATTTTGAATAATAAACCCCAGACACCATAGTCTCCTAATGTGTTTTGTTGATATTATCTTTATTAGCTGTAGTCAAGTAGACAATGTCACATAGCAAGTCTATGAATAACAGGTCAAAACATTGTTATATGCTGCATAATCTTCAAAAATATCCACTGCGCTTAAACCTCAGGTTGCAGTTACTCTGTAGCTGTAACCGTCTTGTTGAAGTTCTTCCATTCATTTGCTGACCTTTTACTTTTCCCAGCATGATTTCTTTTTCCAAAACATGCAAGATGACATTTCACTGTCCTTGAGTCTAAGGAGTGCATTGAGTGCACTTCCTCCAACACAGGTTTGTTGGCTCTTTTGGCAGTCCATACAATATGCTATACTCTTTGCCAACATCACAGTTCAGTCTTCCTTATTCATTGTTCAACTCTGACACTCATATGAAGCAAATGGAGATACCATGCTTGAGTGAAGTGTTCTTGAGTTTTTAAATAAATATCCTTCCTTTTTTTAGCAGTTTAAAGAGGTCCTTGACAGCAGATTTGCCCAATGCAAAGTTTATTATGCAGCATTGAAAAAATAAACAAAAATCCCTCACTGTTGTCAAGTTCATTCTGACTTTTGTTGAGTCCATGTTATAAAGTAGAATTGCTCCCCAGGGTTTTCTTCTTTATATAAATAGATTACCAAGACTTTCTTCCATGGTGCTATTGAGTGAGTCCTAATGATCCACCTTCAGGTTAATTGTCAATCATGGATTATTTGTGTCTCCAAGGACTTCTTTCTATTTCTCACTGCAAAAAGACCCCAAACAGGGACAAATGAAAGTGGAACACTACTTAACTTAATTTGGTAACCTTTAAGCAAGAAGATAAAATTATAAACTAGCATATTTTAATATTAAAATATTAATACAATAAATATGAAGAAGGGATAATATGTGATAGTAGAAAGAAAAGTGATTGATAAATTGGTCCAACTGGATTATAACACTTACCTAATATCATTGCACAAGTAACCTAGTCTCCTGGTGCCCTATTTTATTTTGTTGTAATACGGGGCCAAAGCACTGTTTATCCCCAAGTCCTCATCATGAGGTCTGTGTTAAGAGATTTCTCCTTTCTCCTTATATATTTCTTTATAATTTACTTAAACACACACAGAGACTGCCTTTATAATCAGCAAAAATAATACTTGAACACTAAGAATAAGAAAAAAGTATGGTCCTTATTCTTGAGATACTTATTTTTTAGTATGAAGACAGATGGAATGGGGCACTAACTTTTAATATTATCCAGTATGTGGGAGAAGGATGGACAATCTCCTTCTGTGTTATTAACTGCCTCTGAAAACCCTCTGGAGGGTCAGCTATAGGTTGGTTCTGACTCGATAATACACAACAACAACAAGTTGGTATGTGGGTAGAGTTTTTTAGTCACATAAAGAATATCACAGAGCCCAGAGGAGGCAAGATCTAATCCACTATGGAGTGAGAAGTGGTGGAAAGAGTTTAGGAAACTTATCCTGGGTGCAGTAATTAAACATTCAGCGGATAACTGAGAAGTCAATAGTTCTACTACTAAGCTTCATTTCTGCCACTTAATACCAGACAATCTTGGAGAGGCTGGAGAGCAAAAGGCGGATTATATATCAGTACATGGGAAATCTCTAGTGGTACAGTCCATAGGGAGCAATCCTGCTAACTCAAAGGCCAAAAGTCTCTGGCATTTCAAATCCATCAGTAGCTCTGAGAGAGAGAGATGGATAATCTCCTTCTTTTTGATGTATAACCTCTGAAACCCAGTGGGGGCTCAGCTGAGTTGGTTCCTACTCAATGGCAATGAGGTGAGCTCTGTATTAGATAAGAGCTATGGGCTTCCCAAATCTGTCTTAAGGAAAGGGAGGTTTGAGGGAGTATTTTTGTAGGTTAGGTGAAGGACATGAGAAAGAGATTATACCTATTTAGCACTTTTAAAAGCAAAAGGGAAGGTCATCTTGGAAAAGGAATTCACCAGTCATTACCGTGGAGTCAGAATCTACTTTTGGCTAAACTTCCAGTGGGGTTTCAGATGCTATAAATTTGATAGCAGAACACTGCCTATCTTCCTCCCAAGGAACAGATAGTGGATTCAAACTACTTTTGGGTTGGCAGAGCAATACGTTGCCCACTGGGCCACCAGAGCTCCCACTAGAAAAGGAGGTATTTGTAGCTGGCCTCCAAAATGGCATCTATCTACTTAGGTGTTTAGTCATCATGGGGCTTTCCATTCGTGGCTGCTCTCTAAAAGTTTATACAGGATTCACTCTTCTTACCTTTGCATATGATACCTGAAAGCTCTTTTTAGACAATTAAAACAGGAAGGAAACTGGTAAGGAGTTGTGCTGCCAATACAAAAGTTGTTATATGCTGTCAAGTTGCCTGCAACTCATAATAACTCTATGCACAATAGCTCAGAGCCCTGCCCTACCCTGAACCAATCTCACTGTCTCTGACACACTTATCCCCATTACCTCAGTTATTGTGTCAATCCATCTCATTCAGGGGCTTCCTCTCTTTGCTGTTCCTCCAACCTTTCAAGCATTATGTCCTTCTCCAAGGACTGGTCTCTCCTGGTAACATGCCCAAAGTGTATAAGATGGAGATTCAAAATCCTTGCCTCTCTCCTAAGGAGAAGCTTTGGTTTCAACCTCTCCATGACAGACCTGTTTGTTCTCCTGGCAGTCCATGATATGTTCAATGCTCTTCTCCAGCATCACAACTAAGGCATCAATTTTTCTTCTTTCATCCTTAGTCATCACCCAGCCCTCTCATGCATATCAAGTAATTGCAAAAACCTATATCAGGCACACCTTGGTCCCCAGACCTGACTTGCTCTTAGCACTCTGGAGAGGTCTCTGGCAGCAGATTATCCCAGTGCAATTCATCTTTTGATTTCCTGACAACCCTGCTTGCTGAAACTGAGGAGGACCTTGTGCACTTGTTGCAGAGGGTCAAGGACTGCAGCCTTTAGTATGGACTGAGGCTCAATGTCAAGAAGACAAAGATTCTCACCACTGGGCCAACTGGCAGCATCAGGATGGATGGCGAAGAGATTGAGATTGTCCACAGCTCCAGTTTGTTCAGCTCCACGGTCAACACTCTTGGCACCAGCAGCCAGGAAATAAAAAAATGTATTGTGATGGGAAAGTCTGCTGTTAGGGACCTCTCTAAAGTACTCAAGAGCAACGGTGTCTCTCTGGAGACTAAGGTGCGCCTGATACAGGCCATGGTCTTTGCACTCACTTGTTATGTGTCAGAGAGTTGGACAATGACTAGGGAGGATAGAAGGAGAATTGATGTCTTTGAGTTGTGGTGCTGGAGAAGAGTATTGAATGTACCATGGACTGCCAAGAAAACAAACAGATTTATCCTGGAGAGAGTTAAACCAGGCTACTCCTTGGAGACAAGGATTCTGGGGCTTCGTCTGATATACTTTGGACATGTTGTAAGGAGAGACAGGTCCTTGGAGAGGGACATCATGCTTGGTAGGGTGGAAGGACAGCGCAGGAGGAGAAGGCCCTCTATGAGGTGGATTGATTCGGTGACTGGGGTAATCGGAATGGGTGTGTCAGAGGCAATGCGATTGGCACAGGATAAAGCCCAGTTTAGGGCTGTTGTACATAGGGTCGCTATGAGTCGCAAATGACTCGACGTCTCGATGGCACATAACAACAACAACAAGTGCCAAGAGTGTTGATTATGGAAACTGAAATTATTAACAGTCTCAATCTCCCCTCCATTATCATGGTGCTGCCAGTTGTCCTGGTGTAGGCAGTTCAAATCCATTCATAGCTCCACAGGAGAAAAATAGGTAGTCTCTTCTCATGGCATTTACAGCCTCTGAAAACCCACTAGAGGCAAAAACAAACAAACAGACAAACAAGCGAAACAACAAGCAGGAATTGTTGCCAAAGCCAAAGGTCACTAGGAAGTAGCCAGCAGAGCAGCTTGCATTAGCTGAAGGGTGTGTCCCTGGGCATTTCCATGAAGGAACACCTGGGGCTTCCTGTAGTCAAGGAATGTTGGCCTTCTTGATCTGAACTGTCTTAGGGGGAAAATTCTTTGTTAGGAAAGAAAGATAGTTTTATTTAGTGCATCATGTAAAGAGGAAAACAGTAAAGTTCATGATTCAGAGCAAACTTTCCAGTCAAGATTCTCCCTTCACATTCATTGACATTGAGAAGGTACTCTTTGATACAAGGTTAGAAGGTCTTATCTATTGTGTTACTGAAAAGGGAGTTAATGTGAGGTATAGGTTACAGGGTAGAGATGCAATCGTCACCAAAGGGCTTCAGTTTATTATCGAGGCCTTCCTCAGTTGTGCTTTTTTTTCTTCTCAGTTATGCTTTTAAATTAAGAGCATAAAGGCATTTAAACTGATAGATAATCTGTGATTGTCTTTCTAGATTAAGAACACTTCTCTCATTGCATAGTGGAGTGGACCTGGGGTGGGGGGGATTGTAAAACAATGAAAGAATTTGTCTTTTACTTTTCAAAGAGAAGCGTGTACTGGGGGAGGAGGGGCAGGCAGGGAGAAAAGTGAAACAATGAATGAATGGAAATCCAAAGTCTCTGTAAATTTTCATTATAATTAAAAAAAAAAGATGTTAAAGAAATGTTAGCTCCATCTACTCTCTTACAGGGTATTTAAAAAGCTAGTTTCCTGTTGCTTTCTCATATGTTGGAGTTTAAATGAACCAGACACTCCATGGGAGAAAGATAAGGCTACTGTCTGGTCCATAAAGATTGTTGGTGTTAGGTGTTGTGAAACAGACGGACTCGCAGTGAGCCTATGAACAGAAGATCAAAACTTTACCCTGACAGAAGAGTTGATGTTCTGGAGTTATGAAATAGACTGACTCATAGTGACCCTATGAACAGCAGATACAGATTTTAATGACTGATGTCTTTGAGTTATAATGTTGGTGAAGAAAAGTACAGAACATCCCCTGGACTGTTAAAAAAACAAACATATATGTCTTAGAAGAAAGCAACCAGAGTGCTTCTGGAAGCAAAGATGGTAAAGCTTCATCTTTCATACTTTGGATATGTGGCTAGGCAAGGCTATTCCTCGGAAAGCGACATCATGCTTGGAAAGATGGGGATTTCAGCAAAGGAGAGGAAGACCCCTAACAAGATGGATTGACACAGTGACTTCAGCAATGGGTTTTAGTGTGTCAGAGATGATGAGGATGGCACAGAATAGGTAGAGCAGGGTTCAGGTTGGCTGTTCATAGGGTTATAATGAATTATACTCAATTTGAGATCCAGGAAGTATCAAAAGAAGATGGAAGTCACTGTATCAGAAGGAATTGGCTGACACAGAGGAATTTCATGAAATAACATATGAGTAAGAGCCTATGATGATGAAAGAGGAAGTTCAAGTTGCTCTGAAGGAATTAGCAAAAACCAAGGCTCCAAGAGTTGACAGCATACTAATTGATTTATTTCAACAAACAGACACTGCCCTGGATGTGCTCACTAATTTGTGCCAGGAAATCTGGAGGACAGCTAGCTGGCCAACTGACTGGAAGAGATCGATATTTGTTCCCATTGCAAAAAAAGGTGACCCAACAGAGTGTGGAAATTATCAAACAATATTATTGATATCACATGCAAGCAAGATTCTGTTGAAAATTATCCAAAAACATTTGGAACAATATGTCAACAGAGAACTGCCAGATGTGCAGGCTGGATTTAGAAGAGGTTGTGGTACTAGGGATATTATAGCTAATGTTTGATGGATCTTGGCAGAAAGCAGAGAATACCAGAAGAGTGTCTGTCTGTGCTTCATTGACTATGCAAAGACTTTTGACTGTGTGGATCACAACAAGCTGTGGCTGACTGTGAGAAGAATGGGAATCCCAGAACATTTGATTGTGCTAATGTAAAATCTATACTTGGACCAAGAGGCAGTTGTCAAAACAGAGTAGGGAGACACAGTTGTTGTTAAGTGTCGATGAGTCGCAAGTGACTCATAGCAACCCTATGAAGGAGAGTCCTCGCCACTTCCGTGCCTTTCATCCTCTCTCCAGGGTCATAGGGTTTCCAGAGGCAAGCTATTATGGAAGTGGATGCCACTCCTCCTTCCAAGCTTGTTTTAATTGGGGAGCTCCACCCCACTCTCTGTCCACATTGGGTAGCCAACCATTAATGCATTTGACACATCAGTGTCACAGTTTAGGGAGACACTACATGGTTCAAAATCAAGAAGGGGGTCAGTCAGGGATGTATTTTGTCTCCATACCTTTTCAATCTGTGTGCATCCGAGACACTGGGCTGTATGAGGAGGAATGTGGCATCAGGATTGGTGGAAGAATCATCAACAAACCTGCGTTATGTAGATGACACAACCCTGCTCGCTGAAACTGAGGCAGACCTGAAACGCTTGCTGCAGAAAGTCAAGGACTGCAGTCTTCAATATGGATTGAAGTTCAACATCAAGAAAAAAAAGATTCTCACCACTGGACCAATTGGCAGCATCTGTATGGATGGTGAAGAGATTGAGATAGTTAACAGTTTCAGTTGACTTGGTTCCACAGTCAACACTCTTGATAACAGCAGCCAGGAAATCAGGAGACAAATTGCATTGGGAAAGTCAGCTGTGAGGGACCTCTCAAGAGTACTGAAGAGCAATGACATTAGGCTGGAGAGTAGGGTGCACCTGATCCAGGCTATAGTCTTTGCAATTATGTGCTATGCATTGGAGAGTTGGACAGTGACTAGGGATGATAAAAGAATTGATGCCTTTAAGCTGTGGTGCTGGGGAAGAGTGTTGAATATGCCATGGACTGCTATGAGAACAGGAGAACAAACAGGTTTGTCCTGGAGAGGGTGAAGCCAGGATGCTCGTTGGAGTCAAGGATTCTGAAGCTTCGTCTGACATACTTTGGTCATGTTGCAAGGAGGGACTGGTCCTTGGAGAGGGACAGCATGTTTGGGAGAGTGGAGGGACAGTGCAGGAGAGGAAGACCCTCGATGAGATGGATCGATTCTGTGACTGGAGTGGTGGGAATGAGTGTGTTTGAGACAGCGAGGTTGGCACATGATAGAACGGTGTTTAGGGCTCTTGTACATAGGGTCACTATGGGTCACAAGAGACTCGATGGCACATAACAATAATAACAACAACAGTAACATCACCCTCATGATCAATCTTATTAAGTCTTCTTCTCTTTCTCTGACCCTCTATCTTTCCCAGCATGATATCCTTTTCCAAGGAGTAATCCCTCTTTACAACAACTGTGGGAGATGAAGTTTCCCAGTCCTTGCCTCTAAGGAGCATCTTGGCTGTACTTTTTCCAAGACAGATTATGTTCTAGTCTGGCAGTCCATAAGCTATCACATACTCTTCTCCAATACCATAATTCAAATCCACTGATTCTACTTCAGTCTTCCTTATTCATTGTTGAACTTTCAGATGCACAGGAAGCTATTGAAAATAGTATGGCTTATATAAGACATATCTTAGTGTTAAACGAATGTATTTGCTCTTTAACACCTTAAAAAAGTCCTTGACTGCAGATTTTTCTCAATACAACATGCCTTCTGATTTCTTGGTTGTTGCTACCTGATAGTTGATTGTAAAATTAAGCCATTGACAACTTCAGTTTTTTTCCCTCCATCTCTCATTATCTTGTCAGTGTTGAGTATTTTTGTTTTCTTGATGTTGGGATGTAATCAACAGAGATGATCTGGGTCCTTGTGTGACCTCATAGAGGAGAAACATCCCACCAATTTAGACAGTTCACTTTGGGATTATAATAAGAGAAAGAAATGAAATTCTATCTTATTTAAGCCCTTCTATATAAAGTATGTCAGCTCTGTCTGACATGCTTTGGGCAAGTTTCCAGGAGAGACCAGTCCTTGGAGAAGGACATCGTGCTTGGTAGTGTGGAGGGGCAATGCAAGAGAGGAAGACCCAGGATGAGATGAATTGGCATACTGACTGGAGTAATAGACACAGGTGTGTTGGAGACAGTGAAACTGGCTCAGGATGGGGCAGTTTCAGAGCTATTATGCTTGGGATAGCTATGAGTCATAGGCAACTCAAGCACACATAACAACATTAATAATATGTTGTAGTTAAGTGCCGTCGAGTCACAGGCAACTCACAGCCACCCTATTAAGAAAAGTCCTCAACACTTGTGTGACTTTCATTCTCTCTCCAGGTTCATAGGGTTTCCAGAGGCAAGCTATTACGGAAGTGAATGCCACTCCTGCTTCCAAGCTTGTTTTAATTGGGGAGCTTCACTAAACACTGTCTGCCATGGGTAACAATTAACACATTTGACACATCAGTGTCACAGTGTTCAGCTTCCCAGTGACCACAAGTTACTGCTGTATGGCAAGTGGACACGCCAGGGCTATATGACCTAGAAGAATGTTTGAACAAAAACAATGAGTAACAGGCCTGAGGGCCACAGATTAAAAGTCACACACCTTTGGCTTGGACATTAATAATATATAAAATATGTTTTTTTAAATTTTTTACCCTTTTGTTTTAATAGCTAATAATCAAGTCCCAGGTTCCTCTTGCTTTCACAAAGATATTACATTACCTTCCAACTTTCTCTAGTTCCAGACTGAGTGATTTTTATCTGATACACTCATATGGGACATCTGAGTTACAAGGAGACATGAAGAAGAAACAATCTTGCCTTTCTTCAGTGTGATATGCTGTTTTAATTATTGACTCCTTTTTAAAAATTTCATTTTATTAATTTTAATGAACATTTACAGAGATTTTCATTCATTGTTGCACTTTTCTCCCTGCCCCCCCCTCCCAAATCCTTTTATTGGTGCTATTCCTTGGAGATGTTGAGAAGGGTAGAGGGTTGGTGAAGGAGAGGAAATCCACTGTGTGGATTGACAGAGTGACTGCTGCAATGGGCTCTTGTGTGTCAGGCAGTGTGAGGATGGTGCAGGACAGGTCTGCCTTCAGCTCTTTTGTTCATAGGGTCGTTATGAGTACTCAACTCAATGGTACCTAACAACAACAACAACAACAACAACAACAACAATCCTTTTATAGCAGAGATACCACAGATAGTTCATTTAAAGGAATAGCTATTTATTCTATTACTGTTTCAGAGACTAGAAGTCCAAATTCAGGATGCCAGCTCCAGGGAAAAGCTCTTTCTTTCTCCCCTTCATTTCTGCAGGGAAATCTTTGTTTCTTCCAGTACCAGCAGGCCTGATGTTCCCTGGAGATTTCCTTGTGTCATGGTCTTTCTTCCCCTGTCAAGGAGCTTTCTCATAAGGCAGTTGGGCTCCAAAAGGATCATCTCCACTTTTTGACACCTCCTTTTTGAAGGTGGTACTGATAGCTTTTGCATTCCCCTTTATTTTCTTCTCCTTTTATCTTTAGAGAGATAAAGAAGGTTTCAGGCCACATCCTAGAGAAACTTCTTTTACATAAGATTAGTGTTGCAATGGAATTAAGGGGTGTTTCATTCAGTCCTTAATCCTTTTACAATTTGGTTTATTAGATCAAGGAGCCTCTGGTATTATAGTGGCGATCTGGTACCATCATTTGTGCTGCTGATCCAAAAGTCAGTGAATTGAATCTTGCTCCTCAGGAGAACTTCAAGTAGGCTCTTCCAATAAAGATCCACAGCTTCAGAAACACGAGAGAGGTCACTGTGGATTGGAATCAACTTGCCAACAGTGAATTTTGGGTTTGGGGGAGATCATTAGGTACCTTTCACATTATATCATTACAACAGTGAATTATTGGTTTAGGGGAGATAATTATTTAACTTCTGCATTATATTATTTTACATGCATGTATTTTTTGGCGGGAGGAGCGGTAAAACTCAATGCATGATAATAAATACCTTAAATAGAGGAGAATTGCCTTCTTATAGGTCTTCCACAAGTTTTCCCACAGATCTAGACAAGTTTCTTTTGACCTACTTAGATTATTGATAAGAGAGCCTTTTCCATGGTGAGCTGACCAGTCAACTAATGGACACAGTTCACCCTTAGCACTTCCCACCCTGCCCATCTCACTTCCTTTTCTGCATCTGACTGTAACTACCTCTTTTTCTTTCCAAGCAATTATAAACTACACAGTTCTTGTCAAGTCATATATTCACTTTCAACAAATAATTATTAAACCGTACTTTGTAAGAAAAAGAATGATGAGGCATGGAAAGTACTAGGGTTTTCAAGTAGTCCACAGGAAGTAGAGCTGCTAGCCCAAAGATGGTGCTTCTCAGTGTTGGTGGCAGTTTGATTCCACCTGTGTCTCAGAGGGAGAAAGATGGTCAGTCTCCTCCCAAGTGATTTACAAGTTAGGAAACCCACTGAATGGTCAGCGATGAGTCCATTCTGACTTTGACAACAATGAGGGAATGAGAATGGGTGAGCAGGAGAAAAAAGAAAGAAGAAATTATACTTTAAATGAAAAGTACTAAAACAACTATGAGATATCATCTCACCCCAGACAGAATAGCAAAATTTAACAGAACAGCAAGCAACAAATGCTGGCGAGGTTGTGGAGAAACTGGAACCCTTATTCACTGTTGATGGGAGTGTAAAATGGTGCAACCACTGTGGAAAGCGGTATGGAGCTTTCTCAAAAAGTTACAAATAAAGATACCATTTGACCCAGCAATTCCACTACTGGGATTATACCCCAAAGAGACCATAACTGACATCCAAGCAGATATATGCACACCCATGTTTATTGTGGCTTTGTTCACAATAGCAAGGAGTTGGAAACAACCTAAGTGCCCATCAAAAAACGAATGGATAGAGAAGCTGTGGTATATTCACACAATGGAATACTATGCTGCATTGAAAAACAAGGAACTCATGCAATATTATTCAAAATGGGTGATCCTGGAGGACATTATGCTAAGTGAAGTATCTCAGTCACAAAAGGACAAATATTGCATGGTGCCACTGTTGTAAAAGAGGACTGACCTTGGGGTTGGGGAGAGACTAAGAAAGAGGGGTTTGATAATATATACTGCATTGAAACAGATGAGGGATAAAACTGTTTAAAAGGGATATGTGATTAGGTATTTCTGTCATGATAGGAGTCTAGAGTGAGGGCTACATGGTGGAGGGGACCTGGGGGAGGGTTTGTAAAACAATGAAAGAATTTTTCTTTTACTTTTCCAAGAGTGTATGCATCGGAGAGTTGGACGGTGAATAGGGATGATAGAAAGAATTGATGCCTTTGAGTTGTGGTGCTGGAGAAGAGTGTTGAATATACCATGGACTGCTAGGAGAACAAACAGGTTTGTCCTGGAGAGGGTGAAGCCAGAATGTTCCCTGGAGTCAAGGATTCTGAAGCTTCGTCTGACATACTTTGGGCATGATGCAAGGAGGGACTGGTCCTTAGAGAGGGACATCATGTTTGGCAGAGTGGAGTGGCGGCGCAGGAGAGGAAGACCCTTGATGAGATGGATCGATTCTGTGACTGGAGTGGTGTGAATGAATGTGTTTGAGACGGTGAGGTTGGCACAGCATAGAACGGCATTTAGGGCTCTTGTACATAGGATCGCTATGAGTTGCAAATGACTCGATAGCACATAACAACAACAACAACAGTGTACTAGGGGGGAGGGTTGAGAAGGGTGGAAAGTGCAATAGTGAATGAATGAGGGGGGAAAAGTACTATAATTGGGGAAAAGTAGGGTATATTGTGGAAACAAATGCCTAGAAAGAACACCTAATCCAGTATTTGTATAAGAGGCAGAGGTCAACAGTGTTAAGTAAAATAAAGACTAAGGTGTAAGTGTGTGAAGCACACACATATGTATTGAACTATGTAACTTTTTATTTTAAAAATCCTACCTCTTTTATTAAAAAAGCTAACAATAATGTAAATATATTGTTATCCAACTTCTGTTTACACATGGACTGATTCCCTTAATAGTACATGTATATTTATTGTTGTTGTTGTGTGCCGTTGGGCCATAAATGACTCATAGCGACCTTATGAATGGAAAACTTGAGCACTGTTCAAAGAGTTTCTGGAGGCAAGCCATTTCGGAAGTTTATGCCACTCCTGCTTCCAGGCTTGTTTTAATCAGGAAGCTCCACCAAACACTGTCCACCATGGGTAACCATTATCACATTTGGCACATCAGTGTCACAGTGTTTAGCATCACAGCAACCACGAGTTACCTCTGTACAGCAATGCACAGACCAGTGTTATACCACCTAGAAGAATCTTTCACAAAAAACCAATTTGAACAAGGCCCAAGGGCCCTGAGTGGAGTCATCCCAGAACAACCTTGCCACCTTCTCCTCCACTCTCTCTCTGGGAATTTAAGTCACCGCCTGCCTTCAACACTAGGCCCAGCCTCCAGGGCCTCACTCCTGGGGAAAAAGAGCAGTATTGTACCTCAAATACAAGCCCCCCAAAACACAACCCAAAAAACTTGTGACACACATGGACCACTATACACAGGCAGCAAAGAGTCACAGAGACCCTGGGTGGAATCATCCAGGAACAACCTTACCAATATTTGTTGTATATTTAAAAATAGTTATGTATATATGAATGATTGTATGAAACACAATATAAATGAAAGAGTATAAAAAAGCACAATGTATATGAATGAAATGTACTATAAAGGTATTATTATAGAAAATAAAATAAAAAATATTTTTGAAAAATAGTTATATGGATTTTCCTAGAATTAATGCATTCATTTATTTAACAAAATCCTCTTTTTTTCTTTACACTTAGGCTATTATCAATGTTTTTCTTGCAAAAGCAGTGTTTGAGAAACACTCTATTAGAATAAGTGATAAATATTGAGGGAGAAACACTACAAACTAAAAATCCCATATCTGCCCAAAATATAATAGCCATATGAAACCAAACATAAGAAATGTTTAGATACAGAGTGTCAGAAAGTTTCCTTTCTGGGGAACTTTCTTAAGGAATTACTCTAGCAAAATGAGAGCTGAGCAGAATCATGATCTCAAGAAGATTTAAGAGGTATTAAAAAGATGAATAAATAATCAATCAAGTAGAATTTAAAGGCAGATTAGTAGAGAGCATCATAGCATGATTTCCCAATCGGGAACTTGAATACTATAAATAAACTCATACTTCCCAAATTAATGTTCAGACTTCTTTAAAACCCAACAGAAATTCGGTCCATGAGAACATTATCTACAAAATAAATAAGCAAACATGGTTAAAGGATGCTGACTATAATTAATGCCATAAAGCAAAAGCTGTATGAATGGTTGAGTGAAAACCCAAAAAAAGGTGGTGGTGGTGGTGGTGTTGTAAAAAAGGATAAAAAGGAAAGAAAAAATCAGGGAAGTGGGACTAGGGGATTCATATTTGCCCTATTGGATGCTGAGAAAGTATAACAACACAACTGTTAAATCATATTGAGTATAAGAATAAACAGATAAATCAATGACCAGGAATAAACAGCCTAAAAGTAGAATTTATAAAATATGAAAAGATAATGTATTTTAAAGAAAGCACAAAATCAAAGAAGTGAAAATAGGTTTTTAAATAATTAATGCTGAGAAAATGAAGTATTTTTGTAATGAATATTTTATTAAAGCTTTGCACCACAATATATATACAGATAAAGCCAAGAGTTAAAATTCAACCAAAAAGAAAGTACAGAAGAAATTATATATTCTCTTTATCTGTTAGCCACACAATTGGCCATGGACTTTTTACAACCCAACTCTCATTTCCATGGAGTCAGAACCAACTCATAGCCGATGTTCCATATGGTTTCTGAAAGTGTAGATTGCATGAAGAGCAGACTGCCCAACTTCCTCCCACAGAGATGCTGGTGGAGCCAGAGCACCAGAGAGCCTTGGCCTTTGGGTTAGCAGGGTAACTCTTTATGGCTACACCACCTGAGCTCCCTTATATTTCCTTTTATTAAGGACTTTTTACAAATTTTAAAGCAAAAATAAAATATATACCATGTACAAATGATAACGTGAAAAGTTTGTACAACAGGATTACTGTCATTTGTCAGAACCTTAGATCTGTTCTGAAATCGTATTACATTTTCCCAATTCACTCACTCTCAAGTTCCTGGACAACTATTTCACAGCCTCTTCACACTCTTCAAACTTTCAGTGTCTCTTCTCCTTCCTTATGCTAAAGGGAAAATTTTGCTTATTTCCCTCATAAAATAGATACAATTAGAAGGGAATGTCGACACACGCTATCCATCCACTGGCATCTGCATATCCTGGCACCTTGCCTGTTCCAGAAGAACAATCTATTCCCATGGGCTCTTTCACTGGGACACTACCTCCCATCCCCTCTCACCTACTCAAATTCAAGGACATATTGTCAGCATCTTGCATTCTCCTCTCTCTCCTGGACCATTGTACTTAAGCTGACAATCATCATGAGAGTTTATTGTGGTTTGTTGCTTGAATTTTTTTCCTTAACATTAAGAAATGTCCCTTAGGGGCAAGGATGGTGAAACTTGGTCTCATATGCTTTGGGCATGTCATCAGGAGGGGCCAGTCCTTGGAAAACAACATCATGGTAGGAAAGGTAAAAAGGTCAGCAAAAGAAAAGAAGATCCTCAACAAGATAGATTCACCAGTGACCACAATAATGGACTTGAGCATGGTGGGGATCATGAGGATGGTTCAGAGTAAAGGAAGGTTCAAATCTGTAGTTCATTGGCTCACTATGAGTCGTAGTTGACGTGACTGAATCTAACAACCATCTTCACTTTTTGCTCAAGGCTTTGCCCTATTTCTCTACTTTCTAAGCGATAATTTCCCTGTTGTTATTTTAAGTGCCACCAACCGATGCTACCAAGCCAAAGGTGGGTGATTTTTAATCCGCGGCCCTTGGGCCTGTCTTTCATTGATTTAGTTCAGACATTCCTCTAGGTCGTATAGCCCTGGTGTACAAGTTGCCATACCACGGTCACTTGTGGTTGCTGTGAGGCTGAACACTGTGACACTGATGTGTCAAATGCATTAATGGTTGGCTACCCAATGCAGACAGAGAGTGGGGTGGAGCTCCCCGATTAAAACAAGCTTGGAAGGAGGAGTGGCATCCACTTCCATAATAGCTTGCCTCCAGAAACCCTATGAACCTGGAGAGAGGATGAAAGGCACCCAAGCATTGAGGACTCTCCTTCATAGGGTTGCTATGAGTCGCCTGCAACTCGATGGCACTTAACAACAACAACAAGGTTAGTATAATGCACAGTGACCTTATGAACAACAGATCTGAACCCTGTCCTATCTATCTGTGCTCTCCTTACCATCTCTAACACATTACAGTCCATTACAACAGTCACTGCATAAATCCACCTCACTGAGTGAGGGTCTTCCTCACTTTCACTTCAAAGCATCATGTCCCTTTCCAAGCAATGTTGTTGTGTGTGATGGATCCATAGCTGATCCTCCACAAGGCTTTTAGAGGCAATAAATTACTCAGGAGAAGATTACCTATCCTTCAACAGCAGAACTGATAGATTGAAATTGTGTGCCTTTGGTATTGCAGCACAGCTTCTTGCACTGTTGTTGTTATGTGCCATTGAGTCATCTGAGACTGATAGTAACCCTATGTACAACAGAACTAAACCCTGCTCTATTCTAAGCCAATCTTATCGTCTCTGACACATCTACCCCCATTACTCCAGTCACTGAATCAATCCATCTCATCAAGGGTCTTCCTCTCCTGCGCTGTCCCTCTACGCTCCCAAGCATGATGTTCCTCCCATGGACTGGTCCCTCCTTGCAACATGTCCAAATTATGTCAGATGAAGCTTCAGAATCCTTGCCTCCAAGGAGCAGCCTGGTTTCTCCATCTCTAGGATGAACTTGTTTGCTCTCCTAGGAGTTCATGGTATATTCAGCACTCTTCTTCAGCACCACAGCTCAAAGGCATCAATTCTCCTTCTATCATCCCTAGTCAATGTCCAGCTTTCTGACACATAGCAAGTAATTACAGAGACTATTGCCTGGATCAGGGGCACCTTAGTTTCCAGACTGACACTGTTGTTTGTTGTTGTTGTTGTTATGTGCCGTCGAGTCGCCTGCGACTCATAGCGACCCTATGTACAACAGCCCTAAACTCCTCTCTGTCCTGTGCCAATTGCACTGTCTCTGACACTCCCAATTATC
>NW_006399751.1:21558323-21562680 GCF_000299155.1 Elephantulus edwardii | reverse complement strand
CTGCCTTTTGAAATCTTCTATTCAACTCTTTAGTATCTTGAATTCTTCCCTGTGCTTTGGCTTCTCTGCGCTCCAGTGCAATTTTCAGAGTATTAGCCTCTCCTAATAATATGTCCAGATATGTGAGGTGAAGCTTTACCGCACTTGCCCTCTAAGGACCACTCCGGTTACATTTTCTTTAAGACATATCTGCTTGCTCTTTTGGCTGTCCTTGGGGTATGTGGCACTCTTCTCCAACACTGTAACTCATATGCATCAATCCTTCTCTTGCCATTCTTATTCATTGTCCAGTTTTCAGGTGTATAGCCAAACAAACTAAAGCTGTTAACAATCTCAATCTCTTCACCATCTATCATGATGCTGCCAATTGGCCCAGTGGTGAGAATGTTTGTTTTCTTGATGTTGAGCTTCAATCCATATTGAAGGCTGCAGTCCTTGTCCTTCTGCAGCAAGGGCTTCAGGTCTTCCTCAGTTTCAGCAAGCAGGGTTGTGTCATCCCCATATCACAGATTGCTGATGAGGCTTCCTCCAATCCTGATGCAACATTTCTCCTCCTAGAGCCCCGCTTCCTGGATAATCTGTTCTGTGTATAGATTGAAAAGGTATGGAGATAGGACACATCCCGGCATACACATTTCCCAATTCTGAACCATGCAGTGTTTCCTTGCTCTGTTCTGACAACTGCCTCCTGGTCCAACTGTAGGTTTCATGTAAGAACAATCAAGTGTTCTGGGTTTCCCATTCTTCTCAGGGTCAGCCACAGTTTGTTGTGATCCCACAGACAAATAAATGCCTTTGCATAATCAATGAAACACAGAGAGACATTCCTCTGGTACGCTCTGTTTTCAGCCAAGATCCATCTAACATTAGTTATAATATCCCTATACCTCTACATCTTCTAAACCCAGCTTGCACATCTGGCAGTCCTCTGTTGACATGTTTCTCCAGTCATTTTTGGATAACTTTCAGCAGAATCTTGCTTGCATGTGATATTAATGATATTGTTGTACAATTTCTACATCTATCTGGTCACCTTTTTTTGTAATGTGAACAAATATCTACCTTTTCCAGTCAGTTGGCCAGCTGGTTGTCCTCCAGATATCTTGGCACAACTTGTTGAGCACATGCAGGGTAGCGTCTCTCTGTTATATGTCAATTGGTAGGCAAATTGCATTTGGAAAGTCTGCTGTTAGAGACTTTCCTAAGGTACCAAACAACAACAATGTCAGTCTGGAAAAAAGGTGCACCTGATCCAGGCCATAGTCTTTGCAATTACCTTCTATGCATCAGAAACCTGGACAATGACTAAAGATGATAGTAGGAAAATTGACACCTTTGAGCTGCGGTGCTGGAGAAGAGTATTAAATATACCATGGACTGCTAGGAGAACAAACAGGTTTGTTCTGGAGAGGGTGAAGCCAGCCTACTCCTTGGAGGCATGGATTCTGATGCTTTGTCTGATGTACTTTGGACATGTTGCAAAGAGGGACCAGAACTTGGAGAGGGACGTCATGCTTGGGGAGAGTGGAGGGACAGCACAAGAGAGGAAGACCCTTAATGAGATGGATCGATTCAGTGACTGGGGCATGGTGGGTAGGTGTTTCAGAGACAATAAGTTTGGCACAGGATAGATCAGGGTTTGGGGCTGTTGTACATAGGATTGGTATGAGTCTTGGCACATAACAACAACATTGAGGTTGTAGGCATAAAAGTAGAAGAGTTCATCATCATCTCAGTCATTTTATCTCCAGACTTTCGAAAATGAAGAATCCCTGAAGAACAACAGAAGGGAAAAGTTGATAGCATAACTTATGAGTAGAGCATCTCAAAGAAGCAGTAACCTCAGTAGGATCTAACAGGGTTGGTGCTGTCGCTCAGTTGTGACTAATATTTTTGTTTACATCACTGAATAGTAACCTTAGTCAGATGACCTGCCTGGCAATAGTTGTTATGTTGGCCACTCCCTTTCCCTTCTTTGAAGCTGTCATCACCTCAGGAGAGATTGAGGGCTGTTGACACCAAGTAGCTTGGGCCCAAGAGTTCCTGTCCTGACCACACCATCTTGTTTGCCAAGGCTGCCTGCACTTTTGGTTAGTCTGAAAGCACTGGTTTGTCATTTCCTGTCAGAGAAGTGCTGAGTTGGGTGGGAAGGAAGTAGGAGCTGCTTCTACAGACTTGTGTGCTATGGCGAAGACAAGACTTGGACACTGTGAACACAGACTTTGGCTTTTGTGGGGCTTGATTTTGTAAGTGGCACACAGGGAGTTGCACTGCTAAACCAGAGAAGTGCCTCTTTGGTGGTTCAAAGCCACAGTGATTCTATAGGAAAATTAGATGTCAGTTTGTTTGAGTTCCACTTTGAGGAGTCCAGGTGGCACAGTGACTTAGCTCTTGGTTGTTAACTAAAAGGTTGGCAGTTGGAACCCACTCAGTAGGGAAAAAGAAGCAAAAATTAGTTTCTGTAAATAAATACTCCCTTGGATAGCCTGTGGGTTATTCTTTGCTCTATACCATCAAAATGAGTTGGAATTTTGCTTGATGATAGTGAGTTCAGTCTATTGCCATTATTGTTGCTTACCATTGGGTCATAACCAGCCCATAGTTAATCCTCCAACAGGTTTTCAGAGGCAGTTAATTGCATAGGAGGAGACTATCCATCCGTCACATATGGAGAAACTGGTGGATTTGAACTGCTTTCCTTTGAGATTGCGGTACAGCGTCTAGTGACCCTCTTTTGGGGTTCCAAGGTATCCATCTTTACAGGAGGTGACTGCCCGTTTTCTCTTCTGGAGCAGCTGATGGATTTGGACCTTTTGGTTAGTAGCACAAGACATAACATACCATGCTTGTCATGATAATTCCTTTTAGAAAATGTCGATTAATCCAAGCATCTCTCCCTAGTTGCCTTGGGAGAAGAGGGGAATGACTGCAGGTTTAGAGAATGGCTAACTTTTCCTTCTTTCTTTTTTCCCCCCCCTTGGCCTAAATTCTTGGTTACAAACTCTGTTCAATCAGTATTCTGGATTGATTTCCTATTTGTTGTTAATCCTCTGAAGACATCTCCAAACCTTTCTGCTAGGCCCGGGCAAGGGGGCCAGGAGGGGGAACAAGAATGCAAACACCAGGCTGGATGGCCTCGCGTGGAGCTGATAAGGTGGACTAATGACCTTGCCAACCACTTGGAGCCTACCACGGACTGTAAACTAAGAAATGGAATGCAACTCCCTTCTTCCCAAAGACCCGAATTATAAAAACCCCATCCCAACCCCCCGAAGTTGTGAATTCTCTGCTCTGCCCCTTCAGGACAGAGGATTCGCCTTGGAGCTCCGCTTGAATAAAGACATAACTTTAAACTCTATCTCTCTTTCGCTGACTTCTTTCAGAAAAGCTGCTATACATAATGGTGCCGAAACCTGGGAGACTAGTTGAGGAATTTCGCCCCTGTCCCTTTTGGGACGAGTGCTGGAGAACTTCACTTTGTCTTGAACCTGCTGGCGCTCGGTGTTTCCTCTCTGAAGGGTAAAGTAAGAAATACCCTTAACTCAAAGGCCCCGTCTCTGCTACTGACAGCCTACCCCAGGCTGAACTCCAGACCTCTGTTATTCTAATTCCCCTCTTCCTCCCTTCCTCTGGGGATTAGGGATTCTGCTGGCCCAACTGTTTGAAACACTTCCAAGCAGGAACTAGCTTCCTGTCTCCAAAGCAACTGTACTTTCCAGCCTGAGCATTGTGAATTCCCATGAAAACTAGATCTGTTTCCACGAAGTCCTTGCCCCACACTCCACAATTCCAAGAATCACAGATCTGTGTCTAGGACTTCATCCAAGAAACTTTTCAGTTTCTTCCAGGCTACTGATTTCTCGGGGATGCTCAAGTCATCCGTAGCCTTCCTGTATTCGAGACTCCCACTTTGCAGGGGACACCCTGTAATTCCGGTTGCCTCATCCAAAGATCCGAGAAACAAGGGAAATCAAGTGTCCAAGGCTCCAAGGAATAGCCCCTTAAGCTGCTTCCTTTCAAATCTTTCAAACTTGGGTCTGGCTGAAGATCTCTGTCCTAAGAGGCTAGTTTTTTATTGTAACCATGCCTGGCCAAAGTACCAACTAGATAATGACTCTCAGTGGCCTGAGAATGGGACTTTTGATCTTAACATTCTTAGAGAACTTGATAATTTTTGTAAACAAACTCAGCGATGGTCAGAGATACCCTATATTCAAGTCTTTTTTTACTTGCGCTCCTGCCCCAACCTTTGCAAATCCTGTGAACCTGTACAAGTCCTCTTAGCACAAACCTCACCAGTTAATCTCTCTAGTTCCAAATTATCTGCTTTCATAGTTTAAAAAGTCATTGCTAGATC
>NW_006399751.1:21525236-21555907 GCF_000299155.1 Elephantulus edwardii | reverse complement strand
GGAGAGGGACATCATGCTTGGGAGGGTGGAGGGACAGCGCAGGAGAGGAAGGCCCTCTATGAGGTGGATTGATTCAGTGACAGGGATAATTGGGAGTGTCAGAGACAGTGCAATTGGCACAGGACAGAGAGGAGTTTAGGGCTGTTGTACATAGGGTCGCTATGAGTCGCAGGCGACTCCACGGCACATAATAACAACAACAAATTGCTCCTTTACAGGATTCTCCTCCATCTTTTCAGGAAAGCTCTGCCTTCTCAGACCTGTGGAACTCCTCTCTCAGTCCTCCCCTCCCCCATATCCAGCATTGCTTCCTGGGCCTGCAGAGGATTCGCCCCACGTTGAGCAATCTCTTTGTTCCTCTACCGGTCCGCCCTTTGCTCCGCCCTCCACTAGCCTATCCAATCCAGAACAAGTCCTTCCTCTCCCACCCCCTAAGGCATCTGTTGCTAGGGATGAGGATTGCCGCCATGTTAACCCTCTCTGTTCTCCTACCGCTCCGCCCTCTTCTCCGCCCTCTGCTTTCCTATCCAATCCAGAACCAGTCCTTCCTCTCCCCCCCTCCCAAGCCATCTGTTGCTAGGGATGAGGATTGCCACCATGTTAACTCTCTTTGTTCTCCTACCGCTCCGCCCTCTCCTACTCTGCCCAATCCACACTCAGCCACCCTTCTCCCACCTCCTACAGCATTTTCTGCCACGTACCAGCCCTCTCACTCTCAAGTACCCCATTATTCTCCAAATATTCAACAGCTTTCTCCTACCCTAACCAATCCAAATATTCCTGCGCCACTTCTTTCTTCACCAGTCACCAAGCATACACACTCTCAACAGACTAAATCCCTTTGTCCTGTAATTTCCCTTTCCTCCACTGAGTCCACTGGTTTAACCAATGCTGGTTTTGTTACTCCTTCTCCAGTCCTTACTCATACTCAACCCCAAGCAGGTCCATCTCCAGTCGGGAACGGAGCAGGTCTCCTCTGTTCCCTTCGAGAAGTGGCAGGAGTTGAAGGCCCGATACTTGTCCACGTGCCTTTCTCTCTTACTGACCTTTCTCAAATTGAAACACGGTTAGGATCATTTTCAAATGATCCCACAACTTATATCAAGGATTTCAGATACCTGGTTCAAACCTATGACCTCACATGGCATGACCTCTTTGTTGTACTATCTTCCACTTTAACACCAGATGAAAAAGAGCGTGTCCTCACTGCTGCCCAGCAGCATGCAGACCAATTACATCTGACAGATAACACCAAGCCTATGGGCCCCCAAGCTGTGCCCCAACAGGAACCAAATTGGATATACCAACCCAATACAGCGGCAGGTAGAGACGGCCAAACCAGCCATGACCATATGATTCCATGCTTACTGGCTGGTCTACAAGCCATATCACACAAAGCAGTCAATTTTGACAAACTTTGAGAAATTACTCAAACTAGAGATGAAAATCCAGCTGCTTTCCTCAACCGTCTCACTGAAACACTAACATAATATACCCACTTAGACCCCACCTCTCCAGCAGGAGCCACTGTCTTAGCCACACATTTCATCACTCAATCGGCTCCTGATATCAAGAAAAAGCTTAAGAAGGCTGAGGAGGGCCCTCAAACACCTATCAGGGACCTGGTGAATATGGCCTTTAAGGTTTTCAATGCCTGAGAAGAGAAGGCAGAAGCTGATAGGGAAACCCGTGCCCGACAGAAAGCGAACCTGCAAGCCCAGGCTCTCCTGGTGGCCCTACGGCCAGCAACAGTGAAGGGTCAGAAAGTTAATGCTCGACCGAAGAGCCAATTACCTCCTGGTGCATGCTTCAAGTGCGGCAAAGAGGGTCACTGTGCTAGCCGCTGCCCAAACCCTCAACCTCCAGCACGGCCTTGCCCAATCTGTAGGACAATGGGTCACTGGAAGGTTGATTGCCCTTCAGCACCTAGTCGTAGAAAGTCAGTCCCTCCACCAGACCCAGTCCCTCTCAACCTCCTAGGCCTAACTACAGAGGATTGAAGGTGCCCAGGTTCAATGACACCAATCACCCTTGATGAGCCCAGGGTAATACTCCAGGTAGCGGGTAAACCAGTTTCCTTCCTGGTTGACGCGGGGGTTACCTTTTCAGTACTCCCTTCTTTCTCGGGCCCTATTTTCCCTTCCCAGGTTTCAGTGATGGGGATTGACGGCCTTCCCTCCAAGCCTTTTGCCACTCAGCCTCTCCTTATTGCCTTAAACAAGCGAGTGCTAACCCATTCTTTTCTAACTATCTCTACGTGTCCAACTCCATTACTAGGTAGGGACCACCTGTCTAAACTTGGGGCTATATTCCACTGGGAGTCAGGTGAAACTAGCTCACCTGACCAACCTCTAGTTCTCTCTCTTTTAGCGCTTCTTCCTTCTGAGGTCTCCCCTACATTACCTCTACCACCAGAGGTTGTGGACCCAGTTGTGTGGGACACTTCCACCCCATCTGTAGCCTCACATCATCAACCTGTTCTCGTCAGTCTAAAAGACCCCTCCTCTTTCCCTGCAAGAGCCCAATTTCCAATCTCGGTGCAACATCAAAAAGGATTAAAACCTTAATTACACGTCTGCTTTCCAATAAACTCCTTATCCTCATAAATTCCCCATGTAACACCCCAGTCCTGCCAGTTAAAAAGCTAATGGGTCTTACTGTCTAGTCCAAGATTTACGACTAGTCAATGCAGCAGTTGTCCCTATCCACCCAGTTGTTCCTAATCCCTATACCCTATTATAGAAAATTCCCCCATCTACCACTCATTTCTCAGTTCTCGACCTAAAAGATGCTTTCTTTACGATTCCATTGGACCCCAGCTGCTATAACCTCTTTGCATTTACTTGGGAAGACCCTGACACCGACACTGCCTCCCAGCTAGCCTGGACTGTTCTGCCACAAGGGTTCTGTGACTCATACCATTATTTTGGACAAGCACTGGCCAAGGATCTTCTAGACTGCCCCCTATCTCCCAGTGTTCTCTTACAATACGTCGATAACCTCTTATTGTGTAGCCCATCATACCAACTTTCACAAACTCACACGGCTCTACTACTTAATTTTCTGGCCTCCAGGGGATACAGGGTGTCTCCCTCCAAGGCCCAGCTCTCTCTCCACAGTCACGTACCTTGGTCTTCAATTAAATACCACCACTAGAAGTCTCACAGTCAATTGGAGCACAGCCATAGAAAGCCTGGAGCCTCCTCAAACTGCTGACCAAATTCTCTCTTTTCTTGGCTTTGTTGGTTTCCTCAGACAATGGATCCCTAATTTTTCTCTACTTGCAAAGCCTCTCTATGATGCAGCAAAAGCCACCCCACAAGGCCCTCTAGATTCACCCCAAACAGTAAAAAGGGCCTTTCTCAAGCTCCAACAACTCCTTTTACAATCTCCACCCCTTACCTTACCAAATCCCTCTAAACCTTTCCACCTATTCACTGATGAGAAACAAGGTATTGCTGTTGGTGTCTTAGCCCAACCTCTTGGACCCGCTTTCACCCCTATTGCATATCTATCTAAACAACTTGACATTACCACACAGGGGTGGCAACCTGGCCTATGAGCTCTAGCAGTAGCTGCCATTCTCACTAAAGAAGCACTTAAGCTCACCTTAAAAAGTCCACTACAAGTCTTTTCAAGCCACAGACTTCGAGATCTAATTTCACATTGCTTGCTATCTTTACTTCCTCCAGGGCAGATACAGGAACTCTACCTACTTTTCCTTGAAAATCCTGATATCTGCCTTTCTCAATCACCATCTTTAAATCCAGCCACACTGCTTCCAGTAAACACCTCGTCCTTTCTCATCCACAGCTGTCCTGAAGTCCTTGAAGACATGAACTCACTACTTCCCTCTTTATCTGACCAGCCTATCCCACATCCAGACCATACTCTGTTTGTGGATGGCAGCTCTTGCATAGCTGCTAATGGTCACCTTCAGGCAGCCTATGCTGTAGTTTCCATCAACAAGGTGTGGGAAGCAGCAAAACTTCCTGAAGGCACAACCTCACAAAAGGCTGAGCTTGTTGCCCTAACAAGAGCCCTGCACCTAGCTAAAGGACTAACTGTTAACATCTACACAGATTCTAAATATGCTTTTCTAATTGCCCACTGTCATGGAGCAATCTGGCGTGAGTGAGGCTTTATAACAACAAAAGGCTCACCAATAGTCAACAGCAAGTTAATTACTCTCTTGTTAAAAGCCCTTCAACTGCCCAAACAGGTCGCTATAATACACTGCAAAGGACATCAGTCAGATTCATCCCTTATCACTAAGGGAAACAACAAAGCTGACCATGTCACAAAAACTTTAGCCTTGCAACCAACACAACAGCAGCAACAGACAGCCCCCATACTGTTTTTCACCATTCCAGATCTCCATCCACAATATACGACAGAGGAAAAGCAGTCGCTCCTCCAAGATGGAGGCCGCCTAACTTCCAGTGGATGGATTATGATAATAGATGGCAAAGCAGCTTTGCCCGAAGAACAGGAGGTGGATATCATAACGCAAGTGCACCAGTTCCTACCTATAGGAGCAAAATCTCTCTTGAAATTTCTCCAACCTTTGTTTCATTCTTCTTCCTTGACCCGAACAATTGAGTCAGTACAAAACCCCACACACCAACTCCGAGGCCACGTGCCTGGACAAGACTGGCAAATTGATTTCACACATATGCCTACCCACAAAAAATATAAATATCTCCTAACTATAGTAGATACCTTCTCTGGGTGGGTCGAAGCCTTCCCCACACAAAGGGAAACTGCGGATGAAGTCGCTGACACCTTGCTACACCATATCATCCCCAGGTTTGGCCTCCCTACCTCAATACAGTCAGACAATGGCCCTAGCTTCATCTCTAAGGTCACCCAGCAAGTGTCCTCAAGTTTAGGTATCTACTGGAAACTACACATAGCCTATCATCCTCAGTCTTCAGGCAAAGTAGAGCGCATGAATGGACTCATAAAATCCCATCTTACCAAACTCACTGTGGAGTTACGCAGGTCCTGGGTTGACTTACTTCCTATTGCCTTAGCCCGAATCCGAGCTACACCTCGCTCACCATCTTTTCTCAGCCCCTTTGAATTAATGTATGACCGACCATTTTACTGAATCATAACTTACCCACTGAACCTCCTCTTTTAGCACCATATCTTCCTTATCTCTCCCTCCTCAGGCAATTTCTTCGAGAACACGCAGATAGCTGCATACCTAAACCCTCATCTGAGAATTTAGACCAAACCACTGAAGTTGTTCCAGGAGACGCTATCCTCATCAAACGGCGTGCACCTAAACCTCTCCAACCACGCTGGGACGGACCCCATACAGTCATCTTAACCACCCCAACAGCGGTTAAGGTCCTAGGTAACCCTCATTGGCATCATCTCTCCCAAGTCAAACATGCTCCTCCCACTGAGAAAGTTTCCTACACCTCTCAAATGGTGGGTCCCACTACTCTTCGTCTCACTCAGCCCCGAAGTCCTAGGTAATGTTTACGTATGGAGATTCAAAGTAAGAGAAACTCCCACCCAGCAGTCCACTCCAAACACACACCTCATTGGCTCAGCAGATTGTCCTAAACGGGGATGCCAGGCAGCAATCACGATTCCAATATCACCCAAGTCGGTGTCATCCTCCAAGAGACCTTTTGCCTGCTTTCTATAAGATCAAGTTCACTCATACTGTCTAAAGTGGCCAGAAAAGTATGGAGGTTGTCCATACTGGTCATGCAGAATCCATGATGTTCATAACACCAAAGTCTTTTTCATAAAACAAGGGAATTTCTACTTTCATGTTTCCGACCCCTGGGATCCCCGGTGGCAGGCTGGAGTAGAAGGAAAACTATATCCTACTGGATATAGTTCCTTGCCCTCCAGCACACTACATATAAGCAGGGAATACGTTCTAGATTTCAATGCCCAAGTGCAGGTCTCAAATAACATCATCCAAGCTGAACAGAAAATGATGGAACAAGTCTCTGAAGAGCCACAGGCTAGTCAGCCCCCAACCTGGGTCCAAATTATCCAAAACACTCTACTATTTCTTAACCAAAGTCAGATGGTGACCAACCTTTCTCATTGTTTCCTATGTGCTTTTTTACAACGGTCTTTACTAGCAGCAGTACCAATAAATTTCTCTAAACCACACTTGATCAAGGCACCCCAAGCCATTCCCTCAGCACGAACTAAATGTTCAACCATCCCAGGACATGTCCCACTCTGGGAACCAGAGTTCGATAAGCAGGCCAAGCCATCCCGCATCGGTTACACAACTTCCTCATTTGCACCCTCAGCAATGGAACATGGAAACTGCATACATAATGTTAGCATAAACAAGCACACTGTGGCTGAACCAGGACAACATTTCTGGTGCAATGGGACCCTACACAAGTGTATAAATTCCACCATAAAGGGGCCGTGTTTCCCTGTAACAGTAGTACCTCAGCTCACCCTGTACAGTGAGTCTGAATTAGCTTGGCTCCTCCCCACTCTCCGTATCAAAAGAGCAGCATTTCTCCCAATTATGGTTGGAGTCAGCTTAGCCTCTGCTGTCACTGCTGGAGGACTGGTGGGAGGAGCTCTAGGCCATAGCATAATCTCAGCACAGGACTTTGAAGATCGCTTGCAATTAGCTTTAGAAACAACATCAGCCTCCCTAGCCTCTCTCCAACGCCAGCTAACCTCGCTGGCACAGGTTACCCCCCAAAATCGAAGAGCACTAGATCTCTTAACTGCTGAGAAAGGGGGAACCTGCCTCTTCCTAAGAGAAGAATGCTGTTACTACATCAATGAATCAGGACTAGTAGAAGAAAAAGTTTCTCAACTAGCAACGCTAGCTGAAGAATTGAGAAGTAGGCAAAAAACAATGAATCTTTTCCCCATTTGGATTGAAAACCCATTTCTTACCTGGGCTATTCCCTTTCTAGGGCCACTAGTAGTCATAAGTATAATGTTACTAATTGCTCCCTGCATTTTTAAGTTTTTACTTCACAGGATAAAAGAAATGACCAACCTAACAGTGAACCAGCTGCTGTTGCACCCATATTCCCCATTGGCTACCGAACCCGGGCTGATCCAATCCAGCCTCTGATCCTCCTGATCTTCGTCCCCCTCCAGCAGGAAGTAGCTAAAGACAGACACGTCACCCTCTGTACCACCAAAGAGGCTGGGATGTTAGGCCCGGGCAAGGGGGCCAGGAGGGGGAACAAGAATGCGAACACCAGGCTGGATGGCCTCGCGTGGAGCTGATAAGGTGGACTAATGACCTTGCCAACCACCCGGAGCCTATCACGGGCTGTAAACTAAGAAATGGAATGCAACTCCCTTCTTCCCAAAGACCCAATTATAAAAACCCCATACCAACCCCCCAAAGTTGTGAATCCTCTGCTCTGCCCCTTCAGGACAGAGGATTCGCTTGGGAGCTAGCTGCACTTGAATAAAAACATAACTTTAAACTCTAGCTCTCTTTCGCTGACTTCTTTCAGGAAAGCTGCTATACACTTTCCAGAACACATTGGACATTGTTTCTCTGAGGATGCTTTACGCCTGCATTAAAATTGATGGCAATCCAAATGAAGTATCAAGTCTTTCTTCCCATGAAGATGATAGAATCAGAGCTTTGGATAGTAGAAAAGGTTCCTGAACTAGGAGACTTTGGGAGTCCCAAGATTAGTCACAAGAGAGCTCTGGTAGCCTAGTCCATCAGATGTTGTGTTGCTAACCAAAAAGACTGCATCTCCAGTGGTTTGAATCCACCAGCTGCTCTCAGGAAGAAAGATGGGGAGTGTCCTCCTGTTAATATCACCAGCCTTAAAAAACTGATGGCCGATCACCAGGAATGGGAATCCATTCAACAGAGTGAGTTTTGATGATCGGTCAGAGGCTGACTCTGCTATAAACTCATATAGTTCTGTTTGGTTGGTGTAAATTTTTGCCATTTTTCAGCCATTACATCAGGGGTCTTTGACACTCAAGGCCTATTTGTTCATGAAGTGGAAGCTTCTATTTCCATAAGAATTTCTTGACTTTTATGATTAATATGATTATTTGTGAAACTCTTATTTTTGAAACTGCTTCTTTGCAGGTGTTTGAGAAGTGGTGGTTGAGCTCAAAGTAGTCAGAAAAAACTGAAGAATAAGTAAGCCTTCTGACATGCGAATTCTCTGACATACTTCCAAATACTTGTTACCATCACAAATTAAGTCAATGATTCTATAAAGTCCTCCAGATATATCCTGCTGCTCCTACTTATTTCTATAGTCTGTTCTTGACTGTGATAATTTTAAAATTATCAGTCTAAAAATTATCCTTACAGCTGAGATTTTAAGCCAAGTTTGCCTAGACTCATTCTCTATGTGGCCTCTGGTGATCTTGATCTGTAAAAACGTGGATTTTCAAAAGAGCACTCACCAAATCGTGTCACTGAAAAACTTAAACGGTCCCAGTTTAAACTAATATTGCTTTTTCATGCAATAGAAATGTCTAAATCTGCGAAGAGCAAATATTTACGGAATTATCAACCAAGTGCTAGGTACGATAGTTTACTTGTGATCCCATGCAATCTGCAAATTGCGATCCCCTTCATTTTTCAAATAACATGAAGGCTGGAAAGTTTGGCCATCGGCCAGAAAGGTCACACAGCCGGGAAATACTTCCACCCCAGGTTTGTCTCAAAGCTCAGGCTCTGTTCACGCCAAGAAACAAAAAGTTGTTTTTAAAGTTTCAGTTTCTCTTCCACCACGTTACATGGCTACTTCCTTTGGGCTGTATAACCGAGGAGGGAATGTAACTCGAGGGGAAGCATGAGTAACAAGAGAGGCATGCAAAGTAATTAACTACTTGTGTATCTGCTTAAAGTGCGTCAGAGATGATGTGAATAGCACAGGATAGGTCAGAGTTCAGATTTATTGTTCATAGGGTCGCTCAGGCGTACTCTACTTGGAAGGGACCGAACAACTATGTCTGCTACTTTTTACAAAGTGCAAGACCAAGTCTGACTACTTAGGCTGGAATCCTGCTTGGTCACGAGCTGTTGAGTGACCTTCAGAAAAGGAACTAATTTCCTTGGGTCTCAATTAAATTATGTCTAGAAACAGTCGGTTGAATTAGTTTCCATGTTCCATTCACTTCCTAAAATCCCAATTTGTAGCCAAGGATTATTTAGCCATCTCTATTTTCCTCCTTGTCCACGACCAACCACTGTGGCCCGAAATCTCATCTTAACTCGACTGCACACTTTTTAAAGAACCTACTAGATCTCAAACCAGCAATTGTTTCCCGTCTTTGAAACTAGAAGGAAAGGACTTCAAGTCGAATCTCTGTGGCTTAAAGGTAGAAAAACATTAACTGGAAAACAACCCAAAAAGCGAAGCCAAAAAGGGCAAACACCCAAATGCGTAGAGACAGCTGAACGGGGGAAAAGGGCGCGGCGTGGCGTGCACGGGCTGAGAGCTGATTGGCTGGCTGAAGGGGCGGGACCCACGCTACGAGCCCAGAGGTTGCGAGGAAGGGGCTGCGCTTGCGTCACCCGTCGGTTCCTGCTCCTACATGACTCCTCCTCCCGGCCGGGTGGGCGGGGCGCTGGGCGTGTCGTCGCCATGTGGCGTCACAAGGGGCGGGGCGGCGTACGGTCTTGCTCGAGTGGCGTCGCGTTCGGTCGTCGGTATTTGAGGCTCGGTGTCTGATATCTGCTGTGCTCTAGGTCTACAGTCACAGTCTGTTTCTTCCCGGAGCCCGGAACAGAGTGGGAGCGCGCCAGTGTCTGAGTGTGTGTGAACAGGGCACAGGGCACAGGGCAGGGGCTGACCTCGCTGCCTTTTTTTCCCTTTTTCTTCTTTTATCCACAGAAGGGGCAGTCCAAACGCTTGCCTTGCTCCCACTCGGTTGGGAGAGGGGTTGGTGTGAGGAGTAGGTCATTTTTTTTTTTTCTTCTTCCAAACTTGTAAGCGCTTTTCACCGTGGTTTTTTGTTTTTTTTGTTTTTTTTTTGGTTTTTTGTTACTGTTTTTTTAGGCTCAGCGTCGCCTGGGCTCGTTTCGCTGGTCTCTTGACTAACCTAACCGCTCTCTGCCCCTTCTCGTCACCCCGCCCAAGGTCTCCCCTGCGCCCTCGTCCCCAGCCCCGGCGGGTGGGAAGCCTGGTTCCACTTCCTGCGGGGCCACACCTGCCTCAGTATGAACGGGTTCTACCACCCACCTCTTCTTATAAAAGACATTAAGCCCGGGCTGAAAAACTTAAATGTCATCTTTATTGTCCTGGAAATAGGTAAGTGGGGGCCGTGGGCCGCCCCTCTGCTCCGAGCGCCCGGGGCAGAGGAGTGGGCTCGGTCACCCCGAGTCGCCCCCTCCGGGCGCTCCCCTCCCCCACCCACGTGGCCCGCAGCCCACCGCCCGGGTCGCACCTGCAGCCCGTCTCCGCACCCGCCTCGGGCTGGGCGGGCCGCCCCTCTTTACCTTCCTGGTCAGTTAAAACGCTCGCGGAGGAGCGAGCCTTCCTGGAAGTCCTCCTTATCTAATACACTCCTTCCTCTTCATTTTTACATTTTTCACAGGACGTGTGACCAAAACCAAAGACGGCCATGAAGTGACATCGTGCAAAGTAGCCGATAAAACGGGCAGCATCACCATTTCAGTGTGGGATGAGATCGGAAGTCTCATACAGCCCGGGGATATTATTAGGTTGACCAGAGGGTAGGTGTGCCTTGAGTCGGGGGGTGGGGGTGGGGTGAGGGGGGAGCAGAGGTGCTTCCTCAGTAACACATACACTGCACATTGGCTGTGGCCGGGGACCACTCACTGAGTCTTAAGCCATAGTCAATACTTCAGCTTTTCATAAATTGCTTAATTCAGCGTCATTTCAATTCCGTATCACACAATTCTTTTTTTACTTGCAGTCCTGCTTATAGTACTCATACGTTATTTAGACAATGCAGACATGAAATTGTAGTTGGAGAAGTATAGGCGTTTCAATGGGGTGTGTGTCAGAGAATATATATATATATATATATATATATATATATATATATATATGTATTCGGTGTAGAAGTGAAGGTGCGTTTACAGTATGTGGAATGCTCATTGAATAGAATAAGTTTTGTGCCTTCTGATTTAAGTTAAACCCAAGCGATATGAAATGCTCGTCAGAAATCGCTTTGATACTCCAACCAGTTGGCAAATTGATGGCTGTAAAAAAAATACTTAGCACAAACTTTATTGTGGTTGATAATGAAGACAGCGATTATCTACCAAGTATTTATCTTAGAGAAAAAGGCTAGAAGTCATACCTATAAAATAGAATGTGGGAGCAATTCTGGTCATTATGAGTTAGAGCTATAGAAAGGAGATAAGAATGAAGATTGACATTGGCCAAGTAGTTTCTCAAAGAAGTATTGGAATGACTTCCCTGTAAGAGCTTAGAGCCTTTTGATACTTTATAAGCCTCACATCTTCAGGAAGTGATGTAGAGTATCATTAAAACAG
This sequence comes from Elephantulus edwardii, assembly GCF_000299155.1. Taxonomy (NCBI): domain Eukaryota; kingdom Metazoa; phylum Chordata; class Mammalia; order Macroscelidea; family Macroscelididae; genus Elephantulus; species Elephantulus edwardii. The sequence goes on along the minus strand of NW_006399751.1, from coordinate 21,544,431 downwards.
GAAGTGAGAGTCAGGACTTAGACATTTTATTCTTGTACACTGACTCATTATGACACTGATTGTTTCGTTTAAAAGTCTCCATTTTAATGTACCCATAAGAGGATTTCTACCTAAAAGAGTATGGTATGGTTAGAATGAACAAATTTCTCTTTGGTTCCCAAAATGGTTTTTTTGAGTGATTAAAAAATAGTTTATAAATTATATACAGCATCTCAAATATTTTATAGTCACAGAAAAACTAGTTCTTGTGCTAACTTAGCTGTAGTCTTTATAAGACTTTAAGGACATTATTGTATCTCTTACCTTCAACTTTTCTAAAAGATGAGAATTAATTTACCTTACCAAAGCAACTTTTGAAGAAAGTAATACTTGGAAGATGACATGTTATAAGTTACTCTTTGCATAAGAATGGCATAAGGGGTTTTTAAAAATTATTAAGCTTTTGAGAACTGTGAAAATAGCAAATTTTAAAATTTTTATTAACCTATTTTAAAATATTATCACCATAAAATTATCATGAAAACTTTTTCATTAAATCATAAAGAGAGGAGACCGCCTCTTTTTCTTTTGTGAAGCTACTGGTGTATTTGAACTTTTTGGGAATACACTTGGGTTTAGTAGCATAACTCCACAAGGTCTATGCTACCAGTGTTTCCCAATTGTATGAAGAACCACTGAAAACCAAACCTGGACTCATTTGACAATATTGATTACTCTTTCACATCTGTATCAGGAATCATTTTATCTAATAATGATGTCAGAATTCAGAATTGTTTAAGCAAATGTAAGAAGGCAGATAAGTAAAGGATTTGTGACTATTTTTAGCATTAGCATTTTGATTAAATTCTGCTCATGTCTTCAGTACCTTGGGAGCCATGTGTCTTTTAAGGATCAGAGAAAAAAAAAAGTTGCCAGAATTTGACAAGACCAAGTAAATAAGTGCAGTATAGTGTTGATTTTATATATCCTAGAATTGAAGATAACTTCTGCAATTAAAAGCTTCTCTATTAAATGACTAAAGATGTGAACTTTTGCTTTGTAAAAAAAAAATCTGGTCATTGTCTAGGACTGATGAGTGAGAATTTAGGTGGTTGTGCCAAAATTGTCTTTTGAGGGCATTTTTTTCCTTATTAAGTAAGTAGCAAGTTGGTAAAAAATACATTTAACGTATTTGCTTTGCATGGTAGATAGCAATTGATAACACATGTCAAACCCAATACAAAAACCAGCATAACTTTGCTTAGTTTTAAGTTGAAGGCAGTAAACTCTTTCTAACAGAAAATGTTCTTTTTTTCTAGGTATGCATCCATGTGGAAAGGTTGCCTAACACTTTATACTGGGAGGGGTGGTGAACTTCAAAAAATTGGGGAGTAAGTATTAAAATGTATCATTAAAAATTCAAATGATACCCACAGGGTAACTGGTAGGTATAAACTGTACCTCTTCACTTTTTTTTTTTGAGTGGTAAATCTTGGTGCCTGTAGTAGTTTAACAGAATAAAAGAACTTTGCATGTCTTCACTAGTTTAATGACAGCTACCAGTATATAGTGTCCCTTGCTCAAGAGTACTGATTTTTCCTGGCAAAGAGCAGTAAAAAGCTGTGTTTGAGACCAACCCGCTGGGACCATTTCTTAGAAGGGTCAAAAGTTCTACATAAATTAGGTTCTCTCTTCTAGTAGTTTTACCACATAGGATGCTAGGTGTGGGTTTTAGGGTCATAAGTTTAAGTTTTTATGTTTATGAGTGAATACTTGTGTTAAAAGGACTTGCAGCACTGGAAACTGAAGTCCTCTATTTATCCACAGTCTAGGTATGGTGCAGGCAGCCGCAATGCGAGCTTCCATACCTGGTAATGATCTTCACCCTGACCTGGAGGAACCATCCTCTCTAGGGGTGTAAAGGTAATTCAGCCTCCATGCAAGCTTAGACATTTGGGTTATATTCAAAGAATGGTACAGGCAATGAGCCAAATCATTTGTTTGTCCATACTAACTTGATTGATTTGTAGATGTCTGCCTAATGCCATTCGAATATTGGAGGAGATAGATACATATATATAGATAGGTGGTGGTGTTGTATACCCTCAAGTCGGAACTGACTCATAGCTAACCTAGTGGATTTTCAGAGGCAGTTTAATCATATGGGAGATTACTTGTTTAGCTTCTGCAGAGCAGCTGGTAGATTCAAACTGCATGCTTTTGGGATGACAGTACATCTTTTAGATAGGATCCACAAATGACATCAAAAGGGAAAACTCCACAGTGAGGGGTTAATGTACCTTTTATGGAGAACCTGAAATTACTGAAAGAAAAGAGTAAGCAATCTTGCCAGCTTTTAAAAAGCAAAATGGAAACACCTTTAAGAGGAAAGTTAGGGCTTAGGTAATACTTATGTTTAAAACTAGTGTCATTAAAACAAAGATACTACAAAGGCCTTAACACTTGTTGTCCAAGCATTTGTTTCTTAATGACTGCTCTCTGTAAACACCAGTCTGGGGTATACCAAATCTAGTGACTGTTCTTTTTTAGTGGTAATGAGCTAAGAACATGCTCCATGTAGTGTTAGTACACACATACAGTCTATAAGAAAAAATAACTATTGATTTGATAGCCATCTCTGTTAATTTATGGCTGCAGAATTCATTCTTAATTTTGCATGATTATCTTTGCAGATTCCCAGTGATTGGTAATAAGAGGGACTATGGATGGATCAGTGTCAATCCATCACCACTACTGGGAATGCCCCTCCACAACCCTCAGTGTGGCCTCAGCAACAGCCTGTGGAAAACTGGGACAAAAGATGTCTTTCTGTGTCCTTTATCTAGGACACATTTTTGGCAGCTCAGAAGAATTAAAATACACTAATTGAAGGTTGAATTAGTCAATATAAGTGATCAAATATTTGATGATTTATTAAAGATAAATGTTTAGGAAGTTTAATAGAGCAAGTTAGTGTATAGCTTTTTAAATTCATTCTTTTTCTACCTAAATTCTTAAATACCTCTAAATGATGTTTGTTTTACAAAAAAAAATTGATGATTTAAATTTCCTTTTATTTTCAGATTTTGTATGGTATATTCAGAAGTGCCCAATTTCAGTGAACCCAATCCAGATTATCGAGGCCAGCAAAATAAAGGGGTAATTAATCCCATTGTATAGTTTATTTTCATCATTAGGCTTGTTTTAATTGTGAACTTTAATTAAATGACCTGATTATCATTCCTGTCTTATTTAGAATGTAATAAGCACAGTTTAAATGATTATTATACAAAACACTTCACTGAGTTTTATGTATGTAGTTGAACATATGTTAGACATACATAACTTTTAGCATTTTGATGGGTCTGGAGTTACTCCCAAGAAGTGTTAGAGGAGGTTTGAGAAACAGTACTGAATAATATATAGACGATTTAGACACACCGTTTAAAGAAAATTTACAAATTAAGAATTTATAAAATGGTATAAGTGTTTGTATATGTGTTTTTATGGTTATTTGGTTAAATTAAATTTTTTTTTCTTTTTAAGGCATACAGTGAACAGAATAATTCCTCAAGTAATAGGAGTTCAGGTACATTTGGATCAATGGGTAAGATTTTTTGGGAGAATATTTCTAATCAAGGAAAAGAATTAAAGAGTATAATTTTCTTTAGGAATAAATTATTAGTACTAAATTAAAGCTAACTATTAATTGACATTTAGTTCCCAAATAATTAACTTTTTCAAGAAAGTAGATAGACTTTTAAGCTACTTTAGTCCACATTTTCAATATTTAAACATTTGGGTTGGGCCCTGTAAATACATTTATGAACATTGGCTAATAATGAAAAAGGTTAAATTTTGAAGATGTAGGTGAAAGATCTCACATGAGTTTTGTTTTTGTCTTTATAAAATAGGTGTAATTTGTTGATTATTATAATTCAGAATTTTTCATGATTTGGTTGCACTGAAAGATTGACTATACTAACAGCGGCTTTAAGTTTTTTTCATATTGGTTGCTACCTCTTTAAAAGAGTAATCTTTATTCCTTAAATGGCATGTTGATAATTTATTCATACATATGGCCGCCGCCGCGCCCCCCCCCCCCCCCGGGTCTGGTTTAGACAACAGATGTCTAAGCTTTTTTTTTTTTCTATTCTTTTGGTTTAAATCTGTTTTTGTCCTTTGCATATTAATACAAGATGAAAGTAATACATTTACTATAATATACATTTAGAAACAAGGAACCCCTTTTTAAAATATTTATCTCTTCCCTTACACAACACCCACCCCCTGTTTTAATGATGTTTGCTTTTCTTGCTATATTTGTATTACTGTGTATTGGGACTTGAAATAGGTGTACTTCTTTAGATGAAAAACTTAAAAGTGATAAATTTTTATATTGTTTTTTAGGAAATGATGTTCATACCAGCTCTGAATCCAGGGGATGCCAGTTTTCACATGGTGGTAGAAGAGGAGGACCTGTAAATCCATCAGGAACAGCTAATAATCACACAGTTGTGACCACAATAATTAATGGCAGGGACCCTCGAAGAGTGTCTAAAAGATGACTGAAGCCAAATTTTCACATGTAGTTTTTAAAACTACGTGCCGTACTTGAATACTTATTGCACTTTTATTTATCGTTAACTGTGAAATGTATGTCTTACTGATTTCCTTTTATATTTTTGGTTGAGAAAAATGGTTTTTATAGAAAACTGTCAAACTGCTCCAGTTTCCCAATTAAAGTGGAACACTAGAGGTAGTCAATTTTAGAGAAAAAAGATCACTAACCTCTAAAAAGCCTGTACCCATTCCATGGGTGAATTACTTAAGACATAAGCTTTATGTAGCTTCTGTGAGTCTGCCTTCTGTATAAAGATTGTAATATTTAAAATAAGACTTAGGAGGAGAATTTTTCTTAAACTCAGATAAACCAATAAACACCAACAAAGTAAAACTAAACCTTAAGAATTTTTCTTAAACTCAGATAAACCAATAAACACCAACAAAGTAAAACTAAACCTTGATCAGTGCTTTACTCTAGTTTTTGAATGTGACTCCAGGAGTGATTGACTTCTTCACTGAGTGACTGCTGGTAGGATTTTCCAAGGACTGGATCATCCTAAATATTGTTTTTTTGTTAAAAATCAAAACATGGATTCTTTACCAGAATTATGGACTAGAGTGTGATCTGTAGCAAACAATTTTTGGAAGATGCATTTTATTTGGGAATAGAACTCAGCATTTATTGCAAATTTGTGGATTATATTGAAGGGAAATTTAAAAACGGATCTTTTTAATATATATTTTTGAAACTACCATGTTTAGTATCAGTATTATCTTGAGAGAGTTATAATAAGCATTGAGCTAATTATTTTTTAAAAGGATGATGGTAGATAACATCTTGAAGGTGAATTGAATTCACAGAAGAAATAGGCAGTCTGAGTCAGGGAAGTTACAGGGCCTGAGGTGTGCAGGGTGCTAACAGCCTGTGAGAACTTTTAGATGTTTCTTGTTATTAGAAAAAACTTTGTTATCCTTTTTGTTGTTCTTGTAACTGCTTGGTGTGTTGTTGAAGTTTTTGAACACGGTTCACGTAGCCTTAGTCTCAAAAGTTAAGAAATGGCTCTCAACGAAGTCAGTACAGCTTTATGTAGTCATGTAAAGGTGGAATTTATTTGTACATCATAAATATTACCCATGTCCATCTCCTGCTGTCGAGTTACTGATTAACTTTTCCTTTGTTAAACTTCTCTTGAATATTACCTCTTAAATAAAACTTGTTGATGTTAACAGACCTTTAATTTTTCTATATCTTTAAATGACTTACATTATAGAGCCAGTGTATCCTGCTACAATTGTATTAATGACTCAGTCTGTTGACTTTTTGGCTCTGCATTTGTTGCTTTTATCTTTTTACATCTCAAATCACAGACTCGATCCAGTTTGTTTTCTGAAGACCTTAATGCATTTGAGTAGAAAAATTAATGCCTGACAATTGTTTGCTTTAATTTAGTGTGTCTGATTAGTATCTGAGTGCACACTATGCATAAGCCTTTTGTGGAGGGTGTTAAGAGAAATAATTCCAGGGAATTTATGTTCTGTAGTTACTGAATAACGGGTATTAAAAGTTATTTTAAAAATCCTTACATTAATACTAATTTGACTTTGTGACATATTTTCCTAAGATAGTCATTTTCAAAATTTGTAAAATAACTGTAAATTAGTATGCAGTTTCCTGTTTTCATTTGCTCTAAATCCAAGCAAAAGTAAAAGTACCTTTACCGGTGGGAAAATACAGCATTAAAGGTGTTTCCAAAATAATTGTGGAGTGTTGGAAAATTTAAATGTTATCAGGTATGGATTGATTCATGGGCATCTGATCCTGACCTCATAATCTCATCTCTGATCTGGGGCAAGTTAGTTATACTTGAAACCCCTTTAAAAATGAAATTCTTCAACTTCTAAACAAGTAAGTAATAGTATGTCTTTGTGGAGTCACTGAAATCATTCTTACATTTAAGCACTCAAATGTTTGTTGTCTGATAATATTACTAATACCTCAAAATAGAAAAAATGATGTAAAGTTAGATGTGGAAATTTTGCTGTTCAGTATTGCCACGTCAGTTCTGACTCATAGCAACCCTGGGTCCAGTAGAACAAAGCATTGTCTAACCTTCCACCATCACAGTTGTCATGTGTGAACCCATTGGTGAAATGGGTCAGTACTGTATATTGAGGCTCTTGCTCTTTTTCACTGACTGCCTACAAGCATAATGTCCTTCTACAGGGACTCGTCTCACCTGATAAGCAAAATACGTGATATGAATGAAGTATTGCCATCTTTGCTTTTAAACATCCTGGCAGCACTTCCAGGAAAGGTTTTGCTTGCATGTTATTGTGGAAATGCTTTCACCCTTGAATTGACATACTGAGAAATTGAGAAAGATCTAAGCATTTACTTTTGTAATTAATTGATACTTGATTCAGTAAGATAACATTGTTCCATGTTCTTTATAATTTCTTAACAATTTTGTTTTTTCTCAAGGAAATCCTCCAAAGTCAACGCGACAGTGAAAATCCATAGTGAATATTTGCCTTACCAGTCAACTTGGACTGCACTCCTCAAGAAGTGAAGAGGAAGAAAGGGTCTTACTTCCTCCTTCCTGGTCCTTTCAACCATCAACTTTGAAATAAGTTTACACACCACCTGACCAAATCTAAAAAAACCATCCTATATTATACACTGTACTAGGATTACTCCCTAGATGATTTCTACAGACCCAGTTCTAAAGTGGATTGAAAACTGATCAGAACATCTTCACCCCTTATGTCTGGGAAAGTTTGGAGGGATTTCATATAATTTTAGAAACTGAAAAATGGAATCTTTATGGCCAGATGATACAAAGCTACCTGTGATACTGCAGTTTGCTTTCCCATAGACATCTAAAAATTCAGGTTATATCCCATTAATCTTAGTGTACCTTCTCTTGTCTCTGTAGTTTTAGCAATTTTGTTTTAAATTTTGAGTCAGTTTAATTTGAGGAATATGTTATGTGCCATTGAGTCAACTACAATTCATAGTGATCCTTTGAATAACAAATTAGAAACTTGCTTTTTCCTTTGCTGTCCTCACAATCTCTCACATACTTAAGCCCATTGGTACAGCCCCCTGTTTATCTCTTTGAGGATCATGTTCTTGCTTGTTGACCCTCCACCTTTCCCAACATGATGTAAGTATGTGAGATCAAGTTTCACCATCCTTGCCTCTAATGAGTACTCTGGTTGCATTTCCTGCAAGACAGGCTTCTGTATTCAACAGTCCAGCAAGGACTTTTTCTCCAACACCACAAAGCATCAGTTCATTGATCTTAATCATTGTCGAACTTTCCAAAGTATAGGAATTACAAAGAAGTGGTTTATGGTGAGGAAAGACCGTTGTGTCTGACTCATTTCCTGGAGAGCTTCATGTGCATTGTCATAATTCTGTGAGTATAGGAGGTTCTGAGTGCAGAGTCCCTGGGTCCCTGGAATCTACCATCCTCTCAGATCCTGCAGCAAGATCTCTGCTTGCATTTCTCTTAGCTCTTGTAAGAGAACTGATTCAAACAAGGATGAGACTTCAGTCACATCCTCTTGTGTTATGATACAAGGTACATTTAGTATTCTGTTGGCATAGAGGTTAGGGTTTATAAGATGAAAGAGAATTACACAAGATTACAGTACTGAGTACCATGACCTACCCAGAATGAATCACTTGAGAGATGAAAATCAATGATGACCAACATCAAGAAAACAAAAGCCCTTAACACTGGGCCAATAGGTAACATGCTGGAGAAGTTCAATTCACAGTCCACACCCTTGTGATTCAGAAGACGTATTGCCTTGAGCCAGTTGGCTATGATAAGTAAGAGACTGTAAAAGACCTCTGTCTTAAGCCTCTGGACTTAAAGTGAAGAAAAAAAATTATTAAAACCAAGATAGTAATGTACAAAAATGAATAAAATGAAGAAAAAAAATAAACAGGGTAGTCAGCATGACTGGTGCCATCTACTGGTAGGTTACTGAATTTCTGTCTTTGAAGAATGTTTTCACTGAAGATGTAGAGAAAAGGCTTTCACGATGTTGGATGAGATTTTTTGTCTTGCTTAAGCCTCACATGGGAGAACATTAAGAGACAAATGGGTTATAAGCCTCATTCTACTTTATGAACAAGGAACATCTTTGACATAAAAAATATATTAGCCCTGGTGACAGAAATTTATTAGAGATGGGACTACTCCTAAAGCTATGGAAATAAGAGATTCCCCCCGCCCCTGAATTTTGTCTAATTGTAAATATTGCTGGTGGGGGGAGTAAATGCTAACACTTTTAGTGAGTGGCATCTTGATAAAATCAGTTGAACAGAGTAAAACCCACCCCTTACCCATTTATTACTTCACCCAATGATATTTTGTAAAATCCTGGCTAAATGATTGCTGCTGCTCCTGTAGTGATGGAGGTTTTGTTGTCCTTTGGTGAAAAAACATGATTTTTGAGCTGTGCAGCATGTGGTTTGAGTTCTGGTCAACTACTTACTGGCTCCGTGACCATGACATTTTATTTTAAATTGAAGATAAGACTCTACTGGTAGACCTATGAAACTATGTCAATCAATCTTTATAAAACACTTGCCACATATCTGGAGTTCCTCAAATATTAAATCCTAACCCCTAAAGTTGTAGGCATTATGGCGGTTTACCATATTATTTGCCAACCAGTTGAAACTGACTCATAGCACACACACACCCGCCCTTGAAGTGGGTTTTCAGAGGCAGTTAATGGCATGGGAGGAGATTGCCCATCCTTCTGCAGAGCAACTGGAGGATTTGAACCTCATGAGTTTGAGATTGCAGCAAAACTTATTAACACTAGGTCACCAGAGCTCCCCCAAATATTAAGAAATTTGTATAAATTGTTGCAATTAACTTTAAACAGCCAAACCAAGTATTACATTCTCCTCTGGGCACAAAAGCACTTATGCAGGCAATTTACTACGAAGGCAAAACCTATACCTAGACCAAGAAAATATTGTGTGAACAGAGCAAAGGACTACAATACAGCTTAATATAAGAAAGTCTTGTGTCAGGCTGGTATCCTCTCACCTATTCAATTTGTATGCTGAGCAAATTATTAGAGAAGCTGGACTCTGAAGAACGTGGAGGGAGACTCATCGATAACCTTCCGTATGCAGATGACATAACTGCTTGCTGAGAGGACTTGAAGCACTTGCTGCAGAAGATCAAACACTGCAGTCTTCAATACGGATTATGAAGCAGACAAATGCTGGCAAGGTGGTGGACAAATTAAAACCCTTATTCACTACTGATGGGAGTGTAAAATGATACAACCACTTTGGAAGGTGGTATGGTGCTTTCTCAAAAAGTTAGAAATAGAAATATAATTTTTAAATTTAAATACAATTTTTATTTTATACTGGTTTACTTACAAAGTTTGTATACATTGTTTTTCACAATGAATCTTTACCATTTCTTTTACCAACTCTTTTTCCACCCATCAAATTGTGTGATCCTATGATTAACCAAGACATGCCATTTAACCCTGCAATTCTTCTACAAGAAATATACCCTAAAGAAACCAGAGCTGCCACCCAAACAGATATATGCAAACCCATGTTCATTGCTGCATTATTCACAATAGCATAGAGATGGAAACGACCCAAGTGAACAACAAACAAATGGATAGAGAAGCTGTGGTATATTCACACAATGGAATACTATGCAGCACTGAAAAACAAGGAACTAATAAAATATTACACAATGTGGTTAAACCTGGAAGACATTATGCTGAGTGAAATAATCACAAAAGGACAAAAACTGCTTAACACCAGTTATAAAACATGATTGGCATAGGGTTTGGGAGGAAACTAAGAAAAGAGAGGTTAAATAAGGAACACTGCATCGAAACAGACAAAGGAAATAACTGCTGAAAAGGGGTATATGATTAAGCATTATTTGTATGACAACAGTCCAGAATAAGAGGTGCATAGCAAAGTGGACTTGGGGCGGGGCGGGGTAGGAGGGAGGAAATGATGCAAGAATAAATGATTTTTTTTAAAGAAGGAACTGGGGTGGGGTAGAGAGGAAAATGTGCAACCATGAATGAAGCAAATCCAGCTTTTCCGTAAACTTCCATCAAAATCACAATTTAAAAAAAAGACTAAAAAGTATGAATTATGAAGCATGCAAAGTTGACTCTCCCCAAACATCTTCCCCATAAGTGAGGTTCCCAGCACTGTTTTTTCCATTCATCTTTACCTGGAGAGTGAGCATGTGATTGCGCAAATGTAAAGGAAGAGGGAGGCTGAGTGGATGAGTGGGCTAGGGCTTGTGCTAGAGTGGTCAGCGGTCATGAGGAGGGCAGAGGGAACGTGAGGCTATAAAACTATCATTTATACTGCTCAGGACAGCTGTGTGACCCAAGGTGCAAGATAGGAATATTTTGCTCCATTTTAAATTGAAAATTTCAAACACAATGATGAAAGAATTCCAGTATAAACACCTGTATAACCACTGATACTCTTTTTTAAAAAAGTCATTCATTGTTGCACGCTTTCCTCCCTCCCCCTCATTTCTCCCACCCCCAGTCCACTTTGCAATGCACCTCTTGTTCCAGATTGTTGTCACACATATAATGCCTAATCATATATTCTTTTCAGACAGCTCTTCCCCCCATTCGTTCCACTGCGGAGTTCATTCTTTTTCATTATCCACTTTTTTCCTATTCTCAAATGTTTCCTATCTATCCTCTCAGTTCATTAATGCATTTGCAAAGCATTTAACTGAATTGTGTTCATGCAAAACCTACATAAAGACCAAGAAACTATTGTGTGAAGAGAGCAAGAGAACACAACATGGTTTAAAAATAAGACAGGCATGTGTCAGAATGGTATCCTTTTGCCATACCTATTCAATTTGTATGCTGAACAAATTATTTGAGAAGCTGGACTCTGAAGAACATGGCCTCAGGAGGAAGACTCATCAATAACTTTTGATATGCAGATGACATAACTTTGCTGAAAGTGAGGAGGACTTGCAGCACTTGCTGCAGAAGATCAGACACTGAAATCTTCAGTATCGATTATGTCTCAACCTCAAGAAAACAAACAAACAAAAAGATCTTACCACTGGATCAATAGGCTTCATCATAATACCTGGAGAGAAGATTGAAACTGTTAACTTCATCTTATTTAGATCCACAATCAATACACTTGGCACCAGCAGTCAGGAAGTCAGGAGACGTACTGCCCTGGGGAAGTCTGCAGTCAGGGACCTCTCCATGAGGAGCAATGATGTCAGTTTGAGGACCAAGGTGCACTTGATTCAGGCAAGGGTCTTTTAAATCACTTGCTATGCTCCTAAGAGCTGAACAATGAATAAAGATGACAGAAGAAAAACTGATGCCTTTGAATTGTGGTGTTGGAGAAGTCGAATATCCCATGGACTGCCAAAAGAACAAACAAATATACTTTGGAGAAGGTGTAGCCAGAGTGCTCCTTGGAGGCAAGGATGGTGAAGATTTGTCTCACATATGTTGGGCATGCTGCAAGGAAAGGCTATTCCTTGGAGAAAGATAACATTCTTGGAAAGATTGAGGGATGAAGAAGGAGAGGAGACCCCTCAATCAGGAATTTTGACAGTGACTACAGCATTGGTCTCAAGTGTGTCAGAAATTTTGAGACTGGCTCAGGATAGGACAAAGTTTCAATCTGTTTTCATAGGGTTGCTATGAGTTACACACAACTTGACCACACCTCACAATAGCAATGCTTTTCAAGAAAATTTTAGACATTGTCAGCACATCTCTACCTAAATATTTCCTTATGCATATCTACTAGAGTTCAGTACTCTGCGCTTTGACCTACACTGATTGCACAAATCCTAAATGTACAATCATGAGTTTTCATAAAGCCTTCACTTATGTAACTAAACCTTCAATCAAGATACAGAACATTGCTATCCAGAAACTTGGCTCATGCCTTTTCCCAAGTCAATCCTTATTCCCTCTGTCCCAGAGGCAGCCACTTTTATGAAATTTTTGTAACTATTTTATATAACTAAAGGGGGAAATGTTTCATACGGAACGAAGCTATCTAAATTTTTCTTCTACATAATTCCAGTTGTATGCCAGAGCACAACCAGATGCAATCCCTCAGACATCTCAGAAATGTAAGATATTTTGTTCATTCATTTCAACTAGACACCAACTCTAATAATTTTTTTTCCCAATATTTACCTCTGTTATTCTAGAGTCTTGGGATAACAAACCAAAACCCATTGCCATAGTTGTTGTTACTTGTTGTTGAATTAAGTATGTCATGGCAACCCTATGAACAACAGATCTAAACCCCGTCCTATCCTGTGCTTACCTTATCATCTCTGACACACTTGAGCCCGTTGCTGAATTCACGTGTCAAGCTATCTCTTTGAGGGCCATAGTGTCTATTTCAAACTGGCTCACAGCTGGGTTTCTGAGGCTGTAAATCTTTACAGGAGGAAATTGGGAAATTGCCTATCTTTACTCATGTAGTGGCTGGTGAATTCAAACCACTAGTTTTTGTTTAGCAGCCCAATACATTATACACTGTGCTACCAGGGATCCTTAGAGTTTTGGGTGTATAAACTGTGATCAGTCTGTCCGTGTCAGGTTCCAAGGCTGCCTGGAAGAAGTTGGCTGTTTAGAACATAGTTCTCTGCTCTAAAAGGAGCTGTGGTGGCAAAGTGTTAGTGTCCAGCTGCTAACTAAAAGGTCAGCAGTTCAAGTCTAACAGCCAGTCTACATAAGAAAGATGGGTTATTGTTGTTGGTATGTGTCGTCGAGTTGCTTGTGACTCATATCAATCCTACGTGCGCAGCTCTGAATCCTGCTCTATCTCCAGCCAACCTTATTGTCTCTGATATACCTGTTCACATTACCCCTGTAACTGAGTCAATTCATCTCATTGAGGGTCTCCTCTCTTGTGCGTCCCTTCACCCTTTCAAGCACGATGTAGCTCTCCAAGAACTAGTCCATTTCTGCAGCATGCCTAAAGTATGTCTGACAAAGCTTTAAAATCCTTGCCTCCAGGGACCAGACTGGTTTCACCCTCTCTAGGTCAGACCTGTTTGTTCTCCTAGCACTACATGGTATATTCAATACTCTTCTCCAGCACCTCAACTCAAAGGCTTCAATTCTTCTTCTGTCATACTTGGTCGCTGTCCAGCTCTCTGATGCATAGCAAGTAATTATGAAGATCATGGCCTGGATCAGGCGCACCTTAGTCTCTATACTGACATGGTTGTTCTTCAGCACTCTGGAGAGGTCCCTGACAACAGATTTTCCTAAGGCAATTTGTCTTTTAATTTCCTGGCTGCTGGTATTAAGAGTGTTGATTGTGGAGCTAAATAAGCTGAAGCTGTTAACAATCTCAATCTCTTCACTGTCTGTCCTGATGCTGCCCATTGCCCCAGTGGTGAGAATCTTTGTTTTCTTGATGTTGAACTTCAAACCATATTGAAGGCTGCAGTCCTTGACTTTCTGTAGCAAATGCCTCAGGTACTTCTCAGTTTCAACAAGTAGGGTTGTTTTATTTGAGGGTAGTCTCCTTCAAAAATATCTCCAGCTTCAGAAACCTGATGGAGGACTGACAATGAGTCTATAGTACAGCATGATTAAAGGTCCTCTTTTTGAAATCTCAGGAGGGGAAGGAAGACATTAGAACTTCAGAGTGTTTAAGGGAGCCCTGGTGGCCTAGTGGTAAGAAGGTGCACTGCATCCCCAGAAATGCGTGGATTGAATCCACCAGATGCTCCGCTGGAGGAGGTGGGACAATCTCCTCCTGTACCAGTCAGATCTGATTTGATGGTACACACACACAAAAAAAATAACAAAATAAAAAAAATGAATAAAAAAGAACTTCAGGGTGTTTAGATTTTCAGGGTATTCAGACATTTATTCTAAAACTCTTTAGAAGGACTTTCTGTCTCATAGTGTTTGCTTTACATTTTCATTGGTGGGATTTCAGAGCTAGCATACCCAGAGTGTATGTGTAAATTCTTGTCCCAAAGGAGACCTCACCTCTCTTTTGGCTTGTAAGAAAATATCCTTGAATGAAACAGACTTAAGAATACAGCATGGTCGATGAAATACTACACAGCACTCAGGAGCAACAATTAAAAAAAATTACTACGTAACATGGGAGAGACTGGAGAGTATTATGCTGAGTTAACTAATCCAGTCTCATAAGGACACATACTGCATAAGACTCTTATTGTAAAAATAGAAGGCTAACTAGTAAAATGTGTATGAGGACCCAAGAGAGGAAGTGGTGAGAGTAGAGGGGTGAGGATGGTAGGGGAAAAATAATGAGTCCCACAACTTGGTGGATTGAGGGAGGGGGTAAAGGACATGGGAAAGATCTGGTGGGGATCTAAAAAGACAGGGCTGTAGTGGACATACTTCAAAGGTGAATAATTTTACAAAACACAATGAATGGGGATGATTGTATGAAACACAATGTGTATTACGGGTAGTGTGAAACACAATGTGTAAGAATTTTGTATGAATACCAACAGAAAAGAAAAATGGGAAACAAAAAAAAGGATGGAGTGTGGTTCTTCCCAATGTGTGCGTACACATAGCACGCAGCGCACTACACACCTTGCCACTCACCAGAGTGTCACTTACAGCCTCGTGAATCTCAGATGATTTTCCCCCTCTTATTTTTAATCACTTGGAGTTAAAGATCCAATCTTTCCATTTTAATGGGCTAGCCATAATTTATTGCGCATTTATGTGCAGAGTACTATGCTAGTTAGTGACTTACCAATGTTAGCTCATTTACTAAATGACCTGATAAGGGAGGATTGTTATCCTCATGTTACAGATAAAGTGACTAAGGTTTTGAAGGATTGAGTAATTTGCTAGAGATCACCCAACTAGGAAGTTACAAAGTCCCACATGCCAAATCATCCACTTTTAATGGCTGATCAGTATTGAAACTTTTTGTGTCGTAGCTGGACAGTGCCTTATAAAAGCAATAGGATCTGAGTGGACTTTGAAGGGAGTGTAGATTCCACTCTTAACAGAATTGAAATTTACCTCACATTTTCACCTGTAGCTAATTATAATTTAAATATATATTGGTTAATTGTATATGTTATTATTTGGTGCAGTTGAATTGATGAAACTCATCGCAACCCTATGAATAACAGATCCAAACCTATCTGCACCATCCTCATGATGCTCAACCTCATTCGTGTGTGTATGTGTGTGTGTGTGTACCATCAAATCAAATCTTACTGATGCAGGAGGAGATTGCCCCTCCATCTATAGCACAGCATATGGTGGATTCAAACCACATGCTCTGGGATTGCAGTGTAGCTTCCTGCCACTAGGCCCCCAGAGCTCCCTATCAATCCATCTCATTTAGAGTCTTTCTCTCTGACTCTCAACCTTACCTAGTATACTGTCTTTTCCCAGTGATGCTATATAGCTCCAGTGAAAAGGATTTTAGCCTGCAATTAAGGTGGTATCCCAATAAAGAAAATATGGGCTGTAATATGTTGGAGTAACTGGAAAATCTTTGCCTCCCACATACAAATATCAGAAAAACATGGGTAGGTCTCCCAATTTGAGAATTGGGAAAGCTTTCCTAAGAATGATTCAAAATCTAGGTGTATTAAAAGAAAGAAAATTTTACTATCTATGTATGATAAGCAAACAAAACCCACACTCTGTAAAAGTTAAAAGACCAGTGATGGAAATGGGGAAGATATTTGGAATTTATAACACTGACAATAAGATAATATTAATCTATGAAGAAGTTGTGAAATGAGAGATCAAGGAGTATGGACAAGAGATATGAACTAGTCAGAGGATAAAAAATACAACTGGCCCTTAAGCATATGAAAAGGTGTGCAACCTCATAATAAGATAGATCCCTTTCCTCACTTTTAGATTAGCTAAAGCAGGAAACTTTGACAACATATTGTATTGGTGATCTTGTTATTGTTCTGTGCTGTTGAGTCAGAACCAACCCATAGCTGACCCTCCATCTCTTCGACAATAAGTGAGTGGAGAGTGAAAGAAAGGTTCTGAGAAGTGGTTACTAAAGTCTTCTAAAGTAATTTTGGAAAAGTAAATGCAAACAGTACAACCAGCATTTTGTATCCCCTAAGGAAGCAATACAAAGTACCTAACAAACATTCTTTAAAAGGGGGCAGAGAAATTAAACAGGAATCTACACAGGTATTAGAATAATTTATTTTAAAAGAGTTCAAATCCACCAGGGGCAATAGGGTAGTAGATATGTGGGCAATCTCCTCCTATGTGATTTACAGCCTCAGAAAACCCACTGGAGGGTCAGTTATAAGCTGGTCTCCATTCAATGGAATGAATTTTTTGAGTTAGAGGCAAAAGTGGCTCTTATGAAGTGAAGGTTAAGAATGGTGAAGGTTAAGAATGTGACTTTTCTAACCTGCTGTACTTCTCCATCATCTCTAACATCAGTTGTCCTTCCTCTCTCAGTCCTCTTGTTCTGATGTCTTTGGGTTCTAGGATTTACTGGGAGGTCTTGCAGAGCTTAAAAAACATCAAAGAAATGGCTAGCACAGTTGTGGAGGCAGCAAGTCCCAGACCTGTGGCTCACATTTGTTTGCAAGGCATACTGATTTGACAGGTGGCTGAAATAGGGTGATGCATGAGGTCATAGAAGCTGGGAACAACAAGGTGACAGGTTCTGTGCCTGCAGACTGAAGGTGTCTTGGAGCAGCTTGATCAGGTCTGATGTAGTGTTCATGGGTAACAGGATCAAGCTTCCTACAAACTTTCCTCTCTATAGGATCTGAGAGCTATAAACCACAATCTTCATACCCCAAAGGGTGGTGACTAGATCATACTTTCTAGCATGGTGGAGATTCAAGATACATTCTACTCTAGTCTTATCTCACAACACAGCAAATACCTCACTCCAGAATGAGTGCTCCACATAGGAAAGGAACTAGAACTTACAACATACTGCAAAATGGAATGCTAATTACTGCTGAAGGGCCATATTACTTGTTTAATTGCCCCACAGCAGGCCTCACTACCAGTTCACAGGAAGAACAAGGGAACAAGTTAAACGATACCCGGCATACAATATGGAGCATGCTATATAAAGCGCTTCAGTGGTTTAGTGTTTTACTTGCTGGATTCCTAACTGAAAGGTCAGTGCTTCAAGCCCACCAGCTGTTCCACAGGGGATGAAATTGTTAACAATTTCAGCTGGCTTGTGTCATCTTCATAACGCAGGTTGTTGACGAGTCTTCCTCCAATCTTGATGCCACATTCCTCCTCATAAAGTCCAACCTCCAGAAGGATCTATTCTGCATATAGATTGAAAAGCTATGGAGACAGGACTGCATCCCTGAAATACTCCTTTCCTGATTTTTAAAAATTCTGATTTATTTAAGAAGTTTGAATACATTGTTTTTCACAAAAAAAAATCCTTCCTATTTCCTTCACCCCCCCCCACATCAAATTGTGTAACTCTGTGATTAACATCCTCCCCTTCCCCCCATTCTCACCCCTCTATTTCCACCCTCCCCCCACCTTGGAGCCTCATACTCATTCTACAATAACGGTTTTATACAGTATTTATCCTTGTGGGACTGTGTTAGTTCACTCAGCATAATGCTCTCCAGTCCCTCCAAAGTTAGGTAGTAATTTACAAAATCATTTTTCCTGTGTGCTGCATAGTATTTCGTTGTATGAATGTACTACAACTTCTCATTCCATTTGTTTGTGGTTGGACATCTGGGTTATTTTCATGTTCTTGTGATGGTAAATAATGCTTCTATGAACATTGATGTACAAGCTTCTGTTTGAGCCTCAGTTCTAATTTTCTTGGGGTATAGTCCAAGCAATGGAATAGCTGGGTCATATGGAATTTTTTTTTTAATATAGAACAGAAAGTGTGAAAAACAGGGGGCCAACCATTCCCATGATTGAAGGCCCCAAGCCATGATTCTCTGAGTATTTATTTAGAATCATAAGGAAGGTAAACAAAGTAAAATGATAAGGAAGTACAAAACAAAAACAAAGGATAATGGTGAAGTCTTTTACACATAAGGCCAAGTTCCTCTTTATGCTTATCTCAGGAGGGAGGGATTCAGCTGATACAAACTAAGAACAATGTTGACTCTTATGGAACACCTTAGTGCCACAAGGTGACCTTCAGCTTGTATTAAGCCTCCCTCATTTCCTGATATAGTATTTGGCCTACTATTCGGCTTCCCTCATTTCCCCCTCTTTTGTTTAAATCATAATTTTGAGATCATCAAGATGAGCATAATTTCTTTTCTTCAGGATTCATTTTTCCTTGTCTCTTAATCCTTTATACGTAATCAAACAAATATAACCAAGAAAGCAAAATAAGTTCACAAAAATACTTCCAATAAAGCAGCATTCCCTGAGGGTTAGCTTCCATTGTCATGTTGCCATAGTCCCCATCAAAACCAGTTCTGATTAATCTCCTTTGTCCATGCATCCTTTGCCATTCCCTGTCACTCCACCCTGAGAGAGATTTCACCCTGATTCATAAGGAAAATGGGGTGGTGGACTTTCTTAGCTACTTCTGGCTGAAAAGGGATGCTGTAGGTTTCAGGGTGAAGATCTTCTCTCACTACTCTGAAGG
>NW_006399751.1:21512748-21521286 GCF_000299155.1 Elephantulus edwardii | reverse complement strand
ATTCTTTGCTTACTTCATCTTCCAAATCAAGATTTTTCTCTTAAGTTAGCTTCATTCTCTTACTTTTCATATTTCACTGAAATTATCAAATTGTATGAGCTCAAAGTACTATTATTACATTAAACCTAATAAGACAACAAACAACGATAACAAACTTAAAACAATCAACACAAACAGTTACTATTCTTATTAAAGTCCATACTAGCTAAGATTCAATAGGAATTTGTTCTTTATGTGCTATTCATAAATCTCTCATAACATTATACCAAGTTTTAAAATTTGACTATGCTCTACCTGCTGGCTTTAATCCGTACTGTCACTATACCTACTGAAACAACTGCAAAAATTACTTTTCTCTTACTTTTACCCCTAAGGTCTTAAGTAATTCTTTATGAGAGAAATATATTGAGCTTCAGAGGATGGGGCGTCCCCCATGACTTTTTCTTATCAATTCTACCTCTGAATTTTTAATATGTTTTCAGAGGGTGGGGTATATTCCCCATGAAATAATTTTCTTCCCTTAAATTTGTCCTTTAAGTGGTGAGAGAATCCTCATGAAATTTTTTCTAATTCTATCCTTAACTTCCAAGGAGTGAAGATTCTCTCATGACCCTGTTTTTAATTTCCTGAAGTTTCACTTACCCTGAGCGAATTCCCTTTTGGTTCCTGGTGTCTGCTCAAAAAAGAGAAAGAAAGAGAGACCACCACCTTATCCAAAGAAAAACCACCACCTTGTCCCAAGCTTCGGGCTCCAGAATGTTGCAGACCGAGGGTAAAGTATTTTTATAATTATTAATAATGAGCCAGACTACCAGGAATGATATAGAACAGAGTGTGTGAAAAACAGGGGGCCAACAGTTCCCATGACTGAAGGCCCATATGGAATTTTTATGTTCTGCTTTTTGAGGAAGCGACAAACTGCCTTCCAGAGTGATTGTACCATTGTACAAGCCCACGCATTGCTCCCTTGCTCTGTTCTAAGGACTGCCTCCTAGTCCAAGTACAGGTTTTGCATGAGCACAATCAGGTGTTCTGGGATTCCCATTCTCCTCAAGGTTAGCTACAATTTGTTGTGACCTACATAATCAAATGCCTTTGTATAATCAATAAGGACAAATAATATACGAGACCATTATTGTAGAATGAGTATAAGGATTCAAGGAGGGGAGACGAGGAGCAGAGAGCTGATGATGTGAAAAAGTGGGGGACAAGTGTGTTAATCATAAGGTTGCACAATTTCAAGAGTTGAAGGAGGGGTAGTGGCGAAGGAAATGGGAAAGATCCAGTATATGTATATGAACTTTGTAAATGAACCAGTATAAAATTTAAAAAAAAGTTAAAAAAATGTTTCAAAGCCTCACAATTAGACATTCTTCTGGTACTCTTTGTTGACATTGGCTATAACATTTCTAGCGCCATGACCCCTTTTAAATGCCATTTGTATTTCTGGTCGTTCTCTGTCAGTGTATTGTTCCAGTGGTTTTTGGTTAATCTTCAGGAGGATTTTGCTTGTGTGTGATATTAGTGATATTGTTTGGTAATTTCCACACTCTGGTCAGTCATCTTTTTCTTTCTTTTTTTTTTTTTGAATGGGAATAAATAGAGATTTCTTCCAGCCAGTTGGCCATGCAGCTGTCCTCCAGATTTTTTTGCACAATGTGATTGGCAACTCTAGGTCAGCATCTATTTGATGAAATATGTCAATTGGTATTCCAGCAATTCCAAGGGCCTTGTTTCTTCCAATTTCTTTAGTGCAGCTTGAACTTCCTCTTTCTATTGCTTCTTGATCATATATTGTTTTATTAAATTCTTCTATATCAGCCAATTCTTTTTGGTACAGTGACTCTGTGTACTTCTCCCATCTTTTTTTAATGCTTCCTGCATCATTTAATATTCTGCCCATAGTATGCTTAAGTATTGCAACTCAAGGCTTGAATCTGTTCTGCAGTTCTTTTAGCTTAAGAAATGCCAAGATCAAAACAACACCCCAGTCAGAATAGCAAAGTTTAACAGAACAGCAAGCAACAAATGCTGGCAAGGTTATGGAGAAACTGGAGCCCTTAAACACTGTTGGTGGAAGTGTAAAATGGCACAACCACTGTGGAAGGTGGTGTGGCGCTTTCTCAAAAAGTTGCAAATAGAGATACCATTTGACCCAGCAATTCCACTACTGGGAATATACCCCACAGAGACCATAACTGCCATCCAAGCAGATATATGCACACCCATGTTTATCGCAGCTTTGTTCACAATAGCAAGGAGTTGGAAACAACCTAAGTGTCCATCAGCAAATGAATGGATAGAGAAGCTCTGGTATATTCACACAATGGAGTACTACACTGTTTTGAAAAACAGGGAACTCATGAAATATTATTCAAAATGGGTGACCCTGGAAGACATTTTGCTGAGTGAAAAATCTCAATCACAAAAGGACAAATACTGCATAGTGCCACTGTTGTAAAACAGGACTGACATTGGGGTTGGGGGAGACTGAGAAAGATGGGATAAATAATGTATACTGCATTGAAACATATGAGGCAGAAAACTGTTTAAAAGGGATATGTGATTAGGTATTATTGTCATGATAGGAGTCCAGAAGGAAGGCTGCACAGTGGAGTGGACCTGGGGGGAGGGATTGTATAACAATGAAAGAATTTTTCTTTTACTTTTCAAAGAGAAGAACAAACAGGGGGCGTGGAGGGGGGCAGGGAGAAAAGTGCAACAATGAATGAATGGAAATCCAATGTCTCTGTAAATTTTCATTGAAATTAATAATAAAAAAAACATGAATCACTTAAAAAACAAAACAAAGGAATGCTGAGAAAGTTAAACCCTTTTGATTTTCCAACTCCAACCCTTTTCACATTCATTTTAATACTCTAAATCTGACCATCCTAATTAAGACAGACTAGGGAGAAGGATTTTTAAAATCCTATGCACAATAGAATACACTTGGAGTAGACTAGCAGATGTTCCATGGGATGCTCAGCCCTCTTGTTGGAAAACACAAAGAAGGAGGAACAGTTGCAAGAAGACACTAGTGATGGAACGTAGAAGGTGAGAGGCATACATTTAGGAAAATTGGATATTATTAAGGAATAAATGGGATGCATAAATATTGACATACTAGGCACTGACAAAATGAAATGGATTGGCATGGAACCTTTAAAATCAGACAATCATATGATCTGCTATGCTGGAAATGAAAAGGTGAGGAAAAATGGGGTCACATTCATAGTTGAGAAAACCATTTCCACATCCATCTTGACATACAATGTTTTGAGTGATAGGATAATATCCATACAGATACAAAGAAGACCTGATAGTGCAACTGTCATTCAAATGTATGCACCAACAACCAGAGGCAAAAACTTTGGTAGTCAGAAATTGATCAAATATACAAGCAAGATGCATTAATTGATGGATGACAAAAAGTTGGGACCATAGAAGAAGGATCAGAAGTAAGAAAAAAATGAAGTTGTAGATAAAATTATAGAATTTTGTACAATCAATGATTTATTAATTTTAAATACCTTTTGTAAGAGAAACACAAGTGAAGACTATACACATGGACTTCATCTGATGGTGTGCATGGGAATCAGACTACATTTGTGGAAATAATTGTTGGAAAAGCTCAATATCAGCTATAAAAACTAGGCTAGGTGCTAATTGTGGAACATATCATCAACTACTCATATGCAAGTTTAAACTGAAGCTTAAAAAAAAACCTACATGAAATCCACAAGAACCAAAATTTGACCTTGAGTCTATCCCACCTGAATTTTAAAAGCATCTCAGAAAAAGGTTTGAGGCCTTGACAACTAATTAGGAAGGACCAGATGAGCTGTGGAAGGATATCAAGAATATCATCCAGGAAGAGTGCAAAAGGTCAAAAGACAGATGAGGAAGAAATGACCAGGATGGATATTGGAAAGAGACTCTGAATATTCCACTAGAAGGTCCAGAAACTGAAGCAAAGGGGAAGAAATCAGGAAGTTAAGGAGCTGAACAGAAGATTTCAAAGGGTAGCACAAGAAGACAAAGTATTATAATGAATTGTGCAAAGGGCTGGAGTTTAGACCCTACCCCTGCATAAAACATTTAACATCTTTGAATAGTGGCACTGGTGAAGAATACGGAATATATCATGGATTGCTAAAAGAACAAACAAATCTGTTTCAAAAGAAATGCAGCCAGAATGCCCCTTAGGTGAGCATGGTGAGATTAATTTATATACTTAGGGTATTTTAGCAGGAGAGAAAATCCCTGAAATAAGACATTGTGCTTGGAAGAGATGGCCAACAAAAAAGGAATACTCTTAATAAGATGGGTTGGCCCAGTAATTGCAACAATGGGCTTAAGCACAGAGAATTGTGAGGAAGGCACAGGATCAGATAGGATTTTGTTCTGTTGCATTTGAATCAAAGCTGATTTGATAGCACCCAACAATAACAACTGCATGATTTAAATTATATATTAACACTACCTGGTGGCTTAGTGGCAAGACGCTGCACTGCAATCCCGAAAGCATGCGGTTCAAAGCCACCAGCTGCTCCGTGGGAGAAGGATGGGCCATCTCTTCCCATGAGATTAACTGCCTGTGAAAACGTGCCAGAGGGTCAGCTATGGATCAGTCCGACCCTACGGTATACAATAGCAACACAACATTAACACTACACATTAGATGATATTCGTATTATCAAAAGACTTCTGTTTTATAAAATACCCCCCACCCTGTAAGTACTTGTCTATATCTATACACATGTGTATTTCATATATAGAAACAAATGCTTACTTTTAAAAGTATAGTGAGGCACTGTTTCATAGATGTTTCAGAATTTTGCATTATTTTGTTTCATACAAAACAAAAATAGTTCCTTAAGAGTACAATAAGGGAGAGCATTGAAAAGTGAAGGTGAAGTTTAAATGCAGCACTTAGGAAAGAAAGAATCAAAGAATGGAAGAAGACACTCTTTTCATGTCTCAAAGAGAAGATCCAACAAAGGCTTGAAATGAGAGGAGCTTTCCACAAGTACATGAACTTTTAACTATGTAAAGTAGTGAACTGAAAGTCTGGTCTTATTTGTTCTTTGTGACAGTATGAACCTTATAAAATGTTTATGAATGTTATGAAGAAGGACTATACCAGAGACACCTATGCTCACCTCCATCTCTTATTCATGCAACGCAAATGATGAGAAACACCTCTTGATCCGGAGTCATCTTGGGGCTGCTGCTTTGGTGTCAGCTGCCACGGAGAAGAGTGCCATTGAGTTGCCTGCAACTCATAGTAACCCTGTGTACAAAAGCTCTGAACACTGCCCTGTCTTGAGCCAGTTTCACTGACACACCTAATCCCCTTGCCCATTACAGTTACCATATCAGCCCATCTCATCTGGGGTCTTCCTCTCCTACGCTGTCCCTCTACCCTTCCAAGCATGATATCTTTATCCAAGCACGGGTTCTTCCTAGCCATGTGTCCAAAATATGTAAGACGGAGTTTTAAAATCCTAGCCTCCAAGGAGAAACATGGTTTCACCCTTTCCAAGACAGACCTATTTATTCTCTTGGCAGTCCATGGTATGTTCAAGACTCTTCTCCAGCACCACAACTCAAAGGCATGCATTCTTCTTCTGTCATCCTTTAGGATAAGCCCTATACCAAACCCACCACCAATTCTGACTCATGGTGATCCCTCATTGAATTTTGCAAAGCTTTAGATTGCCTCATCTTACTTTTAAAGATCACTGTGTGGTTTTTAACAGCCCATTTTTAGTTAGCAATCTGACACATTGGCAATAGGGTGTGAACAATTTGGGCTACCCAGGGACCTGGCTATGCTTAGTAGGACTGAAAGTGCTGTTGATCCTGCTAGTTACCTTCCCTGCTCTTGCTGTTCACCCTACCTTGAGCTTAGCAGCACATGTGAGGATTAAAGATTTCTTGGTTTATTTGTTGATTGCAGATAGAAGAGCATCCTGGGGAAAGAACTCGAGTTTGGCTAACTCCTAGGTAGGGCTCAGAGGCATCTTCTCCTGCCTGGCACCCAGGTGAGACTGCCCACAGATGTGTTTAAAGAGGAGGGAAGTGGGTGAGAAAGTGTGAGAAAAGTACCCTGAGGAAGTAATCTTGGCATAGGGAACTTGACCCAGAACAAAGCCTTAGTCATGGAGGTGGGTGGAAGCCCTGAGTACAATACAGTGACTCTTCCCAGAATCTGTCCTTGGCTCTGTAGTGCTGGCTGGATCTCGGGAAAGGAGAGAGCTTTTGGAGGTGAAGGAACCATGCTGGCTGGTGAGGGTTGGAGGGTCTCCCAGGAACTATCTGGATAGAAGGGTACTATGTAGTGAGCTGATGGGCTTGCACAAGTCTTTCGGCATGAGTTACATGCAATTTTAACTTTGGCTGGTGTTAAGGTTGTGGTGTTTTGATTTTTTTTGTCTTTTGGAACTTCTAATTATTTCCTTACATAACATAGACTTAGGCAACTTTATAAAAAGTAGTCTCAAATGCATTAAAGTAAGATAAATTTATTATGCTCTAAAACTCTAACTGGCCTTATCTGCAAGTGATTTAAGCTTCTTGTCGTGTGGTATAAGCTTGGATTTCTTGGCTTTTCTGTAGCAGTTTTCTATAGACTTCAGAATGTTAATCATGCAAGCAATTTTTTTTTTATAATGAGAAAATACATTGGAAGATTTCTCGAACACATTTCCAGAAGAGTTTTGGTAGAAAATGAATTTTCTTTTTGTGTGAAGTGATTTCCACACAAGCCTCCTGAAGCAAAATCGATACACAATAAAATCCTAGGTGCTGGGCTGTTGCTACCTATTTCTTACTAGTATGTGTGTGAGATCAAATCCCCAGTCTGTCCCTGCACTTGTGTCTGGGTTCACGTTGAGAACAGCAAGTGGAAAATGACTGATTGCATAATCATTGGCACCTTTTATCTTCCTTTCTTCTGGCACTTCTCACAGCCCTACCTCCCTGCTTCCACTAGAAGTTATGCAAAACTCCACAAGATGTAT
This sequence comes from Elephantulus edwardii, assembly GCF_000299155.1. Lineage (NCBI taxonomy): Eukaryota > Metazoa > Chordata > Mammalia > Macroscelidea > Macroscelididae > Elephantulus > Elephantulus edwardii. The sequence goes on along the minus strand of NW_006399751.1, from coordinate 21,514,258 downwards.
TTTTAAAGATTTTCAGAAAGGAAGAAGAGACAATCATTTGTGATAGTAACTGGCTGTCTCTCCTGGCAATGGAGAAGAGAGAGAAGTCAGCAAAGAGGGCTTTCTTCGTTGTTTATGCTTTCTTCCTTTCTCCTTCACATGGGGATTAGGGCTACTTTTCATTCCATAGGAGGCTGACCCGACCTCAGCGGTGCTGCTGAAGAAGCCTGGCCCTTCCTGCCATCAGGGAGGCTTGGGCACACTCCTGCAACCTCCCAAGCCAACAACCGCCCTTTAATCACCAGCAGGTCAGCTCTACTGCTTTCTCTTTTTCTTTTTTTTCCTCCACAATAACGTACAGAGCCTGACTTTCAGCTTCCAGGAATTAATAAGAGACAAACATTAGACTACTGAGATTCTAATTAACTTTGATGTGGATTTATGTGTAAAGTTGGATGAGTCACTGACTTTTAATAAATGGGAGAGAAAATCTTAAAGATTCATGTAATAGCTGAGAACACAGGAATCAGAACTTTGATGCATGCTTAATTCTTTCTCCCAACCCACGTCATTTGGAAAAAAAAATATCAAAGACCGTGACAAAAAGGGGGAAGGAAGGAGGATTATGCAAATTAAAAGTGCACAGGACTAAATCATTACTCTCTTGCAAATGAGCCTTTTATGCACTTTCTGAAAAATATATTTTGGAGGATAATAAGAAATGGAGATAAGAAAGAGCCTAATTATAATTAATTGGTCTTTCTATGTATTAAAAAGCCAGTTGCAACTGAGTGGATTCTGACTCATGGTGACCCCGTCCGTATGTGTTAGAGCAGAACTGTGCTCCATGGGGTTTTCCATGGCTGATTGTTTTTTATTTAAATAGAGCACTAGATCTTCCTGCCAAGGCACCTTTGCATGGATTCAAAACACTAACTTTTTGGTTAGCAGCCCTGTGCATTAACAGTTTGCATCACAAGGAATAAAGATGACAGAAGAAAGATTGATGCCTTTGGACAAGAGTGCTGACGGTCCTATGGACTGCCAGAAGAGCAAACAGATATGTCTTGGAGAAAGTGCAGCCAGAGTGCTTCTTGGAGGCAAGGACGGGGAAGCTTCATCTCACATACTTTTTGGGCATGTTGTTAGGAGAGGTTATTCCCTGGAAAGAACACGATGCTTAGAAAAGTGGAGGTTCAGTGAAAAAAGCAGAAGATCCTCAGTGAGCTGGATTATCATGGTGACTGCAGCAATGGGAGCCAGTATAACAGAAACGATACGGATGGTACAGGTTGGGACGTGGTTCAGATCTGCTTTTCATAGGATCACTGTGTAAAACAGACATTCGGATGGAGGGGAAGAAGAACAAACTGGGGAGGAGGGTAGAGAGAATGGTGCAGCAATGAAGGAATGAAAACCCAAAATCCCTGTAAATGTTCATTAAAACGAATAAAATTTAATAATAATAATAAAAAAAGAAAATCCCTTAGTTATGAAATTTTACCTATTTGTGGCATATGTAGATGAAAAT
>NW_006399751.1:21503061-21504553 GCF_000299155.1 Elephantulus edwardii | reverse complement strand
CCTGGAGAGGGTGAAATCTAGCTGCACCCTGGAGGCAAGGATTTTGAAACTCCATCTCACATACTTTGGGTGTATTTCCAGGAGAAACCAATCTTTGGAGAAGGACATTATGCTTGGAAGGGTGGAGAGACAGTGCAAGATAGGAAGACCCTGGATGAGATAGATTGATGCACTAACTGGTGTTATAAGGTTAGGTGTATCAGTGAGATTGGCTCAGGACAGAGCAGGGTTTAGAGCTATTGTGCATAAGGTGGCTGTGAGTCACAAGGGACTTGATAGAATTAAGAACAAGAAGATAAGGGTCAGTCTTAAGGATCAGCCTGGTAATGACCTGAAGGTCAAGACTCTTCCTAGCAGCTGGTTAGAGGACCTTCCACCTGGTATATTCCAACTTTTCCATGAACATTTCTGCTTAACTGTGTATACTTCCTGACTCAGAATGCTAGACATACAGAGAATGAGCAACAAAGCTTCCAATCTATTAGGAGAGTTGTCATGGGCTCTAAGAAGTTCTCTAAGAATCCTAGATACATTTCCACTTGAGAAACCTCAGGCTTGTTCACAGCATCTTAGTTCACTTAGTTTTGCCTGTGTATGCATATATGTATGTGATTATAAAAATTTCTCTTAATAACCATGAAAATACAATGAGAAAGGAAAAAAAAATAAAAATATTTTTCATATCTCTATCCTGAGGCAATCATAATTTGCATTTTGGCATATTTTCTCCTAGGCAATTTCAATTTTCCTTTTAATTTATAAACCATTTAAAAAGCTTCATTATCTGGTTTCCAATTCCACTCTAGATTAGAAGATGCAATTTAGTGAAAAGGAAGAGAAAGAGAAGTCGATTTGTTGAAATGCATAGTGATCTGGAGATTTTGCATTTAAAGCAAACAGTTACATGCACTCAATAACTCTTTGGGTTGGTCACTGAATTATAACTGGTTCAATTAGTAAATGGTTACATTTTTATTATTATGTATTTTCTTTGATTCTGTAAAGATTTGGAAATATGAACAATATACCTGTCATTGATTAATTTGTTTTCTAAAAATATGTGCCAGCGCTTGCTTCGGCAGCACATGTATATACTAAAATTGGAATGATACAGAGATGTGCCCCACGCAAGGGGGGAATGACACACAAGTTTGTGAAACACTCTATATTTTTTGAAAAAGAACCAAAAACAGAACAAAACAAAAGTGCCAACTTGGTTGGACCATGATGCTCAGTGGGTTTGCAGCTATGTAATGATATGACTAGGGATGATAGAAAGAGAATTTATGCTTTTGAGCTGTGGTGCTGGAGAAGAGTGTTGAACTGCTAGGAGAAGAACAAACAGGTTCATCCAGGAGAGGGTAAAACCGAGCTGCTCCTTGGAGGCAAGGATTCTGAAGCTTCCTCTGACATATTTTGGGCATGTTGCAAGGAGGGACCAGTCCTTGGAGTGGGACATTATGTTTGGGAGGGTGGAAGGACTGCGCTTAAG
>NW_006399751.1:21492836-21502961 GCF_000299155.1 Elephantulus edwardii | reverse complement strand
AAAAAAAAATAGGATCACTGTGAGCTGTACTCAATGGCACTGAACAACAGCATTGTAACTTAACTCATTGTCGTGGAGTCAGAACAGCTGACCCTCTACTGGGTTCCCAAGGTTGGAAATCCCACGGGAAGAAAGAGCCCCTCTCTCCCTTCCAGTTGCTAGTGTCCAAATAGCCCCATGCGTTAGAAGCATAGATTTTAAGTCTGAGGTCCAGTAAGAATCTACCTTTGTTTATATTAATTTTCCTCTTGTGAAAAGAAGTAACATTTGTTCATAGTGCCTGTGGTCTTAAAGCTTGCAAGTGGCCATCAAAAGTACACTAAGTTCACCTGGAACAACAGAGAAAGAGGGTGAGTCAGGAGCTAGACAAAATTCAACACATGACTAATTGCCTCTATGAACAATTACTTCTCTTACTATGAAACCTGAGGAACTGTAAAGTGTCTGACTGTCAATACTAATGTTCTAATGAAAGATTCTATAGGAAAATTTTGATAAAAAGAAAAGAGATGCAGAACAGAATTTCAAATTCCCATGAAATCCAGATTTTTGGGCACTATGAAGGAGCCCCTGTAAAACCAGAAATATCACCTAAAGTCTTCTTTAAATAGAACTAGTTTACTCAGTAGACAATGTCCATCTTGAGCATTGCACTCTCTTTTTTACTTTATCTTTTTTGTTTGTTTGGTTTGGGTTTTTTTTTGTTTGTTTGTTTTTTGGTTGTGTACCATCAAATCACATCCGACTGGTACAGGAGGAGATTGCCTCTCCTTCTACAGCAGAGCATCTGGTGAACTCGAACCACACACCTATGGGATTGCAGTGCAGCTTCTTGCCACCAGGCCACCAGACCTCCCTAAAATTATTTTTCTTTTATCTTTCATATTTTAATACTTGGCATGTAGTAAATGTTGAATATATAGCCTTAGACTTCCCCTATTATTTAAAGTTTAAGTACTCAATAATCAATCATTCCTATGATTTCTGCTAGTAAAAGCAATGCCTATTCCTTCAACTTGATAATCAGCATTTGATGATTTATCTTTTTGTGTGTTTTTTGAGGTCTATGGCAAATTGTAAACTCTGTATTTCTAGGAGAAATAATTGGGACAAATCATGAGAAGTAGGCTGACATACAAAGCAACAAATAAGAAAATTAAATTAGGGACTTTCAAAGGCTTACCTGCGGTGCAAGACTGGGTTTCTAATGAGGTTCTCTGAAAAGTCCATTCTAATCATGAAGCTGGAATTGAGTGGGTAAAGAACTGGCTAAAGAAGAGTTGATGTCTTTGAACAGTGGTGTTAGAGAAGAGTACTAAATATGCAAAAAGAACAGAGATGTCTTGGAGAGACATTAGCAAGAAGACTCCTTGGAAGCAAGGATGACAAAGCTTCATCTCACATACTTTGGGCATGTGCTAGGAGAGCCTATTCCTTGGAAAGAGACATCTTGCATGGAAAGGTGGAGGGTCAATGAAAGAAAGGAAAGTACTCAACCAGATGGATTGACACAATGACTACAGCAATAGGCTCAAGGATGTCTGAGAGTATGAGGCTAGCACAGGATAGGACAGGGTTCAGATCTGTTGTTTACAGGGTTGCTATGCGTCATACTTGAGCCAACTGCACATATCAACTGTAACAACACGAGGTCAATCTGACTATAACAATTTGAAAGATCAGATAGGAAACTCAGAAGGCAGTGAGTTTATGTTATCAGGTTCAGCTTTGTTGTCCATGAAGTCACAGTCTTATGGTTGAATTGATGGCATCCAACAGCAATACCTGCTATATGTTTGTATAACAACATCAGCAAAATACATGTTTTAAAAAGTAACAGGTACTGGACCAATAGGCAATTATCATGACAGATGGAGAAAAGGCTGAAACTGTCAAGTATTTCATCTTACTTGGTTCCACAGTTGACACCCTTGGTCCCAGCAGTCAGGAAATTGGGAGCTATAGAGCATTTAGAATGTCTGCTTTCAGAGACCTCTTCAAAGTCCTGAAAAGCAATGATGTCAATTTTTTTTTGTCTTTATTGACTTTTAGTTTTTGTACACAAAGAAACGTCATGTTCATATCCATCATGAACAAAGCCTTAAAAAAGCAGAACTAAAATACATGTGTCCATGACCAAAGCAAAGCTGTGTTAAAGGTTCCAAACATTTCACTTCTTAAGAGAAATATTTTCCCTTTTTTAAAAAAAAGTACCATGAATTAATTAATCAGTTGTTTTTTTGTTTTTTTTTTTGCACTCCTCACTCCTTCTTCGCTATCTGGCAACCATAAGCTCAGCAACTTAGACAATCTACTTTTTTAGCTGCCTTCTCTAGAATTACTAGTCACATGGCTACTGTTGTTTGGCCATCTCTTTAGTCCTAACCTAGAGACCAGGTCAAAGTGTAGGTTTCTGTGTGCTCATGGAAGAATCACAATCTTGATTTCAGTGGGAACAACCAGAGTACTTTGAACTCTCAGGCCCTTCACTCTCTCATCTGATGGAATGTTTCAGTGTTTAGCACCTTCAAATAGAATAATTTAGCCTAAAGCTCCTTTTGACCTAATACTAGACAAAGAATATATTTAAGGATGTATTTTGAGTGGCTGTATGGATTAAGTATTAACTTTCCCCCTAAATGTTAAACTGACACAGTGATGGATATGAAACAATGCCCAGGAATGACTGTGTTTGATTAACCTTGACTGTGGATGCTTTTCAAGCTACTGCAGCTGCTTAGAACAAATTTGCAATTTTACTGCCTTACAGAAAAAAATCATTAATCTTTTATAATTTTATCAAGCTTGGATTTAGTATATATGTACTGATAATGAAGGGACATATGTAGGGTGACATAATTTATTGATTACTTCATATTTGAGTTCTGTGAGCAAATACTTCTAAATTATATCCTTGGACATACATTTTTCTGTCACCTGTTATATATTCCATTCATGAGACTATGTGCCTTTGACACTTTAGAGTGAAGTAACTAGTAAGTTGTCAAACACTGACTTTGCCTTTTTTTTAGTTGTGTTCGTCATTTAATAGATCTAAGTTGTTTGGGTAAAGAACTGGCTGATCATGGGATCAGGTTGATTATAGCAACTCAAAAGATTTCTTCTGCCCTACAGTGGAGATAATACGCCTTACATTCTAGCAGGTTCTCTGCCCCCCACTTCAGCATTTAATGAAATCATTTCTCTAAAGCGCTTGATCGATGTTTGGCAAATACAGAAGTGCTTGATAGCATGGCTGTGGCCATTTCCAGAGCTAGACTCACTCAGCTAGGGGACTGTTGCAGTTAGTTGCTCTCAAGTCAACTTAGACTCATGATGACTCCATATGTACAGAGCATCTGTATGGGACAGAGCTGCTCCATAGAGTTACAACAAGGAAAACAACTCATCACAGTTGCGCTGAGAACCCTCTGGTGGGTTTTCAAAGACTGAAACGCATGGAAGAATATGACTTATCTGTCTTGCAGGGCAGCTGGTGGATTAGAATCGCCTGCTTTTGGGTTAATAGCACAACTTCCTATCCACTAAGCCACCAGAGCTTCCTCAGTAGGGTTATTGCTGTTGTTGTTGTTCTGTGCTGTCAAGTCGACCAAGACTCATAGCAATCCTGTGAACAACAACTCTGAACCCTCCCCAAACTTGAGCAATCGCACTCTTTCTGACACACCTGCCCCCACTGTCACTGTCTCCATGTCAATCCACCTCGTCCAGGGTCTTCCATTTCTGCACTGATCCTCCACCCTTCCAAGCATGATGTCCTTCTCCAAGGATTGGTCTTTCCTGGCAACATGCCTAAAGTATATAAGATGGAGTTTCAATATCCTTTACTCCAAGGAGCATCCAGTTGCACCCTCTTGAGGACAGACCTGTTTGTTCTCTTGTCAGTCCATGCTATGTTCAATAACTTTTCTCTAGTATCACAACTCAAGGTGTCAATTCTTCTATCATTCTTGATCATTGGCCAGCTCCCAGATGAATAGTAAGTAATTGAGAAGAGCATGACCTGGATCAGGAGCACCTTAGTCTTTAGAATGACATTGTTGTTTGCTCTTTAGTACTTTAGTGAGGTCCCTGACTGCAGGCTTTCCCAATGCAACTTGTCTCTTGATTTCCTGACTGCTGGTACCAAGAGTCTTGATGTGGATCTGACTGAGCAAGATGAAATTGTTAAGAACCTCAAATTCTTCTCTATCATCATGCTGTGAACTGGACCATTAGTGAGGATCTTTGTTTATACATTCCTTTCTTGATTTTCAACCATGCAGTGTTTCCTCGTTCTGTTGCTATGACTGCTTCCATGTCTAAGTATAGCTTGTACATGAGCACAGTCATGTGTTCTGGGATTCCCATTCTTCTCAGGGTTAGCCACAATTTGTGATGATTCACACAGTCAAATACCTCTGCATAGTGTAGAAAACCCAAATAGACATTCTTCTGGTGCTCTTTGCTTTCAGCCAAGATCCACTTGTCATTGGTAATGATGTCCCTAGTGAGACAGCCTCTTCTAAACTTGGCTTGTATTTCTGGCAGTTCTCTGTTGATGTCCTGTTTCAGTCAATTGTGGAACAGACAATCAACTACTCATATGCAAGTTCAAAATGAAGCTAAAGAAATTGAAACAACAAATACACAAGTACCTAAATATGACCGGAGTCTACCCCACTTGAATAAACAAACCATCTCAAGAACAGGTTTGAGGTCTTGAACACTAATGAACAAAGACCAGATGAGCTGTAGGATGATATCAAGAATACCATCCATAAAGAATGCAAAAAGTCATTACAAAGACAGAGGAAGCAGAAAATACCAAGATGATTATCAGAAGAGACTCTGAATAGAGTCTTGAAATCTGAGAAACTAATGCAAAGGGATAAAATCAGAAAGTTAAGGAGTTGAACATAAGATTTCAAGGAACAGCTCAGGAAGACAAAGCAAAGTATTATAATGAAATGTGCAAAGAGCTGGAATCAGAAAATCAAAAGGGATGAACTTGCTCAGCATTTCTAAAGCAGAAGAAACTGGAGAACAAATTCAAGCCTTGAGTTTCAATACTTAAAGCTGCTATGGGCAAAATATTGAATGATCCAGGAAGCAACAAAGAAGATCGAAGGAGTACACAGAGCCACTGCACCAAAAATAATTGACTGACACAAAAGAATTTCATGAAACAGCATATGATCCAGAAGCAATAGTGATGATGGAAGAAGTTCAGGCTCCTCTGAAGGAATTGATGGAATATTGACATATTTCAACAAACAGTCCTGGATGTGGTTACCAGGCTGTGCCAAGAAGTCTGGAGAAGAACTACCTGGCCAACTGACAGGAAGACATCCACATTTATTCCCTTTCCCAAAAAAGGTGAACAGAGTGTGGAAATTATTGAATGATATCATTAACATCATGCCACAGGGTAAAGGAATGTGTATACACACACACACACACACACACACATCCATACATATATACATATTTAGTTACAAAATGTCAATCTTTATCTTAAATGTTGATCATAAAATTGTGAGATTTATTAATGAGTGTATCTGAAGAAGAAGTCATAGGCATCTATGACTGTAAGCAATTACTTCTGTGTTTGTTTCATAGATACTCTCCTTTAGGTAGCACCTTCATTTTCTTTTGAAAATCCATCAACCCCCACCTCTAACCACCAAATCCATTTAGTTCAATATTCTGTCCATATTCTGTCCAATATTCTCCATATTCTGTCTTCAGAAAGGGCAGAAATATAAGATAGTCCAGATCAATCAAAATAGTGTACCTCACTTCTACCCTATCACAGTAATTGTCTTGTTAACGAGCATGCAAAGTGAGTTTGGTTAATAAGCACACATTCAGAGATGTTTATTAGCATTATTTGAAGGTGACACTCAATTTTTGATGGAGTTTCTGGCCACCATCTTGCGAGATGTTTATTAGCATTATTTGAAGGTGACTCTGAATTTTTGCTGGAGTTTCTGGCCACCATCTTGCTCCTATGGGGGAAGAACCTGCATTGAAATGTGAAACATGGAGAAAAGTTGAGTTTATCTTTAAAGATGTATCCTGATGACCATGTTTATACGCTTAGTGAGAGGCTAAGGGGAGGGAGATTGAAAGACAAGTTAGTCTGGAGAACTGTTGATTTGATGGTGACCTACAGGGAAGATGATAGATTTGATTTTATGCTTATTTAGACACTTTTAAAATTTGTTTTTCAGCTCTCTTAAAAGTTTGATCTACCACTTCTCAGGTTGTTGTTTTTTTAAAATACTGTTGTTGCTTATATGTTGCAATGATGCTGAAAACTATACCATTAGAATTTCAGCCATCAGCAGAGTTTTCAGACTTAGCTGGACTAAGAAGAAAGGCCTAGGAATTAGCTTCAGAAAAATTGTTCACCCGTTATAAGTTTCAATCGTGCTGTAAACTCAATGCATGTTGTCTTGTCGTATATTGTTGAATCAGAATCAACCCATAGCTCTACTGGGTTTTCGGAGACAGCAAATTGTATGGGAGATGTCCAGTAGGAACCCCTGGTGGATTTCAACTGCTTGAGTTTGAGTTGTCACTGCAAACTCCTTACCACTAGAGCTTGAACACAAACCTGCTAGGTTGGAAGGCACTCAAAGTACACAATTGCTCCATCAGTAGACTTGAGCATGCAACAATAGCCAAGATGGTATGTTATTGTTGTTAGGTGCCATTATGACTATGATTCATAATGACCCTATGAACAGTGCATCTGTACCTTGCTCTAATCCTGCACCAGTCTTACCATCTCTGACATGCTCAAGCCCATTGTTAGTCCCTGTGTCAATCAATTTTGTTGAAGATCTTCCTCTCTCTGTCTGACCCTTCTCCTTTGTTAGCAGACTATCCTTCTCCAAGGACTGACACCTCACCTTCATGCCCCAACAATAGGGCCAAAGTATGTGATATGATGTTTCACCATCCTTGTCCCTAAGAAGTATCCTAGTTTGACTCCAGACTGACTTGTTTGTTCTTTTGGCAGTCCATGAGATATTCAGCATTCTTCTCCAACACTATAACTCAAAGGCATCAGTTCTTCTTGGGTCATCCTCATTCATTGTCCGACTTTCAGATGCATGACAAGTAATTGAAAAGATCATGACTTGCTCAGGTGCGTCTTACTCTTTAAATTTACATCCTTGCTCTTTTGTAATTTTGGAGAGGTCCTTGACACCAGATTTTCTCAATGCAACACATCTTTTGATTTCTGGACTGCTGGTTTCCATGGATGTTGGTTGTGTATCCAAAGAAAATGAAATTATTGCTCTGTGTGTGTGATGATTTGTACTACCAACCCAAAGGCCAGCGGTTCAAATCCACCAGTTGCTCAGAGGGGGGAAAAAAGTAACCTCATCCTGTACAATTGACAGCCTCTGAAAATCTGTTAGTGGGTCAGCTATGGGTTGAGAATATGCAGGCAGTATGGGGCTGGGTAATGCTTTCTTTTGCTGTACATTAGATTGCCATGAGTCAGATTTAACTTGGCAACAATGAGCAGCAGCAGAAGTTGAATGTAATATATATTAGGAGCTAACCATGAAGTACTCTCTGGAACTGAGACTGCTCTTGATTGTTATGCTTACAAAGAAAAGCATGAATGGGAACATTAAGAGCAATGACTTTTATTCATAGGCTGTAATTGTATTTATGTATGCAAAGGAAGAGTGGTTTATTATAAAAAATTGTTGGGTTCTTCAATCAGATGGAAAAGGCAATTTCCAATTTTATATGGAATGTAAAGAGACCCAGAGTAAAAAGACCCAGATTAAGCAAAGCACTCCTCAAAAAGAGAAATAAGATAGGAAGCATCTCACTCCCTGATTTCAAATCCTAACACACTGCTGTGGTGGTCAAGACAGCATGGTACAGGTACAGTGACAGACACATTGACCAATGGAATAGGATTGAGAACTCAGAAATCAGCCCATCTACCTATGGTCAACTGATTTTTGACAAGGGGATGAAATCAGTTAGCTGGGGAAATTACAGCGTTTTTAACAAATGGTGTTAATGTAATTGGAAAACAATCTGCAGAAACTTGAAGCAAGACCAACACTTCACACCATGCAAAAAACCCAATTCAAAGTGGATCAAGGACCTAGGATGAAAACTAAGGACTATTAACTTCATCAAAGAAAAGTTTGGAAGAACTCCAGAAGCCCTAATCCACAACTTGAATAGTTTTCCAAGCATCCTGAAAAACCTACAACCAGAAGAGAATAAAAGAGATGAATGGGATCTCCTAAGAATCAAATCCCCATGCACATCAAAAAACTTCCCCAACAGGGTGAAAAGGAGAGCCACAGACCAGGGAAAATATTTGGTAATGACATGTCTGATAAGGGATTTATATCTATAATTTATAGAACATTCCAGCACCACAACAAGATAAAGGTAAACAACCCAATTGAAAAATGGGCACAGGATATGAACAGACACTTCACCAAAGAACACATTCAGTTGGCAAACACATGAAGAAATGTTCAAAATCCCTAGTTCTAAGACAGATGCAGATCAAAACAACTATGAGATATCATCTCACCCCAGTAAGAATAGCAAAATTCAACAGAGCAGCAGATAACAAATGCTGGAGATGTTGTGGAGAAACTGAAATCCTTGTTCACTGTTGGTGAGAGTGTGAAATGGTGCAACCACTATGGAAGCACTTTGGTGCTTCCTCAAAAAGTTGGAAACAGAAATATCATTTGACCGAGCAATTCCACTACTGTGAATATACCCTAAAGAAACCATAACTTCCACCCAAGCAGATATATGCACACTCATGTTTATTGCTGCATTGTTCACAATAGCAAAAAGATGGAAACAAACAAGTCCAAGTGTCCATCAATAAACAAATGGATAGAGAAGCTGTGGTATATTCACACAATGGAATACTTACTATATAGCACTGAGAAACAAGAAAGTCATGAACCGTTATACAAATGTGTGACCCTGGAGGACATTACGCTGAGTGGAAGAGTCACAAAAAGAAAAATACTGCATAATGCCACTGTTATCAAACAGGACTGACATCAGTGTTGGGGGAAAACTAAGAAAAGAGGAGATAAATATACTGCATTGAAACAGATGAGGGAAAGAACTGCTTAAAAGGATATGATTAGGTATTATTTGCATGACAACAGTCCAGACTAAGAGCTGCATAACACAGTGGACTGTGGTGGGGGTGGGGAATTACACAACAATGAAAGAATGTTTTATTCAAAGAGAAAAGCAAACTGGAGGTGTGCAGGGAGGAAAGTCCAAGTTCTCTATAAACTTTCATTAACATATCAATTAAAAAAACCAAAACAAATTGTTGGGTTGTTTATTTGTAAGTTAGAAAACAATGAATCATAGACATAAAGTCCTTCAGGGCTCAAAATGCACTGCTCAGTGAGTAAGCGTAGGCTGGCTGCTGTTAGTGGCAGACATAACCTACTGGGTGGATGATGGATGCATTAGTCTTTTTTAACCTAAAGTCACTTCATGGCATTCAATGATACTATTTTACATTAACAAAATCAACTTTGTAATTACAGTTTGGTTCCCCAGTACAGTATCTATTTGGGAAAAAACCCAAACGAAAACATGTCACATGTGTAGCAGGCTTCTTTTCATTGTACAGCATTGGTATTCAGTTAAAATACATACCTGTCACTTAGAACTTCCTATGATATTGGTATATCATCCTCATTATCCAACTCTAGAACACAGACAGTACTGGGTCAAGGACTGTAGACTACAACATGGATTGAAGCTCAACATCAAGAAAACAAAGATTCTCACCACTGGGCAGCTCCATGATAGATAGAGATTGAGATTGGTAACAATTTGAGCTTTCTCAGTTCCACAATCAACACTCTTGGCACCAGCAGTCAGAAAATTAAAAGACGAATTGCATTAGGAAAATTTCCTGTCAGGGATGTCTCCAGAGTTCTGGAGAGTAACAATGTCAGTCTAGTGACTAAGGTGCATCTTATGGTCTTCACAATTACTTGCTTTGTACCACAGAGCTGGACAATGAACAAAGATAATAGAAGAATTATTGATGCTTTTGACTTGTGATGCTGGAGAAAA
>NW_006399751.1:21468554-21490927 GCF_000299155.1 Elephantulus edwardii | reverse complement strand
GTAAGGGGCGTAGGTGTGGGGAGACAATGAGATTGGCACAGGATAGAGCAGGGTTTAGGGCTCTTGTACATAGTGTCCTTGACTCAAGAACCATAACAACAACAACAACAACAACAACAATGATATGATTTGGCAGTGACATAAACGTGTGATCTGATCTGACTATACAATCAGTTGGAACAAGATTAGGGTGGAATGTAACTCAGGCCACACCTTTGATCTGATGTAAGGGTAGTTTCCCTGGAGTGTGATTTGCATCCTATTATCTTGTTATTGTGTGTGGTTGAGTCAGAACCTACCCATAGCTGACCCTCCAGTAGGTTTTCAGAGGCATAAGTAGCAGGGAGGAGATCGCCCCATCTTTCTCTCGTGCAGCAACTGGTACATTCAAACTGGTGGGATTGCAGCACAGCTTCTTACCACTAGGCCACTAGAGCTCCTAACAAACTTTCATGAAAATCAATTTAAAATAAAAAAAAAGAGATAAAAGGAAAAAGAGTCGAGCAGAGAAAGAAGACTCTCACCACCACCAAGAAAAGAGGACGGAGAGAAAAACATATCCTTGAGATGCAGGGCCCGCTGTCCTGGGAACCTTCTGGTCTTAAGAAGAGATTGGTGCTAAGGCTTATGGAAATCTCCAAAGAACTAAGAAGCGTAAGTTGAAGAAACAAAAACCTTACATCAGAGTCAATAAAGAAGGAAGTCTTATGCTAGAGTTAGCGCTCTCAATTTAGAATTTTAGCTTCCTTAACTGTGAGGGGAGAAAAAACAAGTTGGTGTAAGTGCCCCATTTGTAGTATATTTGTTAGAGCAGCACTCGTTGTTATGTGCCACCGTGTTGACTGTGACTCTTCGCGACCTTATGAACACAAGATCTGAACCTTGTCCTGTCCTGTACCATCCTCATCATCTCTAACACACTTGAGCCCATTGTTGCAGATACCAAGTCAATCCGTCTGGTGGGCCTTCCTCTCTTATCCTCCACCATTCCAAGAATGATGCCCTTCTCTAAGGACTAGTCCCTCCTAACAATATGCCCAAAGTATGTGAGAAAGAATTTCACCACCTTTGCCTGCAATGAGCACTTTCTCCAAGACAGATCTGTTAGTTCTCCTGGTGTCCTGCAACACTCTGTACATGAGTTCTGAAACCTTGCTATCCTGAGCCAAACTTATTGTCTCTGATAGGCCTAATCCCATTTCTCCAGTCACCGAGTCAATCCATTCCATCCTGGGTCTTCCTCTTGTGCTGTCTCCTCCACCTTTCCAAGCAACATGTCCCTCTCCAGGAACTGGTCCTTCCTGACCACAAACCCAAAGTACATAAGATGGAGCCTTAAAATCCTTGCTTTCAAGAAATAGCCTTGTTTCACCGTCTCTAGGACAGACCTCTTTGTTCTCCTGGCAGTCCATGGTATGTCTGACACTTTCCTCCAACACCACAACTCAAAGGCATTGATCCTTCTTCTATTACCTTTGGTTACTGTCCAGGTCTCAGATGAATAGCAAGTAATTTGAAAGACCATGGTCTGGATCAAATACACCTTAGTCTCCAGACTGACATCATTACTCTTGGTAGTCCATGGGATATTCAGTACTTTTCTCCAACACCACACCTCAGAGGCATTGTTCTAGTCACACAACAGCCTCTTGTTCTAGGTTTAGGTTTCACATAGGTACAATTAAGTGTTCTTGGATTACCATTCTTCTCAATGTTAGCCATAATTTGTTGTGATCCACACAGTCAAATGCCTTTGCATAGTCAATAAAACAGCCTTCTGGTATTCTGTTTTCAGCCAAGCTCCAGCTGACATAGACAATAATAAAACCTCTGTGCACAGACTGTTCTAAATACAGGCTGAATTTCTGGTTGTTCTCTGATGACATATTGTTCTAGCCATTTTTAAATAATCTTCATCAAGAGTTTGTATGTAATATTGATGAAGATGAAACACAGATCCACTGTACCAAAAGGAGTTGACTGACATAGGACCATTTAGCAAAATAGTACATGATCCAAAAGCAATAGTGGTGAGGGAAGAAGTTCAAGCTGCACTGAAGACTTTGGCAAAAAATAGTGCTCAAGAAATGAAAGAAAAACAATTGACACATTGCAACAAACAGGTGCAACTCTGCATGTGCCAACCACGCTGTGTCAAGAAATCTTGACCACCTGGCCAATTGACTGTCAGAAATAAATATTTATTCCCACTCTCAAAATAGGTAATCCAATATCATTAATATCAAAGCAGCTCTTGTTGTTGTTATGTACCGTTGAGTTACCTGTGACTCTCTGCACAACAGCCGTAAACCCTGCTCTATCCTGTGCCAATTTTATTGTCTCTGACACACCTACCCCCATTACCCTAGTCACTGAATCAATCCATCTCACTGAAGGTCTTCCTCTCTTGCGTTGTCCCTTCACCCTCCCAAGCAAGATGTCCCTCTCCAAGGACTGGTCGGTCCCTCCTTGCAACCAAAGTATGTCAGAATCCTTGACTGCAAGCAGCAGCCTAGTCACACCCTCTCTAGGATGAACCTGTTTGCTCACCTAGCAGTTCATGGTATATTCAATACTCTTCTCCAGCAGCACAGCTCAAAGTCATCAATTCTCCTTCTATCATCCTAGTCATTGTTTAGCTTTCTGACACATAGAAAGTAATTACAAAGTCAATGGCCTGGATCAGGCACACCTTAGTCTCCAGACTGACATCATTGCTCTTCAGTACTTTGGTGGGGTCTCTGATGGCAGACAACTCTTTCGAGTTATATTGTACAAAATGGTTAAAAGACATTGAATGCTCCTTTAGTTTTAGAGGAAACCTGGCTATACAGAATTCTTTCTGTTCTATAGATCTCAAGTAGGCAAAATTTCTTTTACTGGTTGTTTTCCCAGTTCACCCTTGCCAAAGTAACTTGGGAAATAAACCTGCAGCCATGATCTAATCCAATAGCATATCACATAT
Source organism: Elephantulus edwardii (assembly GCF_000299155.1). Lineage (NCBI taxonomy): Eukaryota > Metazoa > Chordata > Mammalia > Macroscelidea > Macroscelididae > Elephantulus > Elephantulus edwardii. Next base: position 21,487,962 of record NW_006399751.1, on the reverse strand, counting down.
TTCTGTCCACAGTAATTGTCCAAAGATGGGTACTGACTTCAGTTAGTCAGAAGAATGCCCAATGATTGCAAAAGAAAGGCTTTCTTTTCTGAAGAGTCCTGGAGCTATTGCCAACCTTTTGCACCTTGGAAAAACTGGTTAGTCTGAGGATGAAGATAACTCATGGATGAGGACACAGCTGACAGTACTGCAGAGTAAAGGATGAGAGTCCCAGAATTCGCTCTATTCTGAGCTGTAGTCAAACTTCCCTCTATTATTCCCTATATTATTATTATCTTGCCTTGAATATCCTGCAACACAAAATATTCATATTCTAACTGTCCTTTGTTGGAAAGAATGAAAGGCAATCCAGTTGTTCTGTTATGAGCATATGTCTAAAATTCCAAACATCATTGATGTTCTGTGGATTGACTCAACATATTGTTGTTTAGTGCTGTCGAGTCGTAGGTGACTCACAGAGACCCTATGAATGAACATCTTCAACACTTGAGTGACTTTCATCCTCACTCCAGGTTTATAGGGTTTCCGGAGGCAAGCTATTACGGAAGTAGATGCCACTCCTGTTTCCAAGCTTGTTTTAATTGGGGAGCTCTACCAAACACTGTCCACCATGGGTAACCATTAACACATCTGACACATTAGCATCATAGTATTAAGCTTCATAGCAACCACAAGTTATGGCAAGTGGACACACCAGGGCTATACGACCTAGAAGAATGTTTGAACAAATGCAATGAAAGTCAGGCCCAAGGGCTGCGGATTACAAGTCACCCACCTTTGGCTTGGTAGCATTGCTTATAGGAGGCAGAAATAAGCAACAGAGAAGTTTATCTGGAAAAAAAATATTGGTCAAGTATCGTTGCAATAGTTTGAATGAGTTGGGACTTGGAGAGAAAATGGAACACAGGTTTAAATACTAAAGGAGAAAAGGGAGCTATTGGAAGAACAGCTCAATGTTGGCAATGGTTTCACAAAGAGCTGGTAATTTACAAAGTCAAATGCCTCAGATGCACCAAAGCAGTCAAGGAACCAGAATGTGACCATTTGGAAACCATTGATAACTTTATGACTTGTACGGAAACAAATAGTGACTTTGTAGTTTACTTAATTTCTGATAGATATATTTATACCCCAAAGATACTGGTTCAATAAAGTACAGATCATAATAACAAACAGAAAATGGATTTTCTTTGACTGTTTCCCTTTACTCAGAAGTGTCTAGAATTTCTGAAGTGTTTCACACATTTCTGAGGAAACTTACATGTCTCTTGTGTTTCTGAGGAGATTCAACATGTGTTTCTCTTCATCCTATTGATTACCGAAGGTGCTCACTCTTTCCTTTGTATTCCGCTCTGGTTTTCTGGGAAGATTGATAATGTTGACAAAGACAAAGAAGTAATTTCTGGAAGGCTGCCTAGTCACTGACTGCGTGGCATTCAGCCTGGGGACTAGAACTGTTGAGCTCTTCGCCCTGGAGTTCTTATATTTCACTTAGCACACTGAGGCTGGGTGTTTTCTTCAGAAAGGATTGGTGTTAGCTAACTCAGCTTTCATGGATTTGTCTTGTATTGACAAATATGTAGAATTTTAAGGAGCAATTCAATTGTCAAGAGATGAGAATGCCTGGACTGACAGAAGATTGGTGAGTAAGATATTCCAAACATTAAGAGTGATTTGATTCGAAGAAATGTCTTCCAGCTAGAACAGATTGAGGTACTTTTTGAGATGGTGTTGACAAGAAATTTAAAATGTTAGTGTTTAGTCAGAATCTCTTTACTTCTGGACATTTGCATAATTATTTGCCAGTTTTGTTCCTTCTGAGATCTGTTTTTATAACTCACTTTTGTACTGATCCTTCCAAACCTGAGTTTGATATTCTTCATTATAATTCTACTTACAATCAAATACCAGTTCTGCCTCCTTGAAACTGCTCTCAATCACCTTGATTGGAGCTTTTAAATGTTCACAAACATTCCCTTCATACATTTTTAAAGACAAGTGCTAAAATTTACTCTCATAGTTGAAAAGTTATATACAGTGGTATAGATATTTCCATTCATTCATTCAACAAATTTTTATGGTATGTCTACTGTGCAGCTGGCAATGCTAGGAGTTAGATAAACAATTTGAGGCAAAAACACAAGGAAGGAGCATCAAGGTTGAAGCTAAAATCATGTGCTTTGCAAGTTCAACTGGACCTTGATGAACAATCAGTAAGAGCACAGCCTGGGCCTATAAGAGAAAAGGCACACAGAGGGTAAAAAGCTAGTCTGATCAGAGCCAGAAGACATGCATGCTCCCTTATAAGGAAGACGCCAATGCCTTAGAAAGCTGACATGTGCAGTGAGAGTTACCCCCAAAGTAACCTAATTAGAGTTTGAGTGGAGACCTAACACACAATCTGCGGCATCGTAAACAGCTGACGGGACTGGGAACCTCCAGCAACATCATTTCATCGATCCAAACGCCATTCACCTGCATTGCTTGGAGCTTGTGCCATGAGGAAAGTAGACTGGTTACATACACATCTAATCCCTCATAGCCCATTGTCCTCTCAGTTCCCTTTCTTGGGGAGTTCCTCTCTCTCGAATGTACTTTAGTAAATCACCTCTCCATTCACCTCCTTTCTCATCTCTTTGTCTTCTTTTTTTTTTTGTTAAGTCAGATGCCTCTAACTTTAGTGACTCTAGGTTTAGCTGCAGTTAAAGTCTCCAGGGCTGTAACATTGAGTAGTTCTTTTCCTTGTTGTTAGGTGCTGTTGAGTCTAGAACAACTCCTAGAGACCCTACGAACAACACACCTGAATCCTATGCTATCTTCATCATCTCTGATACACTTGAACCCATTGCTGCAGTCCTCACATCAATCTATCTCATTAGAGGTCTTCCTTTCTTTTGAAGAGAAGAAGCTTCACCTTTCCAAGCATGATATGCTCCTCCAAGGAATACCATCTCCTAGCAACATGTCCAAAGTATGAGAAATGAAGGGTTGCTCTTTTTGCTTCCACAGAGCACTCTGGTTTCATCTTTTCCAAGACATATCTGTTGTTCCTTTGGCAGTCCCTGGGATATAGAGTACTCTTTTCTAATACCACAACTCAAAGGCATTGATTTTTCTTTCGTACTTAATTATCTAGCTCTCAGAAGTGTAGCAAGTGACTGAAAAGTCTGGAATTGACTGCACCTTAGTCTTCAAATTGACATCATTGCTCTTCAGTATTTTGGCAAGGTCTATGACAGCAGATTTACTCAAAGCATTTTCAAATCTCCTGACTGTTAGTACTAAAGGTGTTAATTGTGGCTCCAAGTAAGATTGACAGTTTTAATATTTTCTCTACTTACCATGATTCTGTCAATTGGCCCAATGGAACTCTTCAGAGCTGTGGAAATTGCTGCAAACTGCCTGGTGCTTCTGTGGCAGTGCCAACTGTGCTACGGTGTCACATCTGGCTCAAATCTTTGCCTCGGCAAGGGAGACTGAAGCCAGGGCACAGTACTTTGGTGCTGCAATTTGGGGATACAGGCTGTGCATGTGATCGGTGCTGAATTTGGTAATGGTGATATGTTAGATGCTGAAATAAGAATGATGAATAAGACAGGCCCTGTCCTGGCCCTTGTCTAATGAAGAGAGCTGGGAGACATTCTTCTCTAGTCTTTAGAACGGTGACAGTTCCCCTTGCTGCTGAAACTCCAAAGGTCTAGACTTCTGGGAGTATCCATTTATGTGCATAAGATGATTCACATGTTTGTGGGCAGCTCCATTGCTCTGTGGAGTTTCCTGTCAGAAGTGGTCTTTCTCTACATGTAGACAAAAGAAATCCTTGGATGACACAACCAGCCAATTTTTCAATTTCTCGCAGAAATATTGGTGATTCAGATCCACCCAGAGGTCATACCATCTTCTGCCAAGTCCTATGGAGCCCGGTTCTACTTAGCAGCCCATGGATTTACCAAGAGTCAAAACGACTCAGGGCCAACTGCCTCTCTGTTTCCAGCTGAGGGATGAGTAGTGTGTGCTGGGTTGCCATCTTCTGATGACACTAAAGACCAACAGAATCAAGGCCACTTTGTTTCCCCAGCCTCCTGGGTGGTTGGGCTTTCACAATGTTAATTCTCTCGAAACCCAAAATAAAATCTCTTAACTTTTCTCCTCTTAGGAGGAATTATTTCTTGGGGATTTCTCCCTCTCCCCCCAACTCCAAATAGACTCTTAGCTTGTCTGTTCCTCCATTCCTCCTCCTCCCCCCAATTCCTTCTAATACATGAAGAACTCCTAAATCCCTTGGATGGCACATTAGGGTCATGCAGATATAGCTGTAACATTTATCTCCATCAGCATAAGAAGTGGTTACAGACAGACAGAAAATTAATTCAGGGCTTAGCTAAAGTCCTTGAACAAAAAGAAGGAAGGAAAAGGGGGAGGGGCTGAAAAGGAGGAAAACAAAGATGTGGAACGAAATAAAGAATGAGCCCTGGCACAGAATTCATGAAGTTGAGCACATGATAAATACTTAATAGTAGGCATGGATGAGAGCAAGCAGTCATTTCATTTTCTAGAGAATCCGATCCGTTTTTTAAAGGGCATAAGTTACATAAGCTAGAAACGAATAAAGAAGAGCAAAATTATTCATTGCCAGCAGTTTCAATGGAGCTTGAATACGGGAACATAATATTTAAAGCAAAGTCTTCAAATATATTTACAAATTTATATTTCCAGGGATTAACATGCCATTTCTTCAGGCTGTGCCAAGCCGGTATTAACCATTTCTGAAAACCATGTGAGAAAATAAACAGCCTAGAAATTGCTTCTCCAGGGTGGAGGCAGGCTGCAGCATCAGCTGAAAAGTCGTTCTGCGACAGGCTTTGCACATCATGGAGAGGCAGAGCCACATGCTGGGAGATGCCGCGGCCCCTGCTGGGAAATGGTGTACTGCACATTTGCTGCGTTTGTTGTATTGCTGGGCTCTTCATGTTTTGTAGTTAAAGCAATAAGCTGCAGAGTATGTGGAATGAGGACAGGTATATTAGAGAGAGCTTGCAGCTTTTGGTTGCGCATATTTAAACTGCTCAGATACAGTAGCTCCAGGTTCCTACCTTCTGCCCTTTATATGTGTTTAATCAGTTACAAAGTGTATCTCTGCTTTGTAAAGCAATAAAGAGGAGGCTGATGTTTATGTTAAAAAGGGGGAGGGCATGCCGGATCTACTGTTATCACACATCTTCTGTATGTGAAACAGTGTAGAGTGCCTGAAAGATTTGGAAAGGCTATTTCCTCATAAACGGAAATCCTTCCTGTAGAGTTAATTACATTTCTCTAAGCAAAGATCTCCCTTAGTCAGCTATAGAAACGTAGGAGTTTTCAGATAAACTGATGTGCTTGAATTGCTCAGTGGAGCTGTCCTTAGCAAACAAAGGGCTTAGATGTTTCTCAGTATGCTCTGCTTCAAGACGTTAATTCCGAGGAAACCCAAGGCCATCAAGTGGGTTCTCTAGGAGGAACCTGACTTTCTTGTTCCCGTGCAGCAGCTAGTGTATTCAAACTGTCGGCCTTTTGACTAGCAACCTGACATATCACATGCTAAGCCACCAAGACCTCTTGCATTGAGAGGAAAGGAGATAAAAATGACCGGGAGAAAAGACAGAAATGATATGATAGTGGAATCATACTCTACATGGAATTTGAAAATAACTAGGAGCATTATATTATTCATGTTGCCTCTTCCAATTGCAGGTAGTGAAATTTGGAGTGGTTTGAACAAAGAAATGTGTTGCCTTTCCATGGTAGCTGATTAGGCAGAGCTGGGTTCCGGGTATGCAAATAATTTTATGCGTCTCACGTCATCACGAGACTTACTCTTTTCTTGGTGTCAGCCTCACTCTTGTGCTTTCTCTATGAAGCTGAAGGCTAGCATGCTGTCACCTTAGCAACAGCTGCAGAATCTTTCTCTCTTTCCTGCTAGATCAGATAACTTCATAAGGTAAAGATTATTGGATTTGGTGGTGTATCCATACCTGGTCAAGTGTTGATTTGATTGTACTCAATTCCATTCACACCAATGGTCTGAGAATGAGTGAGAGATGACATTACAAACTATACAAAGGAAAAAAAACAACAGTTGTAAAGATATGCAATGAATACAAAGAGCCTTCTATGTTCATATTTAGTATTGTTTAACTCCAAAGAAATGTAAATTTTCTCAAATTAGTATACAAATGTAAGGCAAAACAAATACCCATGTTTCCCCCTAGGCAAGTTGAGAGGTGCTCTGGTAGCATAGTTTGAGGGTGTTGTCTGCTAACCTCTCTCTCCTGGTTTTAGCCCACCAGATGCTTTACAAAAGAAAAATGAACAGTCTCCTCTCTTTAAAATGTAAAGCTTCAGAAACTCGATGGAAAATCACTTTGAATTCAACCAAGTTGAAGGCAATGAATAAATGAAAACAGGTTGAATAAAAAGAATTTGAAAAGTAAACAAGCAAGATCAGGTCAGCTCTAAAGCAAAATGCATTGTTAGTAGTACAATTGAAGAAGAAATAATGCTTCATTATCTCAATATTTTACAAATAATGTGGCAAAGAACATCCCCTACATACATTTTACATAGATGACAAGAATTTCTCTAGAGTTAACTACTTAGAAGAGAGACTAATGGCTTTGGAATATGTTTGCACTTAATATTGGGTTGTTGGGGTTTTTTTTTGTTTGTTTGTTTTAAATTTCTGTTAACTGTAAAGGTTTTAAAACAGACACTTTCTGTCTCTCTTTTATTGATGTTGAAATAGGCCCAACTCATAGCTGACAGTTCAATGGGTTTCAAAGGCTGTAATCTCCTGGAAGGAGACTACCCAGCTTTCCCACATGGAGTGGCTGGCAGATTCGAACTGCCAGAGAAGTGAAGCCTTTGGGTTAGCAGTGCAACTCTTTACTGAGCATATCATTCAGAACTACCTAAAATCAGTCACAGTATGACTTCCTTTAAATGTATCTATAAGAGTTTTCCTACTATAGTTTATATGGATAACAAACATACCAGGAATGAGAGTGCCAATCCTACCAGACCCATGGACCACACTAGCACCACCCCTAGCAATGGATCTATAGGGAACATCATGCTAATGGAGAAAAGGTTGAGACCGTCAATGACTTCATCTTACTTAGAGCCATAATCAATACATTTGGTACTGTTGTTATTGATTGCCATCAAGTCCAGCACCACTCATAGTGACCCTATGAACAAAAGGCCTGAAGCCCCTCTACAACTATCAACATTTATCAAAGTTCATAGAGTTTCTGGAGGCATGTTGTTTAGGAAGTGGATGCCACTAGCACTCAGGAAATCAGGAAGTGTATTGTTCTGGGAAAGTCTGTGGTCAGAGGCGTCTCCAAATTATTGAGGAGCAACAATGTTAGTTAGAGGACTAATTCAGGCCATGGTCTTTCCAATCACTTGCTGTTCATCTGAGAAATGCACAATAAATAAGGATGACAAAAGAAGAAGTGATGCCTTTGAACTGGGGTGTTGGAGAAGAGCACCATGGACTGACAAAAGAACAAAAAGTTGGAAAAAGTTCAGCAGGAGTTCTCCCTGGAGGCAAAGATAATGAAACTTTGTCTCATGTACTTTGGGTATGTTGCTAGGAAACCCTTGGAGAGGGTCATCGTGCTTGGGAAGGTGGAGGAGCAGTGAAGGAGAGGAAGAAGAACCCTCAACCAGGCGGATTGACACAGTGACTGCAGCAATGGCTCGGGTGTGCTAGAAATTGTGAGGCTGGCACAGAATAGGACAGGGTTCAGATCTGTTGTTTTTAGAGTCACTGTGAGTAATACTCGACTAGCCAGCACCTAATAACAACCACCACCCTGGCACAATGAAAGTTGTTGAGAGTTACCTTACTCAATAATTAACATAGTGATAACTACACTAGGAAAAAAACCCCTAAAATTGATCGTCTTTGTGCTATTGATTGTAGCTGAACTTCCAACATTTCTGCAAGGAATTTATGTAACTTTCAGCTGTTTCTTGGCCTCTTTGATCAATTTAATTCTTTGTGGGCCATCGTTTTCATTATGTCTCCATCTCATCCTCCTCAAATTCACAATTCCCTCGTACTAATGCCTTTGATAAAAGTCCTCCAATCTTTGTAACTTGCTTAAAATCCATACTTGACTGATTATTCTATCTCAATCACTACCACAATGCTTGGCAAATAGAAGACCTTCTGTTCAACTGAAGTCTTTAGCAATTTTAGCGGAATTTTAGCTCTAACTATCCTTGACCTTATTTGCATAGCCCCATGTGAAGTTCCATATTGGAATGTTCAATGCATCTTTGGAAATAGTTTTACCAGATGGTCTCAACAAAAATACTAAGATCATTTGAAGAGGGAAAAAAAGAATTACCCATAAACCAAAAATGCACATAGTTAATTGCTGACAATTTATATTACATTGTATGTTTTACATTAAATCATTTTTATATCAAATATTTAATTTTAAAGAACATACTTCTTTAACAAATATGTATGATTACCTGAGAAAGTGAACTTTTTCTAGTCAACACATAATATTTTGTGATAATTGGTTCATATATAAACTATACACAGTACCATTTTTTTGTAGAGAAATGTCCCTGAAGTTTATTCCAAAACCTTTTTAAAAGAATTATACAAACCACAGTAGCATTTTATAACTGGATTTATATTAACTACTGAAATTTTATGTTCATATGTCTTTATATGTCTATCAGCTATCTATAAGAAATTGCCCCAAACCTTGTGTGGTGTCAAAGGTTTTTTGTTTAAAATGTTTTTCCTAGATATTGATTGTTTTTGTGCTAAAGTACTTATTGTAGTAAAGAGATAGGGTGGGATATGAGTCTCATCCTCCCAGAGCTTTATAGACACTCAGAGGATCTCATTCCTGGGAAGCTGCTACTCACGTCTCTGCAGCACCGTCCTGCATCACCTATAGTCATGTGACTCATTCTGCTGGTGAGCCTCAATCTTTGTGAGACCTTCCAGTGAACCACCGAACCCAAGGGACACAGAGGAGAGGGGAACTGAATGAATTATATAGCAGATGAAACATTTGTGACACTGTTGATTTGCCCCGCCTTGTAACTGACCTGCTACTTATGTTAGCAGTATGAGTTATGAATGCATCTTGTCGTTGTTGTCGGAGCTGTCTAGTTGGTTCTGACTCAGAGCAATCCCTGTAACAGGAGAATGAAATACTGCCGATCTCCATCTTCAGAATGCTGTCATATTTGAGGCAATTATTGCGGTTACCAGCTAATCCAATCTCTTTAAGGGCTTTCCACTTCTTCCCTGACCCTTTACCAAACATTCTTTTCCAGCTGTGGTGGCATAGTCCCTAAGGAGCTAAAACAAAGATGGGGCCTCTCTGGTGGTTCAAATACCAGTGGGTCCTAGGGATAAAGAAGGGCAATCTCTTCCTATGTAATTGATAGCCTTAGAAACCCAATGGAAAGTTAGCAAGGAGCCAGCTCTAACTTGAAAAGAATGAGTTAAGTGAAAAATAAATTGCTCTAATTTGTTACATTGTTTGTTGGTATGTTTCCCCATAAAAGTTTAACATTTATATTCAGTAAAACAAAGTAAGAGAGCTTTATCAGAAGGCTTCAAAGGACAGCTGCAGAAGACTAAACAAAATATTTATAATGAAATGTGCAAAGACCTGGAGTTAGAAAATCGAGATGCAAGAACATACTTGACATTGTTTAAGCTAAAAGAAATGAAAGGGGGAAGAAATAAAGCCTTGCATTTCCATACTAAACTATTCTATGGGCAAATTATTATTTTTTTCACTTTTATTTTCCTTGTTGTGTACCATCAAATCAAATTTGACTGGCACAGGAGATTGTTCTTCCTTCTGCAGTGGAGCATTTGGTGGCTTCATGCACCTTTGGAATGTGGTGTAGCTTCTTGCCTCTAGGCCACCAGAACTCTCCATGGGCAAATTATTGAATGACATAGGAAGTATCAACAGAAGATGGGAGGAATACACAGAGTCACTGCAACCAAAAAGAATTGGTTGATGCTGAAACATTTCAGAAAGTAGTGTATGAAACACCAGTGATCCTAAAGAAAGAATTTCAACCTTCACTGAAGATGTTAGCAAAAAACAAGGCTCTAAGAATTGTTGGAACATCAAAAGAAGTGTTTCAGCAGACAGATAAAGCTCTGGGCATCCTCATCTATGCCAAGACATTTGGAAGACTTGGCCAGCTAATTGGAAGAGGTCCATAATTTGTGGCTATTAAAAAAAATAATCCAAGAGAATGTAGAAACTATTGAAAAATAGAATTATTTTCACACATTAGCAAAATCTTATTGAAGTTTCTTTAAAAATAACTAGAACAGAAACTTTCAGAAATTCAAACTGGATTCAAAAAAGCCTATGGAATGAGAATACTGTTGCTGACATCAGATGGATTTTAACTGAAAGAAGAGAATACCTGAAATCTGTTTACTTGTGTTTTATTGACTATGCAAAGGCATCGGACTGGGTGGATAATAGTAAATTATTATGTTTATTAATGTTTAGAAAAAGTGAAATAATAAAACCATTGTTTTCATGGAGAACTTGAACATAGACCAAGAGGCAACAGTTCAAACAAAACAAAGGGATACTACATGGTTTAAAATTAGGAAAGCTGTGTGTTGAATTGTATACTTTCTCCAAACCCATTAAATTTGTATGCTGAGCAAATAATCTGAGAAGCTGGACCATGTGAAGAAAAATGTGACATCAGTATTGGAAGACGGCTCATCAATAACCCCGTGTATTACACTTATCACACACTCTTGCTTGTGGAAAGTGAAAAGGACTTGAAACACTTATTGAAGAAGATCAAAGATTACAGCCTTCAGTATGGATTACACGTGAACATCAAGAAGACAAAAAACCCTCAACATTCACAAGTAAATGATAAATTGAGAAATCACTGAAGTTGTCAAGGATTTAATATTGTTTTTGGCCCATAATCAGCTCTTAGGAGGCAGTAGTCAAGATAACAAATGATGTATTGCATTCAGCAAATCTTTACAGTTCTAAAGAGCAAGGATGCTGGTATAGAGAGTAAGATACTTTTAAGCCAAGCCATGGTTACTTTCAGTTGCTTTGTATGCTTGCAAAAGTTAATAATAAGGAAGTGATATATATCTGCTGTTAGGGACCTCTCCAGAGTACTGAAGAGCAATGGTGTCTCTCTGGAGACTAAGGCGTGTCTGATACAGGCCGTGGTCTTTACAATTACTTGTTATGCATCAGAGAGTTGGGCAATGACCAAGGAGGATAGAAGGAGAATTGATGCCTTTGAGCTGTGGTGCTGGAGAAAAGTATTGAGAATACCATAGACTGCTAGGAAAACAAACAGATTCATCCTGGAAAGGGTTAAACTGGGTGGCTCCTTGGAGGCAAGGATTCTGAGGCTTCATCTAACATACTTTGGACATGCTGTAAGGAGAGACTGGTCCTTGGAGAAGGACATTAGGCTTGGGAGGGTGGAGGGACAGCGCAGGAGGGGAAGGTCCTCTATGAAGTGGATTGATTCAGTGACTGGGATAATTGGGATGGGAGTGTCAGAGACAATGCAATTGGCACAGGACCGAGCAGAGTTTAGGGCTGTTCTACATAGGGTTGCTATGAGTCGCAAGTGACTCGATGGCACATAACAACAACAACAACAACATATATAGACAATATATAGGAAAGACCAGAGAAGAATTGTTGCCTTTGAATTACAGCAGTGGTGAAGAATGTTAAATGTATTATGTCTGCCAAAAGAATGAACAAATCTGTCATGGAAGAAGTCCAGCCAGTGTGCTTCTTCGAAGTGAGGCTGGTGAAACTTTGTGTCACATAATTTGGGTATGATATCAAGGGAGTTAATCCTTGGAAAAGATATCATACTTGGAGAAGGAGAGGGTCATCAGAGAAGAGGAAGATTCTCGATAAGCTGGAGTGACTTACTGACTGGAATATGGTCTAAGTCCAGCAAAGCTTGTGCAGATGGCACAGAATCAGGGAGGGTTTCATTCTGTGGTGTAGTACATGGGGTTGCTATGAGTTCTGGTTGACTCAACAGCACCTAACAACATTTTTATCATTACTTTCTTTTATCTATTTAAAGTTGGTGTCTTGCTTTATAAAAGCTTTTTCCATGATGTGAATAAAAATCACATACTACTGGTACAAATATTTAGATGTTTTTATTATCAGAAGTTTATTTCAATATAAGAGATAAAGTTTTATTGCGAAGGGTTGCTAGTAACTTTAACAGTGTATTAAGTAAATATTCCATCATTTCCCAGAAGATTAAAAAAATAGCATTAGTTGACTCATTTCTTCAAATGATATTTGTTAGGAAATGAATACTTGGATAGTTGCTTAGTTTTAACTGTGGTGCTGGAGAACAGTCTTGAATATGCCATGGGCTGCCACAAAAACAAATAGGTCTGTCTTGAAACCAAGTTTCTCCTTGGATGCTAGGATTTTTAAGCTCTGTCTCACATATTTTGGGCATATGCCGGGAGGGACTAATCCTTGGAGAAGGACATCATACTCAGAAGGGTGGAGGCACAGTGCAGGAAGACCCTAGATGAGATAGTTTGACACCGTAACTAGGGCAATGGTGGTAGGTATGTCAGAGTCAGTGAAACTGACTCAGGATAGGCAGGATTCAGAGCTGTTGTATGCTATGAGTCACAGGTGACTTGACGGCACATAACAACAACAACAATGAATATTATCATTCTTTTAGAATCTAAGAGTGATGTGAAAAATATATGAGTATAAAAATAGTACTGTGAAGTGAGAATGTGTGGGAATGTCTTGAACAGACTGTCCATGCTTTCGTCTGTGGTGGTCTAGTGGGAAAGGCATTGCATGTCCAACCCAAAGGCAGGTTGTTTGAATCCACCAGGTGCTCAATGGGAGAAAGATGGTCACTCTTCTCCCCTGAGATTTTAGGCCTCTGAAAAGCCAGTGAACTGGTTCCAACTCAATGGTATGTAACAACATGACCAAGAGCTTTTTGTGAGACATGTCATCACTGCCATTGTTTTATTTACTTCTGCTTGCCTTAGCAAGATCACCTTTGATCTGTGTTTACTCAGGAGCAACTCTTTCAAGTCACTTGGCCAACATGTGGGGGTTAAGTTAGTTAAAATGTGATAGCATTATAGAGTTAAACATTGTCACAGTATTTCCAGAAAAATATTAAGGATTGATATATTTGTTGAGACTTTAACTTATTCTTTCTAATGTTTGATATGGAGAGCTGGATTAATTTTCAGTGGCTAATTTCCTTATTGAAAAATCATACCAGAAAATTAAACTTCACATTCCTTTTCCCTGTTGGACCAGGTAAAGGTTAACTGCAATATGCTATAATATCTGAAGGTAAGTGGAAGAAATATGAGTACTGTTGTGGACCTCATGAAAATACTACTCTTCCCTCAGAGCACCTCAGGAACTTTATGTACACAGGGCCATGTGATATCAGAAAGAAGGCAGGGTGACAGGATCAATTGATAGAGATCAAAACTTAACTCCTTTATTGGTTTTCTTCAGATAAAATACAAATAGCAGTTCCAATATTTTTTCCCCTATGTCCCTTAGGTGGTTTGTATCCACCGTGGAGACCATTCCAGAGTTACTTTCTTTTCTGAAATAAACCACAATAACCACTTATAAGCTATCATGGCCTTAGGCAAGTCAGGCCAGATATACACCAGGCCCTATGCAAAACTGGATATAAAGAACTCTAGCTGCTGTGTTAAGAAACAAGTTAGATGACATGTTTTAGTTGTTATAAATATTGCTGTAATTGCTGTTGTTGGTAGGCACTTTCAAGTCAACTGCAACTCTTAGCAACCCTACTGAACCTTGCTCTATCTCTGTAACACATCACAATCTCTGTCACGCTGAAACCTATTGTTGTCATCACTGTGTCGTACGGCTCACTGATGGTCTTCCTCTCTTTTGTTGATCTTCTGCCTATCCCAGCTTGATGGAGTTTTTCAAGAACTGGTCCCTCATGACGACATGCTCAGTGTATGTAAGCTTATATGATGAAGATTATTACAATATATAAAAGATACATCATGAAGGAAAGATGCTCCAAAATTATTTATAGCCTCTGAAAACCCTCAGGCTCATAACAGCAACCAAGATCATTATATTTTAAAGATTAATAGAGAATATTCTGTGTAGTAGAATATACTTAGAAACTATTACTGCACGGTTTACAATTGAAGAGGGAGTGCACCTGGGTTGTATTATATCTCCGTACTTATTCAATCTGTATGCTGAGCAAATTATCTGAAAAGCTGGACTCTCGGAGGAGGATTGTGGCATCAGGATTGGAGGGAGACTCATCAATAACTTGATGACACAACTTTGCTTGCTGCAAGCAAGGAGGACTTGAAGCACTTGTTGCAGAAGATCAAGGAATGCAGCCTTTGGTATGGATTGCATCTCAATGTCAGGAAAACAAAGATTCTTGTCACTGTTCAAATAGGAAGAATCATGGATGGATGGAAAGGAGATTGAAACTGTCAACAGTTTCATCTTGCTTGGATCCACGATTAACACCCTTGGTACCAGCAGTCAGGAAATAAAGAGATGCATTGCAATGGGGAAATCTGGAGTTAGAGACCTTTCCATATTACTGAGGATGGTAATGTAAGTTTGAAGACAGGTTAGTCTGATTCAGGTCATAGTCTTTCTGATTACTTGCACTGAGAGTTGGAAAATAAGGAAGGCAAAAGAAGAACTGACACCTTTGACCTGCAGTGTTGGAGAACACTAACATCCCATGGATGGCCAAGAAAACAAACATAAAGGTCTTGAAGAGGGTGTAGCCAGAGTGCTCTTTGGAGGGAATAAGAATAATGAGGCTTCACCTCACATGTTGCTAGGAGGGGCTATTCCTTGGAGAAGGCTATGATGCTGAGAAGGGTGGAGAGCTGGCGAAGGGGATGAAGACCCTCAACCAGGTGGATTGACACAGTGACTGCCGCAATGGGCTCTTTTGTGTCAGGAAGTGTGAGGATGGCGCAGGACAGATTAGGGTTCAGATCTTTTGTTCATAGGGTCGCTAGGAGTCATGCTCTACTTGACAGAACCTCACAACAATAATTGAATTGGGTGTTATTCCTTTTGTCTGTTCTAACCCAACCCCATTCTCTTAAACCTCTGTGATCTGTGGCTGTAGGCAGAATTCATGTGCTCCATAGATGACTAGACACAGGAGAGTCAGGAGAGAATAAAATTCATTTAGATTTCTAAATTCACTGACAAATTTATAGTATAATTTTATACGTTTTATTTTGATTATCAACAAAGGTTTGTAAAAGTCTTATGTAAAATATCGATTAGCCTTAAATTTGAAAGAATACCACCACTTCTACTCCCATAAATAGAAAAAAAAAAACACTAAACCAGGCCAGTTGCTGGGATTTTACTAAAACCCCTAGCGACCACAGGTATTGCGGAGTGGAACTCTGTATCATGAGGTGTCCACAGCTGTGGCCTTTCTGAAGCAGACTGCCAGCTTCTTCTGAGCTGGCTGTTGTTTCTGCAGCTGAGTCAGAACCAACTCATAGATGACTCTTCTGTGAGTTTTCCTGTGAATCACCCAGGAGTAGATTGTCTGCCTTTCTCTCGTGGAGTATTTGGTGGATTCAAACTGTGTGCTTTGGCGTTGGCAGTACAACTCCTTTACCACAAAGCCACCGGAGTTCCGTCCGACACTGAAAAGAAATTAAGAAATAAGGAGTCGCACAATTTGGTGGGGAGGGGGAAGGGAGGAGAAAAATTGGAAGGAACTGGTGTGAAAAACAATGTATTAGAATTTTGTAAAAAACCAGAAGAGTCATATTCGTCGGCTTGTATAATAATAGTAATAAAAAAAAAATAAACAGGACCAAGCAAAACAATAAGCAACTTTTCTGGCTGACGATATAGAATGGTTTTGTCAAGAGTCATGAATACTGGCAAGCTCTGGTGGCCTAGTGGCAAGAAGCTGTACTGCAATCCCAGAGGTGCATGGTTTGAATCCACCAGATGCTCTGCTGGAAAAGGGGGAACAATCTCCTCCTGTATCAGTCAGATCTGATTTGACGGTACACACACACACACACACACACACACACACACACACACGCACAGTCATGAATACTCTTAACTCTCCCAGCCTCCTAGACAGAAAGGGTGATTACAACCTCAAGGTTTGAAAGATCTGACAGAAGAGACCTTTGGCTTTTTTGCATGATGTTGCCCAAGGGGACTTCCAGCTATTCTGAGGCGCAGGTTTGCTTGGTGTTGGGGTGTGGATCAGCACTGAGAGGTTCACAGAGAGAGGAGCTCAGGCAGCAGAGCATGCTTTATGTCTGAAAAGGTGTTTGAGGGGCTGAGGTTGTGCAAGAATCCATAAAGATGACACAGCGGGGAGGAGCAGGGTGTAGAGTGAACACATTTGCCTAATGGAAATCACAGTGGGACCACGGGTAGTAACTCAGTTCCTTCTGCTTATTTATTTCCTTCTTGTATGACCTTTGACAACCATGACCAGGAACTTGTTGCCATTAATCAACATATGCCCAGGAAGAGAAAGAGATAGCCCCGAGGGAGAAGTGAGCAAATCTCAGAACCTTGAAAGAGAAAAATGGCTTTATTAGTGGTAGATTTTCTAAGTTCCTCCATGGATATATGTTTGGTTCTAGGGGTGGAGATGCAGCAATAAACTCAAGAAAGAAAAAACAAACAAACAACTTTGCTTTTAGAAGCTTACATTCTCAAAGGTTACCTAGACAATAAAAAGATGAATGAGAAAAAAAAATGTATAATATGCTTGAAAGTGTTAGGTGTTATAGACAAAATTAAATCAGGGTAAGTCACTTCATTGCTGGAGAGTCAGAATTAACTCATAGCTAAATCTTCAGTGCGTTTTCAGAGGCCATCTACCACTTGGGGAAAGACTGTTCTCTTCCTCCTACAGGGCAGCTTAAGGCAGCACATTTCCCTACTCACTAGGCCACTGACCCTTAGCTGACTCCAGGAAATTTTCCTTGGCTGCAAATTGTACGGGAAATTACCTATATTTCTTACACAGAGCCACTGGTGGATTTGAACTCCTTGCCCTGTGGTTGGCAGTACAACTCCTTGTTGAGTAAATAGGGTAATGGACAGGAATTGAGAGGGGAGATGGAAATTTTAAGTAGAATTTTAAGAGTAGGAATCACTAAGAATATAACATTTATGTAAAGATCTGAGGGGGGTGAACATGTGAGCCAGGTAGGTAAGAGGGAGTAAATCTTTCGGGTAGCATAAATGGTAAATAAAAAAGCTCTGAATGAACTTTAGCTCACACACTTTGGGCATGTTGCTAGGAGAGGTAGTCCTTGGAAAGGAGCATCATGCTTGGAAAAGTGGTGGGTCAGCAAACAAGAGGAAGATGCTTAACTAGATGGCTTGATGCAGTGACTGCAGCAATGGGCAGAGCATAGAAGAGGACTCAGATCCATTGCTCATAGGGTAGGTGTGAGTTGTACTCGACTCAATGGCACTAACAACAATACGGAATAGGTAACCCGAGTGGATATCACCTACCTGGGCTACAGGGTACTTGCTACTTGCAAAGAGAAAAAGTCAAGTACACTCAAGCCTGATCTTTCTACATACCTGAGAACAAGAGAAAGGGTATTTTATGAGTCCTTCCCAGGGCTTAATACATCACCGACCTGCTGAGCCTGGGAGACTAGAAAATGAGAGAAGGATGATTGGCTAATACTACTTATCACATTCCACATGTTCCGTTAGATGATGTACATTTCTTCTTTCAAATTTAGGATTTGAATAATTGACACAGGCTTTGAATATTTTATATCTTGAACATATACTACCAATATTGTTGTAATATGTTAAACTCTTTATATATAATGTGTTTCCATTCACTAAAACAATAAAATGACTGAACATAGCATGAGAACCTGGGGACTTCTGGAACTTATTACTGAAAGGGCATGGAATATGCTAGCAAATTTAATTTTCAGATAACACAGCATTGACCCTATATATGATTGTGAATCTGTTTTTCTTATTTCTTCAAAGTCTATATTTTCAGATTACTTTTGTTTTCATTAAAAAATCATAACTTTAGGGCATGTCACTTTCCCAGTGCATTTGCTCAATTTTATCATTAATCACACTATTTTCTATGTAGCTTAGATGTATAATGCACATATCATGTTCTAATCTAAACTCTCAAAGGGCACATATGTCTTGGGAAATTCTATTATCTCTTATGATAGCAATATTTTTTTAAACATTATTTAAATATATTTTTATATAATTTCATTTGAGAAATATAGTTTCTGTTTATGGTAAGGTAAAAGGTATAATAATGTCACCATTGACTTTAAAATATCTCCTTTGGCTTAGATTATCTTTGA
Organism: Elephantulus edwardii; assembly: GCF_000299155.1. Classification (NCBI taxonomy): domain Eukaryota; kingdom Metazoa; phylum Chordata; class Mammalia; order Macroscelidea; family Macroscelididae; genus Elephantulus; species Elephantulus edwardii. The sequence goes on along the minus strand of NW_006399751.1, from coordinate 21,469,484 downwards.
CATTTCTAGTTTGGGCTCCCCCCACCACTCCTTTATCTTACAAAAAGTACTTTTCTCTGCCCTTTATATCTCATTACTTTTTTGTGAAGCTGGTTGACAAACAGAAACTTTAAAAGTAGCATTTAGCTAGCATTTTCCATGCCCCGGGCACAAAGTCACAGTTAATGTCCACCACTTTTGCATGTAAATAAATATAAGTACCTAGTAGAGAAAATACAAGAGTTGCCGGAAGTACAGCACATTGCAGTTGTCCTGACATAAAAATTGACCAGAATGGGTCAACAATGTGGCCTTGGTGACTTTGTACCTGTGTTCCAAGAAAGCGTTTTCTTTTTAAAAGGTACATATTGTTCAAGATATAAATTCTAGTGACTATGAGTCAGCATTAACTTAAGGCAATGGGTTTTCTTAAAAGAAAGAATAAAAAGATATAGGTCAGCTAGGCCCAGCTATGATTCAATGGCCAAAGGGTATTTTTTAACCTCTGACATTCACTTAACAAAGTAAGTGTCTGGCTTTAAGGATCCTGGAGATTTCCAGCACCCTCCCTTCGCTATGCTCTACACAGATTTAAGTAAAATCCAAATCCACTGGTGTATTTGAATTCACAGAAAGATGCCACTTTTGGGTTACCAGCACCACTTACTGCGGCCTGTGATACCAGAACTCCCTAAATCTAACAAATTGAATTCCATCCAGCAGACCTGGACTCGTGCTGAGGACACACGTATTAGAGTAGAACTGCATTCCATAGGTTGCAATGGCTGAATTTTCAGAATTAAGTGAGTCTTCCTTCCGATCCCAGTTAGTGTCCCTAGGACGATGCACAGGTACTGGCCATACTGGTGACACTATCTCAGGAACTGACATCAATGTGACTGTCTTTAAAATTTTTTTTGTACTGTTCCAACAGAAATTGATGATTTTTTT
>NW_006399751.1:21467483-21468163 GCF_000299155.1 Elephantulus edwardii | reverse complement strand
CTGCTAGAAGAACAAACAGGTTTGTCCAGGAGAGGGTGAAACTAGGCTGCTCCTTGAAGGCAAGGATTCTGAAGCTTTGTCTAACATACTTTGGGCATGTTGTAAGGAGGAAACAGTCTTTGTGAGAGATATATCATACTTGGGAAGGTGGAGCGACAGCACAAGAGAGGAAGACATTGGATGAGATGGATTGACTCAGTGACTGGGGTAATGGGGTAGGTGTGTCAGAGACAATAAATTTAGCTCAGGATAGAGCAGGGTTCAGGGCTGTTATACATAGGGTCGCTATGAGTTGCAGGCAACTCGACACCACAAAACAACAACAACAACATACTAACCTTTTTGAAATTTTTACAATCTGATTTAACCTTTTGTTTTTTATGATATATTTTCTTTGTTTCCATCAACATAAAAGTGTTTCCATAAGTGTAAAAGTGCCATGATATACACACATGTTATAAATTAATTTTTTTAATGCCTTAATTAATTTGGAATTGTGTGAAACCTATTGCTCAAAGATACTTTTAGAAATTCCCCAAACAGGGAAATAGCAACTCATTTTTAACACTCATTGAGGCTTATCATCTTTTCTTTTAAAATATTATTAATTTTAATGAAAATTTATAGACTTTGGATTTCCATTCATTCATCGTTGCACTTTTCTCCTTGCCCACCCCTCT
>NW_006399751.1:21443569-21466803 GCF_000299155.1 Elephantulus edwardii | reverse complement strand
CCACCAACAGTGAATAAGGGTTCCAGTTTTCCACAACCTGATTAGAATTTGTTGTTTGCTGTTCTGTTACATTTTGCTATTCTGACTGGGGTAAGATGGTATCTCATAGTTGTTTTGATTTGCATCTTTCTTAGAGCTAGGCATTTTGAACATTTCTTCATGTGCTTGTTGGCCTTTTGAATGTCTTTGGTGAAGTGTCTGTTCATATCCTGTACCCATATTTCAGTTGGATTGTTTACCTTTATCTTTTTGTGGTGCTCAAGCATTTTATAATTTCTAGATATAAGTCCCTTATCTGACATGTCATTACCAAACACTTTTTCCCAGTCTATGGCTTCCCTTTTTACCCTGTTGGAGAAGTTTTTAGATGTGCATGGGGCTCATCTTCTAATGCCAAATCCCTGATTTTAAGTGAATACTTTTAGGTACATTGTGTTTTGTCCTTGAAAGGTGATTTTAGGTACTTGGATAGAAGAAGAATTGGTAGTGCACAAATTTCTGATACTAAAAAGCAACAACAGTAAAAATTCGTTGTTAACCAGTAAAAACTGGTTGATGCATGTCGATTTGGACTCATAGTGACCCTCCACTGGGTTTCGGAGGCTGTAAATCTTCATGGGAGGAGTCTGGGGATCTTTCTAAGAGGAGCTAATAAACTAGAACCACAAACTTTTGGTTCACAGTGTAACATGAAACCTGTTTTACCACCAGGGCTCTTTAAATTCATGATGAAACGCTACTATCACCCAACTATAATTCCCAAATGACAGACAAAAATACTTTTTAAAAAGTAACAAAATTCTGTTGCAATATTATCAGATCATTCTGTATTAAAAAATCCAATTTGTAGATAACAGGAATTAAAAAGATGAGAAACAGAATACATTCTAGTCTGCTGTCAAAAGTTACTTGGTTGTCAAATTCTTTTTTACTTTTTTTCTTGTAATCTTTTCTAAAACTTGATTGTATTAACAATGCAGCCTTATTTTCTAAATGAAAAGTGTTTCTCTTTTTGAAAAAGACACATTCCCCCCGCCCTTGGAATAAAAAATGAACTTGGAAGAAGAAATTAGAAAAGAAGAAAAAGTTATAAGAGATGAAATAATTTTAGATTGTATAATTTAAATGGCATTGCATTTAAGATTTAATCTTTTCTTTCCTTTTCACAGTTGAGTTAGCCTATTTCTTTCTCTATGCACTTTATCAGAACAATTACTCAGAGTTGAAAAGTGCCTTGCAGTCCTTAAAAATGAGCTCCTTGTATGCTTTCTGGCAAAGCAGCATTACTTTAGAGTTTATGAGGAGATCACTGTTATTAATACAACAGCCACAGAAAGGTGAGATTTCTACAGCTCTTACAGCACCATGTTCTAACCTTAATGTGACCTTCGGAAAATGGCTTTAACTTTCTGGACATCTTTTTCGTTTTTTTTGGAAAAAAACAAAACAACTCCCCCAATAAAAACCCTTAAGCTTGTAATTTAGATACTTTTGATTTCTAAAATAATAAAATTCATTAGCTCCTTGAACACAGAGAATTTATATATGAGACGAGAATATGTAATGGGTTGGATGGTTAGTCAACTAGTCATGTTCTTGTTTTGTAGACTAGATATATTGTTGTTGTTATGTGCTGTCGAGTTGCTTGCAACTGATAGCGACCCTATGTATAACAGCCCTAAACCCTGCTCTGTCCTGTGCCAATCGCACTGTCTCTGACACTCTCATCCCGATTACCCCAGTCACTGAATCAATCCACCTCTTAGAGGGCCTTCCCCTCCTGCGCTGTCCCTCCACCCTACCAAACATGATGTTCTTCTCCAAGGACCGGTCTCTCCTCACAACATGTCCAAAGTATGTTAGATGGAGCCTCAGAATCCTTGCCTCCCAGGAGCCACCAGGTTTAACCCTTTTGAGGATGAATAGATGAATGAATATGAATAGATGAATAGATATATTACTCAAACAAAATTTCATGTTGTCTGAGGGGAATATTTAAAAAAATACTTTTATTATAGCAAATAGATATGTAACAAAGCATCAGTTATTTAAACATACCTTGTTATTGTAGTTATGTGCTGTATAGTTGCCTGAGACTCAAGCTACTTTTAATAGCTCTGAATACTTCCCTCTCCTGAGCCACTTTCACTGCCCCAGACACTCCTGCCCCCATTAGCCCAGTTACTGGGCCGATAAATCTTATCCAAGGACTTCTTCTCCTGCACTTCTAAGCATGATGTCCTTCTCCAAGGACTGGTCCCTCTTGGCCACATGCCCAAAGTATGTGAGATGGAGCTTCCTAATCCTTGCCTACAAAGGGCAACTTGATTTCACCCTCTCCAGGACAAATCTATTTGTTTTCTTGGTGTTCCATGATATATTCAGTGCTCTTTTCTAGCACCACAACTCAAAGGCATCAATTCTTCTCTTAATCATTGTCCAGCTCTCTGAAGCATAGGAAGTAATTGCGAAGACCGTGGCCTGCACCTTACAGGTTCAATTCAATGGCATCAGGTTCACTATTTGCGCATCCTCACCATTATTCTTTTCCAAACTTTCCCATTAGCCTTAACAGAACTTCAGTGTCCCCAGTGGGCCTTCCCTCCTCAACCTTTCTTGCCCATTTCTGTCAACCATTAGTAAACTTAGGCATCTATATGCTTACCTCTTCTAGATATTTAAAATAAGTAGAAACGTACCTTATTTGTTCTTTTGCAATTGACTTATTTCATCCAACAGGTTATCACTGTTCATCCACAGTGTGTAGCATGATCAGGACTTAATTTCTCTTATGGCTGAGCTATATCTCATTGTACATATGTGCTAAGTTTATCCCATTTGTCTGTGGATGGGCATTTAGCTTGTTACAATGTTTTCATACTTTGAAACTAGGAGGGATTTCTCTTTCAAAATGAACCAGACAAATTTCTAAGGTGGTAGAATGCAGTGTTTCTCCAAAGGGAATTCTCAAAGAGAAGACTTTTCTACTTGGTTTCTGTTAAAGTTTTAAGTTTTAGGTTGTTTTTGTCTTTTTTTTTTGGTGGTGGTGTTTTTTAAAATAATCTAGGACTAAGGCAAACAGGGATTGAGTGTTCTTTTGATGTCATTCTGCAACATGGTTTAACAAATCCACCCAGAGACTGTGTGACTCTATTGGGAACTTTTTGTTTGCCTGTTTTTTGCTCTTGGTTCAATCACTTTTTTGTCAAGTTGGAACCAACTCACAGCTGTCCTTCCTCTGGATTTTCAAAGGCTATAAATCACAAGAAAGCAGATTACCTATTTTTCCCTCCTGCAGAACAGTTGATGGATTTGAACAACTAGTGAGGGGTCCTTTGTGTTTGTAGTGCAGCTCCCTAGGGAAACACCTTTGCTGTTGATAAAGCCCAGATTCTGTGAAGCTGCATTTTAGTACCTAGATTTTTTTTTGTCTGAAAAAAAAGCAAATTATTTCTGTAGGAAATATAAACCTAAAGTTTAAGATTTTATTGTTTTGTACACTATCAACGAGTTTTGTGTCTAACCAAAGCAATCGTATTCCAACATTCTTTCTTTGAGTCTAAAACTACTCAGTTTTCCAAATACTCATCAAATCAGCTTTTTCATCTTGCTAGTTCCTACAAGAACGAGTTAAATGAGTTTTTGTCACACTTTACATTTGTAAGAGTCATAGTAGTAACATGTAAAAATCTTTACTTTGACAGTTTTCACTGTTGTTTGTTACCTTCCTACTCTCATCAACTGGAAAGGAGACAGTAGTCCAAAAGCAGAGAAAATTCTAACTCTAATTACAGTGTTTCTGTCTACTTGCATTTCCACTCTTTCTTCAGCTGTGTCCCTACCACCTACTCCTTGATGTCTGTTGCAATGATTGAGTCCAATTACAGAAGATTACTGAGTTTTGAATCTTAAACATTTATAGTCTTGAGTATTTTGAAGCAATTTAGCATGCAGTGATTTGCAGTTTTGTTGAGATGTGGATTTCATTCTCAGGCTTTGTAATAATGATGGACTAGAATGCCTCGCACCAGTGGGGAGGGGCCTCACCCAGCCTTTAAAGTCCAGTTTGGCTGTGTGGTTCTCTACTCATCATCATGCACACTAGCTTGCCTGAAGTGATAAAAAACTTTGTTTCTCTGTGTAAAATGGCCTATAAAAAGAAAATCATCTGCTAGTGTTGGTGATAGTGGTGAGATCAAAGTAAAGTGGTCTAAAAAAGCCTTTATTCTTAGCCACAAAATAGGTTTTGGGGGTCAAACATGCACTATCAATTTATAGTTAATTCAACAAAAAAGTACAGTGAAAAATGTTTTTCTGTATGCTAAAACCCAACTGTCTGATCAAAACAATACATTTTTTTCTACTATTAGAAAAAATTAACAAAATAATACTAGTGTTTCAATGAATTGAGAAAGGATTGTCCTTGTGAGAAGGAAAAACACAAGCAACTGGGAAGATGATAGAATTGACTTTCAGAATTTCTGCCTTTATGTGTTAGTTCTTCCACTAATTTACTAATGTTGTTGTTGTTATGTGCTGTCAAGTCGCTTGCGACTCTATGTACAACAGCCCTAAACTCCACTCTGTCCTGTGCCAATTGCACTGTCTCCGACACTCCCATCCCAATTATTCCAGTCACTGAATCAATCCACCTCATAGAGGTCCTTCCTCTCCTGCGCCATCCCTCCACCCTCCCAAGCATGATGTCCCTCTCTAAGGACCGGTCTCTCCTCACAACATGTCCAAAGTATGTTAGACGGAGCCTCAGAATCCTTGCCTCCAAGGAGCCACCCGGTTTAACCCTTTCCAGGACAAATCTGTTTGTTTTCCTAGCAGTCCATGGTATTCTCAATACTCTTCTCCAGCACCACAGCTCAAAGGCATCAATTCTCCTTCTATCCTCCTTGGTCATTGTCCAACTCTCTGATGCATAACAAGTGATTGTTACTAATCACAAGTGATTATTACTAATAGATAATAATTATTACGAATAGATAATAATTTAACTGGCTTTAAGTTCTAGACCTTCCAGTAATAGAACATTGGATTATAACTAACATCTCTGGGATATAATTTTTGGAGGACTGTGTTTACTGATTTATCAAATACTGCATGGAATTCTAGGGCGGATAGGTAGGTGAGTGTCAGAATGTCCTTGCCTCAGGCACTTCTCTTTTGCTTTGTAGGGGGTAAAGGATTTGAGAGAGAAGTGGCCAATAAATACTGTTGGTAAATGTTGTGTTGCTAAAAGTCATTTTTCCACTCATAGTGATGCTATGTAAAAGAGTAAATCTCCCTCAACAGTTCTATCTCTAACTTAAAGGCTATAGACCTCTGGGGGTTTGAACTCATAGTGGCTCTGCAGGCAGAAGAGAAACACTTTCCCCTTGTGCTGTTTACAGCTTTGGAAATCGAAGGGAGCGTTAGCTATGAGTGAATGAGTGAGTGGATGAAACAAAGACAATCACCAGGTCTTTCTCTGGCTCAAGCTATTGCATAACTTTGAAATGCCAACCTTTTGGTTAACAGCCAAGAGCTCAACTTCTTTGCTTTCAGAACTCCTTGAGTAGAAAATAGACACATTTCATTCTGACTTACAATGTGTGCTGCCTCAAACCAGTTGCTTGAACTCCTTCAGTCACAAATTCCTTATTTGTGAAATCAAGATAATAATACCAAAATCTAAGGGTTAAATGACAAAATAACAAATACATGTTAACACAGCATCCAGTCTATGCCAGGAAATTTGGAGACCGCTACTGGCCAACTACCTGGAAGAGATCCATGTTTTTTCCCCCTCTCCAAAAGGTCATCTAACAGAATATGGAAATCATTGAACAATAGTCCTTAGAGAAGGGGAGGTCTGGTGGCCTAGAGGTAGGAAGGTGCCCTGCAATACCATGGGCACCCAGTTTGAAGCCATGAGCTGCTCTGAAGGAGAAGGATGAGCAGTCTCCCTTCCTACAATTAACAGCCTCTGCAAACTTTCCAGAGGGTCAGCTATGGTCGTTTCCAACTCAGCAGTACACAACAACAACAACAGTTCTTGGAGAAGGACATCATGCTAGGGAGGGAGAGGAATACCCTGAATGAGACGATTGACACAGTTCCTGTGGCAGTGGGGGTAGGTGTGTTAGAGATAGTGGGATTGACTCATTCAGAGGTATTGTTCACAGGGTTACTATGAATCATAGTAGACTTGATGGCACATAACTACACATCATTAATATAACATGCAATCAAAATATTGCATTAAATCATTAAAAAATGGCTAAAACAGCACAAAAGAACTGCTAGACATTTAAGCTGTATTTAGAAGAGGTTCTGGCACCACGGATATCATTGCTGATGTCAGATGGATCCAGGCTAAGACTATTCAAAGTCATATGACTGTCTGGATCGTAACAAATTATTGCTAATATTGAGAAGAATGAGAATTTCCAGGACATTAATCCTGCTGATGTGAAGCCTATACCTAGACCAAGAGGCTATTGTGTGAGCAGAGCAAGAGGACAGTTATTGTTGCTGTGGTTATATGTTATCAAGTCACCTGCGACTTATAACAACATTAAGTGCAATAGTTCTGAACTGCACCCTATCTTGAGCCAGTCTCACTGTCTCCAACACACCTGCCCCCATTACCCTCGTTACTGAGTCAATCCATCTCATTCAGGGCTTTCCTCTCCTGCACTGTCCCTTCATCCTTTCAAGCATGATGACTTTCTCCAAGGACTGGTCCCACCTGGCCACATGCCCAAAGTATATGAGATGGAGCTTCAGAATACTTGCCTCCGAGGAGCAGCTTGGTTCACCCTTTCTAGGATAGACCTCTTTGTTCTCCTGGAGGTCCATGGTATGTTCAATACTCTTTTTCCAGCACCACAACTCAAAGACATCTATTCTTCTGTCATCCTTAGTCATTGTCTGGTTCTCTGATGCATAGCAAGTAATTGTGAAGACCATGACCTGAATCGAGTGCCTTAGTCTCTAGACTGACATAATTTCCCCTTACCACTTTGGAGAGGTCCCTGACAGCATACTTCCCTAACGCAATTCAGTAGTTTATTTTCTGACTGCTATTTCCAAGATTGTTGATTGTGGAGTTGGAGCTGAATAAGCTGAAATTTTTTTCTTTTAAATTTTTAACCATCTCAATCTCTTCTCAATCTATAATGGGGCTGCATTGTTTAAAATTAGGAAAGGTGTGCACCAGGATTGTATCTTTCTCCATACCTATTATCTGTATGCTGAGAAGGTAATTCAAAGAAGCTTGACTCTTTGAAGAAGGATATGGCATCAGGATAGGAGGAAGACTCATCAATAAACTTTGTTATACAGATGATACAATTTTGATGGCTAAAAGTAAAGCACTTGTTGTAGAAGATCAAAGACTGCAACCTTCAATATGGATTGCATCTCAACATCAAGAAAACAAAAAAATCCTAGCCACTGGACGGATAGACATCATCATGATGGAGAAAGGATTGAAGCTGTCAATTACTTCATGTTATATGAATCCACAATCAATATACTTGGTACTTGCAGTCAAGAGATCAGGAGACTTACTGCTCTGGGGAAATCTGTAGTCAGAGACCTCTCCAAATTATTGAGGAGCAATAATGTTGAGGACTAAGGAATGTCTGATTCAGTTTATGGTCTTTACAATTACTTTCTGTGCATTTGAGAGCTGGACAATGAATAAAGATGACAGAAGAAGAATTGATACCTTTGAACTGTGGTGTTGAAGAAGAGTATTGAATATCTCATGGATGGCCAAAGGAACAAACAGAGTGCAGCCAGAGTGTTCCTTAGAGGAAAGGGTGGTGAAGCTTCATCTAATATACTTCAGGCATATTTCTGGGAGAGACTATTCCTTGGAGAAGGACATTCTACATAGAAGTGTGGAGGGATGGTGAAGAAGAGGAAGACCTTAAACCAGGTGGATTTACACAGTGACTGCAGTTCTGTTGGAGATTGTGATGATGGTACAAGATAGGACAGGATTCAGATAGATCTGTTGCTCTTAGGGTTGCTATGAGTCCTACTTGACTTGTATCTAACAACAAGAACAACAACAACATAATCAGCAGGAATCTAGACAGAATACACACACAGGACCAATTGTCAAGAGTAAATTTGCCGCAGGACAAAACCCCATTAGGACAGAGTTCCAGAAACCCACCTATCTACACCTTCAAGTTCCCTGTCTCACCACCACTGTACATAATTTCTTTCCTTTCCTTTTTTTTAGTTTTGTTCCAACTGTAGAGGAGCAAGACTTTTTGAGATCAAATAAGACTATGCTGGTAGCTCACTCCTGTTTGCTAAGAGAGATAAATGATGTCATACTAAGTTATGTAATACTTGCTAGAACACCTTGGATATATAAGACCCTAGTAACATGCCACTTTTGTTCACCCAAGATGTAAGAATCCATGCCTCCCTATGGGGGCTGTGGAGACACGCTTCTGGCCTTGTTATAGCCCAAGGCATTGCTTTATAAGTAAGCTCTTAAAATCCCTCTGTTACCCTCCTCTCTACTTGACTGGAGGGCACCTTATGACGACAACAACAGCAGCAGCAGCAGCAGCAGCAGCAACATTACCATAATGGAGTTACCAGTCTCATTCTTTGCTCTCACAACACTCTGGGGCAATCAAACAAAAACACTTTAAAAAGTGTCTTTAAAAAAGTGTCTTTATTTAAAACATGGCACCCTTCTCATCTAGTATGGAGAAAAGACACTTTGGAGGAGTGAAGGACTTCCACGAAAAAAAAAAATGGATATGCAAAGGACGGTGTAGTGCATGACGCATTTGATTTTATTTACAAGAAGCTAGAGTGGAGCCATGAGTGTGCATATTTTATTTTAAAAATTAAAACATACTTATTACCTTGCTCTTATAAAATAAAAAAAGATTGTCCAACATAAAAACAAAAAGCCAGTGGATCAGATGCTTGTTTGAAGTATCTGATGGGGTGAGTAGCTTATCCACCCTCCTTCCCAATAGAACCATATTTTTATATTGCTGTATAAAGGGACACTATCTCCCTCTGCCAGGATAATCAGCAGTTAAAAGAGTCATCCTCTTCATTAACTCTAAAGAGGGAAGGGCAAATGATAAAGTAGCATCCTTGCCTAAAATGAATGACTGTAAAGGGGGAATGCTGCTCTCTCTAGTGACTCACTGTTTGTAGCCAGCCTCTGAATCCAGGATGCATAGGCCACAAGTACACCTTCCATCAGATCATTAAGAAGTGGGATGACAATGACCAACCATTGTCTCTGACATTTATTATATATAAAAGACACTGACGACATGTGAAGACCAAGCAGTTCCCAAACAGCTCTAAAGACACGGACCGAAGCATCAACAGTGACATTCAGTTATGCCAGCAAAATGGTCAGTGCCCTTTAGTTTGAGATTTTAATTCTAATGTAGGTTCAAGAAAGGAAAAGGTCACATGATATAATGGTGGAACAGTCATAAGACCTGGTTCTCAGGCCTTGCTCTGACATTTAAAGGTCTATTGATCCTGAATAAGTCATCAAACATCCTACAGTCTCAATTTCCCTATCTGTAAATAGGAAATAACAAGAATTTCTGCTCTACTAGTTTAGCGCGTTGTGTGGGTCAAACAGAATAATGAATATCACACCGATATTTTCCTAAAGTTTAAAGAAACGTGCAGGTATTTGTCAGGAACATTGAACTAAGGATCAATGAACTTATTTAGTTAAACAATTGTGCTACCTATATCATGGCTTCAAAACTATGCTAAATTCTAGGTGGTGGTGGTTGTTGTTAGGTTCTCTGAGCTACAATGCAAAGTAACACTGTATAAAGTAACATGAAACCCTGCTTGGTCCCAAACAATCCTCACAATCTTTACTTATTCTGAAACCATTGTTGCAGCAACTGCGCTAACCCAGCTCATGGAGGCTCTTCACATTTTCTCATTGACCCTCTGCTTTTCTATGCAGAATGTCTTTTTCCAGAGTCTGACCCCTCCTGATACTGTGTTCAAAATACACGAGGCATTCTCACCATCCTTTCTTCTAAGAAGCTTTCTGGCTGCAGTTCTTCCCACACAGAGTTGTTCATTTTTGCCAAACCATGGGATAGAAAGTATTTTTAGTCAACATCATTATTTAAACACCTCAATTCTTCCTTGGATTCCCTTATTCATTTTTCATCTTTCCAATGCATGTGTAGCAATTGAAAATAACATGGCTTGGGTCAAGACATAACTTGGTCTTTAAAATAAAATCTTTTTTCAAACTTCAAAGAGGCCCCTTGCAGTCGATTTGCTTGATGCAATATGCTATTTGATTTCTTGACTGCTGTTTTCACGAGCACTGATTGTACACCCATAGTAAAATGAAATCCTTGACAACATCTATCTTTTTCTCCATTTAGCATGTTACTAATTGACTTAGTGGTGGAATTTTTCTTTTCATTGATATTCAGTTGTAACCCAGAGGGAAGGATGTAGTCTTTGAACTTCGTTATTAAGTTGTCTCACATTATTTTCACTTTCAGAAAGCAAGGTATATCTGCACATTGCAGAGTGTTAATGATTCTTCTTCTAACCCTGACGTCCATTCTTTGTCACATAGTATGGTTTCTTGGTTTATTGGCTCAGCATACAGAAAGAGTAAGTATGAGGAAAAGATATAATCCTGAACCACATTTTATCTAATTCTCCAATAAGTGTCTCTTTTATAAGATCTCTAGAATCCCTGTTCTCTGTAATGGGACCCATCGTTTGTTGTGAATCACACAATTAAATGCTTTTTATTGTGGTTAGGTGTTGTCCAGCTGCTCTGACTCATTGTGACCTTAAGCACAACAGAATAAAACACCGCCTCATCCTGCAGCATGCTCACAATTATTGCCATATGTGAGCCTGATATTTTAACTACAGTTCAATCCATGTCATTAAAGGTCTTCTTTTTCACTGATGCTGTACTTTCTCAAGCTGGACGTCCTTCGGTTCTGGCCTTTCCAAAAAATATGGCCAAAATTTGTGAGCTGAAATCTTGACTTAGTTCCTTCTCAAGAGAATTCTGGCTGTACTTCTTTCAAGACAGATTTGTTTACTATTCCAATGTTGTTGTTGTTTTTAGGTGCTGTCGAGTTGAGTTTGACTCATAGCAACTCGATAAAAAAAAAAGATCTGAGTCCTGCTCTATCCTGCGCTGTCCCCACACTTCCTGACACACAAAAGTCCAGTCACCGTGTCAATCCGATAGCCCATGGAATATTCAATATTCTTTATCAACACCCAACTGAAATTCTTCTTCAATTTTCCTTATTTACTGTACTTTGAAATTAATATATGTCGTCAATTAAACACAAGTAAACATTTTTCTAGTAGTCTCTGCAATCAGTCAAGGTTTCTGATCTGTGTCCTCCTCTGAACTGAACTTGAATTTCTGGTAGTACCCCTATCGATATATTGCTTCAAATGTTTGTTGTTTTTTTTTAAAATTATTGTTGAGAAAATTTTACTTGGGTGTGATATTAACTATCTTGTTTAAGAATGTCCATATTCTGTCTATTTATCTTTCTTCAGAGTGGGCACATATAGGGATCACTGCTAGTTGACGGGTTATATAGTTATACTTCAAATTTCTTGTCATAAAAGAATGATAAATTCCAGTGTTTCATCTGTTTGTTGAAATATTGCAATTGGTGTTCCATTAATTGTTCCATTAATTCCTGGAAACTTTTTATTGTGTTTGCCATTGATTTTAGCACAGCTTGAATGTGTTTCAATATCATCAATTTATGATCTGTGCTACCTTCTGAAATATTTGAATGTCAACCAATTCTTTATGAAAAGTTCTGGGTTTACTGCATCCTTTGTCCTTATTAGTGGCAAATAGATACTTTCCGGAGGTCCGGTAGAATTCATGTGACTTTGTGTTTAAAGGTGTTTGCAAATATACCCATAAAAATGTTACCAATTTATCTGGGCAAATCAATTCTATCATTAATGTCAAAATATGAAACTTTTGATAAGGGTGATAAGAAAGAGCCTTGAAAAGTAATGGGAAAAAACCGAAGATGTTAGAATCCTTAGGAAGCTTGTTACTAGGAAGGAAGAGTTGCTTAAACAGTGGGTGAGCAAGGACGAACAAGGGCACAAAGTGAGCACCATTACGAGCTGCCAGGTAAAGGAAGTGGCTAACTGCGTGCATGAAAGCAAAGCCTTGCTTCCTGGTTTAGCATGGCACAGATACTGAAAAAAACTCTTGTAAGTAAGGGGGAAGCTAATGAGTGTTCCAGAAATGAGATTTTTCCACCTTACTACCTTCAATATACTTCAGAATGCTTAAAGAAGAGACTGTGGGCTCAATGCACATTTCCTAAAGACTTAACGTCTTACTTATCAGCTTGGCACTGAGGTTTTTTTGGTCTTGAACACTGTGACCCTGATATGCCAAATGTGATATTGATCACTCAAGGCGGACAGTGTTTGGTAGGGTTCCCCGATTAAAACAAGTTTGGAAGCCGGAGTTTCATGCACTTCTAAAATAGCTTGACTCTGGAAATCCTATGAACTTGGAGAAACGAAGAAAGTTATACAAGTGTTCACGTCTTTTATTCTTAGGGTCACTATGAATCGCCTACAACTTAATGGCATTTAACAATAATAACATATTTATTAATAAATTATGTGACTTTTTGATTCTCAGATTGCAACCCCAGAAGATGCTGCCTTTGCCCTTTGGCTCCCTGAATTGCTGTCGTGAGCCTGTCGTTTTACATGGCAGTCCTGAGCTCAGGCTTCGCAAGTCCAGAGCTATTTTCACTACTGTCACCACACATGGTGCCCAGCCAGAAGGGGAATCAGACAGAGGTACTGATGGTCAATCAACAGTGCATGCGCCATTTTGACAACCAAATTGATTACATAATGCTCATCTGGCTTGGGGACATTGCTTGGTCTCTCTGCACTTGAAAATAGTTTGGCTTTAAACTCGCTTTTGTCATTAACCACTTAGCCCCCAGGTATGCCTCATCCAGAACTGTTCACTTGGCTCAGCCATGGTTTTGCCTTTCTTCCCCTTCCCCCCTTCTAGCATTAACTCAAATCCAATTGCTTTCTTGATGAAAGGTCCAGGAAACTAAGTGGCTGATTAGTTAAAACTTATAGGAAGCTCAATTTTGTCTTTGCTTTTCAGGATGCAGGAAAAGAAAGAATAATCTTGACTTTTTTCCATCTGTGCTAAGTAGAATGACAATAGATTGATGTGAGCAATTTTAGTTCCTGGTAAAGTAAAATATGGCCATGTCATATTTCTCTATTTCCTAGAATTAGCAGTAGTGTCTAAATTATAGGAAAGAAATAAAGGAAATTCTTGTTAAAGAAGGAAAGCTCAAAACAACTATGAGACATTATCTCACCCCAGTAAGAACAGCAGAATTTAACAGAACAAAACAAAACAGAACAAAAAATGCTGGCGAGGTTGCAGAGAAACTGGAACCCTTTTTTAATGTTGGTGGAAGTATAAAATGGTACAACCATTATGGCAGGCAGTATGGCATGTTCTCAAAAAGTTGGAAATAGAAATAACATTTGACCCAGCAATTCCACTTCTGGGAATTTACCCTAAAAAAACCCATAACTGCCACCCAATCAGATATATGCACAACCATGTTTATTGTCGCTTTGTTCACAATAGCAAAGAGTTGGAAGCAACCCAAGTGCTTATCAACAAACTAATGGATAGAGGAACTGTGGTATATTCACACAATGGAATACTATGCTGCACTGAAAATCAAGGAATTAATGAAATAGTATTCAAAATGGGTGACCCTGGAGGACATTATGCTGAGTGAAGTATCTCAGTCACAAAAGGGCAAATACTGAATAGTTCCACTGTTGTAAAGCGGGACTGACACAGGGTTGAGGGAAGACTGAGAAAGAGGGGATAAATAATGTATACTGCATTGAAACAGATGAAGGAGAGAACTGTTTAGGAGGAATATATAATTAGGTATTATTTTCATGACAAGAGTCCAGAATGAAAGCTGCTTAGTGGAATGGACTTGGGGAGAGCAGGGAGGAATTGTATAACAATAAATTTTTTTTTTAACTTTTCAAAGAGAAAAGCGAACTGGGGGAGAGGGGTGGGTAGGGAGAAAAGTGCAACAAAGAATGAATGGAAATCCAAAGTCTCTATAAACTTTCATTAAAATAAATTTAAAAAATAAAAGAAGAAGAAAAGCAAGCAGGATTGATGGGTTTGCGAAGGTGTTTTGATTATGAGTGTGACACTGGAAACTTAGAAAACTCAGACTGTGTTTATGTCCTACCTTGGTTCATCTGTTTGGTAATGACGCACATCATTAAGCTTTCTTGGAAAGTCTTGAAGAAATGTTAATTCAGCAGACATCTTCACAATGATTCAGAAGGCCTTCAATTTCCAGAGTAATAAAGTTTTATGGTAAACAGAGAGGATTATGCAGCAGTATCCAGCAGAGGAACTGCTGGACAGATTGGTGTCCATATGAATTCTCTTGGCAAGAGATACTGCAAGTTCTGGACTCGTGAAGGTACAATCTGGTAACAAGTGGGCTTAATGAACTCAGAGCAAACTTCAGCCGCATGTGTATGGAACATGTCCCATTAACATTGAGAATTAGTATTGATTTATGGCACAGCTGACATGCAACTGAGTCAGATAGGACATCAAGTATCTCTGATTAGAAAAAAGTTAGTATTAAATAGAGGACAGTCTATGTAGAGAAACTCAGAGTCATGGCAGTAACTTTTAAAAAAAATGTTCTGATTTGCATGTTCAGTTTCTGTAAATGTGTTTCAATTATTATAACTCCTTAGCTTCAGGATGAAATTATTAGAAAAAAGGATTCATTTCTATACACAATCTTTAATTTTTTTACAATCGTTAATTTTTAGAATTTAGATTTGTCATTAACAAAAACAACCAAAAACACCCAACACCCAAATTATACAAAACAGTATGCTGTTGCTGTTGTTGATTACCTTCAAGTCAAGTGTGACTCTGAGATCCTATGAACAAAAGGCCTGACGCCCCTCTACAACTATCGACATTTATCAAAGTTCACAGAGTTTCTGGAAGCATATTATTTAGGAAGTGGATGCCATTCCTTCTTCCAAAACCTGTCATGGTTTTTTATTGTGTTTATGTGCCATTGAGTCGCCTGTTATGTATGGCAACTCTCTGTACAGCAGCACTGAACCCTCCCCTGTCCTGAGCCAATCTCACTAATTCTGAAATACTGACCCCTATGGCCCCAGTTACTGTATTAATCCATCTCATGTCGGGTCTCCCTCTCCTGAGTTGCCCATCCACCCTTCCGAGAATGATGTCCTTCTCTAAGGACTGATATCTCCTGGCTACATGCCCAAAGTAAGTGGGATGGAGCTCCAAATCCTAGCCTCCAAGGAGAAACTTGGTTTCACTCTCTCAAAGACAGACATATTTGTTTTCTTTGCTGTCCACAACTCAAAGGCATCTGTTCTTCTTCTGTCATCCTTAGTCATTGTTCAATTTTCTGGGAATAACAAGTAATTAAGAAAACCATGGCCTGGATCAGGTGCACGTTTGTACCTAGACTGACATCGTTGAGAGTATAAATTTTATTATGGAGTGGTACTTAGAATAAATTATTCTCTCACTGAAACAGAAGTTCTGTCATCCCAGTAGTCACTAATTTTACTAAAAAGTAAAGTAGTGCTAATAGTAATTCACTCACTGAATATTTTATAATGCACCCTGATAGCTTTTAAAGGATCTGGATCCAGTAGCTCATATTTCTGCTTGTTTTGTCATGGATTTAAGATTTCTGTACAGAATTTTCATGGCTCCCTGGTTCTCTGGTGTTTAAGTTGATTAGTGTGACACTTTAGTGTTGTTGTTATGTGCCGTCGAATTGCTTGCGACTCATAGCGACCCTAGGTACAACAGCCCTAAACCCTGCTCTATCCTGTGCAAATTGCACTGCCTCTGACACACCCATCCCGATTACCCCAGTCACTGTATCAATCCACCTCATAGAGGATCTTCCCCTCCTGCACTGTCCCTGTTAGTGGGGGAAAATTTGTAGCCATAAGGGTCTAGTGATGTCTAGGATGTATTTACTAAATACAGAGTACTGTAAAAGTTCTGGAGACTCGAGGATCATATTCTGTAAATGTTATTCATGGAAAGCCCTCACTGACATCATTTGCTTGTTGCATCTCCACACCCCCCGCCCCCCAGTCTTCATACATCCCTCACACACAACTTGACACTGATCATTTCTCACATGCATACAAGTCTGAATAGATTTTACTTCTGTCAAGTTGAAAAGAAACCCAAATAAATTATAAAATGATGTTACATCCCTGTGTGTCTTCACTGAAATCTTTTGAGAAGTGTCAAAGGGTAATTATATTACAGCGAGCATGGAAAATAACTCCGTTGTGCATGTGTCTATAATGGCCCTCCCCAGTTTTCTTTTCTGTCAAGACAATCTGTTCCCCTCTCTACCTCCTCCCTGGTGCACAGGATCTTCTGTGTTCTCTCCCCCTCTTTCTTCTGCTCCCTCATGACCTTTAGTCTTTCAGGCTTGTTACATTTCTTGGTTGGTCCTCCTGGTCCCTTTAGCTTCACTAGTTGTCCAATAGCAGCTTAGGGAAATCCTTGATAGTGAGAAGCAAGCAGATGACCCACTGAAATTGACAGAGGAAAACAAGTGGTAAACATGTTAATATTTCCCCCTCTGTCGATCTGAAGGGAATGGGTGATTAGACAGCGTGTGTCTGGCAATTGACCATCTGGAACAAGACATATATTACAAAGTGGATTGGGGGAAGAAGTGGGAGGAAAAGGTGTACCAAATGAATGAATGAAAACCCGACCTTCTGCAAACTTTCCCTAAAATGACAACTTTTATTTTACAAAACCCCAAATCAAAGCCAAAACCCTCATAGAATCATACAGAATTGGGTATGGAGTCAGAAGTCAGACTTCACTTGGGAACTGCTGTTTTCCTATCATCCTCTAGTCTCTTAAAACTTGTATGTGTGCTATGTTGTATGTAATTCCCCCGGGAAAGGAAGTCAGAGGGATGGAGGATGATGGGATTAGGAGATGGCATGTTGACTGCTTCCTCAGATGGCCAAGGCTTAGCCTGATTCTGAAATGGTACATGGAAACAGGAAAGTTGTTGATCCCCATTCTCCATCGTTGTTATGTAATTATGTCTTCCAGTTTATCTTGACTCATAAGGCCCCAAGTACAATAGATAGAAACCATATTCCATCCTGTGCCATCGTTATACTCCCCAGGTGCTTAAATGCAGCAATCACTTTTCAATTTATCTTGAAGGTCTTCCTCTCCTTTTTTGATCTTATCCTTCTCCAATCATGATGTCCTTCTACAAAGATTTCTTCTTGTTATGTACCATTGACTCAAAACCAACTCATAGCTGAACCTCCAGCAGGTTTTCAGAGGCTGTAAATTACATAGGACAAGATTGACCATTTTTCTGCTGCAGAGCAGCTGGTGAATTTAAACTGTATGCCTTTGGGTTGGCAGCGCTGCTCCCTCCCACTAGGCCACCAGGGCCTGGTCCCCCTTCAGGCACTGACCTCCGCTATCAACATGCCCAACGTATGTGACAAAAATCTCACCATCCTAACCTGTAAGGAATATTCTGGCTGCTCTTATTTTCCCCCTTTAGTCATTTTACACAGCTTTATAGCATCAGTTACAATGTCTGATCAAGCCTTATTCTATGCTGCTCTTCACCTTACAGGCTGCAAGTCGTCCAAGACAGGTTTGCTTGTTCTTTTGGCAGTCTGTAGTGTATTCATTACTTTTAACCAACACCACAATTCAAGGGCCCTAATTCTTCTCTGGTCTTTCTTATTCTGAGAGGTAACACCCAAATTTGAGAGGATAATTCCTAATCATGTTGGGAAGGAATAAGAGGGAAGACAATAAAGGTAGTAAATGAGCATATTTATTTTGGGGGGGAGCATAAATTTGTTGAAGTGAAATAGAGTGGAGCAAAGCCAAAGGAGATATCACAATCGAGGACAGAAGGCTAGAGAGTCTAACGGTGCCCAAGCAGAGGATAGCAAGACTTTCAAAAGGAAAACGGCCTGGGATGAAATCAAACGTTCAGGAAGAAGGCCTTAGTGTCTATAGCACAATGTTTCTGGGTCTAAGGAATTAATAGCTCTCATAGTCATTTGTGACAGGGCCATGTGCCTTTTCTAAATTCTTTGAGGGTAGCATGTAGGTTTGATTTGTAGTTGTTGTGGGAAATGTGGTGAGCCTTGGTCACAACCAGAAGTTCCCTGATCTATTCTGAAGCCACAGCTGAAGGCGCAGTAGGACTTCTTGAAAATGTGTAAGAAGACAAAGAAGCAACATACTTGCTGTTCATATAAGAGGATTTTCTAGAAATAGCATACGATCAAGTGTAACAACCATACTGTCAGTTTTTTTAGTCTCTTATCATGCTGACTCAGTCTATTTTTAACTGTACATAATAAATAACAATAAGGAGTCATGCAAATTACAGAAAAACCAGAAAATTCAATGGCCAAGAAAAGATAAGAAAATGCAAATCAGCTACAATTCCTTTCAGACATAGTCATAGCTATAGCCATAGGTCTATATATACCTGTACATTTTGATATCATCACATTTTTTGATAAATTGTGATTTTAGGGAAAACTAGAACATGAATATCTTTCCACATCATTAGATTTCAGTGAAATGTCAGCAAAAGTGGTTTAAGCAAGTTATGTTGGAATAAATCCATATTGTGAATCATTTATTCTGTAAATTGGAAGTCAGATGTTTGGAACAAATGGTATCATTAGTCAGAAAAAGACCAAATTTTTCCTAGGAATTTGAATAATGGTGAAGCACACAGCTCTTCACCCTTCAACTCAGCATGAGAAAAACCATTTGGAAGACAAAAGGTATGGCTTCTTGTAATAGCATTTTTTGATGCTATGTAAGGAATTTACTAATGATTAATGAAGTAATATTTCTAAATTATTACAGAAAGCAGTTGATTTTTAAAACCACGCACTGTATACACTAAAAGAAAGAGGACTTAACATGTTCACTGATGAAAATTAAAGACTACAGCCTTTACTATGGGTTACAATGCATAATAAAGAAAACAAAAAAGTCCTCACCAACAGACCAGTATGTAAGTAATCTCATGATAAATGGAGGGGGATAAAAAAGAAAAAAATGTTAATAATTTCACTTTTATCCATAATCAACATCCGTGGAAACAGCAGTTAAGAATTCTTTTTTAAATGTAAAAAACCCCACAAACAAACACAAGAATTATTTTTGGGGTGGGAAGTAAATGGGAAGGATAAAACATAAAGTATCGGAATGATTGCATGAAATACAATGTCAATGAAGAATAATGTGAAATGCAATGTATATAAACTTTGTAATAATAATAATAATAATAACGTGTTACATTGGTCAAAGATGCTGAAAAAGATCTCCTTAAAACACTAAGAAGCACTCTGAGCACTGCAGGACAGCGACTCAGGCCCTGACATTTTTAACTGCTGCACATGCTATTGAAGAGCTAAAGAGCAAGGAGGCCAGTTTAGAGGCTAAAGTGTACCCAATCCAAACCATGATATTTGCAGTTGATTCCTATGCATGTGAAATTTGGCGATGAGTAAGGAAGACCAAAAAACTGATGCTTTTGAATTGAGATGTTGGAGAACATCCCATGAATTTCCAAAATAACAAACAAATCTTTCATGGCGGAAGTGAAATCAAGGTGTCTCTCATACTTGGGCATACTGTCAGGAGGTGCCCGTCCTTGGAAAGACAGATGATGCTTGGAAAAGTAGAGGGTGAATGGGAGAGAAGACTCTTCCACAAGATGGACCGGCGTAGTGAATGTAACAATGGACTTAATGATAGAGATCGTGAGGATGGGGCATGACAGCTCAAGACTTCAATCTGTTGTTCTTAGGATCACTAGGAGTCACAGTAGACTGGATGGCACTTAACACCATCACAGGGAGCCGTGTGGCCTGCTGGTATGACACTGCACTAAACTGCTGCACTTTGAATCCACCAGCTGTTCAAAGGGAGAAGGATGGACGTTCTCCTCCTACATGATTTACTGCCTCTAAAAACTTTCTGGAGGGTGAGCTATGGATCAGTTCCAACTCAATGGCACACATGAACATAGCACCATTAAATACATACAAAAGCTGGATGACAAATAAGGAAGATAGAAGAAAAAGTGATATTCTTGGAGTTCTGGTGGCCTAGTGGCAAGAAGCTGCACTGCAATCCTGCAAATGCACTGTTTGAATCCACCAGATGCTCCACTGGAGAAGGAGGGGTAAACTCCTCCTGTGCCATTCGGATCCAATTCGACGATACACTAAATTAAAAATAAATAAATAAAATGAATTTAGAAAAAAAGTTGTATTCTTGAATAGCATTGGTGACAAATACTGCACATATCATGGACTACCAAAAGAACAAACAAATCTGTCTTTTAAGGAGGAAAAACAGAATGTTCCTTAGAGGTGAGACTGACATGTCTTCATCTCACATGCTTTAGAAGTGTTACCAGGAGGGATCTTTGTTTTGATGGTGCAATTCTCTATGAACTTTGCCGTCAGAGCTCTTTAGTAGAAAGACATAATGCTTGATAGAGGATCAGTGAAAAAGGTAGTTTGGCACAGTAGCCACAACAATGTGGTCAAGCACGGAATAACAATTGTGAGGGTAATCCTGGATTGGGCAGGGTTTTGTTCTGTCACATGGTCATTAAGAGTCACAACTGACTTGATAACATAATTATCCATGAGTACAGGTTTAATGTCCGATTTAGCCTTTTATTTTTTTAACAAAGAAGTAAACAATAAATGTCAAGGTGGAAAAATGTCCACTGTATTTTCCAGTTCTTAGCTTTGAGCTCGTATTCAACTGAAAAACTCAGACATTCTCAAAAACGATTTACTTGTCTAAATTACAATGTCTGATTTATTATTCACAGCATAATTTTTTATTAAATACATCTTCAATCCCATTATCATTTTTAAACCACTTAGCTCCAATCAAAATGAAAATACCCATTTCTTCATCTTTATTCATGCCTTTCACATTTCAATGCCCTAGAAAGATGTTTCTCCATTTGTATATGAAAAATTCTGGTTGCTCATTATATCTGAGCGATAGAAAGATGCGATGGGAATGGCTGATATAAAAAGCCCCGCAACAGCAACCATTTGCTTCCTTGTGTTTTCCTCTTCCTGAATTGTATCTGCTATTTCAGTCTTTGCAAAAACTGTCTGAATCTCTTACCAGTGTCAGTCCTTCTGACTTTTTCTGGTGGTCCAGGTGGGTTAGTCACCTAAGATGTGAGAACATACTTTATTTTTGTGTGTGCATTCTAAGTAGATCTTCCCCCTCAACCCCCTCAAAGATAGTACAAGTTTGAAAAATAAAGTTCTTTGAAAGATAATAGTAAGAAAGGAAAGAAGGTATTTTTTCTTTTTTTTTTTTATATACACCCATATTTATTGATGCTTTATTTACAATAGCAAAGAGATAGAAGCAATCCAAGTGCCTGTCAACAAATGAATGGATAAATCTTTCTTTTCTTGCTGTTGAGAAGGTATTTTCTTTCTAATGGCTGAAAATGGAAATACAGGATATATAATAATAGGCCCTGAGAACAACTTGATTGGTTACCCAAAAATGTATTTTCTCTAAAACGAATGCTTTCTGTAGCTTTATTTACTGATAACAGAAAATGTGGAAGGTCTGCTAATATTAAAAGATTGTTATTGAAAGATTGCTGTCCAGTTGACCATTACTCACAACAACTCTCTGAAAAGCAGGTTGGATCGCTGCCGTACCCTGCACCATCATCATGGTGGGCCAGGTTCAAGGCCGTTGGTGTACTCACCGTGTCAATCCATCTCCTTGAGGGTCTTCCTCTGTTTTCAGACCCTTTGAATTTCCCACTACGATGTCATTTTCTAAGGACTTGACCCTTCTGATAAAATGCCCCAAGTATGTGAGAAAAATATTAAAATCTAACAATATAAAAAGACTTATATGTCCTTATGTGCATATTTCCAGAAAAGACATGAGTTTCAAAAAGACTGTCTTCTAACACAGATTTTTTTAAAAAAAAATTTATTTGGCATAACTGAGAATCCACCACCCTCTTTCATACATGCCATCTGTCTTTGGTTGACCTTAATTTTTTGGATGATTACGTTCCTTCAAATATTTTAAGCCATGACTAAATTTTACTTAGTAAGAAACATATAAGTTCCTTTATGAACAATAAATCAGATGTTTTGAATCCAAACACTAAATTACATTTCAAGTAATGTTCAGAGGTTTTTTTCTCATTTTAATAAACTAATTTATGATTGATTTAATGCTGGCAGAATAAACCCCATTTCTTTCGCTGGCCTTTTAAAGGCCGTCTATACATGCATCCATACTTAGTTAAATTTACTTCCTT
This sequence comes from Elephantulus edwardii, assembly GCF_000299155.1. NCBI lineage: Eukaryota > Metazoa > Chordata > Mammalia > Macroscelidea > Macroscelididae > Elephantulus > Elephantulus edwardii. The sequence continues at coordinate 21,444,262 of NW_006399751.1, read as the reverse complement.
CTAACATTTCATAAAAACTAGGCCATGACACTGATTATGAAGCAATTCTGGTTCACTAGTAATGTTAACTTAGAAACAATTAGTACACCAAGCAGCTGAAAAATCAATGTTTGTGATGGATTGCTTCACATTTTGATTGACAAGCTATATTTAATTTTTGAAAAAAAATTAATTGCTTCCCAAATTGATAGGCTCATAAAAATTATCTAGAGTACCTGCTAAAACATTCAGATTGCCAGTGGTATTCTTATTTAGTGTTTTGCTGCGTGAGTTTTAAAATTTCCCCAGTGGACTTTTAGGACCTGATAAGTCAATTCCTGGGACCTATTCAATTATCTGGTAGGGTTTCTGGAGAATGTCTATGCCATCATGACTTTCTCCAGAATAATTAATATAGATTTTCTGGGGCATTGCCATGCTACAATAAAAATTCTACTCCACTGGACTACATTGTTTCCATACACAGGTACACTGACAGGAAAGGATTATGTAATTGCATAGACTATTCTTTATAAGTGGCATCTAGAATTTTAACATAGCCATACATCATTTACATAAGGGGAGGAAGTATTTGTGTCTATTCAGTTAAGTCTTAAAACAGTGACTCCATATATATTATTGGTGTACAAGAAATATTTACTGAGTAAATACATAATTCCTGCTGGCTAAAATTGTAGAACTATGCACACCCAT
>NW_006399751.1:21432345-21442677 GCF_000299155.1 Elephantulus edwardii | reverse complement strand
AAAATATAGAAAAAAAAAGAAGAAAAAGAAAAAAAAATTGTAGAACTCTCCAAGTCGTCCTACCGAACAAACTTCAAAAAGTGGGCACAAAATAACTGAAGATGGTCAACAATAATACATGTGGAATGGTAGGGATGAGAGACACCTGTTAAAATCAGGAGATAGCAGATTCCAAGGTAGTCCACGAGGAATCTTTCTCAAAAATATACCCTAGTGGCTGATCACCTCAATAGCTATTACAGAATATCCTCCATCAGAAGCATATGTAATTACATTCAATGAGTCTCCACATCTTCCCTTAGGGATAGTAGACAACATCAGTCAAACTCTCAGGAACAGGAGAACACAGTCACCTCCCTCACTTGCCCATTCTGCATCTGGTCCCTGTCAAAGTGCACACTTAGAGTTGATTTTGGCCCACCTCTCTCTGCCCACATCTCCTTCCCTTCCTATTGCCAATGTGAGTCTGGCATTTGGATATTGTTCTTTTGTTGTGTGACCACAGTAGCACCTAGGATTGTGCCAACCACACAGTTGTGGCCAATTAATACTTAGAAATGATAAATCTTATAAAGGACAATGAAGTGGTAGAAGCTTTTAAGGTAATTTTTATCCTATGAACAAAAGACCTGAAGCCCCTCTACAACTATTGACATTTATCAAAGATCATAGAGTTTCTCGAGGCATGGGTTTTTTTTTTTTCATTTTTATTGGGAAAAAACAAATTGGGGGTACAACGAGGTGAGGGTTGGGGGCAGAAGGGTGAGGATGGGCAGGGATGCAGTTGCAGAGCTGCAGAAATTGGTTGGTGGGGGGAGCAGGTGAAGGAAATGAAAGTGATCCAGTGGGGATCAGATACTACAGGAAAATGACAAGCATTTTCCAATGGTAGTTAAATCAACTGTCTCACTGACTTGGGAACTGGATGCCGACTCTCTGGCTTCTTCATGCTGAACAGGGGCGTTGATGTGAAGGGTGAAAGGGAGGACACTTTATCACCTTACTGGTGATCTTGGGTTAAGGCTGCTTGCCTTCTTGTTCTGTTAGAAGATATTTTCCTGTCATTTGCTCTCTTCTGGACTGCAAAGTGTTTTCCCAGGTGGATCCAGTGGGGATGGCTGGTTGAACCCAGGGGCTCCATCCTCCTTTGTGGAGGCATGTTTTTGAAGAAGTGGATGCCACTCCTGGTTACAAACCTGTCATAGAATGTTATTGTTTTTATGTGCTATTGAGTTGCCTGAGATGTATAGCGACCCTATGTACAGCAGCTTTGAACCCTTCCTCACTAACTGAGCCAGTCTCACAAACTCCAAACACACCTACCCTCATCGCCCCAGTAGCTGTATCAAGCCTTCTCATTTGGGGTCTTCTTCTCCTGTGCTGTCCATCCACACTTCTGAGCATGATGTCCTTCTCCAAGGACTGATCTCTCCTGGTCACGTGCCCAAAGTAACTGAGGCAGAGCTTCAAAATCCTAGCCTCCAAGGAGAGATTTGGTTTCACCCTCTCCAAGACAGACCTATTTATTTTTTTGGCAGTCCATGGTATGTTCAAGACTCTTCTCCAGCACCACAACTCAAAGGCATCTATTTTTCTTCTGTCATCCTTAGTCATTGTCCAACTCTCTGAAGCATAGCAAGTAATTGAGAAGAACATGCCTGGATTAGGCACACCTTTGTATCTAGGCTGACATCATTCATTGCATTTCAGCACTCTAGAGAGGTCCATGACAGCAGATTTTCACAAGCAATTAGTCTTTTTTTCCCCTGACTGCTGGTGTTAAAGTATTGATTGTGGATCCGAGCAAGCTGTTATTGTTAACAACCTCAATTTCTTCTCCATCTAATAGTGTGGCCAAATGGCCCAGTGGTGAGAATCTGCCTTCTTGATGTTGAGTTTCAATCCATATTGAAGACTAGAGTCCTTGACCTTTTGCAGCAAGTGCTATAGGTTTTCTTCAATTTCAGCAAGCAAGGTTGTGTCATCTGCATATCATAGGTTGTTGATGAGTCTGCCTCCAATTCTGATTCCACACTTCTCCTCATAAAGCCCTGCTTCCCGAATGATCTGTTCTGCGTACAGATTGAAGAAGTATGGGGATAGGATACATCCCTGACACACTTCTTTCCTGATTTTGAACCAAGCAGTGTTTCCTTGCTCCGTTCTGATGACTGCTTTTTGGTCCAAGTATAGGTTTTGTATAAGCACAATCAAGTGCTCTGACATTCTCATTTTCCTCAAGGTTAGCCACAATTTATTGTGATCCACACAGTCAAATGTTTGCGTAGTCAGTGAAAGAGAGAGACATTCTTCTGGTACTCTCTGGTTTCTGCCAAGATCCATCTGACATTGGCAATATAATGTCTCTAGTGTCATTACCTCTTCTATACCCAGCTTGTACTTCTGGTAGTTCTCTGTCAATGTACTGTTCAAGTCTTTTTTGGCTAATCTTCAGCAAGATTTTGCTAGTGTATAATATTAGTGATATAGTTCAATAATTTCCACACTCTGTTGGGTCATTTTTTTTTAATGGGGATAAATATTGATCTCTTCCAATCAGTTGGCTAAGTAGTTGTCCCCCAGATTTCTTGGCACAACTTGGTGAACACATGCAGGGCAGCATCATCTGTTTGTTGAAATATGTCAATTGGTATTCCAACAGTTCCTGGGGTTTTATCATTGCTTCTTTCTTGTTCGTATGTTGTTTCTTGAAATTCTTCTGTGTCGACCAATTCTTTTTTGTATAATGACTTCTATATACTCCTTCCATGTGCTTTTAAAGCTTCTTGAACCATTCACTGTTTTGCCCATAACATCCTTAAGCATTGCAACTCATGGCTTGAATTTATCCTTTAGTTTTTTTCAGCTTAAGAAATGCTGAGCAAGTTCTGTCCTTTTGATTTTCTAACTCCAGTTCCACACACACACACACACACACACACACACACACACACGGAAGGGGAGGGATTGGGGAGAGGAGAGGAGAGGAGAGAGAGAGAGGATGAGAGAGAGAGTGTGTTAGATGTGAGTTGTTGGCTAGAACAAGTTTCATCTGTGAGAGAAGATCAGCTGGCTAACTGTGACAGGGAAAGAAGTAATTAAGGTACTTGGAATGTCTGTATACAGCAGAATTAGCAAGGTCAGTGACTGGATATGCAATGTGGTAGAAATAGATTTGTAAGGAGAGTAGGAACAACAAGATTCTAGTTTCAACTGTTACTGTTTTTTTGTACCACCGAGTTGAAACAGACACAGCTGACTCTTCAGTGGGTTTTCAGAGGCAGTAAATGCCAAGGAAGGAAATTGCCCTTTCATCTCCCACGGATCAACCAGATCAGCCAGTGGATCCGAACAGCATGCCTTTGAGATTGCAAGTCAGTTTCTTACTAAGCTTACTTATTAATTATAAGCTTTAATTGGGCAATAAGGTTTCTAAACTTTACTCTCTGTATCTTTAAAAATGAAAAGACTATTTACGACCTTATGGAATTGTTGGGTAAGTAAGTGCAAGAAATCAGAAGGCACTTTTTGGACCTAGAATATATTAAACAATTGCAGATGTCACTACACATCTGTCAGCCATCCATTGCTTTTGAGAAACTATATTGTGTCAACTTGCATTGATAGCTGGATATTGGGGTGGGGGGGCAATCACCCAGCAATTAGCAATAATTTAAGACAACCAAGAAGTTGGGAAACAACCCAAATGGCTTTAGAAAATAAAATTGTGCGTGCAAATTTAATTACCCTTTATTATTGAGGAACTGTCCCAAAATATAAGGGGTTGGCAAGTAGGATCAAGCATAATTTTATAGGTTCAGTTCATCTACCCAAAACTGCTACTATCATCTTTTTTTTTTTAACATAATATGATGCACTAACTGCAGAGAGTCAAGGACTGCAGCTTTCAGTATGGATTGAGACAAAGATTCTCACCACTGGGCCAATTGGCAGCATCAGGATGGATGGTGCAGAGATTGAGATTGTTCACAGCTTCAGTTTGCTCGGCTCCACGGTCAACACTCTTGGCATCAGCAGCCAGGAAATCTAAAAACGTATTGTGATGGGAAAGTCTGCTGTTAGGGACCTTTCCAGGGTGCTGAAGAGCAATGGTGTCACTGATACAGGCCATGGTCTTTGTAATCACTTGTTATGCATCAGAGTGTTAGACAATGACTAGGGAGGATAGAAGGAGAATTGATGACTTTGAGCTGTGGTGCTGGAGAAGAGTATTGAATGTACCATGGACTGACAAGAAAACAAACAGATTCATCCTGGAGAGGGTTAAACCAGGCTGCTCCTTGGAGGCAAGGATTCTGGGGCTTCGCCTGACATACTTTGGACATGTTGTAAGGAGAGACAGGTCCTTGGAGAGGGACATCATGCTTGGGAGGGTGGAGGGACGGTGTAGGAGGGGAAGACTCTATGAGGTGGATTGATTCAGTGACTGAAGTAATCGGAACGGGTGTGTCAGAGGCAGTGCTATTGTCACAGGATAGAGCAGAGTTTAGGGGTGCTGTAACTAGGGTCACTATGAGTCGCAAGTAACTCGACGGCACATAACATAACAACATGTATGTATATTATTATCATTAATTAGCTTGAGACTACCCCTATGCTTTTGTTATGGAATGTCAAGTCAGAACTGACCCATAGCTGAGGCTTCAGTGGGTTTTCAGAGGCAGTATTATAACTAGAGAGACGATAGTCCATCTTTCTTCCAACAAGCAGCTGGTAGATTCAGAGCACCTGGAAGCTTCTGAGTTGCCAGCACAACTGGTAGAGAAGTAAAGAATTAGCTCGAGGAATTTACATAATGATACTAGATTCTCCATAAATCAATTTCCCAAGTGTTGATTTGAGTGTACTGCAGACTGTGAGATGAGTGCTGCTCTTCTCTAACACCCTCGAAAGGAAACCAAAGGCAGTCAGGCAGTTGTATCAATATTCTATGATTGACCGAATTAAAATGGTTGTGCCATTGTTTTATAACATGCCAAAGTGCAGCACAGGAGAAGAACCCTTCCATGTGTAGTCAGATACTGGACACACTCTGGTGGCTTGATGGTACTGTTTCTCCAAAGAGCTAATCACCAATAGCAAATCTTACTCTTCCCAAATGTACTAAGTGGGAACTCTGAGGCTGGAACTTAGAATGAAAATTTTATAACAGGTCCTCTGGAAATATGTATGCTTATTGATATATGCAGACTATGACGGTGTTATTCAATATGTAGCAAGCATTCTTAATAAGAATGTGGTTCAAAAAAAATGGAAAAGACTATCAAGCACTCAAATGATTTTAAATACGGTGATCAGATTCTTTCTTAGAAAACAAAATGGAAATCGGTGGCTGAAAACAGAAGAAACAAGCCCTCCCAAATCAGAATTCATTTCTAGGGTGTAAACAAGGAGATCCACTGAGAAATCTGAACCCCGTTATATACCAATATTCATCCTCTTAGAGTGGGTCTCAGAATGCTGCCTTCTTAGAAGTTTTTTTGCTTCTTTTTGTTTTCTAAACAGTAGGGAATACTATTTTATCAGAATGCTGATAAATATAGGGAATACTGTCTTCCTTAGGCTCAGAATTCACCAACTTCTGGGACATTTAAAGTTATAAGTTCCCTGGTAGTACTCCAAAGCAACAACATCAGAATTTCTGCAGATAAGTTCCAGGCATTGTTATGAGACCCTTCAAATGATTTCAAGACAGAAAAGCATGATTGGGAACTACTGTACGGATAAATGGAGATGGCCTGCAAGAAGTGAGGACTAGACAAAGGCTACCATGTTTTTCACTCAATTATACTTGCACACAAAATAAAATTGTAAGTTTGAGCATGTAAGCCTGAATTAACAATGTGATTAATCTATCCAGGGACAAAGTTGGTTTCTCCTTTAAAATACTCTTAAAACAAAATACTCTTTGAGCTTCATCATTGTTTCCAAATTTAGGACTTTCATTTGTCAAGGGGACACTTTCTGTGGTCCTGATTCTGGCCTTCCTATTTCTGTACTGATTGCCTAATCTGTTTGAAGTCTGAGTTGAGGCTGTTCTTGCCTTGGGGTCCTTGACTTTGTTTATCAGACTGAATTTCAAAGGTGAAAACAAGGAGGTGCATGGGGAAATCAGAACCCTGTTATCTAACAGTATTCATCCCCTTGGAGTAAATTTTGGAATGTCACCTCCTTAGAGGCGCCTTACTGTTTTTGGCTTCCTCCCCTCCCCTCAATAAGGAATTCTGTTTTATTAGAATACAGATAAGTATAGGGAATACTGTTTTCTCAGGCTCCTGGATCTGTCAGGAGGTTTCTGTTTATACAACAGGTTATTTGTCTGTCTTGTGTCTTTTCTTTAGTTCAAATTAAGACAAGATACTTCCAATAAGGAATTTACAGGTCAAAATGGCAAGGATTTAATCGGGTTGGTTTTGACTATGTCTGTCTGCAAAGTTGGCCTGACTTCCTCATTTTTTATTATTTGTTTACTCAACAAATTTACAGTTAACATTTGAAATATTCCAGTTACTAGGAATGCAGTAAATATAGCACATCGAGATTAAAAAAAAATAAATTGACTTTTGTTTGGTAAGCAGATCATTGTGGCTTCTTTTTCTCATTTTCCTTCCTCATTCTTCTTCCTGTCTTTTGCCAACGTTTACATTTATGAAACCTTGGACAAGAATACAGATGGAAGCCTACCTACTCTATGCCTATATATTTAAAAGTTACCAAAGCAGCTTACAATCTATTACGTTCTATCCTCTTGCCTTTATAAATATACCTTAACAGTGATTCATCAGGCAGGTTTATACTTAGAATTCTTAGACTTCTCAAAATTTTGAACTAGAATATGGTGGTTGAGGTGGAGACTATGCCTGGTGTCTAATTCTCTCCTTTATGATGCCTCCAGTTTTTGGAGAGGCCTTGCATACATGCATGCAATGCATCCCAGTTGAAGACCTATACACCTGCCTTGAAGAGATGCTCTTGATCAGCCCTTGGAAGTATGAACACCAGATTGGTTAAACTTTACGAGGGTAGATGTTGGCAGCAGACCTGTTCAGGACTTGGAATCTGTTAATGGTCCATTGACTAAGGCATTCTTGGGTCCTATATTCATTCCCAGAGAATAATCAGAGAGAAAAATGGGTATAGGCTCCAGGTGGACATGTCCCTGTGGACTTCTCAGGAGTGATGTAACCACAGAAGGGCCAGACTAGGAACACCTTAAAGGTTAACGTCCTCTAAAGTTAGAATTCCTTTTATCTGGTTCCAATAGCAGTTCTTTTCTTATTTGCTTGTTTATTTTAATGAAACATTTTCCAAACATATGTTTAAGTATATTTATTAAGTATGTTGTTGTTGTGTACCGTCAAGTCAGAACCAACTCAGCTGACCCTGCAGTGGGTTTTCAGAGGCAGTTAATCACATGGGAGGAGATGGCCCATCCTTCTCCTCCTACAGAGCTGCTGGTAGCCTTGAACCACGTGACTTTGGGATTGTAGTGCAGACACAGTAAATACTATGTGTGTTGGTGGAAGAATGAAGGAAAGGTGAAGAAAATGCTTTTTTCTTCTGAGTTCTCTTCCGATCTCCCTTCCATGAAGGCCGCACAAGTCTTGGTTATGTGCTCTTGGATATTCAAACTTTGTCATGAATACAGGAAAGGCAGAAAAATTACGTCCCTTGATTAAAATGATCATGATTTTTATTAAAAATACATATTACCAGTCAAAGGCTACCAGTTTCTGGCTGAGCGAAGAAGATATTTACCTGTGGTACCTTGCACCTATTCCATGCAAACAGGAGTTAGGCTTTAAACTCAAGATATAATTCTTAATTTAGAAACTCTTTTGCATCCATTTCAGACTATGAGGTAATAAATACAAATAAATTCATCTGTGTCAAAATCTAATTTTATTTTCTTTCCCACGATGATGAAGAAAGGAAGTTTATAGTCAGTTAAAATTTTTGACTTCTGGGCCCAATAATACATATGCTAATACATGCTGAAATAGAAATGCAATTTAAAATAATTCAAGTGAAACTACCTAGAGAAGGTTAGCTTAAAGGAGTACGTTTTACCTGTCTCTTTGTATTTGTGGCTCTAAGGAAAGGGGACAATAAAAAATGGTGTAATCCAAATTTCATTGACTATACAGGCACCTTCCAAACAACTTGGACTGTTGCTGGGCTCCTGGGGGAGCTGTGAGGATTGTGTTGTGTTTGTCTAAGAAGAAGGGCTTACCTGGTAGTAAATCCCTCTAGGTAAACCTGAATAAGGAAAGATAATTGAGGAAAAATACTAGTAAGTACTGCATGAAGACGTGTATTGTAAGAATAAAGGCTGTTGGTACTGGAAATCCTTGAAAAATATGCTGTGGGCTTTAGAGAGTGAAAGAGAGCGAAGGAAGTGGCCTTTCAGAAACCAAATTTCAGTATAAATTGCACAGGAGATCTCGGGGACTTCCCACTTCCATAGCTTAACCTGGGCAATTGTATAGAGGGCAGCAACCTGTCTGTGGAAAATAGCGCCTGTGACAATTAGTTTCAACTTGCTGAATGAGCTCTCATAGTTGTTGATGGAAGCTGCAACGGTCCATAAAAATTGCTCCTTGGTGCCCTCTTCAAGTGGCACCCAAAGTAGGTGGCATTTCTGCATCCCTTATATTTGCCTTTTGTAGAGGAAAAACATTTTGGTTATTTGTTGTTGAATAAATGAGTTCATCCTACTGATGAAAAATATCTAAACCAATACCAAATTGACTTTAAATTGTTTCCACGTTAAGACCAATTTTTTAGTTTATTTGGTTTCCTTTTAATACATTTCAGCTGTTTCTATAAAAAAATAGCTCATCTGGCAATTGGATAAGGTAATCTGATTAAAATGCTAACATTTAAATAAGATGGGAGAGGGGAGGAAACTTCTTCATAAATGATATAAAAAATTACTAATTGTGCTGCCCAATCTTTAGAAATCATTAGCTAATGTTCAGATGAGAAAATAATAAATACATAAGTGGATTAAAGAAACATAAACACAAACTCATCTAAATTTAATTTGCTTTAGATAAAATCCACATCTATGTTTAAATATTGAATTTTAATGGTGTGAGTATTTTAGGGGGAAGGTAGGAATTTGAAAATAAACATAATAAATGAATTTTAAGTTTCTAACAAGTTGTCCCCAGGTATCTTTTACTCTTTGCTTTTGGAGGACTGGTGTGTAAAAAAAAATTAAAAAAAAACAATGTAGATCTCTCTCTCTCTCTATCTCTGCCTCTTGTTTTCTTTATGCATTTTGTTTTTCTCTGAGTCAGAACGGGTCTTTAGAATGTGTACTCAAACTTACATGACTCCTCTTCTCCTGGGGGCTGGAGGACTTGAAAAGCATTCATGAATGATTCTAGGAACACCAACTTGTGAGGAACTGTTCAGGTTTCCTTTTATTCTCCACCTTTAGACCCACTCTTAGATTTCAGTTTATAGCTTATAACACACCTATTTCAAAGTGCAATTTGAGAAAGCTTGGCAATAGAGAGGATAAATCTGTGATGCCATGCACACAGAACTCTAAAATCAACATGTGAAGGAGAAAGCCTACAGGGATACATGGGATAGAACCACTGCAGAAGGAAAGCAAAAAATCCAGCCAGCCTTGTCATGCTAAGTACATCTGGGAATCTAGACCACATTGACCAAAGAAATGAACATTTTAATTAGAGCTTTTAGGGAGATCTTATAGCTAATGTTAGATGAATCTTGGCAAAAAGCAAAAAGTACCAGAAGAATGTCTATCTGTGCTTCATTGACTATGCAAAGGTTTTTGACTGTGTGGATCACAACAAGCTGTGGCTGACTCTGAAAAGAATGGGAATCCCAGAACATTTGATTGTGCTAATGTGAAACCTATCCTTGGACCAAAAGGCAGTCGTCAGAACAGAGCAAGGAGACACTACATGGTTCAAAATCAAGAAGGGGGTCCATCAGGGATGTGTTCTGTCTCCATATGCAGAAAAGATCATCTGAGACGCTGTGCTGTACGAGGAGGAGTGTGGCATCAGGATTGGCATCAGGATTGGCTAAAGCGTCACCAACAACTTGCGTTATGCAGATGACAACCCTGCTTGCTGAAACTGAGCAGGACTTGAAGCGCTTGCTACAGAAGGTCAAGGACTGCAGCCTCCTATATGGATGAAAGCTCAACATCAAGAAAACAAAGACTCTCACCACTGGGCCAATTGGCAGCATCAGTATGGATGGTGAAGAGATTAAGATAGTTAACAGTTTTAGTTTACTTGGCTCCACAATCAACACTCTTGACAA
>NW_006399751.1:21426649-21429895 GCF_000299155.1 Elephantulus edwardii | reverse complement strand
AAAATGACTTGGGAATCTTATTAAACCAGAATGTATCTACTTGAAGCCTGCTTAAAACTAAGGACGGTGAGACTATGTCTCACACATTTTAGATATTCTCTAAACATATATCTAAATAAGATGTTACCAAGAGAAACTAGTCCCCAAAGAAGGACATTGTGCGTGCTTGATTAAGTAGAGTGAGCAAAAAGTGGAAAACTGAGATAATTTACAGTGTCTGCATCAAGGAGGTCAAGCATGGCCGCAGAGGTTTTGAAGATGATGTCTGAACTAGCTCGTTTCCCCCTCTATTGCACATACTGTCACTATGAGTCAAGACCCAACAGTAATAGTCGTATTTTAAAAGGACTGTACTTACTTCAGGTGTGGTGCTGGTCTGTGAATTGCTGTACAGAGAGCTCATGGTTGCTGGGATGCTAAACACTGTGACACTGATGTATCAAATGAGATAATGTTTACCCATTGGACAGTGTTTGGTGGAGCTCCCTGATTAAAACAAGCTTGGAAGCAGGAGTGCTCGGAAGCAGGAGTGGCAACCACTTCCAGAAGGGATTGTCCAGGAACCCTATGAACATAGAAAAACAACCGAAGTTATACAAGTGTTCAAGTCTTTCATTCATACCATCTCTATGAGTTAGTTGTCTATGACTCAATAGCACTTAACAACAACACGCTTACTTCCTAGGGAGCTCTCATGGCCTAGAGGCAAGAAGTTGCACTTTGATATTGAAAACATGCAGTTCGAATCCACCAGCAGCTCTGCAGGAGAAGGATGAGCAATCTCCTGTCACGGGAGAACTGCCTCTGAAAACCCACTGGGGAGTCAGCTATGTGTTGGTTCCAACTCAATGGCACACAACAGCAGCAACATATTTACTCCACGACTTCTCCTTGTTCTAGAATCTCCTTAAATTTCTTAACGATACTCATCCCACAACTGCAGAATCATTGTTCTGAAGGATAATTCCAACAAACTGTGCTGATGTTGTCAAATGCCCCTCTTAACTCCAGGGAATCTTTCTATACTGCAAAATAACATCTTAGAAGTACATAGTGATGTTGGGGACACAAAAAGCCATTTATCTCTGGGATTATCTTTTTCAACATTTGTCACTGCAGTTTTTCTGATTGCATCAGGTTTTTTTCCCCCTATTATATTTTCAAGACTTTACAATTACTCACTACAAGTTTATGACTGCTTCAGCGATAGAAAACTCAGGAAATTGACCTTGCTTTATTGTCTTGATAATATTTTACCCTTCAACAACAATAACAAAAAAATTGAGTTTCTTCTATTTTTTTCAAGGACACATGCTTAGGGAAACAAAGAAGAACAAGTGAGGATTCATATTCTTATCCTACATAATGGAGAAAAGACAGATTACATACTTTGAGAGAGAAATACTTTTAAAATATAGTAAGCCATGAGTAGTTATCAGTTAATAAATTGATCAAGTATCCAAGCATATACTAAGTGCTTAGTGTCGACCAGGCATTGGGAAAAGCAGTGGGCGAGATTAAAAGGAAATAGCACATACATACACAGGAACATAATCTAATTGAAGATGAGACATGGTTAACATGGGGATTGCAGTCTGTTGAACCCACTCTGGGAGCTCTTGAGGGAGTAACTAGTGGATTATTTGGGATGGTGGAGGCAAGAGAAGCTTTTCTCATTTCTCTCGTCCATCTGTTCTCATTTTGGCATCACTTCCTTTATTTTCCAACCCTACAGTTCACCTGCGACTCGACGGCACTTAACAACAATGACATCAACAGAGAGAGAAAGATAGAAAGAGAGAGATCAGCTGGCCCAGCGAAGAGAAAACGATATGACCAAGACAAAGGTGGGTGACTTTTAGTTTGCGGCCCTCAGGACAGTCTTTCATTGTTTTTGTTCAGACATTCCTCTAGGTCATATAGTCCTGGTGTACAAGTTGCTGTCCCGCGGTCACCTGTGGTTGCTGTGAGGCTGAACACTGTGACACAGATGTGTCAAATGCGTTAATGGTTGTCTACCCAATGCGGACTGAGAGTGGGGTGGAACTCCCCGATTGAATGAGCATGGAAGGAGGAGTGGCGTCCACTTCCATAATAGCTTGCCTCCTGAAACCCTATGAACTTGGAGAGAGGATGAAAGGCACCCAAGCATCAAGGACTCTCCTTCATAGGGTCGCTATGAGTAGCCTGCGACTCGACGACACTTAACAGCAACAACAGTTCATCCCAGAAATCCTTCTTCTCTCACTAATGACTTCCAGCTTTATCATCTCTTGTGTCCTCCACCACCATTAGTATGTGGACTTCAAACTCAGTCCTCTAACACTCAACACTGTCCAAGTCTTTCCAGTCTCACTAAGTTTTCTATTTTCAGTTGCAGCTACTGAACACTGTCACTGTTGTTCCCATTCTAGCCTGCTACCTCCTTTCTCAGCGGGTATAGTTTTGTTTCACAGAGAAAATTTACATAATTCTTAACATAGAACATCAATATCTATTCTTTCTAAATAGTAGGCATGTTCTCACATCAGGCCCTTTAATGCTAGCTGTTTCCTTCATTGGGGTTCCTCTTCTCCCAGATGAACAATGTAAGGCCTATCCTATTTAAAAGCTCAATCCAGTATGAAGACAAAACCACACACACTTTGTCTTTCTCTGTTCCTCTCCCACTACTACTGGTTTTTATTTTAGCAAATATCAATTTTTAGAATACTTTATAATCTGCTTGTATTTTTTTTTAAGGAGGAATATATGATTTGGTATTATTGTCATGACAAGAGTCCAGAACGAAAGCTGCACAGTGGAGTGGACTTGGGGGTGGTATGTGTGTGTTGTATAAAAATGGGGTGAGGAGTAGGCAGGGAAGAAAGTGTGAAGCTATGAATGAATGGAAATCCAAAGTCTCTACAAACTTTCATCAAAAAAGTTTTTAAAAAAGAAGAGTGTTTCAACGATGCATATTTCCTATTTTATCTTTACTATTATTTGGTGGAATATGTGCTATGAGGGTAGTTGTTGTTGTTATGTGCTGTTGAGTTGCTTGCAACTCATAGCGACCCTATGTGCTACAGCCCTAAACTCTGCTCTGTCCTGTGCCAATCTCACTGACTCCGACACACCTATTCTGATTTGTTTTTTTTTTAAATTATGAAATTCAAGAATCTAGAGAATCATCAGCTTTATTGTATAGCCAAAATTTGAAATATTTATTAAGTAATTTGTATCTGTATACCTTTTAGCCAGCCT
>NW_006399751.1:21411985-21423662 GCF_000299155.1 Elephantulus edwardii | reverse complement strand
TGTTCTGATGATTGCCACCTGGTCCAAGGGTTTTGCATAAGCACAATCAAATGTTCTGAGATTCACATTCTTCTCAGAGTCAGCCACAGTTTATTGTGATCCACAGCCTTTGCATAGTCAATGAAACACAGATAGGTATTCCTCTGGTACTCTCTGCTTTCAGCTAAGATCCATCTGATATTTGCTATAATATCCCTTGTGGCATGGCTTCTTCTAACCCAAGCCTGCATATCTGGCAGTTCTCTGTTAATGTGCTGTTCCAGTCCAGTTTTTGTATCATTTTCAGGGGGATCTTGCTGGCATGTGATATTAATAATATTGTTCAATAATTTCTACCTTCTTCTGGGTCATAGGTTTGATGGGTGTGCCAGAGGCAGTGCGATTGGCACAGGATAGAGCAGGGTTTAGGCCTGTTGTACATAGGGTTGCTATGAGTTGGAAGCAACTCAATGGCACGTAACAACAACAACAATTGGATCACCTTTTCAGAATGAGAATAAATATGGATTTCTTTCAGTCAGTTGGCCAGATGGTTGTCCTTCAGATTTTTTGGCACAACCTGGTGAGCATGTCTAGGACAACATCTGTTTGCTCAAATATTTCCATTGGTATATTATAAATTCCTAGGGTCTTGTTTTCTGCCAATTTCTTCAGAGCAGCTCAGACGTCTTCCTTCATCACCACAGGCTCTTGATCATATATTGTTTCATGAAATTCTTCTGTGTCTGCCTATTCTTTTTGGTATAGTGACTCTATGTACTTTCCATTTTCTCCCAATGCTTCCTGGGTCATTCAACACTCTACCCACAACATCCTTAAGTATTGCAACTTGAGGCTTAAATTTGTTCTTTAGTTCCTTCAGCTTAAGAACTGCTGAGTGAGTTTAGCCCTTTGGATTTTCTAACTCCAGCTCTTTGCACATTTTATCATAATACTTTGCCATGTCTTCCTGAGCTGCCCTTTGAAATCTTCTGTTCAGTTCCTTTACACCTTGATACCCCTCCCCCCCCCCCCCCCGCCTTTTGCTTGGCTTCTCAGTACTCTAGTGCAAGATTCAGTCTCTTCTGAGACACATTTTGATCTTTTCTTCTTCGTGTGTGTGTGTGTGTGAAAAATTTGTATTTAGAATTAGCCAGCTGGACTCAGTTTAGATGATCCCAATTTTGTTGACAATATCCAAGGCTTCATAGGAGCAAGTCGAACATAGGCCTTCTTCTCTCCATCAGGCCTAATCAAAGTATTGACCTTAGCCACATCAGTGTCATAGAGTTTCTTTACAGCTTGTTTAATTTGGTGCTTGTTGGCCTTGACATCCATAATGGACACAAGTGTGTTGTTATCTTCATGGCTGACTCAGTGGTCAGGGGAAATTTGATAATGGCATAGTGGTCAAGCTTGTTTCTGCTGGGGGCCCTCTTCTGGGGGTATTTGGAAGGTGGGTGATGTGCCAAACTTCTTTTTTTTTTTCTTCCGGCTGTGGATGCCCTTCAGGACTGCCTTCTTGGCCTTTAATGCCTTTGATGTGGCTTCAGTTTTGGGAGGGTCAGGGGCTTCCTTCTTCGCTTTTGGCACCATCTTCATAGCAGGGATGATATTCTTAATATCCTCCCATAGCCTATCTGGTCTTTGCTCATTAGGATTCAAGGCTCCAAACCTGTTCCTGAAATGGTCTTTAAATTCAGGAAGGAAAGACTCAAGGTCAAACTTTGGTTCTTGTGGATTGGATTGGATTGGATTGGATTTTCTTTAGCTTCAGTTTGAACTTGCATACTGATGCAAGTATGATGGTCTGATCCATAATCAGTACCTGGCTTAGTTTTCACAGTTGATAATGAGCTTCTTCAGTGATTTTCCCTACTGATGTAATCAGTCTGATTCCTGTGTAGGCCATCATAGCTGCCATTTGTGTTTCTTGTAAAAGGTATTTGCAATAAAGAAATCATTGATTGTACAGAATTCTGTCATTCTTTCTCCAGCTTCATTTCCATCACCCAGTCCGTATTTACCTACTACCAGTCCATCTACTCCATTCCCAACTTGAGCATTCCAAGCACCCATTAGTATTACTAGTGCATTCTGGTGGCATAGTCCATCAATTTCTGCGTGCAACAGTTAGTAGAAATCATCTATTTCCTCCTCTTTGGCTCTGGTTGTTTGTACATAAATTTGAATGATAGTGGTATTAACAAGTCTTCCTTTAACCTCCCTCTTGTACTGTACTGTCAAATCAGATCTGACAGGCACAGGAGGAGATTGCCCCTCCTTTTCCAGCAGAGCATCTGGTGGGTTTGAACTACACGTCTTCAGGATTGCAGCACAGCTTCTTGCCACTAGGTCACCAGAGCTCCTTTACAAGTTTTCCTTGTATGCGTATTGATATTATCCTCTCACTCACAACTTTGTATTTAATTTTGGGTCTAGTAATGGTCTTTTTAACTATGAATGAAAACCCATTTTCCCCTCACCTTTTCATTTCCAGCATAGTAGATCACATGTTTGTCTGATTCAAAATGCCCAATGCCAACCCATTTCATTTCTCCAAGGCCTAGTATGTCAATATTTATGTGTTTTGTTTCTTTCTTAACAATCTCCAGTTTCCCTATATTCATACTTTCAGTGCTCCTAGCTCCAACCCTGGTGGTCTCCTCATGGACAGGCAGTCTCCACTTGCGGTCTCATGCTTGCACATGGCCTTGTGCTTCTGACCAGGAGGTTGGGTCCGGGGAGGAGATTAAGTCCAGAAGAAATGGTGGATATTTGAAAAAGTACATTTTTACTTTGGCTTAAAACGCATACCGAGCCATAACTGCTACCATTGAGTCTACAAAGTAGAATTGCCCCTTTGGTTCCCAAGGCTGCAAACTTAGTAGAAAAAAAATCTTTCTTCATGGAGTGGTTGTCAGGTGTGACATGTTTTTTAGCAGCTGGATGCGGTACCATCAGCATTTTTAACTTTGAATGTTGTTGTTACGTGCTGTCGAATTAGAACCAACTCATAGCTGACTCACCAACAGGTTTTCAGAGGCTGTAAATCACATTGGAAGAAATTGCCTATCTTTCTACCAGGAAGCAGCTGGGAAATTTGAAGTGCCTGCCTTTGGGTTGGTAGTGCAACTCCTTTACACCAAGCCATCAGAGTCCTCTAGTTTGTGTTGTCGTTAAATACCTTCACGTTGGAACTGACACCTAACTGACCTGTCAGCAGGTTTTCAGAGTCAGTTTAATCCAATGGGAGGAGTTAGCCCATCTTTCGCCCACAAAGCAACTGGTGGATTAAAACTGTGTGCCTTTGAGCTAGTAATACAACTGCTTACCACTAGGCCACCAGAGTTCCAAGAAATTATTGTGATTGAATGGGAGGATCTGGGAAAGAAAAAGCATGGAGAATATTAGGGCACGTAGAGGAAGAAAGCAGAGAGAAAGCTGTTGTGAGAGTTCAAAGGAAGATGAAACTATTGAAGGCCAGAGAAGTCAGAGATCATTTCAGAACTGTAGCAGTTTGGAGGTTAAATGAGAATCTGTATTTTATTTGAAAGCACTGTTGGGGCTAAGATAAGCAGAGAGATAGGGCAAAACATTCTCAGCAAAGGAAATGAATTATGGCTCTGAGGCCAGATATACTGGAATTCTTCCCTTTCTAGTAAAGGCTGTTTCTCTTCTTTAACCTCTGTACACGTTTCATCATTCCTCCCCCCCCCCTGCCCCGAGTCCATTTCCCATAATGAATTGTATGAAAAAAAAGTTTTTACCAAAAATTTGCCTAAATCTAGGTAGGAAAAAAGTATAAGCCCCCCAGAGAATCTTTTACTGGTTATTTTGTTTGACAGAAAACAACCAACTTAGGAGGAATTGGGAAAATGAACATTTAGTTCATAAATGTAGTCTAGCTAATACATTTTGGGCTGCCTGGTATTTTGTGTATTAAGCTCACTGTCAACCTCTTTTGTTGCCAGCTGAAGTACAGTAATATGATTTTGTTCCAAATTTTACACTTTGCCAAAAGGTCTGTTTCTCAGCTGCATTTTGGGAACAGCTGTCAGCCTCAAGCAATCTGATTGCTTTTCATGAATGATAAATCACTTCCCTGTACACTGATTTGTTTAGGTACAATAGGAAGAGATCTTTCCGCTCAGTGTGTTAACAGAGAAATTGGTAGGAGGAAGACAGTGGGGGAGAGGTGTGAAAGTTCTAGTGGGCGTCTCCTTAGGACTTAATGTTCAGTTAATGGTAATCTCATTGTGAGTGAACACTGAAGACAAGTTCCTTTTATTAACTCTTCTTAAACCAGGAGGAAAAAAATGAAGCGTCCTTTATCTATTGAGAGCCACTATCAATTTATTATTGGCTCTTCTGTTTGACAAGAACAAGCACAGATTGTTCTGCTTGGAAAAAAACAACTATTCATGCAAGTTGCAAGGGTTAAATGGTCTCAGAAGTCATGAAGAGAAAACTCAAGTTTCATGAAAGTATTCAATTAGGAAGACTCAGCACTCCCTGAAAATATTTATCAAAAACTCAGCTCAGCTAAGACCTTATCTACTCCAATCTTTCCTGCACAGAATCACAGAAATTCACATTTACTGCTTCACATTCTAGGGAAATGGGCAAAATGGAGAGGAGGGGTATCTTGTATTTCATACGTTTTCTTTGATGTTTGAATTTAATTTGGGGGGGAACTGAAAAGTTCTAAAAAACTCACTGCGAAGTCCAGAAGCAACATTTTCCAAGTTACAGCAAATATGCTTTATTTGAAATGCATGCGCTGAGTCTCAAGTGGCATTGGTACCAAACAAAGTAGGGTATTTATCCATCCGATGTTGGCTGGCTAAGCGGAGTCATAGCAGTCTCAAGGTCCTGGGCCCATTTTCCATTTTTTTTTCAGCACTTCCTGTTTTATCTCTTGGGATGGGTCATAAAACCATACTTAGGGGTAAACATTAATCAGACAATTTACTGTTTCCTGGAACACACAAGGTAATGTCAGAAGTCCTAAAATGCAATTGCTTTGGTTTCATCGTTATAGGAACCTTGAAATTTGTTCAGGATGGGGTTTTGTGTAACTTAACATTTAATGTTGTTGTTAGATTCCCTTCAGTCATGTTGTTGTTGTTACATGCTATCCAGTGGTTTTATAGAGACTCTATGTACAACAGCTCTAAACCTTGCAATGGTGGTGTTTTTATAGTGACCTTATCTATGTACAAGAGCCCTAAACCCTGCTCTATCCTGTGCCAACCTTATTGTCTCTGACACACCTATCCTCATTGCCCAAATAGTGACCCTTTAACACTGTCCTATCCTGTGCTCTCCTTACAATTTTTGACACACTCAAGTCCATTGCTACAGTCACTGTGTCAACCCACTTGGTTGAGAGTCTTCCTCTCTTTTGCTACCCCTCCACCTTTTCAAGCATGATGTCCCTCTCCAAGGAATAACCCACTCAAAGTACGTGAGATGAAGCTTTATTGTCATTGCCACCAAGAAGTGCTATGGCTTTATCTTCTGCAAGACATATCTACTTGTTTTTTGGTTCCTAGTCTGTGTGAGAGTCTAACCACTTATCTGCTTAGCTCTTTTTTTTTCTTGAATATACAAATGGTAATGTGTAATTGCCACATTTTTCTAAATACCAGTAACAAAACAGAATTATGGCCTGCAAGGGCATTTTGCAATGCCTCTGGACCCCGGTTTGTGAAGTGCCTTCCTTCAGGATAAGCAGAAATGACCTAACTATATTCCCCGTATCCTCTTGTTCTGTGTGTCCTCAACCTCGAGGGAGGCTGCCTGGGGGCCGGCAGCTCCAGCCAAGCTGACACGGTACAATCAGACAAAGCTGAAAACCTATTGGCATCACTCCTCAGTTGGATGTCAGCAGGGCAGGCATTTAATGCTGGGATGCTCTTTTATTTTAATAAGTAATTTATTTAATGAGCCGACAATGGCAAAATGTCAAATACAGACTTCAAGGATGAACAACACAATTACAAGGAGCAGGAATCCTACAGGATTGGCATTATTCAGCATCCTCAGATACTAAATTCCTTGAACTGATTTCAGCATCAGTTGGCAATTGATTTGGAAAACAAAACAAAACTCTTTTATTGGTTTTGAGAGAAGGGAGCTTTGGAGGCTTAGTGGTAACTCTGCCAACTCTAAGATACTCTGAGATACTCAGTTCAAATCTAGCAGCTGCTCCATGAAGACTGACAGGCAATTTCCTCCCATATGATGTATAGCCTTTGAAAACCCGCTATATGTTCTGACTGAACAGCATACAACAACAACAATAATATTAAGAGAAATAATGACATGAATTTCAGATGAGAATTTGTAATATGGAAACGATAGGTGGTACGAATAGAAGGATGAGGTAATATGGAAGGAGTGACTATATTTTGTGAGAAGAGAGGTACAGGAACAGAACAGATAGCCCAACCAAACATGCCTCCTCCTCGAGGTCCCCGTCCTGAGGCAGCCGACTTGCAGTGTGGGGAAGGTAAAGGAAAGATGTGGCACTGACTAGGAGCAGTAACAGGTTTTGCTCTTTGTAAGAGGTGTGTCCTTGAAGAATTCTCTGTTAAATTCTTGTTTTTTGTTGTTGGGTGACAGTGTGCTGATTCTGACTCACAGCGACTCCGTGTAACCAATGGAATTGCCTCATAGGATTTTCTAGGCTCTGATCTTCACAGAAGCAGGTCTTTCTCCTGCAGTGATAATCAGGATGAGTTAGAAACACCAATCTTTAGTTAGCAGTCCAGCACTTAACCACTGGGCCAAGCAGGGCTCCTAAGATAGGGATTGTCCACTCTCACTGCCTTTAACTCACCGTGATCCTCCATTGGGTTTCTGAAGCTGTAGATCTGGACAGGAGGAAACTGTATTTCTCCTGTGGAGCACCTCATGTTAGAAAGGAAGGGTCTGAAATTAAAGTTTAAGGTGCCTTGCAGATTGGGTTCTACTTTCTGTAAAAGTAACATCTCCTTCAATGTACAAAGTTGAGTCACTAATTCCTCTGTGTTGCTTCTGATGGCTATAATTTCAAATCTCATGATCTGAAAAAGTGATAAGCCAATTAACCTACAGGTTGCTCTGACGGCTTAAAGAAGAATATCATTGTTTATATTAATTCTATTAATTTCATAATTGTCTATGGAGTACCAGCACTGTTTTAGGTAAAGAAAAGATGTTACCTGCCCTTGAGCTAGCCTTTCCTGCCTGGGAACATCACACACCATGAAATAGAGTGCAATCAGGTCTTGCATCGTCTCCATGGGTGTGGATCAGACTGTTATAATCCATAGCATTTTCAATGAATGCTTACCACTTTCTTAGTCCATCTTGGCCTGCAGTTCTACTGAAACTTGTTTAAGATCATGGCAACATGTAAATAAATCCTTCTGAGATGAGTGAAGGCTGCCATGGAGTGTGTTGCTCAGGAAACGAGGTGAGATCATGGAAGACATGGACTTACCACTGAATGGCCAATGAAACAAAGATACAGCAATGAGCAAACCAGGGAAGAATGCTTGCTGTCAAGAAACCAGCTCTGTGTTAATCTTTTAGAAAATTTTGCATCCAACCAAAACCAAGTCATGAATAAAATTTCCAAACAGTTTCCAAGGCTGGGCATTCTTACAGAAGTAGATTTCTTCATTTTCCTCCTACAGAGAAGCTGGTGGGTTTGAACCACAGTCCTCTTGGGTGGCAGAGGGTGCTTTAACCACTGCACTCCTTAATTTAGCACCAAGTAATAACTGGGGCAATGGGATTAGGTGTGCTGAATCAGTGAAACTGGCTCAAGATAGGGCAGGGTTTAGAGCTATTGTACATAGGGTCGCTGTGAGCCCCAGGTGACTTGATGGCACATAATAACAACAACAGTCCTAATGCATATGTTGAAATGGATGTTCTTTATAGAATCCTTTAAAAAGATAGTCCAACTGTTCTACTGATTGAAAAGAAACTCCTTTGTGAACTACGTTGTATCTAGCTGGCATATTTTTCAGTTACTTCAATTAGTTTATTCTTGCTGTGTTTGAAGTTAATTAAAGCTCATATTGCTTAATTCATCCCTTTTGACTCTAGAGGTCTCTGCAATATGCCTGTAATCCTTTCTAAGTCCCATTGTAGGGAGGAAAACCTGTTTCTACTTGGAGACTGGATTCTGCACTTGAGCTTGCTCTGTGTTGCTGTTCTCTTGGCAGCAGCACAGAACTGTAAGGGACTGATTTGCACATGGCACTGACTGGCTTTTGCTTCTGGAGGGAATAATGTGCACGGCTGGTCTCCGACTGTGTGGGAGCTGCCATTTGGGGGCATCTAACCTTTTCCACCCTGCTTAGCATTCTAAGGTTCAACAGACAACATCTGCCATCCTTCACTTTGAAATTTTAAAATGACCTTTTTTTCATGGTTATAACAGTAATAATGTTTATTGTCAAGAATTTAGAAAATACAAAATGTGTAATGAAGAAAAAATAACCCATAATTTTATGACTCTTAAACAGCATTAGCCTCCTATTTGCATATATTTATAGGCTATTTTGTATCTTGTTTATTTTTAATAATAGTATTTTCCCATTTTATTTAAAAATCACTGAAAATTCAATGCTAATATTGTAATCATATGACTTTATCATTATTTATTTAACCAATACTTTATCACTGGACATAATATCTAATTTATAACTTTTTAAAAGCACTGTGTGGCGTTATTGTTGCTTTCTGTGCTAACAAGTCAGAACTGTACCCATAGCTGACTCTCTGCAGAGTTTTCAGAGACAGCTAATCGCTTGGGAGGAGATTGTCCATCCTTCTCCCGTGGTGTAGCTTTTGTTATATGTTCCAAGTTTCTAAAAAATTCTTAGGAATAATTTCAAGGAATAAAATTATTGGAATAATGACATGGACTTTCTAAGGCTCCTGACAGGATAATCACTTAATTATTTTATAAAGTGGTTCAGAAATTGCCTTTTGGTTAAAATTGTATATTTACATAGTAAAACCAATTGCTAATTTTTAAGGCAAAAAAGTACCTCCCTATTCTTTTATTTTTCCATTTGTTAGAATCTTAATTATAATACTTGTTTAACAAGTTTATTGGTCTTTAAAATGTTTTTACTCATATTATAAGCTTCTTGTTGTTTTTTCTTTATTACTATCTGTAATAGGCTAGGTCCCAAAATCAAATCCATGGCATTTGATTTGATTTTAGTGTTTCAGCCTACTACATGACAGAACAGAACTGTCTCACAGGATTTCTCAAATCATAAGTCCTATGAAACAGACTACCAAATCTTTCTGTGATGGAGTAACTGGTGGATTAGAACAGTTTACCCTTGAGGTAGGAGCTAAGCATTTTACCTTCTATGCCAGAAGGGTCCCTCATAGGCTGAATAACAACCCATCAAAGGTACCTATG
Organism: Elephantulus edwardii; assembly: GCF_000299155.1. Lineage (NCBI taxonomy): Eukaryota > Metazoa > Chordata > Mammalia > Macroscelidea > Macroscelididae > Elephantulus > Elephantulus edwardii. The sequence continues at coordinate 21,414,241 of NW_006399751.1, read as the reverse complement.
ATCTAATTCCTAAGACACGTAGCCATGTGTGATTAAGTTCAAGAACTTGCGTTAGGTTATTGTCTTGGATGTCCAGCTGGGCAGTATCCTTGTAAAAGGAAGGAAGGAGGAAGAGCAGAGCCAGAGAAGAAGATAGAAATAAAGGACAGAGAAGAGAGAGGCTTGAAGACACTATGCTGCTAAGATGGAGGAAAGGTTGATGATACAAGAAATGCAGACAGTCTCTTAGCTGTGAAATGTAGGGTAATGAATTATCCCCTCCATCCCCAAGAAGCAACCAGGCCTATCTTCATCTTTACTTTTGCCTAGTGGAATTATTTTGACTCTAATCTTCAGAAGGGAGCTCTGGTAGACTAGTGAGTAAGGAGTTGCTCTGGCAGCTCAAAGGCACACGCTCCGATTCTTTGAGTTGCTCTGCGGGAGAAAGATGAGCAATCTCCTCCCCTGTGATTACAGATCCTGAAAACCTGCTGGAGGGGTAGCTATGAACCATTTCTGACTCAAGAGTACATGAAAACTAACAACTCATCTTCAGAAATATAAAATCAGAAATTAATCTTATTTTAGCCATGAATTGGCAGTAATTGATTACAACACTAATAAGAAAATAGCACATAATTGGTTTATTTCCTCCTTATGGAAGCTTAAAGAGTCTTTTTAATTTTTTCAGTAAAGCCTTTTTTTGTTGGTGGTTGCCACTGGGTTTATCACAGTGCCCCACATATTACAGAGTAAAGAGTTTTCTTGGCTGTGATATTTAAGAAAGTAAATTGTTAGGGTTTGTCTTTAAGTACATGCTGGATCGTTTCAAATCTCAACTTTTAGGTTAGAAGTTGAGCACAAACAATTTGTATGACTTAAGGGCCTTGGAAAGGTAATAACTTGTCATATTTATTTCAAATATTTTTCCTTGATCTTAGTTTGCTTTTAAATATTTTTCTAGCATATTGGATAGACTGTGCAATTTTTAACTTTTAAAGGATATTAAGTAAGCTTTATTTTAGTGATCTACAAATTATAAAAATTAAACAGTCAAATCTATGTATTTTTTCCTTGGTGATGTATTCTGTTGCTTTTAAATCAATTTTATATTCACCAAAGTTATTTCTAGCATCTTTATGGTATGCAATTTTTCATTTATCATTCTTCATTAAGTTTTTATATATTTTTAGTCCTGTGTCAGGCCTATCTAGATTGTTCCATTAATCTGTCAAGCCTCGTGCTATTACAAAGCCATCTAAATGATTGTAGTTTCATAAAAGTTTTAATATATAGTAAGCCAATTTCTCATTTATTACTCTCTTCTTTTCCTTTTTTAAAAGCTAGACTCAAAATTGTATTTTTATAGATGAACTATAGGATCATTTAGACAAATTAAAACATTTTATTGGTATTTAAATTTGAAATTTGCAATAAATTTTTAAATTCATTTTGACAGACTATTTTTGACATCAACTATTCTCAGAGAATGACATGACATTATTATAAGAATTTATAAGAAACATTTTAAAAATATAATTCTCTAAAGTTTTGTAATATAATTTCCATAATCTTGGGTGTTATTTGAAAAAGAACCTAATTTTAGGCATTTTATGTTTTCCTGCTATTCAACATTGGTTGAAATGATTTGAATTCTTTTTCTAACAGCTAATTTTATTAATAAATTCAAGCAATATTTCTCTGAAAAATGAATTTGTATTTCTGAGATAAACTCTAGTTCTTTTTGTTTGTTTGTTTTTGTTTTTAGTTTTTTTTAATTAATTTTAATAGACATTTACAAAGGTTTTGGATTTCCATTCACTCATTGCCACACTTTTCTCCCTGTTCACCCCTCCCCACCAGTTCGCTCCCCTCTCCGAAAAGAAAAAGGGGAAAAAATTTCCTTCATTAGTATACAATTCCCCCATCCCTCCCCCCCACCCCCCACCCTGAGTACACTTCTCTATGCAACCTTAATTCTGAATTCCTGTGCTAACCATAATACTCAATCATACTGGATATTCATTGCAAATTTACCAGAGAAGATTGTTTTCTTGTTTATTAAAATTATTGACCAGGGAATAGTTTTAATTTTTTTTTGCTTTCAGATTTTGGTGTCAGGACAATATTTAACTTCCTAATATAAGCACCATCTATTCCTGGAGCCTTATTTTTTGCCATATCCTTCAAAGCAGCCTGAACTTCTTCTTTCATCACCATAGGCTCTTGCTCATATGTTGTTTCATGAAATTCTTCTGTGTCTTCCAATTCCTTTCG
>NW_006399751.1:21369547-21408805 GCF_000299155.1 Elephantulus edwardii | reverse complement strand
GACAGAGCGGAGTTTAGGGCTGTTGTACATAGGGTCGCTATGAGTCGCAGGCGACTCGACGGCACATAACAACAACAACAACAACAATATTAGCACTTTATAGTTTTTGTCTCTCACTCTATTTATTGTTTGGAGATTTGGAAAAATTTATTTAAAGAGCTAGCTGTTTTGGATTATTCTTGGAGATAATTTTTCAAGTTATTAAAAAGTGTTCAATATCAAAGATGTAACCTTTAAGACTATGATGCACTTGATCCAAGCCATGGTAATTTCAATTACCTCATCTGCATATAAAAGCTAGACAACAGACAAGAAAGACTGAAGAAGAATTGATGTCTTTAAATTATGGCATTAGTGAATGTATAAAGAGAAAGTTCTGTCTGGCCTTTACCAATTTCACAAAGAGAAATTCTCCCTGTTAATGTCATGAACAATACAGAACCAATTCCCATGATGTCAGATGTGGCCCCCACGCTTCTGTACCTCTTTCTATTCACCTCAACACCAATCCTACTACTTTACTGAATCTAAAATCTGATGTGCTAGCTTACAGACTATATAGAACCATGCTGGGGAAGTCAAAGGTTACAATTCAGGTTAGTAGCAGAATGCAGTCAAGGCAGCGTGTAAGATGTGCTCTCAGGCATCTCAGCCTTGAGCCTCCTGGTTTTAGGCCAGTGTTAGGAAACTCTTAATCATGCCAACCTTTGTTTTCCCTCACCACCTCCAAGTTGTCCAATAAACTTGGGAAAAGCTCTTAGCTTAGCTCTGATTCTGCCGAGGACGGGAGAGCTCAGCAATCCCAAGGTCCGCTCTATCTCATGCCATGTCTCTGGGTCTCTGCTGCAGCTCTTTATGGCTGCTGCTCTGGCCCTAAAGGATGAGTTGCATTTTCTTGCTTGCTCTTCTTTGCTGGCAGTGAGGTTTTTTCTTTTGCTTCTGGATCCACTCAATTTAATGTTGAGACTAGCCAATCCCCTTGTTGATAGGCTAACATGCCCTATTCACATATTCTTCCCACCAATACACATGACAAAGTCAGGTAAAGACTAGGAAAAACATTTTGAATAAACTCTTAACTTCATGGTGAAGAAGATTTTTTGCCAAAAGAACAAATGAATTTGTCTTAGAAGAAACCTTTAGAAATAAGAATTACAAGGCTTTGTCTTATGCATTCTAGAAGATGACATCATGGTAGAGTAGAGGGTCAGCAGAAAAGAGAAGACCGTCAGTGAGATACATTGACACATAATCTACATGCAGAACAGATCATTTGGGCAACAGAGCTTTTTTATTATTATTATTAAATTTTATTAATTTTGATGAACATTTACAGAAATTTTGGGTTTCCATTCATTCATTGTTGCATTATTTTCTCTACCCTCCTCCCCAGTTCGTTCTTCTTCCCCCCGCTTGTAAGTCTGTTTTAATTGCCCAATTGCCACAGTGCTTGTCAAAGCCAGTTCTGATTAATCTCCTTTGTCAGTGTGTCCTTTGCCATTCCCTATCCCTCCTCCCGGAGAGAGACCCTGATTCATAAGGAAAAGGGGATGGTGTATTCTCTTGGCTACTTCCTGCTGAAAAGGGATGCTGTAGGTTTCAGGGTGAAGATCTTCTCTCACTACTCTAAAGGGTCCCTTTGGCAATAGGAAACATGTAGGCTATTGTGGAGATTGATTTTGGAATTTAGATACACTGTTATCAATTGTGCTTAGCCGTACATGTTCATATCCTTGAAGATGTATCATGGAAGTGTTGCAGCCTAGAAGACACAAATTTAACTAACAAGTTAAAAGTACATGAGTCAAAAATTAAAAAGCAATAATATTCCAAGTAGAGGCTCTAATAGTGGCACAAATCAAGTTACAGAGGGAACGTAGTTCTTACAATAAAAGGCCTATTGACCAGAACTTTGTCTATATAGTATAAAGGTTAGGAACTTCAAGATGTAGAGGCTCAACTATGTCATTTATTATTCTTAAGTCCTGGAGCAAATTACATTTACCACTGGGTTGTTTTACAACTCGGAAGTCTGCATGCAAGGCAGAGGTGAAGTAAGGAACTGCTTATGAGGTTTTGGGTCAATTTCAACACCTAAGAAATAGTGAGAAGAGTTGGGATCTCAGAAGGCTTTTAGGACCAAATAGTAGGCGCTTGTGTCCAGGAGAAAATGAATATACTTACCAGTAATGTTAATGCTCACCCACAGCTCTTCTTGGAGGATCTAAATCGTTGAAGCGTCCTCCTTTGTTTCCAGGTGGGAGCTGGGGCCTGTCAGTCCTGTCAGCCATGAGGACCTGATGTGGGCCACCCTTGGCCAAATGTTCTTCAGATCCACACTTAAAGTAAGTGAGTGCAACAGAGCTTTAAAAAGAAGAATGTGGCATCAGGATTGGAGGAACACTCATCAACAAACTATGTTATGCAGATGACATAACAAATTATGTTATGCAGATGACATAAACTTCCTTGCTGAAACTGAAGAGGACCTGAAAAGCTTGCTGCAGAAGGTCAAGGAGAGTAGTCTTCAATGTAGATTGTAGCTCAACATCAAGAAAACAAAGATTCTCACCACTGGGCCAATTGGCAGGACCATAATAGAGGGAGAAGAGATTGAGGTTGTTAACAGTTATAGCTTGCTTGGCTCCATAATCAACATTATAAGCGCCGGCAGTCAGGAAATCAAAAGATGAATGGCATTGGGAAAATCTACTGTCAGGGTCTTCTCCAGAGTGCTTAAAAGAAGTGATGTCAGTCTAGAGACTAAGGTGTGCCTGATCCGGGCCATGGCCTTTGTAATTACCTGCAAATGCACCAGAGACAATTGCTGTCAATTGCTGGACAATGACTAAGGATTACAGAAGAAGAATCAATACCTTGGAATTGTGGTGCTTAAGAAGAGTCTTGAACATACCATCGACTGCCAAGAAAACAAATAGGTCTGTCTTGGAGAGGGTGAAACCAAGTTTCTCCTTGAAGGCTAGGATTTTGAGGCTCAGTCTCACATAGTTTGGGCATGTGGCCAGGAGAGACCAGTCCTTGGAGAAGTACATCATGTTTGGGAGGGTGCAGGGTTAGCCAGAAGAGAAAAACCCTGGATGAGATGGTTTGATATAGTAACTGGGGCAAAGGAGGTTAGTGTGTAGGAATTACTGAGACTGGTTCAGGACAGGGTGGAATTCAGAGCTGCTGTACATGGGGTCACTATGGGTTGCAGGTGACTGGACAGCATATAACAGTAACAACAACAACAATATATTTTATATTGGTTTGCTTACAAAGTTCTTATACATTCTGTTTCACACTATCCATCATTCACATTGAGTTTCATTCAATCATTTCTATTCATTATGTTTTATAAAATGAAGCACTGAGTTATGCCTACCATTACCCTGTCTTTCCATATTCCTGGTGGTTCTTTCCCATTTCCTTTACTTACCCACCAAGTTGTGCAAACCTATGTTTTCCCCCTACCCATCCTCACCTCTCTGCTTCCTGCTTCCACCCTTGGACCTTCATACATGTTTTACTAGTTAACAATTTCTATAGTAATGATATTATGCAGCATTTGTCCTTATAACACTGAGTTAGTTCACTCAGCATAATGCTCTCGAGTCTCTCCCAACTTATGTAGTATTTTTTAAATCATTGATCCTATATGCTTTGTAATATTCCATTGTGTGACTGTACCACAGTTTCTCAATTCATTTAATTGTGGTTGGACATTTGGGCTATTTCTGTATTCTTGTGATGGTGAATAACATTGCTGTGAACATTGGTGTACACACCTCTGTTTGTGTCTTAGTTGTAATTTCCTTGGGGTATACTTCTAGCAGTGGAATAGCTGGGTCATATGGAATTTCTATGTTCAGCTTTTTGAGGAAATGCCAAACTGCCTACCAGAGTTATCCTACTGTTTTTACAATCCCACCAAGAGGTATGAGAGTTCCTATATCTCTGCATCCTCTCCAACATTTATTGCTTGCTGTCCTATTAACATTTGCCACTGCTATCGGAGTGAGATGGTATCTCATTGTGGTTTTGATTTGCATCTCTCTTATTGTCAGTGATTTTGAGTATTTGATGTGTCTCTTGGCTGTCCAAATGCCTTTCTATATGAAAATCTTTCCATATCCTTTGCCCATTTTGCAATTGGCTTATCAGTCTTTGTCTTGTAGAGGCCCTGTAGGATTCTGTAAATTTTCACTATGAGACCCTTATGTAAGATAGTGTTTCTAAATGTTTTTTCCCCCAGTCACTAGGTTTTCTTTTCACCCTATTGAAAAACATGTTTACTATGTATAGGGATTTAATCATTAGAAGGTTCCATTAATCAATTTTATCCTCTCCTGGTTGTATATTTCTGGCTATATTTGTCAGCCTCTTTATGCCATGGACAAGGCCTTCTAAACTTGGTCCCACTTTGTTTCTTGTGATCTTTATGTCTTTGGCCTTTACCTTTAGGTCTTTGATCCACTTTGAGTTAAGTTATGCATCAGAGAGTTGGACAATGACTATGGAGGATAGAAGGAGAATTGATGCCTTTGAGCTGTGGTGCTGAAGAAGAATATTGAATGTACCATGGACTGCTAAGAAAACAATCAGATTCATCCTAGAGAGGGTTAAACCAGGCTACTCCTTGGAGGCAAGGATTCTGGGGCTTCATCTGACATACTTTGGACATGTTGCAAGGAGAGACAGGTCTTTGGAGAGGGACATCGTGCTGGGTAGAGTAGAGGGACAGCGCAGGAGGGGAAGACCCTCTATGAGGTGGATTGATTCAGTGACTGGGGTAATCGGGATGGGTGTGTCAGAGGCAATGTGATTGGCATAGGATAGTGCAGGGTTTAGGGCTGTTGTACATAGGGTTGCTATGAGTCACAAGTGACTTGACGGCACATAACAACACTGGTGCCAAGAGTGTTGACTGTGGAGCCAAGCAAACTAAAGCTGTGAACAATCTCAATCTCTTCACCATCCATCCTGATGCTGCCAATTGGTCCAGTATTGAGAATCTTTGCTTATTTGAGGTCTCTTTCCTCTCCAATTGAACATGACAATTGACGTTTCTATCCCTTTGAAAAATTAATTTAGTATTTGTATTAAGATTGTGTTAAACATGTAGATTGGTTTTGGTAGGACTGTCATTTTCACTATATAGAGTCTTCCTGTCCATGAACAAGGAATACTTTTCATTTACTTTGGCCTTTTCTTTTTCCTACAGAAGTATTTTGTAATTTTTTTTGTTAAGGGTCTTTTATGTCTCTAGTTAGGTTTACTCCTAAGTATCTCAATTTGTAGTAGGCTATTGTAAATCTATTACTTTCTTATTTTCCTTCTCTGTGTCTTTGTTACTGCAGAGGAATCCCACTGACTTTTGTATATTGATCTTGCATCCTGCAACTCTACTAAATTAATTTAGTGGCTCTAATAGTGATTCTGTGTTTTCTTTCTACCTTCTTTTGATGCTTCTTGGATCATTCACAATTTTGCCTAAGGCGTCTCTCAGTATTGCAACTCAAGGTTTGAATTTGTTTTTCAGTTTTCTTACCTTGAGAAATGATGAGTAAATTCTTTCCTTCTTATTTTCTCACTCTAACTCTTTGCACATTTTATTATAACACTTTGCTTTCTCTTCTAAACCTACTCTTTGAAATCTTATGTTCAGCTCTTTTACTGTGGCATTTCTTCCCTTTGTTTTGGCTTCTGGGTGCTCTAATATAATTTTCAGACTACCATATTGGTTTTTCTTTTTCCTTTGTTTTTGTAATGATCATATGCTCTCCTTATGGAGGATGTCCTTAATTTCATCTCATAGCTCCTCATAGATTCATAAATATATGCTTTAAAAGAAGTCTTAAAAAATCTTTATTATCTTTTTTATATATCATATATGTACTTCACATTTTTTATGACAGTAGTTTTTTCCTCAGATAAATACTTTATAATTTTAATATGTTTCTGTATATTAGTTTATTTTATCTTATTGTTAGATTGCATTCTTTCAGATTTATTAGATTTCTTTTATTAACTTTTTCTAATGGCTTGGTTTTAACATTTAATTCTCATAAAAAGTTATATTAGGAACACTGAGTAGACTTGAATGGTTAAGGTAAATGATGCATAGAGTTTGAGGTACACTCAGTTATCAGTTTAGAAGGGTAGTATAGACAAGATCAGGAAAGAACGTGAATACAAACTTAAAAACTTCTCTCTTAATAGATAATCACTGAGTGTTAGTGGCTATAGGGCTAGGAAGAAGTTACAAACTCTTTGGAAAATGTTACCCCATGTGATGTCCAGATTTTACTAATGTGTAAAAACAATCTCATTTGATTAATTCATTCTTGGTTATACCATGAGAACAATGTATGGAACACTACTAGAAACAATTTAGGACATGCAAGAGGAGATGTGTTCTTTGAGTCTTTATTTGTAAAGCAAAACAATTATGGGTATTGTAGCACTCAAAGGAAAGATTGTAATCAATATCTGGCACAAATAGAGCAGACTTTATGCTGTTGTTATTAGGTGCAATCAAGTTGACTATGACTTTAGCAACCTAATGAATATCAGATATGAGCCATGTGCTATCATGTGCCAGTTTGATGATCTCTGTCCTGCTCAAGCTTCATTGACCCTCTACTTTTTCAAGCATAATAGCCTTTTTTTAGGTACTGACCCCTCCTGATAATATGTTCAGAGTACTTGAGCTAAAGTAAGCCAATAGGTATTTTAAAAGTAAAACAAAACAAATCGGATTAGTTGGAAAGCAAAAGGGAAATCAGAGTCAAACAAAACATTAAAATTTTTTTTCTATATTTTATTAATTTTCATAAACATTTACAGAGATTTTGGGTTTCCATTCATTCATTGTTGCACTATTCTCTCTACCCTCCTCCCAGTTTGTTCTTGTCCAAATGCCACAGTGCTTGTCAAAGCCAGTTCTGATTAATCTTCTTTGTCAGTGTGTCCTTTGCCATTCCCTATCACTCCTCCCTGAGAGAGACTTCACCCTGAGTCATAAGGAAAAGGGGATGGCGTATTCTCTTAGCTACTTCCTGCTGAAAAGGGATGCTGTGGGTTTCAGGGTGAAGATCTTCTCTCACTACTCTAAAGGGCCCCTTTGGCAGTAGGAAACACATAGACTATTATGGAGATTGATTTTGGAATTTAGATGCACTCTTATTGATTGTGTTTGGCTGTACATGTTCATATCCTTGAAGATGTATCATGGGGGTGTTGCAACCTAGAAGACACAAATTTGACTAACAAGTTATAAGTACATGAGTTAAAAATTATGGAAAAGTAAAAGAAAGGATTCTTTCATTAAAACATTAAAATTTAACATTAACAATAATAGAGTTCCTGACTAGCGTACATAGTCAAATGCTTGGTTACTAACTCAAAGGTTAGCAGTTAAATCCACTCAGAAACTTTCTACTTTTGAAAGATCAGAGCCATTGAAAACTCTATGGAATGGAGTGCAGAGGTTCTGTGAACTAGAATCAGCTCAACAGGAATTAATTTACGTTTTTTCTTGTAACAATAATAAAGGTAGAAAGGCTTATAAGTATAATAGAGTATATCATAGTCTGTTTAAAGCTCTGCAGAGAAAGACAGAAAGAATGACACAGATAAAAAAGCTTAAGTACATAATCAGCCATATTTGAAGTATATTATCTGAACCAAGCCAAACACATCCATCAAATTGAACAACATAAATAAAACTAGATGTCATCTAGTTGCAGAATGATATGTTCAAGGCAGTGTTAAAGTACTATTCAATATTAGCATATAGTATTTGAAGTGAGCTCTGATGGCAACGAGGGTGTTCCTTAGAGGTAAGGATGGTGAGACATTGTCTTAAACACTTTGAGCATGTTGTCAAGAGAGACCAATCCTTGGAAAAAGGTACCATGTTGGGAAAGGCAGAGGGTGAGAAAGACAAGACCTTTAATAAGAGGGGTTGACACAGTGACTAACGATGGACTTGAACATATCAGAAATGACTGGTATGGTGCAGGATAGGGCAAGATTCAGACCTGTTGTTTATAGGGTTAATATAAGTCATAGTCAACTTACCAGCATCTAACAACAACAACTGGTCATGTAATGAGTAGGGAGTTGCACTGTCAACCCAAAGACAGGCAGTTCAAATTCACCAACAACTTCACAGGAGAAAGATGGGAAATCTCTCATGCAATTTATAATCTCTGAAAACCTTCTGGGGGGTCAACTGTGAGTGGTTTGAATTTAATAGCAATGAATTCTTGCTTTGTGGTCAATATCTGAGGACAAGGGAATTCACTATTGATGACAAATACAAATTAAGCTAGTGTTAAGAAGCTGTAAAAGGTTAAAATCCAGAATAATCTGATCTATAGAATAATGGAATAGGTTCATTGGTACTGCAGACTTCAATAAATGGCATCTATATGTCTTTGAAGTTTATAAGTCAAAGTAGCATTGATATAATGTTCTCTGGCATAATGGGGGAAAAATACTGGGCTTTTTGTTTTTCTTTTCTTTTGATTTGTTACTTGGAATTTGCATACTTCTCTCACAGTAATAAAATGAAATATAAAGTTCAAGATAGCTATTTATATCTTATTAAACCCTTAAGTTTAAGATAATATTTCTTGGAGTGGTGATTTACATTAGGTTGAACATTTTACAAGTGGAAAATTACTTATAGGGGATTTTTTTAAAGGGGAAACTAGAGAAAGCCCTGGGGTAAACTAGAGAGAATAATTTTTTGTTTCTGATCAGAGGAATGAAGGATAAAGATGTAGACATCAAGTTGTGAGTTAGAGACCTTGCCCTTGCTCACAGGAGAGAGGGGAACAGGGAACCGGATTGAAGTTAAGTATGAGGAGAGGGGGTTGGAAATCAGGTCACCCAGCAGGAGATGAGAGCAAAGATCAGAGCACAAAAGGATGCCCAGATGAAAAGGGAGAGGGATTGTCAAGCACCAGTGAGACAGGACCTAGGGAGAGGCTACAGAACACCCTCAACTGGTCCTAAGGGGATTTTACGCTTAATTTTTCTTTTTTATTATTTTGCTTACAAAGTTCATATACATTGTGTTTCACGTTATCCTGTGACTGATGGTGTTCTTTTGTGCAGGACTGTCTCTGAATGCCTAACGCCATGCTTTACAGACACTCCTCCACAGGGGTAGAACAATCATGCTGAAACAAACATCAAAATAGGACAATATTATCTCTATGGTCAACAAAGAAAATGGACTTTTCCCCAAGTAGAAATGTAGTGTCTCTTAATGACAAGGTGTTATTATTTTTCTTCTAAATAGTTAAATATATTGTCAGGCTAACTTAGTTCTTCACTTTAGAGAAACTTCTTCTAGAAGAGCATGATTTCATAGGCTCTGTGCAAATCCAGGCTCTTCTTACGCTGTTGGGCATCCAGTTAGCATGAGCCTGTGGAGAAACTGGGGCATATGTGCTACGCTTTGCCTTCTAGATGTTTCCAAGTGACTAAGGGTCTTGGAGTCTGATGACCAGTGTAATACCTACTGGCTCATGAGTCAGAAGCAAAAGACTTTATTCCTCCAACCCCTCAAACTGTGGCTATCTGCAGAGAAGCTGCTTCTTTTCTAACAAGGTTAGCAAATCTCTTATCCTGACTGTGAAAGAAAGGTGATTGGTTTCATTGTTTTGGAAAAAAAAGAAAGAACAGATTTGGGAGAAAGAAGAGTGGAGAACTTCAGGCGTTGACTGGAAAGCTAGACTAACTGGATATTCCAGCTCTGCCAGAGACCAGCTTTGTAACCTTCAACAAAAGCTGAAATTCTTAGTGCCTTGATTTCCTCATTCATTAAGCAGAGATGATGACAATATAATAATCTATCCATAATCACAATTGGCAAAAAACAAGGTTCCAGGAGTTGATGGCATACCAATTGACATATTTCAACAAACAGACACTGCCCTGGATGTACTCACTAAGTTGTGCCAAGAAATCTGGAGGATAGCCAGTTGGCCGACAGACTGGAAAAGATCGATATTTGTTCCCATTCCAAAGAAAGGTGACCCAACAAAGTGCGGGAATTATCGAACAATATCATTAATATCACATGCAAGCAAGATTCTGCTGAAAATTATCCCAAAACGTTTAGAACAATATGTCAACAGAGAACTGCCAGATGTGCAGGCTGGATTTAGAAGAGGTGATGGTACTGGGGATATTATAGCTAATATTAGATGGATCTTGGCATAAAGCAAAGAATACCAGAAGAATGTCTATCTGTACTTCATTGACTATGCAAAGGCTTGTGACTGTGTGGATCACAACAAGCTGTGGTTGACTCTGAGAATAATGGGAATCCGAGAACATTTGATCGTGCTAATGTGAAACCTATACTTGGACCAAGAGGCAGTCATCAGAACAGAGCAAAGAGAAACTGGATGTTTCAAAATCAACAAGGGGGTCAGTCAGGGATGTATTCAATCTCCATACCTTTTCAATCCATATGCAGAACAGATCATCCGAGACGCTGGGCTGTACGAGAAGGAGTGTGGCATCAGGATTGGTGGAAGAGCCATCAACAACCTGCGTTAGGCAGATGACACAACCCTGCTTGCTGAAACTGAGGAGGACCTGAAGTGCTTGCTACAGAAGGTCAAGGACTGCAGTCTCCTATATGGATTGAAGCTCAACATCAAGAAAACAAAGATTCTCACCCCTGGGCCTATTGGCAGCATCAGTATGGATGGTGAAGAGATTGAGATAGTTAACAGTTTTAGTTTGCTTGGCTCCACAATCAACACTCTTGGTAACAGCAGCCAGGGAATTAAGAGATGAATTGCATTGGGGAAGTCAGCTGTGAGTGACCTCTCAAGAGTACTGAAGAGCAATGACATCAGGCTGGAGACTAAGGTGCACCTGATCTGGGCTATAGTCTTTGCAATTACATGCTATGCATCAGAGAGCTGTACAGTGAAAGAGAATTGGTGCCTTTGAGCTGTGGTGCTGGAGAAGAGTGTTGAATATACCATGGACTGCTAGGAGAACAAACAGGTTTGTCCTGGGGAAGGTGAAGCCAGAATGCTCCTTGGAGTCAAGGATTCTGGAGCTTCGTCTGACACACTTTGACACTTTGGGCATGTTGCAAGGAGGGACAGGTCCTTGGAGAGGGACATCATGTTTGGGAGAGTGGAGGTACAGCACAGGAGAGGAAGACCCTCAATGAGATGGATTGATTCTGCGACTGGAGTGGTGGGAATGAGTGTGTTTGAGATGACTAAGTTGGCACAGAATAGAACAGCGTTTAGAGCTCTTGTACTCAGGGTTGCTATGAGTCACAAGCGACTCGATGGCACATAACAACAACAAGAACAACAACAACATCCACAATCCAATACACGATGAGATAATATAATAATAAAAATAACAGCACATTGATAGGTAACTACCAGAAGTTCAAGAAGGATTTAGAAGAGCTGGGCACAAGGGATATCAGGGATATTGCTGATGTCACATAAAAGAATTCTATTTTATAGGCTTATTATGGTAAACAAATGAGTCAGTGGGTGTAAAGAACTTAAAACCGTGCCTACTGTGTACAAAACAATTCATACTTTAGTTGTTATTATTGTTAAGTAATGAAGACAGAGTTGTCATATATGTTGTTGTTATGTGCTATCAAGTTGCCTGCAACCCATAGCAACCCTATGTACAGCAGCTCTGAAGCCTGCCCTGTCCTGAGTCAGTCTCACTGATTCCGACACACCTAACCCCATTTTCCCAGTTATCATATCAATCCATCTCATCCATGGTCTTCCTCTCCCACACTACTCCTCCAACCTTCCAAGCACTGATGTCCTTCTCCAAGGACCGGTCGGTCTCTCCTGGCCACATACCCAAAGCACGTGAGACGGAGCTACAAAAAAATCCTAGCTTCCAAACAGAGACTTGGTTACACCCTCTCCAAAACAGACTCATTTGTTTTCTTGGCAGTTCATATAGATCCTGTATTTTGTTTCCCATAACACATAGGCCATGGTTGTTGTTATTAGGTGGTGTTGAGTTTATTGCAACTTACAGTGATCTCCTAAGCAGCAAAAACAGTAGGAGAAGAAAATGATCTGATAAATATCTCTTCACTTTGGCTCAAAAGCACCTAACAAAAACCACAAAAACGTTTCCCATGTTTTCTAGTTTTTGTAGCATAAAATCATAGCATTCATAGTGGAAAATGACAATTGTTCTTTGGCAGCAAGGATGGCGTGGATTCATCTTTCATACTTAGGTTGCCAGGAGAGGCTATTCCTTGGAAAAGGAGATGCTTGGAAGGGTGGAGCGTCAGTAAAAGAGAGGAAGACTCTCATCAAGATGGTTTGCCAGTGACAGCAGCAGTGGGTTCAAGTGAATCAGAGATGGTGAGGACGACACAGGATAGGATTCAGAGCTCTCATTTATAGGGTCGCTGAGTTGTACTCGACTCAACAAACCCTAACAATAACACAACATAAAGACAACTCTGCGAGGTTGAAAAAAAATTTAAATAATTTAAATGACTCGCTTACTAATTTTTTAAAAGAAGCTTTCTATTGTAACTGAAACACAAAACTTGTTGGCTTATAAGACACTTGAAACTATTTTTAAAAGTGGCTAAAGGCAGTGCAGAAAAATTTGAAAGGAATTATTCATTATCAGGCTTCCAAAAAATTGCTGAGCAGTGCACATCGACTTGAAAAGAACCTTGAAGTTAGATGTCTTCTTCATTCCTCATAGGTTTATTTTCAATGTGTGAACATCATAGATACATTATTTATTCATTCAATTAATTCATTATAAATCCTTTGCGCAATGTCTACTTTGTGTAAGGCAGGGTATATGTGCCGTGGATAAAAAGGGGAATGGGAGGTTGTCCTAGTCTTTAAGGAACTAAACATTTTGTTTAGAGAATTAAGATGGTCTTTGAATAACTATGTTGCTGTTGTTGTCTGGTACTATTAAGTCAGAACTGACTTATCCCTGGCCCTCCAGTAAATCACACAGAAGAAGGTTCTCCATTTTTCTCCTGTAGAGCAGTTGAAGGATTTGATCCATGCACCTTTGGGTTCACAGCACAGCTCCTTATCACTAAGTCATCAGAGTTCTCTATGGATAACAATGTTGTTGTTATGTGCTGTCAAATTGAATATGCCTCATGTTGTTTTTGTTATCTGCCATCAAATTGCTTGCAACTCACAGCGATCCTACATACAACAACCCTGAAACCAGATCTATCCTGTGCCAACTTTACTATCACTGACACACCTACCCTCATTACTCCAGTCACTCTATCAATCCCTCCACCCTTCCAAGCATGACGTGTCCTCTCCAAGGATTGATCCCTCCTTGCAACATGCCCAAAGTATGTCAGACAAAGCCTCAGAATCCTTGCCTCCAAGGAGCAGCCTAGCTTCACTCTTTCTAGGATAAACCTGTTTGTTTTCCTGGCAGTCCATTGTATATTCAACAGTCTTCTCCAAAACCACAGCTCAAAGACATCAATTCTCTTTCTAGTGTCCCTAGTCATTGTCCAGCTCTCTGAAGCATAACAAGCAACTACAAAGACCGTGGCCTGTATCAGACCCACCTTAGTCTCCAGACTAATGCCGTTGCTTTTCTTTCAGTACTCTGGAGAGGTCCCTGACAGCAGACTTTTTCAATGCAATTTGTCTCTTGATTTCCTGGCTGATAGTACCAAGGGTGTTGTGGAGCCAAGCAGACTAAAGCTGTTAACAATCTCAATCTCTTCACCATCTATACTGATGCTGCCAATTGTCCTATTGGTGAAAATCTTTGTTTTCTTGATGTTGAGCTTCAATCCATATAGGAGACTGCAGTCCTTGACCTTCTGTAGCAAGCACTTCAGGTCCTTTTCAGTTTCAGCAAGCAGGGTTGTATCATCTGCATAATGCAGATTGTTGATGAATCTTCCTCTAGTCTTGATGGCACACTCTTCCTCATACAGCCCAGCCTCCCAGATGATCTGTTCTGCATAGTGACCCTGTAAACAACATATCTGAACCCTGACTTATTCCGTACCATCCTTGCAATCTCTGACGCCCTCAAACACATTGCTGTAGTCACTGTGTCAGTCCACCTAGGTGAGAGTCTTCCTCTCCTTCACTATCCCGCTATCGTCCAAAGAACGATGGCCCTCTAACACAGACTGCATATTTAACGATATAAAGGCTTCTGCTGACATTTTTGGAGAGGAGTGTAGTAAAATTTGTCTGCAGTATTAGGAAAGTTTTCTACAAATTAAATGAAATCTTTTTTAAATCTTGAAGGACAGGTAAAATTTATCACTTTATAGATGCTGTTGAGTTGACAATGGCTCATAGCAAACAACACATGAACAACAGCCCTGAGCCTTGTCCTCTACTGCAGCATCCTCAAAAGCTTTGATATACACTCGGTAAAAGGAAGCTTCAGCGAACAGTGGCATGAATGACTATGAAGAGGTGGGAATGGGTAGGGGACATTTTTAGAAAGAGAACATTCTCCACTTTGGCAAAGAAGATGTAAGGAGTATAGTGAACAGGAAATCAAATGAAATATTGCACTGGGCAAATCTGCTGTCTGGGGTCAACACACAAGGATGTCAGTTTAAAGACTAAATGCACTTGACCCCATCTATGCTATTTTTAATTGCTTTATGTGCATGTGAAAGTTGAATAGTGAATATGGAAGACTTGAGAATTGATGCCATTGGTGTATAATGTTGGTGAAGGACATTAAATGCACCATGGATTGCTCCAAGAACAAAGAGTGTTGTCTGGGAGGAGGCACTGTCAGAGTGCTTCTTGGAGCTAAAGACTTCATCTCTCATACTCCAGGTGTCTTATCAGGAGGGTCAATAGCTGCAGAAGGACATAGAGCTTGGAAAAGAGAGGAAGATGCTCAATAACAAGATTTACATGGTGTCTGCAGAGAAAATGGAGAGGTGAAGAATGAGAAAAACATTGATGTTTCATTTCACTCACTCTTTAATCAAATTATGATAATGTTCTTTTTTATAAAAAGAAGCTAAAAATGTCATCATTCTTGAGAGATGACAACAAATTTTTTTTAAAAAAGTAAAATGCTATGTAGGCCAAAACAAAGTCTGTTTGTAGGCTAGTTTTAGCCTGGGCACCAACACTTTGCAACCTCTTACATGAAATCCTCTTTAACCTGCAGGACCACTCTGACTCACCTTCTTTATGATGATGTTAGAAAAAAAGGTAAACTGCACCTCAACAACTGGGAATCAGTTGGGGATGCCCTCTTGGAGGGCAGCAACACCTCAGGGGATCGTGGGGAGGGTGTCAGGAGACTAGCAAATGATTAAAAGAAAGATCTTCAATGAGGTAGACTATGCAGTTTGATGACATGATGTGAAAGGTAAAGAAACATGTGCTCATCATCATCTTGAGAGTTGAGAGTTTGTGAACAGTTGACAGGGAGAGCGGTGCCTGCATGTCTTTCCGTATCCCCTACTGATTTATGCCCTTGGAACTCAAAACTTCATTTTGAGGAATTATGTATAAAATCTATTTTCCATTATTTTACTTCCCAATTTAAAATCTCTCTTTCATTTAAACCGGGCTTACCACTGACCTTCATATCCATCCTACTGGACCATTCAATTTCTAGTGATCTTCTTGTCAACTAAATATACAGCTCTGATCATAGATAATACTTAAAAATCCACCATTCACATATTCACTCATAGCTGTTTGCACTGTTGTCATAATACTTGACAGTACTGAATTAACCGTGTTTTTCATATATTTATCTTCCTAAATACTGAGTAAAACTGAAGGCTGAAGATCTTGTCTTATTCTTATATTTACCAGAAGGTTTAGCCTTAAAACTTATAAAGCATTCAATACATGTTTCCTATCTGCCATGAAATAAAGTACTGAGTTGAAAAGCAGAAAATCAAAGATAGGCAATCACTTTGTCTATGAGAAATTGTAAAAATCTCTCTTTGATTGACTCCCCCACCCCTTCACTATATTGAGAATTGAATTTTTTAAAACTTGATGACTATTTTCTAAAGGTGCGGTTGGCGCAGGATAGAGCAGGGTTTAGGGCTGTTGTGCATAGGGTCGCTATGAGTCGCAAACGACTCAACGGCACATAACAACAACAACAACAATAGTCCAAGAATACTTCTGTCCAAAGCAGAAGATATCATTTCAGAAGTCTGGAATTTACCCAAGTCATTTGATTAGCATGTTTTTAATGAATACTTTTTTTGGTTTTAAAAAATTATTATTTAAAAAATGTATTATTTATTGGTGTGGGGGTTTTTTTCTTCCCCAACTCACACCGTGTTTGCACAATCCCAGCGACTATGAACCAGAATTTGTTAGTCATTATGAGGATGGTGTAGGCCTGGATATTGCTTTGTTCTTTGTACAGCGTCCCTGTGAGTTGGAGTCAAAGACAGGGCTGCTAATATTAACTATCTTGCTAAGGCAATCCAAGAGAGCTTTATAGAACGGTTAGGATTAGCTCAGATATAGAAGAATGAATGTCAACAGGAGTAACGTTGTGGGAAAAGACTTCCAGATTAGTGAAAGTGCAAAGGTATTGTGAGCTATCTCAAATGTCTGGAGAAGAAGGTTTCTGCATATAAATATGTTGGGGACAAGAAGTGAAACATCTGTGGGAGTCAAGCCCAAGAATATCACTAGCCTTGCTATTATGCTGTTCCCGTAGTGCTGTACATACTTTATTAAGGACACTGAACTGAATTGTCATATAGTAAGTCCCCACGTTACAAAGGCAATTTCTACTTGCCCTTTCATGTTATGTAACTTTGTCCTTACTTTGAAATGACTGTGTCAATATCTCCTGGCAGAAAATTCTTAATCACCTTCACTTGTTTACATGCAGTTTTAAAATAAATGAAAAGGTCTCAAACCTTTTCTTATGTTAAAATAAGGCTAAATAAGACTTAGGTGCACCTGTTCCAATTTACCTACAAATTAGAAGACACACTTAGGAACTGATCTTATTTGTACCCCAGGGAGTTTCTGTAAAGTACTTGAGCTGATCTTACTAGTGGCATGAGAATTTCTTCTGGAGTCATAAGCACAACTTACTCTGTTTTTTTTCTCTTCCTGGGTTCCTCCTGCCCCTTTGTAACACCAGTGTCTGTGTGAGTGCCTGGGGAGCAAGGCCCTTTATAAATGGGACCCATGATATGCAGAGTTTTGAAAAGCAGGTAAGGAAGTTTGGCATTGGTCTGTATGCAATGAGGATTCTTTGAAACTTTTTTAGAAAGGACATTTTATGATCAGAATTGTGCTTTCTGAAGCTAATATAAGCCGTGGTGCAGAGGAGAGCAAATCAGAGCAAAGAAGAGCCCAAGGCAAGGAGACCTATCAGTGATTTTCACCACAGTCTAGGTGGGGTGGACAGTGTCTGGACTAAAGGACCTCAGACTATGGGGTCAAACAAGAAAGTAAACTCCTAATTGCTCCATCTTAAGACTGTAGGAAATGAAAGCAAGTTACAATTTACCTACAAAACTCAGATGACTTAAAAACCTTTCAACTATTTTGTCACTTCACTCAATAAGCTGTCTTTTGGGTTAACCAATTCTCTAATTTTTCTTTTGTTGATGAAAATGGATATGAAATATTAGTCTTCAGAAACAAAAGCTTGATTGAGCCAACAACTTGGTAATACTCTCAAAGTATTGCTGCCACTAAAAAAAAAATCTTTCACTGATCTTGAATTCCAGAGCTATTCCTAGGAAAGATGGAGGGCTCCCCAGGAAGGACTGGGATTAGTGAGCATAGAGGCATCTGTCAAATTTGCTGGAAACAGGACGAAAGTGTCAGTTATGCCTCAGAGATTTTGCTTAATGATTTGGGGATGCTTTCATTATGGTAGAGAGATCATGCTGCTAGATTCAATTGCCTCTTTAAAGCTTTTGCCTGGTTAAGGATTGCGATGATGAAGCAGAATATGCAGCCTGCTTTAAAGGATCCACATTTCCCCCTTGACTTCAAAAGTTTTGTCTGAAATCAATGCAATGCTCCTCACAATAAATTGTTTTCCTCTGGTGAGGAAATATTTTGGCTGCTGTCATCAATATTATGCTTATGTGAAGTGAAAGAAAGCATTCATAGCAAATGTACATTGTTGCTTGTCAAAGTGGGGATGGTTTCCAAAATAATAAATAAAAAGGATTTACCAAGAATTTCATGTGAATTCAGAAAATGATACCATTTCAAGAATGCACCTTCTGGCAGACTTTGAAGGTTGTGTAGGATTATTTAGTACCCACAGGTGAGCTACTATTTAAAGGAATTGCCACAAATGTCAACAGTTGTGATATCAAAACAGCATTGCCAATTACCTACTGAGTGTCAGAACCCAGTGATGTCAGAAAAAAGAAACTTCAATCAGATGGTTAAAAAGAAGAAAAACAAGATGAGATGAAATTGCATGTATGAGAAGCATCATGAAATATCCCTCATTTGAAATATGCTGTGTCAAAGTAGTAGACATTTTCCAACAAAGAACAGGAGCTATTTCTGTGTCCTTAAGTGTTTACAGAATCACATTTCAATCAAGAATTAGGCTATCTTCTCCCACAGTTACCATGAAGGAGATGCTGGCACCAGGTCACTGGCAAATACACTAGTTTGTTAGTTAAAAGATATTTTGTGGGCAGAAAAACAACATGGCTTAATTCAAATAATGCTTTTGAACACTTGCTTTATAAATGTTTCAATTCAGAAAACACAGGGTTGTTAGGAGTTAGAATCCACTTGACAGCTGTGGGTTTGGTATATATGTATATGTGTACACACACACACACAGACATACACCTCTGGTAGGTAGTCTGTAATGCTAACTGCAATGCTAACCCAAAGACTGCTCCTTTTTGGCAGTTCAAATCTATCAGTAGCTTCTCAAGAGAAAGATGAGAAATTTCCTCCCCTGCAATTTATAGCCTTTGGAACCCTATGGAGGGTGAGCTATGAGTCGGTTCTGACTTAATGACAATGTTACACAAATAAAAAGAGGCAAAGCTTTCGTCATGTTGTAGGAGAGGTTATTTCTTGGAGAAGGTGATCATGTTTGGTAAAGTGGGGGAGCGGTTAAAGAAAGGAAGACCCTCAACCAGGTGGGTTGACACAGTGACTACAGTGTGTCAGAGATTGTGAGGTTGTCACAGGTTAAGACTGGGTTCAGCTCTGTTGTTCATAAGGCGGTTCTGAGTTGTCCTCAGCTTGACGACACCTAACAACAACAAGCAGGTAAGGAGTTGTGTTGCCAACCCAAAGGTGCGTACATGCTTTAAATCTACCAGTTGTTACATGGGAAATCTCCTTCAATGCAATTTGGTCTCTGAAAACCTTCTGGAGAGTCATCTATGAGTTGATTCCATATGAGAAGTGAGATTTCAATGCTATAAAATTCTAATAATATAAATAATATTATTATGCAAAAAGTTTTGACAGTGTCACTCAACAAAATCTTTTTTACTTATGCACATTTTGCTTGGTGAATTGTTCTTAAAACATTTAAAGTGTGAATTAAAACTCAATTAGGTTCTTCAGTGTAGTTGAAAGCAAGGAATCTAAGTAATTTGCAAAAGAATTTCTTCATCTATAGAATTATTTCCCCAACACTGGTACCAAGTTGATCTATTTTAGATATCTTTATTATGCCCTCCCCCTCAGCAATATTCCATTTCATTATTTTGAAGAGCAGAACAAAAAAACAAAACAAACAAACAAACAAACCCACAAACCAAAACCAACAAAAAACTTCTCATTGCTGTAGAGTTGGAACCAAGTCATAGCTGATCATCTAGTAAGTTTTCAGAGGCTGTAAATCACATAGAAGATTGCCTGTTTTTTCTTCCTCAGAGTAGCTGGTGGATTTGAACAGCCTGCCTTGGGGCTGATAGTGAATGTCCTTACCCTGCAAGCCATTAGAACTCAAAGGATGAAAAGTACATCTTATTAAATGTTTTTGGAAAGTTATAGGAAAAGGAGAAGTGATTTTAAGATGGTCCCTTTCATTGATTCTGCCTTCTCCAGGTTGTGCATATAAGGCTATTTATGTTATATGGTAGGGCTTCTCAATTTGTTCTTATTTTCTCTCATGATTTAACATTTTGGGTTTTATCCCTAGGTCTCTGATCCACCCTGAGTTGGCTTTTGTGTATGGTGTGAGGTGTGGATCCTGTTTCAGTTGTCTGCGGCTCGATGTTCAGGTTTGCTAGCACCATTTGTTAAAAAGACTATCATTTCCCATTTAATAGGTTTTGTTACCTTGTCAAATATCAGTTGGCCATATGTTGATGGGTTGATTTCTGGATTCTTGATTCTATTCCATTGATCTATGTATCTGTTTTGTACCAACACAATAATTTTTGATAACTACAGATGTGTTTTGAGAAAAGGGAGTGAGATGCTTCCAACTTCAGTTTTGTTTTTCAGAAGAGTTTTTCTTATTATGGGTCTTTTTCTTTTTCAAATGAAACTGGAAATTGCCTTTTCTATATTCTTGAAGAGAAATTTAGTATCTGTATTGGGATTGTATTAAACTTACAGATTTCTTTTGGTAAGATTTTTGTCTTCACAAAGTTTAGTCTTTTTGTCCATAAACAGGGAATAGTTTCCATTTAGTTAGGTCTCTTATTGTTTCTTGTAGTAGCGTTATGTAGCTTTTCTTATAAAGATCTTTTCTGTTTCTAGTTAGGTTTATTCCCAAGTATTTCATCTTATGGTTGGCTATTGTAAATGGTATTACTTTTCTGTGCTGCCTTTCTCGCTGTAAAGAAATCCAACTGATTTTTCTATGATGATCATATATCCTGCCACTCTACTAATTTGATCTATTATGTTTAAAATTTTTTTTGTTGTTTTGGGGGGTTTTTAATGTATACTATCATGCCTAGAATACTAATGAGTGAAGACCAGATGAACTTTGGGAGGATATCAAGAATATCATCCATGAAGAATGTAAAAGGTCATTACAAAGACAGAGGAGAAAGAAAAGGCCAAAATGGATGTCAGAGGAGACTCTGAATATTGCCCTAAAGCACTGAGAAGCCAAAGCAATGGGAAGAAATCAAGATGTGAAAGAGCTGAATAGGAGATTTCAAAGGGCAGCACAGGAAAACAAAGCAAAGTATTATAATGAAATGTGCAAAGAGCTGGAGTTGGAAAATCAAAAGGGACAAACGCGCTTAGCATTTCTTTAATTTTTTTTTTTTTTCATGGCACAAACTTTATTGGTGAGTACAGAGAGAGAAGGGGAACACAGCAACTCCTGCTTCTGGGCAGCTTTCCAAGACTTCGGCCGTGAACTCCTAGCTCAGCATTTCTTAACCTTCAGGGCCTGGAGGACAAATCCAAGCCTTGAGTTTTAATACTTAAGTATGCTTTGTGGAGAATATTGAATGACCCAGGAATCGTCAACAAAAGATAGAACAAGTTACGCAGAGTCACTATACCAAAAAGAATTGGCTGACACAGAAGAATTTCATGAAATGATATATGATCAAGAACCTATGGTAATGAAGGAGGAAGTTTAAGCTGCTGTGAAGGAATTGGCAAAAAACTAGGCCCTAGGAATTGACGGCATACCAATTGTCATATTTCAACAAACAGATGCTGCCCTGGATGTGCTTACCAAGTTGTACCAAGAAATCTGGAGGATAACCTCTGGGCCAATTGACTGAAAGAGATACATATTCATTCCCATTCTAAAAAAAAGTCACCTTTTGAAAAAGACAGAGCGTGAAAATTACAGAACAATATCATTAATACCATTTACAACCAAAATCCTACTGAAAATTACCCAAAAATGACTGAAGAAGCACATCAACAGAGAACTGCTAGATGTTCAGTCTGAATTTAGAAGAGGCTGTAGTTCTAGGGACATTAAACCAAAGTTAGATAGATCTTAGTGGAAAGCAGAGGGTACTAGAGGAATGTCTATCTGTATTGCATTGGTTATGCAAAGACTTTTGACTATGTAGAACACAAAAAACTGTGGCTAACTCTGAGAAGAATGTGAATCCCAGAACACTTTATTGTGCTTATGCAAAACCTATACTTGGACCAGGAGGCAGTTGTCAGAACAGAGTAAGAAAACATTGCATGGCTCAAAATCAGAAGAGGTGTAAGCCAGAGATGCATCTTATCTCCATACCTTTTCAATCTATTTGAGGAGCAGACCTTCAAGGATGCTATGCTCTGTGAGGAGGAATTAGGGGATTAGAGGAAGACTCATCAACAACCTGTGTTATGCAGATGACACAACTGAGAAGGACCTGAAGCATTTGCTGCCAAAGGTCAAGGACTTCAGCCTTCAATATGGATTGAAGCTCAACATCAAGAAAACAAAGATTCTCACCTCTGGGCTGATTGGCAACATCATGCTAGGTGGTGAAGAGATTGAGATTGTTAACAACTTCAGCTTGTCTGGCTCCACAATCAACACTCTTAGTACCAGGAGGCAGAACATCAAATGATTAATTGCATTGGGAACATTTGCTGCCAGGGACCTCTCCAGAGTACTGAAGATCAATGATGTTAGTCTAGAGACTAAGGTGCACTTGATCCAGGCCATGGTCTTTGCAGTTGCTTGTTGTGCTTCAGAAAGCTAGACAATGACTAAGGAGGATAGAAGAAGAATTGATATCTTCAAGTTGTGGTGCTGGAGAAGAGTATTGCATGTACCATGGTCTGCTGAAAGAACAATTATATCTGACTTGAGGAGGGTGAAACCAGGCTGCTCCTTAGAGGCAAGGATTTTGAGGCTTTGCCTGACATACTTTGGGCATGTTGCCAGGAGAGACCAGTCCTTGGAGAGGGACATCATGCTTGGGAGGGTGGAGGGACAGTGCAAGAAAGGAAGACCCTGGAGGAGATAGACTGACTCAGGGTTCAGAGCTGTTGGACATAGGGTTGTTGTGAGTTGCAAACAACTCCAGGAAACATAACAACCACAACAATAGTCCTCTTATGAATGTATTTACATTACTCGATACTTAGGGAAAATGTGTTTAATTTGGAGACATTAACTCTTGAAGGTAATATAGAACTTTATCAATAGAGTTTTCCCCATCAATATGTCTCCTATTCTACCTCTGTGATACATCGACAACTAAATTTTTGGTCTGTTTTTTAACTTATGTAAAAATAGCAAGGACCCTGGAAACAACTCAGGTGCCCATCAACAAACGAATGGATAGAGAGAAGCTCTGGTATATTCACTATGTACCATTGAAAAACAGGGATAAAATGATGCAAAGTGGATGACACTAGAGGACATTATGCTGAGCGAAATATCTCAGTCACAAAAGGACAAATATTGCATAGAGCCACTATTGTAAAACAGGACTGACAATGGGGTTGAGGGAAGACAAAGAAGGATGGGAGGAATGATGTATACTGCATTTAAGCAGATAAGGGAGAGAACTATTTAAAAGGGATATATGATTGGGTATTATGTCATGACAGGAGTCCAGAATGAAGGCTGCACAGTGGAGTGGTTTTCGGGGGAGGAATTGCATAGCAATGAAAGAGTTTTTCTCTTACTTTTCAAGGAGAAAAGTGAATTGGGGGAATCTCTGTAAACTTTCATTAAAATTAATTAAAAATAAAAGGAAAAAAATAGCAAGGACCATGTGAGGAGCACCATATCTGACCTTTACCAACTTGCAGATAGGAACTATTCCTGTCCACAGGATCAATAGCAGTAAACCCATTTTCATGAGGTCAGACATGTTCCATATACCCCCATGCCTCTTCTAATCTTAACACCAATCTTTTTTTTTTAAGTGTAATTTCCATTTTGTTTTCAGACGAGTTTTTTCTTCAGCCTTTTAAGGAAACAAATCCTTACATGGGCTTATTTTAATAATATTGTTGCTGTTACTTGCTTTCCAGTCATTTCTAACTCCTAGTGACTCCATTGTGTCAAAGTATAGCTACACCTGGTATGGTTTTCAAAACTGAGCATTCCAATGCAGATCACCAGGCTTTACTTCTGAGGTGCCTCTGCATTTAGCAGTTTAAAGTACTAAATTTTAGAAGTTTAGTGGTTTAAATTTAATTTATATTTTAGTAGTTTAAACTAC
Organism: Elephantulus edwardii; assembly: GCF_000299155.1. Taxonomy (NCBI): domain Eukaryota; kingdom Metazoa; phylum Chordata; class Mammalia; order Macroscelidea; family Macroscelididae; genus Elephantulus; species Elephantulus edwardii. The sequence continues at coordinate 21,384,672 of NW_006399751.1, read as the reverse complement.
TAAATTTTGGATTGGTAATCTAGCACTTAACCATTTGTGCTATTCAGGAACTCTAATTTTAATAACATGCATATTTAACCCAATATATCGTATTACAATTTCAATATATAATGAATGTATTATTGTTGTTATGTGTGATCAAGTTGCCTGCAACTCATAGCGACCCTATGTACAATAGGTCTGAACCCTGCCCTATCCTGAGACAGTCTCACTGTCTCTAACACACCTAACCCCATTACCCCAGTTACTGTGTCAATCCATTTAATCCAGAATCTTCCACTCCTGCACTGTCCCCCCACCTTTCCAACGATGATGCCCTTCTCGAGGGACTTGTCCCTCCTTGCCATTTGCCCGAAGTATGTGAGACAGAGCTTCAAAACCTTGCCAGCAAGGAGCAGCCTGATTTAACCCTCTCCAGGATAAACCTATTTGCTCTTTTGACAGTCTGTAGTATAGTCAACAGTCTTCTCCAGCACTACAACTCAAAGGCATCAATTCTTCTTCTGTCATCTTTGGTCTTTGTTCAGCTCTATGACATGTAGCAAGTAACTGTGAAGACCATAGCCTGAATCAGGCGCACCTTAGTCTCCAGACTGACATCATTGCTCTTTAGGACTTTGAATAGGTCTCTGTCAGTATAAAAATTATTAATAGAGAGAATGATTATTTTTCCCTAAATCCTTTAAATAGACTATGTGTTTTATATAGCCAGCACATGCCAATTTGGACTGCTATATTTCAAGTACTCCATGACATAAGTGCCTAGTGATTAGCACAATGGACAGTGTGAATATGATTGGACACTTAAGTTTCTGTAGTTTCTGAGACTGTTTTGCAGAAGTAGACCTAGTTCTTTAGGAGTAGGAGGAAATTGAGATTCACCAATCTGAATTTTGTAAATGCCATTCTTTATTCTGTCTCACACTCCATATGAAATCTGGCACTTTACTGAAGCTCTAATTACTGGTTTTTGCATTGTGTACGACTTCTTGGCAAATGTGCTATAGTATAGTACTTACCACACTCTAAAATAACAGTTGAAGTAAAATTATCTGGTGTATTTTTTATGAAAAATTCTGTTTCCTATAGTGTTTTATTCATCGCATTACCTCTTTCTGGTTTATATGTTTCTCAACAGGATGACTTTAATGATGACCAATTCTAGACATCATTTCTGTAGAGAGTAGAGCCTGCTTGCTCTTCTTTATTCATCCACTTTCCCCCTTTCTTTCTGTTATAGTGTTTTATCACACCAGAACTGACTCATAGCTGACCCTCCAGCAGCTTTTCAAAGACTGTAAATCAAACGAGAGATTGCCCATGTTTCTCCCGAAGAGTGGCTGGTGGATTCAAACCGCGTGCGTTTGGGTTGGCAGTGCAACTCCTTATCAGGAGGCCACCAGAGCTCTTTTTTTTTTCTTTCTTAGCTCTCAGTTAATCGAGTTAAGGACACTGAACTTCTCATCTCCACACTTCTACAATTTTAATTCAGATCCCAAATAATCCCAGTTCCAATAGATAATGGTTAGTCTCTGTCAGTGACCAGAGCAATGTTTCTCACTCTTTAGCACACATCAGAATCATCTGGAGGGCTTGCTGACATGCGTTACTAGGTGCTGTCAGTGGGTCTGGGGTGAATCTTGAGAATTTGAATAGTTAACAAGTTTCTAGGTGAAGGTCCTGATAAGAGCTATCAGTAGCAGATATTTGAGTTACATTGAAATCATAATGCCTTTCCTTAAACTAACACAATGTATTTTCACACACACACACAATGTAGCCTGAGCGCCTCCATGGGTGGGTGAGATCTCTGCAAGCTGACAAAGTGGATTCAGAGTGCTGTTTAATAGATTCCAGTTAAATTATGGGAGACATGTTAATCAAATTTGCTGATGACATGCAGCTGGGAAGACTAGAGAATGGGTGGGATGTCCAGAATTATACATTGGGAGGGGAGAGAGTTTCTCTTTCTGGATAACTTCCAAAGGGGGAGGGGAACTGGCACTAATGGGTAGAATTTATAAAGAGGCATATTTTGGTTCATTCTGAGGAGACATTTTTTTTCTTTCTCCCTCAGCAGCTAAAGCATATTCATAAAAGAACTTTGAAGTAGTGAGCTCTGCAGTACTTAACTATTCAGTGGAAAGTTGAGAGAAAGAGAATATCCCTTGAGGTTTATCATTTAGCAGAAAGCATCACAAGGGTCTAAATAAAATCCCATTTCTTAGATTTAATCATATGAAACTATTGGTACTCAATCATTTTTTTAACTTAAAAAAATGACAATTTCATATGATTCAACCTAATGACATTAGCATAATACCCTGGGGTAAAACACGAAATCCATTTTAAATTGCTTATTAAAAAGATAACATTCAAGCCATTATAATTCATCCTCATGTAGGCAGAGAACTCTATAAACCACAGGTTGCATTCAGATCTTGGTGCTTGCTAGGAAGACTTGAGAAGAAGATCTGGATCTGGTATCCTAAGAATTAACTCTTGCTTCAATTTTGCCCTATGTTTTTTTTTTATCTGTTTGCTTTGTGGGAGCATGGATGGGCAAGATGACACAAACTTCAGAAGTTGGGATGCAGCTACTGAATACCGTGTATTTTCTAAGAGCTCTTTACCTTGAATCTATCACTTCAGTTGGGAAATTCACTTGATAAATGCCCAAACAGGGAAGCAGCAACATTTCTTTTACGGACTTTATGTTTGTATAAGAGTTCTGGTGGCATAGTCTGTAGGGAGCTGAGCCAGACATGATGGCACGTTTCTGGCAGTTCGTATCCACCAGCTGCTCCATGGGAGAAAGATAGGTGATCTCCCTCCATGTGCTTCACAACCTCCAAAAACCCGTGAGAGAGGCAGTTCCAACTCAACAGCAGTGAGAGACTAAGAAATGTTCTTGAAGTATCAAAGTAATCTTATTGCTTTTAGTATTGTTTTATTGAATTTATAATGTTTACTATTTTCTGTATCACTATCTTATACCATTTTTACCTCTGGCTTTCTGGAATTTAAAATCTATTTTCCCCCTAAGTTGGTATCCAAACTGTTGCCTTGCAATATTTAATTTTTTTAAAATAAATTTTTAATTGTGATGTTAATGAATATTAAAATTAATTCATTGTTGTATAATTACTTCCTCCCCCCCACCCCCACTCCTCTTTTCAATGTACCTCTTATTCTGGACTGTTGTCTTACACAGGCATTATATGAAATATTTAGTTCTTTAATGGTCATTCTAGATGCCAACTATGCAGATGTCACTCTGTTCTCTTTTCTTTTCCATTGCCAAGACTGGTTCATCTTCAGATCTCAACTTCTTAGAAATCTTTCCTAACTTCTCTCAGACTAATTCAGTGAGCTCCCAGAGCAATATATGCTACTAGGACTTTCCTAGCAACACTTGTTATTTACTTGTAATTTTGCAAATACTCCTCCAGCACTTTTTACATGCTGGCACTGTTTCAAGCCATTTCAGTGCTAAATGATTTCGTCTTTGCAACACACTATTAGGAAGCTCTGGTGACCTAGTGGCAAGAAGCTGTGCAGCAAACCTGAAGCCATGCAGTTCGAGGCCATCAACTGCTCCACAGGAGAAGGATGGGCACGCTCCTCCCGTGTGATTAACTGCCTGTGAAAACCCACCTGAGGGTCAGCTGTGGGTCAGTTCTGAATCTATGGTACACAACAACAACAACAACACACTATTAAAGTAGAATATGACTGCCCATGACTGATAGATGAGGCAATATGGCACCAAAAAGTTAAGTAACTTGTCTGAAGTCATAAGTAAAAAAAAGCCCCAAATCTTCAAATTTACTGCCATTGAGTTGGAGCTGACTGACTCATAGGTGAGCCTTCAGCAGGTTTTTGGAAGCTGTACAGCACATGGGAAAAGATTGCTTCTCTCCCGTGGAGCTCCTGGTGGCTTGAACTGCCACAAAAGCACTGCTTCTGGATGAGCAGCACAACTCCCTGTAAACTAGCCACCAGAGCTCCCCCAAATTTAAAGTAGTTCGTGATAAGCCAGAATTTGAATCTGGCAGCCTCACTCTTGAGTCTATCTTCTTTGGTTGTCTGTCTATCATGATTCTTTATTTAAGATAACATATTACAATAACAGCCATGTGATAAACCCTCTTTCTTTCAAAACCAATTCTATCTCCTTAGCTATTGTTTCTTAGAATGTCCTTATGCCTGCATTTTCTACTGTTTCATTTCAGTACCTCTAACCCAGTGCTCAGCACATAGTTGGTTGTTCAAAAAATATTTGTTTACAATGTATACGAACTTTGTAAGCATACCAGTGTACAATAAAAATAAAAAAAAGAAATACTTGTTGAATAAATGGGCACATATATGCTTATTATAAACATTTAATGAAAGCAGTATTTCTGAGAAGAATAGGATGACTACAACATCCTTTAATAGAATCCTAATGTGACCCAATAATTCTAGGAGAAAAGAGAAGTTATACTGACAAGAGGTATTTGGGAAATTTCAAATCTCTAAAAAAAGATTAACGCTAAAGGAGATTTTGAGCTGGTATCAGGCAGTTCAATTTGAAGCAAAGCTGCTGCTATTCACACCTTCACCACTCTCAGCCACAGGAAACGATAGACAGTTATGAAAGCTTGCTGGCTGGAAGAAAATTCTAATTCCTTAGAATGCCCTGAAGAAGGAGGCAGAGCTGTAAATGCTGACTACTTTCCTATAGGACCTGATAACCTTGGGGTGGGGGGGTGGAGGGGGGTGGGGGGAGAGTAGAACCAAAACCAATGAAAATAAAAACCGCACAGAAAAGAGGGCCCAGGCCAGATTAGAGAGCCAAGCTGGAGCAGTGTTATCATTGGTCCTCAAGAAACCAGCAGGGCCAGAAGTGAAGCAGGCTGCAGGCAATTACAGATTGTCATTAAAGTTAAAAATATGACCCTCAGCAATGCTGCTGTATCGCTTTAGGCTACTGAAGCTTCATGCTGTCTGTCAGTTGTGACTCGAAGCTTGCAAAAGGACAATCAAAACTTTGTCATTTTTGCATTTTGTTACAAAAGGGGGGAAAATCATACTTTTTATGCATTACAATAAGCAAGCATTGTAAGTGATTTTCATGACTTAAAAGAGGGAGCAGGAGCGAGGTTGTGGGTGGGGAGTGGTAGATCTCCTGGAAGAAGAGCATTTAGATGGCAGTTTCATAATTGCCTGCCTTTAGGTGGTAACAGAATCAATAACAGGGATGACTTTATTCAACTGGTGCCTTTTCAACAGTTTTCAGTTAAGAATAACTGAAAGACAATAGGCCACATGGGTACAATTATTTTTTTAAGGCATAAGGATTATGCCCAAGTAAATAATATTCCAAGTGAGTGTTTATAGTAATGTGTTTTTAAAAATTCACAGCAATGAAAAGATTTAGATGAAAGATGATTGAATTCTGAATGAGGGCACAAGGATTAAGTGAATGTCAAGAAGAACACCCCGCTATGGATCTGTTCCTTGTAGAACAATTGAACTCCTTCCCTTACAGCTGGTAGACTGCAATTTAACTTAAGAGGAACGAACGTGCTAAATAAAAATGATTTGGTAAAGAAGGAAGGATTTTAATGTCAAGGACAAAACAATTTGCAATTTGATTTTTAATCTGCAGACAGTAGGTGGTATTAAGCCATCAAATAGTCCAAAGAATAGAACACTAATTGAAACAGAACGTGGAAACATTAATGAAATTGATTAGAAGTGACAAAGCAGCTGGATTTGTCAGCATTTCAGCAGATGGAACAGCTCTGATGGATGAAATGACAAGGCTCTAAAACAAAACTGAAAATTAAATGTACAGCCAGATAGTTCTGGCACCAAAAATGTTCCATTGCATAAAATTTGAGGAACAAGCCATGAAGGGATCTTGAGCAAGGCTCCTGAACACTGTTAGAGAGTACAATTATTTGTTACTTGGCTTGGACCTGCCCCTTCTGATGACTGCTTGAAATCTGAGAACTGGCTCAGCAAAATGCTTGATGTCATTGCTTAGGTTCAGATGACAGTATCACAGGCAACAGGACAGCTTTAGAGTGACTGTCTCTTTTCTCTTATTTGGTAATCGCTACCGCATAGGTTGTGTCATATTATACGGCTGCAACATTTTTCAAACTGTGTTCCTTGAAATAACTAGTGGCCTCATAGTATAATAAGTGACTTCCTAGGGAGCTCTGATGGCCCAGAGGGTAAAGAGCTACACTGCCAACCCAAAGGTTCAAATCTATCAGCTGCTCCTTAGGGAAAAAGATGAGCTATCTCTTTTAGGGTGATTTACTGCCTCTAAAAGCCTGCTGAGGGTCAGCTATGAATTGGTCCCAAATTGACAACATATAACAACAACAATAACAGCAACAACAATTAAAATATTAGTCAAATATTGGTATATATTATGTTTCTCTCTTAAAGAGCCCAACACATATTAGCACAACAAACACAAAATCCTAAAGGACTGTGAGAATTTCCTAAGCTTCTATGACCACTGAAACCAATTTTCAGATAGTTTTTCTGAAAAAAAAAAGCTTTTATTTTATATTAGTTTGCATACAAAATTCACATACATTGTGTCTCCTTTTATACACACTGTGTTTCACACATCGTTCCATTCACATTGTGTTTTATATGATCCCATAGATTGTTTTATAAAATTAATCACCATTGACCCATGCTCACCATTACTCTGCCTTTTCAGGTTTCCACAGGATCTTTCCTAATACTTTTACTCTCTCGCTCTGCCCACCAAACTCAGATTTTCCTCCCTCCCCATCCACCTACAGACTTTTTCTTCTCTCCCCTCCCCTCTTTGGACTTTGTAAAACATCTTACTAGTTATGCTTCTATTTATACAATAACGATGTTATGCAGTATTTTTCTTTATGAGCCTGAGTTAATTCACTCAGCATAATGCTCTCCAGTCTCTCCCATGTTATATGCTGTTATATATATATGAAATCACTGCACCTGAGTGCTGCATAGTACTCCATCATGTGAATATACCACAACATCTCAATCCATTCTATTGTGGTCTGACATTTGGGCTGTTTCCATGTTCTTGCAATTGTGAATAACGCTGCTATGAACATTGGTGCACAAATCTCTGTTTGTATCTCAGTTCTAATTTCCATGGGGTAGGTATATTCCTAGCAGTGGAATAGCTGGTCACATGGAATTTCTATGTTCAGCTTTTTGAGAAAATGCCAAACTGCTTTCCAGAATGGTTGTACCATTTTACAATCCAATCAATAGTGTTTGTGAGTTCCAGTCTCTGCACATCCAATATTTATTGCTTGTCCTATTACACTTTGACACTGGTATGGGGGTGAGATGGTATTTCATTGTGGTTTCATTTGCATCTCTTTTACTGCCAGTGGTTTTGAGCATTTCCTCATTTATCTGTTGGCCATCTAAGCGTCTTCCTTTGTGAAAATCTTTCCATGTCTCTTGACAAATAAATAATTAGGTTATCAATATTTTTCTTAGGAGGTCCTATAGTATTCTGTAAATTTTCACTATGGGACCCTTATCTGAGATGGCATGCCAAATGTTTTTTTCCCATTCAGTGAGTTTTCTTTTTACTTTATTGAAAAAGTTTTTGATGCATAAAGCAACTTAATCTTTAGAAGGTCCCATTTATCAATGTTATCCTCTTCTGTTTGGCATTTCTGGCTGCATTTGCCAGCACCACAGCCTGGGCCTTCTAAGTTTGGTCCCATTTTGTCTCTTGTTATCTTTATGGTTTTGGGTTTTAACCCTAGGTCTCTGGTCAGCCTTGAGTTGATAGTTCGTGTATTGTGTGAGCTGTGGATTCAGCTTCAGCTTTCTGCATGTAGAAGGACAGTTTTACCAGCACCATTTGTTGGAGACTTTGTCATTTCCCCATTTGATACACTTTTTTTCCTTGTTGAATACCAGCTAAACTGTAGGTAGATGGGTTAATTTCTGGGTTCTCCATTATTTTCCATTGGTCTGTGTGTCTGTCTTTGTACTAGTACCATGCTGTTTTGGTTATCATGGCTGTGTAGTAGGTTTTGAGATCTGGGAATGCTATGCCTCCCACTTCACTTTTGTTTTACATAAATGTTTTGCTTATTTGAAGTTTCTTTCCTCTCCAAACTTGCCAATTGCCTTTTCTAACTCATTGAAAATGAATTTAGTATCTGTTTTGGGATTGCATTAAGCATGAAAATTGTTTTTGGTAAGACTGTCATTTTCACTATATTGAATCTTCCTATCCATGAATAGGGAATATTTCCCATTTATTTAGATTTCCTTTTGTTTCTTACAGAAGTGTTTTGTAGTTTTCTTTATAAAGGTCTTTTGTGTCTCTAGTTAGGTTTTCTCCCAAGTATCTCAGTTTGTGTTTGGCTATTGTAAGCAGTGTTCCTTTCTTAGTTTACTGTGTTAATATAGAGAAAGTCCTCTGATATTTTAAATATTATTCTTGTATACTGTCACTCAACTAAATTGGCCTACTAGGTCTAACAGGGTTTTTTTATTGTTTTGCATCTTTGGGATTTTCTATTTTTTTTTTTAATTTTTTTTTTTTTTTTTTACAGAACTGTTGGATTTTCATTCATTTACTGTTGCACGTCCTTGAGGTTTTCTGTATATACTCTCGTATAGTTTGCATATAGCAATAGTATGACTTTTACCTACCCTTTGTCAATTTGGATTCATCTTATTTCCTTCTCTTGTAACATTGTTCTAACAAGTACTTCCAATACGATATTGAAGAGGAGAGGTGAAAGTGAGCATCCTTGCCTGGTCCCTGTTTGCAAAGGGAATGCCGTTAGTCTTTTTTCCATGATTTGTACCTTATTCTCATAGCTTTTCGTATGAATCCCCATCAATAAATTTCTTCTGCCTCTTTGTATCTAGTGTATTCATTGGGTCTGTAATATGCCCTGCTTCTTTAGGAGGATTATTTTGTCTTTTCACAATGTTTGAAGCTGCTTGTTGCTTTCTTGACAATATAGGAAATTTCTTTTGCTATGTGTTTGGCTGTTTCTATTGAGTCTGCATAGGTTATTGACAGTTCTTTATCTTTATGATGCATACTTAAAGTATTCCCTTGATGAGGGAGGGAAACTTGCTGTGCTAAGAGTTCCTTCTGGGCCTGTGGAGTGGAAAAGTTCCCCTTTCCTAAGGTCTTTCAACTTCTCTCTGGACTGTAGTGCAGCCTTGTAGGAATCTCTCCTGGCTACTGTCCTACTCTTCCAAAATTTGGAATTGTCCTTATTGGTGCTGATGAGCACAAGCCAGAGACTACCTTCCCAAAGTAGGCAGCAGGCAGCTGCAATCTTTCTATATGGTTTTTAGATAACAGCTTTTATATGCCAGAGAAATATTGCTGTTTTAAGTTTGAAAAATGTTTCTCTGGCCTCTTAAAAACATTCATATACCTTGCTGTTTTTAGTGGACTACTGACTGTGCTCCATCTCTATGCTGAGCAAATAAATGGAGAAACTAGACTATATGAAGAAGAAGAATATGGCATTTATATTTATAGGAAGACCAATCAGCAATCTGCACTATGCAGATGGTACAACTTTGTTCATGGAGAGTAAAAAGGGTTTATAGCACTTACTAAAGGTAAAAAACTAAAGCCTGAAGAAATCAGGGTAGATTACATCTCAATTTCAAGAAAACAAAATCCTTGCAATTGGACCTGTAGGCAACATCATAATACATGGAGAAAAAACAAACCAAACCTGAAGTTGTCAATTCATTTTACTTGGATCCATATACAATAACCATATCAATGGAAGTCAAGAAAGCAAATTTGAAATGAACTAATCCGCTGTTGAGGACCCCGTACAGTACTAAAGAGTAAGGATATCAGTTCAAAGGTTAAGGTGGGCCTGATCTAGATATGCTATGTTTAATTGTTTATTATACGTGTGATAATTGAATACTGAATAAGAGAGATACAAAAACAATTGGTGTCTTTGAATTATGGTGTTGGAAAAGAATACTGAATATACCACAGTATATTGGATATATAAACATTGGTATATTGGATTATGCAGGATCAGATGCTAGATTTTGGCTCATTTGTTGTATATATGGGTACTATGCAGGAGTGGCATAAACTTCCTAAACAACATGCCTCCGGAAACCCTATGAACTTTGATAAATGTTGGTAGTTGTCGAGGGGCTTCAGGCCTTTTGTTCATAGGGTCGCTATGAGTCATGCTCAACTCAAAGGCAATCAGCAACAACAGCAAGGGCACTGTAACTCTAAATCAATTCCATAGCACTTAACGACAATTAACTGTCCTCTGGAAAATAACTTAAACTCTGAAAAGAATTCAACTCACCATGGAACGCATACTCAACATTTAGCATTTCAAATGTGCTTTATTTTATTTGGAAAGACATTGTCTCACTCATTCTGCTTCCATTATATGAGTTATAGACTCAGTAGATGATCGAATACAGGTTGTGATTCTATTATGCTGACAACATTTGTCTAGTGCATAGCCTTGATGTAAAATAGGATTTCTGAGTAAAGAATATAATCATTGATTTACATCAAGTCATACAGTACAAGGAAGCTTCTGCTTTCTTGAAAACAAATCAAGAAATCTGACTTATCTAGTATTCCTTCTTATGTCACTACTCTGAATATTTTCTCAACTTATAGAATAAACTCAATTTTGAAGTTAATTTAAAAAGTAACACTACATGTGCCACATGACATTGATGGGCATTGAAACCTGAAGTGATAGAATGCAGTGATGATTGTATCAGACACGTTTTTAAAAATTGACAATTCACTGAAGACTGGTACAGTTCTCCAGAAAGTCAAGTAAGAATTTAAAGAAAGGTTCTCCAGCTAAGTTAAAAGCATTACAACCTTTACATATTATGTTTCCTTAACTCTTTCTGAGGGAGCTCTGGAGACATAATGTGCTGGTGGCCCAAAGGCTCAAGTGCTTCAAATCTACCAGTCTCTCCTTAGGAAGAAGATAGGTAGTTTTCTCCTGTTGAGGTATACAGCCTTGGAAACAGAAACTAATATTCACTGAATGGGATTCACTTAGGGAATTCTTTTCTTTGGCTTCAATTTTCTTAAAAGAAGAGAGTTCCTTCTAAAATCAGAATGAATCAGATTTTTAAAATGTGACTGGGTTTAGTTTTTAGGTTGTCAAAATTATTTTTTTTATTGGCTGTTTTGTTTACTGGAATTTTACTGGCAGCAATAGGAAATGAGAAACAAGAACAAAGTGGCTTGCACCTTACCGTAAGTCCAGTATGACCACATTTGGATTAGTCATTTCCTTTCTCAGCTGTTGAGTCAGAACCAACTCATAGCTGACCCACCAGTGGATTTTTGGAGGTTGTAAACTACGTGGAAGGAATTTGTTCATTTTATCTTTCTCCCACAGAGATGTTGGTGGATTAGAACCACTGAAAAGGCGTTTTCTTTGTGTTAGCACAGTTTTGTACAAAATATCCTCCCAGAGCTCCAGGGAGTAAAGTTTTAAAATTTGATGCTGAAAATGGCCTTTGACCTTTGGGATCAGAAGGAAAGAGCTGAAAATGCCCTGAAGCCATAATTACTCACGAAGGGAGAAAGGAGCTCTTGAAGGTTATGAGGGGCAAGAGCTGAAAACCCTGAAAACAGTACCTGACGTGGTCTGAGCATGCACTGCTGGGGTGACAGAGCAGCAACAGCAGCTGAGAAATTTGCGAGGCTTTCTCCTGGTCTACCAGCAGAGGGGATGACGGAATTCTGCTTCCAGCACTGCTTGCATACCCTGTTATCACCAAGCCCTGGACAGAGGAGGAGGCCAGTTTGTTCAGCTGTGCCGGGAAGCTGCTCCAAGTTGGTGCAGCACCACATTGCAGATCCTGCAGCTGCCTCCGCCGCCGGGAGGGAGGGGTGTTACTGTCGAACAGCCAGGAGTCTTGTCATCCAGCACCTACCTCTTTCCCTTTCTAGAAAAGGAAGGATCCTCCCACCGAATGGATCTATGAACCTTGGGCTGGGTGAAACCTTTACAGAGAAAATGAGACTTTGCCTTTGCTCCCTTTCCTGAAGCAAATAAACCTACATTTTCATTGTAGGGGGAAAAAAAAATTGACAATGATTTGTTTAAATCTGTGTTTACCTAAACTGTCTCCTGAGCCGAAGTGGGACAAGCATGTTTTGATTAACTTCTCTTTTGCTTTCATACTCTTTCTTCTTACACGAGTAATTGATGTTGGATGCCATCTGACAAACAATTTTGATGTCCTGGAATCCAGAATTCTAGAATCATGGCATTGAGACAACACACCCAAGTTATCTGTGTTTAGGCGTTCTTTTGAACCATGAAGGAACTGTTTTCTCAGGGTCACCAATATCTTAGTAAGTAAACAGCTTGATGAAGACAGGTTGGCCTTTGGCATTTTAGGGGTTTTTTTTTGTTTTGGCTTTGGGGTTTTTTGAGAACTCGAAAAATATGGAATGCTTCATGAATTTGTGTGTCATCTTTGTGCAGGGGCCATGCTAATATTAGCTGTATCGTTCCAATTTTAGTATATGTGCTGCTGAAGCAAGCATGGGCATTTGGTTTTTTTAAAGACAATTATCTATGAAAAACCAGCTTGAGAAGCAGGAACTCCAGATCTGACTCAGCAAAAACCATTGCCTTTGAGTGAATTAAAACTCGTAAGAACAACTACCTGGTCAAATCACTGGAAGAGATCCGTATTTATTCCCATTTTTTTTAAAGACTTGACAGAGTGTGGAAATTATAAAGCAATGTAACCAATACCTCATGCAAGCTAATCCTTCTGAAGATTATTAAAAAAAATGACTGGAACAGTACATTGACAGAAAACTACTAGAAATACAAGACAAGTATAGAAGAGGCTGTGACAATAGAGACATTATCACCAGTTAGATGGACCTTGGCTGAAAGCAAAGAGTACCACAGGAATGTCTATCTGTGTTTCGTTAACTTTGCAAAGGCATTTGACTATGTGGATCACAACAAATTGTGAATAACTTTGAGAAGAATGGGAATCCCAGAACACTTGATTGTGGTCATGTGAAACCTTTACTTGGACCAGGAAGCAGTTGTTAGAACAGAGCAAGGAGAAACTGCAGGTTCAAAATCAGGAAAGGAGTGCATCAGGGATGCATCTGATCTCCATATCTTTTCAATCTGTGTATGGAACCTATCATTTGAGAGACCAGACTTAACGAGGAAGACTGTGACATCAGGATTGGAGGGAGACTCATCAACAATCTGCATTATGCAAAGGAATTATGCATTATGCTTGCTAAAATTGAGGAGGATCTGAAACATTTGCTGCAGAAGGTAAAAGACTGGAGTCTTCAATATAGATTGAAGCTCAACATCAAGAAAACAAAGATTCTTATCACTGGGCCTTTTGGCAGCATTATGATTGAAGAAGAGATTGAGATTGTTAACAACTTCAGTTTGCTTGGTTCTATAATCTTGGCACCAGCAGTTAGAAAATCAGAAGACAAACTGAATTGGGGAAGTCTGCTGCCAAAGAACTCTCCAAAGAGCTAAAAAGCAATGATACAAGTCTAGAGACTAAGGTACACCTGATCCAGACTAGGGACAACAGAGGTTAGAAGAATTTATGCCTTTGAGTTGTTATGCTGAACTTATCACTGACCACCGAGAGAACAATAGGTTTGTCTTGGAGAGGGTAAGACCAAATTTATCCTTGAAGGCAAGGATTTTGAAGCTCTGTCTAACATACTTTAAGCATGTTGCCAGGAGGGACCAGTCCTTGGAGAAGGGCTTCATGCTTGGTAGGGTGAAGGAACAGTGCAGGAGAGGAAGACCCCAGATGAGATGGATTGACATAGTAAGTGGAGTAGTGGAGGTAGGTGTGCCAGAGTCAGTAAGACTAGCTCAGGATAGGGCAGGGTTCAGAGCTATTGTACACAGGATTTCTATGAGTTGCAGGCAACTTCATGGCACATAATAATAACAACGATGACCCTATATTGGCTTTCTGAGGTGGCAGATCTTAGCAGGAAGCCTTTGTTTCTCTCATGGAGCAGCTTGTGGATATAAACGTTTGACCTTTTGGTTGTTGTTGTTTTTGTTGATTGCCATAGAGTTGAGCACAACTCATAGCAACTCTATGAACAGAATACCTGAAGTCTTTCTATAACTATTGTAATTTCTCAGTCCATAGAGTTTCCAGAGGCATGTTGTTTAGGAAGTGGATAACCTTATGGTTAGCAGAGCAATATGCTTCACACTATGCCACTACAACTGACAAGGCCTAGCTCTGACTAAAGGTGGTGTTTTAGGATGGAGAGAAGGTCCTTGGTGAGTCTGTTTCTGTAAGACATAAACTCTGAAATCCTGCTTGTGCTTTGATGTTGCTTTTTGAATAGTTAATATAACAATGAGCCATATAACTTTCTTTCCATTTTCTCTTATTCAGAGTACCTTCCTGACTCAATGTGTATCTACTTAAAATGAATAGTTCTTTTACATTAATTTTGAGCATTTCTTAAAATATATAGGCGTATGATAAACTGATTAAGTTCTTACAGTGATCTTGTAGAGTTTTCTTGGCTGGAATCATCACAGAAGCAGATTCCCAGGCCTTTCTCCCTTAGAACTTCCCCAATGGGGCTCATTTCTATAAAAGAACAAAGAGAAGTGGGGTAGGGAGGTGGAGAAAGGCAGACATTATACTATTATGTCACATACTTTTGAGAGCAGAAAAGCTGAGTGGTGCCAAGTTACCACTGCTGACCATTTTCAAAAGAATCAAAGTATAGGGTAATGGACAGAGTAGGAATAACAAAACTCAAAATCACCCAAATGATCAGACCTGCTGTCCTTTTAAGAGTTTGGGAGAATCCCTGATGCCATGGCCTTTAGTAATCTTTTGAACCCTGAACTAAACTTATCCTTGTTACTCAATTTTCTTTTAACCAAACAGAGGACATATAGAGTGGACAAGAGACAGGGAGCTTTCTTGCAACATTAAATCATTGTTTTTTTAAGCAGTCAATCATATATGATCAAAAGGATCATATTTTCACAGAGAGAAAGCTCAGAAGACAGGAAGAGATAGTATAAAAAGATGAA
>NW_006399751.1:21325777-21367149 GCF_000299155.1 Elephantulus edwardii | reverse complement strand
AATTTGTTATTCACAGTAGTGCAGTTTATTAGGGAAACAGGTTGAGGTCAGGTCTAGGATCAGTAAATAGCCAGGGTAACAGTGAGACACACCCTTCAGTTAGTTCAGACAACTAATCAGTCACCAGCAAGATGCAGAGCCTCCCTCAATTAATCCAGGTAGCTTCTAAGTCAACAGCAAGATACCTCTGGCACAGGAAATTTTGGCCACAAAAGATGCTCGCTACATTTTCTGCTTCTTCTTTCCTGGTGTTGAGGTTCCTGTTTTGAGGGCTCTGGCTCTGACTTCAAGGGCCCTGAGGCTATGCCTTGCCCCAGTCTTGTTATATCTGGTTAGTGCTTTCTCTTATTTTGGTCTCACAGTTGTTGACGATGTCGAAGAAATGGCTTAATAGTGAACCTAGTGTCTACAGTGGAGGCAGCTGGGGATCACACGCTCAGGGCACATTAGAAAAATATAAAAGTCATTCTCAAAAGTCCTACCACCACAATGAATGATTGAATGGGAAACCCATTTGCTCTGTAAACTTTCACTCAAATCACAATATAAAGTTAAAAACACTAGTTTATATGCATTCCTCATAGTTGTATTTCTAAAGCTGACTCTTACTTGCCTATGAATGGATGTTAAAAAATCCTATTTGACATTGGAAACTGCAGATTACCATTGGCTAAAATGACAAGAACATTAGACTGAAGTAAGAATGTGATGTGACGTGGTGTCATATTCCCCCCAGGCTCTCCTTTGTGGCTTTGGCCCAGAACTTTAGTGTGTCATAGGCCTTGCCTCTGTGGATTGCGTCGTGCCCAATGAAGTGGTCCTATGTTGGAGATTTTGAGGTAGGATCAGTTGTTTCATATTTGTCTTGAGATAATATGAATTCTGAATAACTTCCACATGTAACAAAATATTATACAGGTCACAATAGAACACCTGTCTCTATAGATATTAATTTTCTAAAATCCAAAGTGAAGCAAATTTACAGTCTCAGGGCCTGTCATGACACACTCAGCATCTGGTGTCCTGAGACTGACCAAGCTGAGTCATTTCTCTTGAAAAGTGACAAACTGTCACTACCAAGTCAACTGTTTTCTTATTTGTTCTAAGAGATTGATTGGTCTTTTAGAGAGTTTCTCTTTCTGACTGAGCTTTTTTGATGACATATTTTATTCTTCTAACACAGGCTAAAATATTAAGTAGGTCACCTAGCCCTTCCATGAAATCATTTTTACCTGTGGATATTTTGACCTTAGGGAATAATAATAATATTTTTACCTTAAGGAACAAGGATCCTAAAACCTCATTCTGCACTGCTACTGGGTGATGAAGCACCTCAACATGTTAGTCTTACTCTACATGCAGGATTGGTGGAAATCACCATTATATACCATATAGTTCTTAGGTCTTGAGGTGAGGTGATGCATAACTGCATTTTTGGTTAATTGCTCCATTTCTCCACAATCTTCCTTACTTTCTTAAACCATGTTGTTATGTTTATGTGTCCTTGAATCAGCTACAACTCATAGTGACTCTATGAACAACAGCTGTGAACCTTGTCCTATCCTGAGCCAACCTCACCATCTTTGACATGCCTTCCTCTCTTGTGCTGACTCTGTACCTTTCCAATCATGATATCCTTCTCTGTGCACCAAAGTATATTAGTTTGAGTTTCAAAATCCTTGCCTCTGAGGAACAACCTGGGTTCACCTTCTCCAGGACTTGCCTGTTTGTTCTCTTGGCAGCCCATGGTAACCACGTGGTTGTTATTGTTGTTGTTATGTGCCATAAAGTCAACTATGACTCATAGCAACCCTATGCACAATAGCTCTGAATCCTGCTCTGTCTTGAGCCAATCTCATTATCTCTGACACACCTACCCTCATTATTCCAGTTATTGTGTCAATTCATTTCATCTGGGGTATTCCTGTCTTGAGCTGTTGCTTGAACCTTCCAAGTATGATATCCTTCTCCAAAGACTGGTCCTCTTGGCTACATGTTCAAAGGATGTGAGACGGTGTTTCAAAATCATTGTCTCCAAGGAGCAGCATGGTTTCACCCTCTCAGGGTGACTAAGAAACCTCTTAGTTTTCTTTGGAGCCCATGGCTTGTTTAATACTCTTCTCCAGCACCACAGCTAAGACATCAATTTTTCTGTCATCCTTTGTCATTGTTCACCTCTTATGCATAGCATGTAGTTATGAAGACCATGGCATGGATCAGGTGCACCTTAGTCTCTAGACTGACATCCTTGTTTTTCACCACTCTAGAGAGGTCTCTGACAGTAGATTTTCCTAATGCAATTTGTCTTTTGATTTACTGATGGCTTGTGTCATAAGTGTTGTGGAACCAAGCAAACTAAAATTGTTAATAATCTCAATCTCTCCTCTACTTATCATGGTGCTGCCAGTTGGCCCAGTGGGGAGAATCTTCATTTTTTTGATGTTGAGCTGCAATCCGTATTGCAAACTATAGTCTGTGCTTCTGGCCCTCCTCAGTTTCAGCAAGCAAGGTCTTCCTCCAATCTTGATGCCACATTTCTCTGTATAAAGTCCACCCTCTCAAATGATCTGTTCCACATAAAGATTTGAAAAGGTTTGGAGACAGGACACATCCCTGAAACTCTCCTTTCCTGACTATGGCCTCCTGGTCCAAGTATAGGTCTCCCATGAGCATAATCAGGTGTTCTGGGATTCCCAATCCTCTGAAGGTTAGCCACAGTTTGTTGTGATTCCCACATTCAAATACCCTTTCATAGTCAATGTAATACATATAGACATTCCTCTGGTATTCTCTGCTTCCAGGCAAGATTGACCTGACATTGGCAATGATGTTCCTAGTGCCATGGCCTATTCTAAGCCCAGCTTGTATTTTTGGTTGTTATCTATCAATGTACTGTTACAGTCACTTTTGGATAATCTTCAGTAGGATTTTGCTTGTGTGCAGTATTAATTGTATTTTCTATAATTTCCACACTCTGTTGGGTCATCTTTTTTTGTTTTTTTTTTGAATGGGAATAATATGGGTCTGTTCAAATCAGTTGGCCACAAAGTTGTCCTTCAGATTTCTTGGCACAATCTGGTAAGCACTTTCAGGGCAGCATCTGTTTGTTGAAATATGTCAAATTATATGCCTTCAATTCCTGGGGCCTTGTTTGTTTTTTGCCAATTCCTGTCTCTTCAAGTCAGTTGGCCACATAGTTGTCCTCCAGATTTCTTGGCACAATCTGGTAAGCACTTTCAGGGCAGCATTTGTTTGTTGAAATATGTCAATCTATATGTCTTCAATTCCTAGGGCTTTGTTTGCTTTTTGCCAAGTCCTTCAAAGCAACTTGAACTTCCTCCTTCATCACCATTGTGCCTTGAACATAAGTTGTTTCATGAAATACGTCTGTGTCAGACAGTCCTTTTTGGTATAGTGACTCTGTATACTCCTTCCATCTTCATTTGATACTTCCTGGATCATTCACTATTCAGCCCATAACATCCTTAAGCATTGCAAATTGAGGCTTGATTTGTCCTTCATTTCCTTCAGCTTAAGAAATGCTGAGCACATAGGATATTCTTTGCACATTTAATTATAATGCTTTGCTCTTCTCAAGCTGCCTTTTGAAATCTTGTTTTCAGGTCCTTGATTTCTTCCCTTTGCTTTGGCTTCTTCGTACTCTAGTGCAGTATTTCGAGTCTCTTATGACATATCTGGTATTTTCTTCCTCATCTGTCTTTTGACCCTTTGCATTCTTAATGGATAATATTCTTGACATCCTTCCACAGCTCATCTACCTTTTACTCATTAGTGTTCAAGGTCTCAAATATCTTCCTGAATTACTACCTGCAGAAAGCTAAAGCAGGAAGCATACTTCTCATCATACACAAATATCAACTCAAGGTGGATCAGAGACCTAAGGGTAAACCCTAAAACCAAAAAGGTAATAAAGAGACAAACAAGGACAAAGCTTAGAAGGCATAGCTCATGGTATAAAAAGGCTGAGAAATACAGACAGAAATACACAACCAAGACAGGATGAAACTGATGAATGGGACCTTATAAAGATTAAATCCCTGTGCATGTAAAAACCATTTTCCAATAGAGTGAAAAGAAAATCCACTGACTGGGAAAAACGATTTGGTAATACCATTTTTGACAAGGGTCTCACAACAAAAGTTTACAGAATCCTACAGGGCCTCCACAAAAAAAAAAAAAAAAGACTGATAACACAAAAATGGGCAAAAGACATGGAAAGAATTTTCACAGAGGAAGATATTTGGATGGTCAATGGACACATGAAGAAATACTCCATATCACTGGCAATAAGAGAGACACAAATCAAAATCACAATGAGATAGCAGTTAAACTTTGCACCAATAGCAGTGGCAAAATTTAACAGGATAGCATGTAATATATGTTAGAGAGAATGTGAAGAGGTAGGAACTTTTATACACTGTTGATAGGATTGCAAAATGGTACAACCAGTCTGGAAAGCAGTTTGGCTTTTCCTCAAAAAGCTGAACATAGAAATTCCATATGACCCAGATTCCACTGCTTGGAATATACTCCAGGCAAAGTAGAACTGAAGTACAAATGGAGATTTGTACACCAATGTTCATGGTAGTGTTATTCACCATCACAATATATGGAAACAGCCCAAATGTTCAGCCACAATCAAATGAGAAATTATGGTATATCCACACAATAGAATACTACGCAGCACATTGGAGCAATAATTTTTGAAAATCACTACCTAACTTGGGCGGGTCTGTGGAGCATTATGCTAAGTAAATTAATTCAATCCCATAAGGACAAATACTGTATAGGACCATTATTGTAGAACATAGAAAGATAACTAGTAAAACATGTATGAAGACCCAAGGAAGGGGAGGGTAGGAGCAGGAGCACAGGGGCGAGGATGGGCAAGGAAGTAATCATAGGGTTACACAATTTTATGGGGGGAGGGAGGGTGGGTAAAGGAAATGGGAAACATCCTGTGTGAAAAACAATACATATGAATTTTGTCAGTAATCCAGTATAAAATAAAAATTTTATACTGTTTTGAGATGGTTTCAGAATTCAGGTGGAGTAATTCAAAGTGAAATTTTGGTTTCTGTGAATTTGATTTAATTTTCTTTAGCTTCAGTTTGAACTTGCATATGAATCATTGATGCTATGTCCCCTAGTCAGCACCTGGCCTAGTTTTCACACCTGATATTGACCTTCTCCAATAATTCTTTCCATGTATCTAGTCAATCTAATTCCTGTGTAGACCATCAGGTGAGGTCCACATATATAGTTACCATTTATATTTCTTATAGAAGATATTTGCAATGAATAAATCGTTGGCTGTAGAAAATTCTGTCATTTTATCTCTAGCCTCATTCCTGTCATCAAGCCCATGCTTTCCGACTACTGATAATTCTCCATTCCTAACTTTTGCATTCCAGCCACCCATTAATATTAGTGCATCTAGGTTGCGTATTCCATCGATTTCTGACTACAAACTTGGCAGAACTCATCTATTTCCCCCTCTTTGGCTCTGTTTGTTAGTGCATATATTTGAATGATGGTATTATTGACAGGTGTTCCTTGTGTGCACATGAATAGCATCCTGTCACTCACAACATTGTATTTCAATATGGATCTAGAAATGGTCTTTCAGACTATGAATGTGACCTTGTTTTTCCTCACCTTTTACTTTCCTGGATTGGAGATCATATGATAGTCTGGTTCAAAATGTCCCATCCCAATCCATCTCATTTTGCCAATGCCTAGTGTGTCAATATTTAAGTGTTCCATTTGCCTCTTAATATTCGATTTATCTACATTCATGCTTCTCACATTCCACATTCCAATAACTAGTATCTGCTTGTGACTGTTCTTCCTTCTTTGTGTTTGTACTTCTTTGTGTTTGTCTACCAGATGGCTCAGCCTCAGGTGTCATATCTGCTGGTTTAATTTAAATGAACTCTATTGTGCATAAGGTTTTCAAAGGCCAGTTGTTTCGCAAGTAGATGGTCAATCTTTCTCCGTAGTCTGCCTTAATTTAGATGTTCGATTTAGAGCACTATCTGACAGACAAGCATTTTACCCAGAAGAGCAGATGAGATACACTTGGAAAAGTAACATTGCAAAAGTAACCAATTAAGTGCTGGTTCCCTACTCTCTCCCCTAACCCCTCCTTTGGTATTTGTGACTTGGTCTGTCCCAGTCTGGTATGTCAATATTCACTTTCTTCAGCATCCACTTACACCCTTCCCCTTCAATCTCCTTCCCCCCCCCGCCCCCAGCCAACACTAGATATAGTGGCTCAGGCCTCCATAAGAACTGCATATTTTCATATTTTAAAGATTTTTAGATCAGTGTATATAATGAAGACTCATTCCCTATCTAAGACACTGTTTTGTCTGATGACAGAGTCAAGTACATCAAGGCACTTTTCTCTTCTCTCTTTTAAATATCTTTTAGAATAAGATGTGCATGAATAAGATATGTATGAATAAGTCGTGTGTGTGCCCCCTCTTGTTCATGTGACCTTTAAATTGATTGAGAAGTATTTATTGAATAACTTCTTTGTGCCCTGTGCTGTTTGAGTATATAAAACATCAGCCCTGTGTTTGCATGAGATGCTCCTCATGCTCAGATGCTGACGAGTAAGTCTTCTTGTTGGAAAATGAAGTCAGATTTATTGGGTGGAATGGCAAAGACATCAACTTAGAAAGCATTTCTGGTTCTTCTGTGGTTGGAAAAAGGTGAACAATTTAAATACTCTAACAGGTCAGTGAGATGAGGAAAGCATTATTTTAGCACTATTATTCTGGACATCACCATCAAGCTGAGGACTCATCAACATCCTGCATTCTGCAGATGACACAACGTGGCTTGCAGAAAGTGAAGACTTAAAGCACTTACTGCAGAAGATCAAAGCCTTCAATATAGATTCCATATCAATATCAAGAAAACAAAAATCCTTATCTCTTCATAGGCAAATCAAGATAGATGGAAAAAAGATTGAAATGATTAAGGATTTAATTTTCATTGTATCCACATTTGCATGTATGGTAGCAGCAGTCAAGAAATCAAAAGATAAGTTGCATTGGAGAAGTCTACTGTCAAGGACCTCTCCAAAGTTCTAAAGAGCAAGGATGTCAGTTTAAAGAGGAAGGTGCATCTAATCCTAGCCACAGTATTTTCAATTGCATCCTTTGCACTTGCAAGGTGGACAATGAATAAATATGATAGAAGAAGAATCAATGTTTTTAAATTGTGGTGTTGACACAGATTATTGTACATACCTTGGACTGCCAAAAGGACAAATAACTCTCTCAAAAGTCATGCAGCCAGAGTGTTTCTTAGACAGAGGGATGGTCAGAGTTTGTATCACTTACTTTGGGCTTATTTTCAGGAGGAACCAGTCATTGGAGAGAGACATCATGCTGGAAAAGAGGGAGTAAGAGCTTCAATGTGATGAATTGACACAGTGACTTCCGCTATAGGCTTGAGCATTACTGAGGTGGCACAGGATAGGGTGAGGTTCAGATCTGCTGTTTACAGAGTCACTTTGAGTTGTAGTTGACTTGATGGCACCTAACAACAACAACAACAACCATTTCCTCACTGCCCACCGACCTCAGCTCTGGGTGTCAGGACCCTCAGCAGGGCTGCAATTGTTCTTGTTGACTGCAGACCTCCGCCCCAGGCTCTGGATCCCCAGCAGGATCCTGCCTGCCTCCTTCTTTGCCTGCAGTCCTCTGCTCTATGGCAAAATGTTAACGGGCATTTTGTCAATTTGAATTTTGTTAATTCGAAGACTAAGATGTCTGATTCATACCATGGTCTCCTCAGCCACCTGTTATGCAACAGAGAGCTGGATAATGAATCGGGATGACAGAAGATGAATTGATGCCTTTGAGTTGTGGTGCTGGAGAAGTGTAATGAATAAGCCACGGACGGCCAAAAGAACAAACAGATATGCCTTGGGAAAAGTGCAGGCAGAGTGTTCCTTGGAGGCAAGGATGGTAAAGCTTTGTCTCTCATCCTCTGGACATGTAGCTAGGCAAAGCTATTCCTTGGAAACGGACACTATGCTTGGAAAGATAGAGGGTCATCAAAGGAGAGAAAGATGCCCAGAGATAGATCGACATGGTGTCTTCAACAAAACCTTCTTGTGTGTCAGAGATGATGACGATGACACAGGATAGGGCAGGATTCAGGTGGGCTGTTCATAGGGCCACTGTGAGTCATACTCAACTTGATGGCCTAACAACAATATTCTGAGCATGCGCATAATGGAATAGGCTTGAGAAAAAAAATGGAGATAGAAAAGCAACAGGGACATTTTTCTCTTCTTTGAGCATGAGGTTTCACGGGGCTTAATTATGAGCTTGATGATTAGAATAGACAAAAGGATTAGTTGGTAGAACTTTTCTCTTTAAAGGTAGAAAAGTAAAAGTAGATTTATTAGAAAGTTATACCCCAAAGGATGGCTTTCCCTCCTTGAAAGAAAAGATGGAGGAAAGCCCTTGGTAGATCTTTATAAAGAAGAAATTACAAACATGGAGGTAAGTTAAAGAGATGAGAGATGGGAGGTCCAGGCATTTAGCATCAAATTAGAAGAGAGGATAACAGACCTAGGTAGGATAACTGGGAAAAGGAGCCATTGTTGAAATGATTAGTTTATATTTACACATATTACTGGGATTCCCCCTGGTGGCACAATGACTGAAGTGCTAGGTTTCTAACCACAATGTTTGAACTCACAGTGACTCTGCAGGAGAAAGACCTGGATATTTGATCTTGTTAAGATTCTAAAGCCAGACCAATCTTCACCACTTTGCCACCAGATTTCCATAGCAATCATGTTGGTGGTGTTCAAGTTGGAACTGACCTGTCGCTGGCCTTCCAACAAGTTTTCAAGGGCCGAAAATCTCACAGGGGGTGACTGCTCATCTTCCTCCCATGGAGCAGCTGATGGATTCAAACTACAGACCTTCGGGCTGACAGTGTAATTCCTTACCACTAAGCTACCAAATCTCCCCATAGCAATCACGGTTGCCCTTTTTCTTCCAGCATCACTCATCTCTCAAGCTAAGAATTTTAAAAAGATTTTTCATTCACATTTTATTATTTTGACATTTGTTTCTCATTCTACATAGTCTTCAGATTGTAAATGCTTCAGCCAAGCTCTGAGTACTCATAATCTCAAATTGTTGGGAGCTTTGTCAGAGCATCTGGAACACAGGTGGTGGAAGAGTTTGCCGCAACACTTGGGAAAACTGCTATGGTTGCTCACACGCAGCCACTGCATTTGTCAAATGGTCCACACTCAGATGCAGCCTAGGCTAGTGACTCTTCACCAAGCTGTCTTTTTCCAAGGAAGAATTTCCAAACAACTTTAGCATCTTTAAGGTTAGGTCACATGAAAAACTTAGTTCTTTCCTTGACAAGCTTCTGCTTCTTTCTTTGCTTACCACTTGTTCTTGATAGTGGGTCACTTTGTCTCTTGAAGTCAAAGTAAATGCAGTACCTGATGAAAATTGCCCTGCCTCCATGGGCACTGATGGCGCTGTTCAGACTCATCATTTTCTCTCATCTGCAGGGTGTGCTCAGAGGTCATGTGGCAGCAGCAGGACCAGTAAGCTGGGAACCTTCCTCAAAATTAAAAGTCCTCCTCAAACTGGGCCAATATACAGGCTCCTTGGGCCGAACCTTGACTGAAGCTCATTCTCCCGGTAGATTCCAATTGCTGATATTTTAGTTAGCGATTGAGTGTTTCACTGAGCCACCAGGGATCAGTTTAGGAAACCCTACAGGGCAGTTATATCCTGTGCTATAAGGTGACTGTAAGTCAGAATTGATTCAGCACTCAAGGACAGTAAGACTAGAATTGTAAGAGAATCTGTAGTGGAGAAGCCAACAACCTTAAGTAGAATTCACAGTACAAATATGACAGGTGTATTCATTTTCTATTGGTGCTCTGACATATAAAACAAACATAAAGTAACATTCATTTACTGTTTCAGCTCTGGAGGCCAGAAGTGCAAACTGGGTCTCTCTAAGCACAGAGAAAGACCCTTCAATGAGATGAATTGAGAAGGTCACCCTAACAATGAACTCCACCGTATCAGAGATCTTGAGGATGGTGCAGGATAGAATCACATCTGAAAACCTACTGGAGGGTCAGCTGTGATTAATTTCTGATTCCACAGCACATAACAATAATTTAAAGCCAAAAACCAAGGTATTAGAAAGCTTTTGTTCCTTTTGGAGCTGCTGGGAAAATAATAGTTTCTATGTCAGCTTCATCTTGCTTGGATCCACAATTAACACCCTTGGTATGAGCAGTAAGGAAATAAGGAGATGCATTACACTGGGAAAATGTCCAGTTAGGGACCTTTCCAAGTTATTGAGCAGTATTGATGTCAGTTTGAGGACTAAGGTGCATCTGATTCAGTCCACAATCTTTCCAGTTACTAGCTATGCATTGGAAACGTGGACAATGAATAAGGAGGGCAGAAAAAGTATGACACCTTTGAGCTGTGATGTTGGAGAAGAGCACTGAACATCCCATAGACAGCCAAGAGAATGAACAGATATGGGAGAGGGTGCAGCAGGAGTGCTCTTCAGAGGCAAGAATGATGAAGCTTCGCCTCACATACTTTGAACATGTTGCTAGGAGATGCTATTCCTTGGACAGGGACATGACGTTCGGAAGAGTGGAGCGTCGAGGGAGAGGAAGACCCCCAACCAGGTGGATTGACACGGTGACTGCTGTAAGGGGTTCTTGTGTGTCAGGAAGTGTGAGGATGGCACAGGACAGAATAGGGTTCAGATCTTTTGTTTATAGGGTCGCTATGAGTCGTGCTCAACTTGTTGAAACCTACCAATAACAACAACAACAACAACAAAAACACCAAATGCCTTTCCAGCTTCAAGAAGTCATCTTAATTCTTTAGCAAGCGATTCCTTTTCATCTTCAAAGCCAGCAATATAGAAACTTTATACTTCCTAATTGTGACAGTCCTGCCACCCACTTTAATTACAAAGCCCTTGTGATTACATCAAGATCACTTGGAAAATCCAGGATAATCACCCAATCTTAATCTGATTACACTTTCAAAATTCCTTATGCCGTGTTGTTATTATGTACCATCAAGTCAGATGACCCCTAACTGATACTCCAGTGGGTTTTCTGAAGCAGTTAATTGCACTGGAGAAGACTGCCCATTTCCCCCCTCCCTTGGAGAGCTGGTGTATTTGAACCACATGCCTTTGGGTTTCCATTGCAATTACAAGACCACTAATCTTAGGTTTCACATAACAAGACATGGGCATCTTTGAGAGCCATTATTCTGTCAACCACAGAAGACATTCAAATAGAGATGATAACTGCATTTCTGCTATTATGTGCTCTAGAGACTGAGTGTGGTGGAAAATGTTCAGAGGCTGAAGATCCAGACTTCCCTCGTCTTAGTTTTCGCTGCCTTCTTTCCTTCCCCACTGTTTCCCTTTCTCTTATTAGTTAACAGAAGTAACTCTCCTGGTTTCCTGTGTTCCTCCCCACTCTTTCAACCACTCTCAGGTGGCTTCTCAGCCAAGGCTTCCACTCTAGCACAATTTCTTAAGGCAAAAGAGTGATTTTATTTTCTTGTGTGTTCCCACCTGTTCATGGAAAGTAGTTTGCAATTGGCTGCTAACTGAAGGTGGTTAGTTTGAAGTTGCCCAACAGCTCAGGATAAAAATGGTCCTGCCAATCTATTTCTTCAAAGACTTCAGCCAAGAAAAACTGGTGGAGCATTTCTTCTCTGTAACACAAGAGGTTGTCAGGAGTGAGGGGCTGACGTGATGTGACTCAAGCACCTAACAGCAATCACATTCCCATACCTTTTACAGCCACTGAAAACCTGCTGGAGGGTGAGTTGAGTCTGTTTCCAAATCAATGGCAAAGGGTATAGTAATGAACGGCCATTTTGCATATGCTTTTAGATTAAATTTTAGAAAATTATATTTGTACTACTATTGAGTAAGCCACATTACAGTTCATCCTTTTTCTTTATGTAAATAATGAGCGAGTAATCGTGTTTTCAATAGTAGCACTAGGCTGCTGTGCTATTGACAAAGTCTTAATTGATTTGAAATATGAGAAAGCTTATGCCTTTCTCTGAAATAATTGTTTTAGAGCCTTGGGGACCCTACCTGGATTTAACTATTAGAAACAATTACTGATGCTGACTTCCTGTCGGGCTCTGTGCTCAGTGCTACAGTGAACTTGACCTGAGAGGCAATGTGCAGCAGGCTGTCACTCACTCTGCGGCTGTAAGGTAGACACTTGCAGTTCAGTATCTCCATTCATTGGGTTGATTACTTATTCTTTAGTGAAATTTGAAGTATCTATGATGTGCCAGCCACTCTCATAGACTCTGATGATAGATTACTGAACAAACCTTGTTGATGTGTGTTGTCAAGTCAATCACGACTCTTTGTAACCTGATAGGATAGAACAGATCTACCCCTTAGGTTTTCCAAGGCTGTAAATCTTTATGGAAGCAGACTGCCACATCTTCCTCCTGTTGAACAGCTGATGAATTAAAGCTTCCAAATTTTGGTTTAGCAGTCAAGTGATTAAGCACTACCCCTCCTAAGTGGCTGCTGTTGTCACTGTGAGAGCTTTGGTGGCCTCGTGGTAAGAAGCTGTGCCGCAATTCCAAAAGGATATCAATACCTGTCTTGTAGGATTGTTAAGGAGACAACCAACACAGTTTAGATTTGAATATTTTCTAGGGAATCATGTGTTTCTTGTCTTGTGATTTTTTTTTTTTTGGCATTTGTTTTCCGTAGTTATTAAACTCCACTACTCAATAAAGAATGATGGCAACAACAAAGAAAACAAAAGACATCTTAAACATATTTTAGATTTCTTAGTGTGAATGTTAAAACATTGTGTGAATGAAAAACAGTGTTACCTGTTTTTACAGCATCAACATAAATGAGATTATGAAACAATAATGAGAATTTATCAATCACAGTTAAAATAATATTTCTAAAATGATAGTTAAAATATACATTGTGGTGGTGGTTATGTGTCATTAAGTCTATTCTGACTGATAATAACCATATAGTACAGACCTGAATTGCCCTGAAGGATTTCCTAGGTGATTGTCTTTATGGGATTAAGTTGCCAGGTCATCACCAGTAGAGCTACTGGGGGGTTTGAATGACCCACCTTTTTGAGAGTTGAGAACGGAACTATTCCACTACTAGTGTATCTTAAGGGGGTTATGTGTGTGTATACATAACTCACTGCTGTTGAGTTAGTTCATGACTTATAATACAGAGCTTCCATTGGGTTTCTGAGGCTGTAAATAAAAAGGGGAGATGTCCTATTCTTCTTTTGTAGAGCTGCTAATAGGTTTGAATTGTTGGATTCACGAAACCTTTGGATAAGCATTGCCACTCTCTGTGGAATCCAGATTCCACCACTAGGACATAAGTCTTCACATTTTATATACATGTTCTTTACTGTTGTGTTAGAACTGACCCATAGCTGACCCTTCAGTGGGTTTTCAGAGGCAGGAAATCATAGAAGAGATAGCCTATTCTCCCCAGAGTAACTGGTGGATTGAACTACGTGCCTTTGGGATTGCAGCCCAGTTTTTTACCGTTAGGTCACTGTATACATATTGCTGTATATTGTCGAATTAGAATCAACCCATAGCTGACCCTCTGGTGGGCTTTCAGAGATAGATAGAGATTTTCCCATCATTCTCTCATAGAACAACTGGTGGATTTGAACTGCATGCTTTTGGGATTGCAGCACAGCTTCTTGCCACTAAGCCACCAGTGCTACCTACATCTCTCTCTCTATCTAATCTAATCTAATCTAATCTGATCTGATCTGATCTGATCTAATCTAATCTAATCTAATCTAACCTAACCTAATCTAATCTACCCATCAATATTTATCTATATATAAAACAAAATCAAGTATTTACATATATAAATAAAATAAAACAAAACATTTACCATTTTTCACATGTACAATTAATTCCGCAATAAAGATTATGATCATTATATTATGCATCACCACGGTCTTGAAGTGGAACTTTTCTCTCTAGCTTATATGTTTTTCCACACAGGTCTTATCTTTATTTTTCAAGATACTTTGACAAATCAGATGAACAACTGGCTTAAAACTGAGCAATTATGAGCCTAGTAATAGCATGCATTTTCTTTGATTTCTCTGATACTTTTTTTCTCAGCAAGCATTCTTCCTAGAAAATCCTCAGCTTGTTAAGCTGAAGGTTCTCTTTCTAATGTTGTAGCAGTAGCAGAAGGTGGGCATGACTGAGAGGAAGTGAGAAACATTGTTTTAAGTGAGAAGAGTTGAGTCATGCTGGCTAATGAGTGCATTGTGTAATTTAGAACAGTTTGTCCCTTGTATGCAAGTCTGCATTATCATCCGTTGTCATGACTCTTGTCGTGACTATAACCACACAGAGTGAGCTTGACATGACTTCTTTTTTTTTTCCTTAAGATTTTATAATACACTAAATTCATAGAAATCTGAGAGGACACTTGGCAGGACAGTCATGGAATGTTAGTAGTGGGGTGTCAAAGTCAGTGAGATCTGTTTAAATCTAGGTGCTTTCCCATGTACTTTTATACTCTTAGCAGTCTTGTGTACAATTGAGACTTTGCTTGATCCTATACATTCTTACAGTCCTCTGATGTACTTAAGCCCATTGTAGTCACTGTGCCAATATGTCTTATTGAGGGTCTTCTTCTCTTTCGCGGAACCATCACTTTTCTAAGCATGATGTCTCTTTCCAAACTCTAACTCTGACTGGTAAGATGCATAAAGTGTGTGGTTTGAAAGAATCTTCAAGTAAGATGGTTGAGTAGACCAATGGCAGTATAGATCCTGTGCATTGAAGAGACTAGGAAACAAAGCTGCATATGATAACTAGGGAACCTTGTCTTTAAAAAGACAAGACAAGGAAGTACTTCAAATACTGACTGAAAGAAGAAACTGAATGAAAATATATAAAGTGAAAATACCATGGCTTGGATCAGGCATACCTTAGTCTTTAATCTGACATCTTTGCTCTTTAGCACATTATAGGGGATCTTGACAGCAGACTTGTCCAATGCAATGTATTATTTCATTTCTTGGCTTGTTGTGTTGATCCAAGTAAAATGAAATCCTTGACAACGTCAGTCATTTCTCCATCCATCATGTTGCCTATTTGTCTAGTTGTGAGGATTTTTCTTAGTGTTGAGATATAATCCATGTTGAAGGCTGTAGTCTTTGACTTTTTTCCCCAGTAAATAGTTCAACTCCTCTTCACTTTCAACAAGCAAGGTTGATCCTTCTGCGTATCACAGGTTGTGATAAATATTTCTGCAATCCTGATTTCCACAATCTCAATAGTATTCTTCATATAGTCTGTATAGTCATAGAGCTCTTGGAACAATTTGCACAGCACATAGATTGAATAAGTATGGTGTAAGGATTCAATCCTAATTTAAACCTTTTCTGACTTCTTAATCTAGATCTCTCCTTTTAAAAAATTTTCTATTATTTTTTTAAATGAAAACAAATATTGGTTGGCTAGGTAACTTATCTTTTCAATTTTGTGACATTAACTAGTGAGCACATCCTGGGTTATGGCTGTTTGCACAAATATTTCAATTGATAGTCGATCAATTCCTAGAGATTTATTTATTTACTTATTTTCTCATATGTTCAGTGCAGCTTGGATAGCTTCAATATCCCTTCAATATCATTAATTGTATGATCCTGAAATGGTTCTGTGCCAACTATTTCTTTGTGGTACACTGGCACTGTGTATTTCTGGCATTTTTTTTCAGAGTTTCTGGATCATTTAATATTTTTTCCACAGAAACTACTGTCAGTATAGTAATATGATGCTTGAACTTTTGTCTTTAGTTCTTTCAGCTTGAGAAATGCTGAAAATGTTATACTTTATTGTGTTTTGAATACTTTATTATAACACTTTGTCTTCTTGAGCTACCTTTGGAAATCTTCTGTCCAGCTCTTTATCTTTTTTTTTCTTTTTACTTTATCTTCTCTATTTGAAGAGCAAGTTTCAGAGTTTTTTCTGACATCAATTTTTGTCTTTTTTTTCTCTTTTTTAATGATTTTTGCTTTCTCTGTGTATGATGCCTTTGATCTTATCCTACAACTCATGTGGTTTTAAATGACTATGGTTTAATGTGTTAAATTTATTTCACCTTTCATTTGTCATTTGCCCTACACTGGTGGCTTGCATGTTGCTATGATATTGGAAGCAATGTTGCAGGTATAACTTACCTGGTCTGGTCTTTGGTTATTTGTGTTCAATGCATCAAATCTACTTTTGAGATTATTTCTGCATTCAGGTGGGATGAATTAAAGGTCATATTTTGGCTTTCGTGGAATTATTTTCATTTTTTTAACATTTTCACTTGCATATGGGCAACTGTTGATCTCTTCCATAATTAGTTCTTGGTCTTTGGTATGACTGATCATATTGAGTTTCTTTTCTGTTTCACATAGTCAACTTGATCCCTCTGTATTCCATCAGATGAGGTCCAAGTATATAATCACTGTCTTTTTAAATATATATATTTTCAATAAATAAAAATGTCTACAAATTTCTATTATTCCATCTCTGACAGCATGTCTGTTACCAAGGTCTTTTTTTTAACTAACAATTTGTACAAAGTGCAAGGCCATCTAGGGAGTTTTATACTGACTTTTACTAACTTCACAGGGGGGAACGGTCTCTGTTCACATCAATAACACAAAGCCAATTCTCATGAGGTCAGATACGTCCCCCACACTCCCATGCTTCGTTCTACTGATCAGAACACCAATCTTTTTTTTTTTTTTTTTAGAACACCAATCTTAATTGCTTTGCTGGGTTCAAAATCCAATGCGATGGCTCCCAGACAACAAAGAACTGTACTGGGGGAGTCAAAAGATTATTAATTTATAATTCAAATTAGTAACTGAATATAGTCAAGACAACTCCCAAAATGTGCATGCAAGCACCTCAATCTCTATCCTCATGGCTCTGAGTGTTCCCAAGTTCTCAGTCCTGCCAATATTGGTTCTTCCCCCAACACCTCACCCCAGGGTCTCATCTCACATCATTTCTAGCCATGTTTCCAGTTTGGCCATGGCTGCTGCTGTCTCAAAGTGTGTCCTACATTTCATCAAGGTTGGAGGAGATTGCTTCCCTCTTCTGGAGGGAGGAAGAATTCTGTTTCTGCATTTAGAGCTCTTCAATTTATTGACAAGACTAGATAATCCTCTTGTAGATTGTTGAGACTGGCCAATTCCTTATGGAAGGGTTGACAGCCAATACCTTTGTGGATAAGCCAATATGCCTCACTCACATAGTTCTACCCCTCCATGAAGTCAATCATCCACTCTAGAAAAGTCAGTTTAGAGACAAAGTCCACACAATTCTACTACATAGCCCTGAAAAACTATCACTGCAACTATGACTCAGTTTCAGTATCTGTAAAATGGAAATATGAAAAGTACTTTGATTAAAAAGAACTTAGAGAAATTATCCACTAGCTAAAATTATGTCTGATGCAATGCTCTGTGAAAGTTAAGTCTTACTTGAATCATTAGCAAAGCTTTTTGTGAAGCTTAACTGCTATTTCCTATTGAAAGATTTTTGAGAATAAAAGAATGGGAAAAAAATTTAAATCTGTTTTGGTTAATAGCAGGAGGTGTGTGGGGTAATCTCTCAACTGTGTGTAAAGCCAAGAAATAAAAAGGAATAATACTGGAGATATTTTTCAACAAGAGAATAATAATACTAACAGCTGCATGTGGGCCAGGGTGGCAAAGAACATGAACTTCAAGACCTCAAGTATCAGTCTGCAGACTCATGTTCCCTAACGCATACATAGGTCCTATGTAAGTTGTTTAGCTAATTATAAACATAATGAGATGTCCGTAAATTGAGTCAAGAAGGTCCAAAAGGAAGTGATATGATTGTGAGAGTCTGTCCCTACGATATTTTTTTAAGCAGTTATTTTTCAAGTATGATTTTACCCTAATAAGCTAATTAACTCTGAAAGTGTGGAAGTGTCTGCACATGGGCTTATCTTTGACTCTTGCCTTATTTTTTCATAAGCACAGTGCTTTCTTTTGCTCTCTCTTGAGATAGTGTTTCTGGTGAGAATTCTTCAGAATAGATTGCTGAGGCCACTCTGTTAACACAGCAAGCCTTCCCAGTGCAGGTGTGGGCCTGATCTACTCACGCCTAAATTAATGGAGACTTGCTCTCAGTCACACAGACGACTTGCTAAGTGGTCTTCCATCCTTTTGCCTCTTCAGAGAGTAGAGCTCAATACTATGAGTAGGCACACTTAATTAAGTAGGGGTCCTTACTCTTAATAGCATTCTATTTTAATTATTCAACATTCTTAATTCTAATGACAGTCCCTCTCTTCAAATGACCTGGACAACCAGCCAGGAATGTTCTTTGGACCATTTATTAGGCATTATTTACACTGATAACAATCTGTTTTGTAAATCAGGAGAAACTGAACAATTATACTATGGCCGCCTGAGCAGGTATCATGTTGGGTTTGAACAGATTTCTGCTTCCCCCTCACCTCTCTCCCGTGCTTCATATTACCTTTCTGTCTTCAAGAGTTTGCTTGACTGGAAAAGAGGGAATATAAACATGAATCTAGGTGACAATATGCTACATGACCCAGATCTAACACGCTCAGGCTCTCCTTGAATAAAGGTTTTATGACAGGCCATTGTGGGAAATACTTCAGGGCTTTATAAGCCTAATTATAATTTCATTAACTTAATCATAAATTACCCGTGGCTCAGGTCTGCTTGTTACCTTTTCCCTCTCAGTTCGGAGTTTGACCCATGGGTTTCCTATTTAATGTGGCAGCTGCTTAGATGCATTTGAAGGGTAGGTTGAAATGCGTGCTGTCAAGGAACTATCTTTCCAAGTCTCTTTGAAGAGCACCTGGAAACTGCAGGCTTAGCAGGAAAAGAAAAAGCTCAAATGCCAATAGAGGTAACTGGCTGGGGATGTGAAGTGGGCGGCACTCAGGATCTGCCTCTGCACCAAGAGTGCTGTAATCTTTAAAAACAAAACAAAACAACCTTCAGATCTCATTTAAAAAGACAGCATGCACTTTCTTCCCTCTGATCTAAATTTCAAGGTTCATGCAGAATTAAAATCAGGCAAGGCATAAACATCAGGAGTTTAAAACGTCACACGTAAACTCATCGGTCTATGGAAAAGAAGGATACTGAGGGAGGTACAGCTGGAGCGTTGTCCAATAGCTTTAAGAGTTATGTACTGTTCGAAGGCGTGAATCCTGTATCACTTAAGACGATCTGCCGCCTGCTCTAAGTCTGACAGTTCATGGCACGTTGTAAATTCACTTGAATCTTTATTTATGCCCACGCAAACACTATAATGAGAAGAATTACTACGACTGTTAGTGGTGGATGCCGTGTGAATGGGTGCCAAGACACCGGTGCAAAGCCAAACCTTTTTCATTTTAAGTATTCTTTCAAATCACAAAATTGCTTTGGTTGAAGGGCAATTGTAAATGGTTTTAAAGTTCAGAAAAATAACATGGATAGATTATTCTGCATGCTAAATGGGTCAGTGTTTGTATTTGTTTGGTTTGATTTGGTTTTCTGTGTAGTATGGCCCTAGACGCGTTTTGGTTGTGTGTTTTTTGTTTTGTTTTGTTTTTTAAATATCTGATACTGGTTATAATATTGTCTCTCTATATACATAAAATGCACTCCTCTCTCTATAGAAATAAATTTTTCTCTTTATTTTTTTAATACAAAATGTATTTCTTTTAAAAAAGCTATTGATTCAAGTAACTGGAATCCTTTTATAGATTCTTATTTCCTCTTAGTGGTCCTATTTTGATGCCTTCAGCTGGAATTCTAATTACACTTAATTTCTACCTCTTTACCCAGCTGGAAAATACCATGGCCTTAGACCAAGAGTTCTTAAGTTATTTAATTTCTCTACCCCCTGAAGGAAAAGTCCATCTACTTTCATAATTCTCAGCTGAGGATGTGGGAATAGATCCCTTAAAAAGGGAAATTTTGAAAAAAAAAAATTTAAACTTTCTTGAAAACCATACAGCTTGTTTGAAACTTTGGAAGACCTGAGGGAAATCTCGCTGAAAACTAGATGCATAACCCCAGCTGGGCTGCTGACAGCCACCTGGCCATCTCTGGAGTATTTTCTTTTTCAGGGCCACGTGAGTTCTTGCTCAAGATAGAAGAGAGCCTATCATGGCTAGTCTCATGAGGCATGAGGTCGCCTCTTGTCATAATTGTACCAAACCAGTGTCATAATTTAAAATAAAATGCTTGTTCTCTTCTCCTTCTGCAATATTGCCTAAACTAGTTTCACTAAAAGTAGATGGCAGAAGTATTCATCCTTTTATTCTTTAATAAGGAAAGTTAGAGAAGAACAAAGAACTATAAGCCTCAAAGAAAAAAAAGTAGTAAAATAATTGATATTCTAAATATAATTAGGACAATAAGGTCAGAGCTGATCTTTCAAATACCCAAACCACTATTTCATATAGGGAGCTCTGGTAAGGTGCTTCACTGTCAACCCTAAGGTGTGCAGTTCAAATCCACCAGTTGCTCCATGGGAGAAAGATGCACAATCTCTTCCCATGTCATTGACTGCCTCTGAAAACCTGCCAAAGGGTCAGCTGTAAGTCAGCTCTAGCTCAAAGGTACATAACAACTGTCTCAGTGTTAGGGGTCTGACCTTTCTGTGGGAGACTTGTGTTCAATTTCTGGTCAGTGTGTTTCAAGCTCAGTCACCTATCTGTAGAGGCTTGTGTGTTGCAGTGTTGCTGAACGTGTTTCTTTGACAGATAAAGAAGGGATGTTGATTCACTTCTAAAAATCAGCCCAGGAAGATCCTGTGTATCACAACGGTTCCATCTCATTATGCAAGAGGTCAATATCACTAAGGGGTCAGTTCCATGACAGTTAATAACAAAACTGTAAGGCATTATGTAAGGTATTGTTTTGTCAGAAACAATTGTGAAAGACAGTAATAGGCAAAATAAAGAGAGAGAGAAAAGATTCCCAAGTGTTTTGTCTTCCATGACCTTCCTGGTTATCTCTCTGACTTTCATTGTCTTTGAGCTATTTTATAACTCTCTGAGTACTGGCAAACTGATAATAATGTAAATGACTCTTGTCCATAGAAATGTAAATTATATCTGGTACAATGAATTGATTATTGCTCTGTGAATAGGCTTGTTTTGCATCATATAAATGTCTTTCAAAATTCCTTATCTTGCTATATATGTGATACCTTAAAATTCTTATTTAAGCATCTTTCTGGTCCCACATTGATAAAGACTTAAATAAAACCTTTAACATATATAAATTTTATATTTATATACAGATCATGACTATACTCTCTTGTGAACATTCTCTTTTATTAACTTGATAATTAAAATTATGACTCAGACAAATTTTTCTTAAATTGTGTGCTATCTAATTGGGGAATGAGACACATATAACTACAAATTGGTAAGAAATTCAGTCAGTTAGGTTGCTGTTACTATATTAGTTAATAAGTGTTTTAATTTTTTATTCTTTTGTTTTATTTTAGTAACAGATAACTTGCAAGTGAGAAAAGCAATCTCAAAAGATGGAGTAAAATTCTAAGTTATTACAATCACAAAGTTTACTTTTTTTGCACTTTGAACAAAAGAATTTTTTTCAATTACAAATATTCCAGATAACCACAGACAGAAAAGTTTCACTTTCTTTTTTTAAACTGAGATTTTAATGAAAGTTTATAGATAATTTGGATTTCCACTCATTTATTGTTGCACATTTTCCTTCCTGGTGCCCTCCCCACTAGTTTGCATTTTTCTTTGGAAAAAAAATTTTCATTGTTATACAATATCCTCCCCAGTCCACTTTATTATGCAGCTCTTATTCTGGACTCTTGTCATGCCAATACTTTCTAATCATATATTCCTTTTATACAGTTTTGTCCCTCATCTGTTTCAATACTGTATACAATATTTATCCCCGCTTTTCTTAGTTTTCCCCAACCCCCATGTCCATCCCATTTTATAACAGCATTATTAACAGTTTTATGCAGTATTTGTCTTTCTGTGATTGAGATATTTCACTCAGCATAACGTCCTCCTTGGTCACCAATTTTGTATAATATTTCATGAGTTCTTTGCTGGCGAGGTTGTGGAGAAACTGGAAACCTTATTTCTTTTGGTGAAAGTGTAAAATGGTGTGACCATTATGAAAGACTGTGTGGTACTTTCTCAAAAAGTTGGAAATAGAAATACCATTTGACCTGGCAATTCCACTACTGGGAATATACCCTAAAGAAACCAGAATGACCACCCAAGCACCCATGTTTATTGATGCTTTGAGCAAAGAGTTGGAAAAAACCCAAGTGCCCATTAACGAACAAATGGATAGAGAAGCTGTGATATATCCACATAATTATGAATATAATGTAGCACTGAAAAACAAAGTTTTTAAAAACAAAGTTTATTTATTTATTTATTTTTTTTACAAAGGCAAGGCTGGTGTGCCCAAATTTATTGAAAATATTACAGCACAGCAAACAGACTCAAACGGCTCCACGTGGTGTTTTGAAATTCATCCCAACTGTGGGCTGAGTGACCTGGAGGTTGGACAGACTGCCAAAGTCCAAGAGTTTCAGCATTTCCTTAGTATCAGGATCTACTTCAATGATCTCCTGATCCAGGGCTGAAACCTCTGGTACATAATTATCTCTCCTTTCTCTCTCCTCCTCCTGCAGCTTAATGGAGATGCCTCTCACAGGCCCTCTCTGAATCCGCTTCATCAGATGTGTGACATAGCCTGCTATCTTGTTCCGGAGTTTCTTGCTGGGAATAATGGCGATCTCCTCGCACACGCGCTTGTTCGTGTGGAAGTCATTACCCAGGCGCGTGTAGTATTTCTCAATGATGACCCGGGCCGCCTTCTTCACGGTTTTGGTGCGAACGCGGCCCATGTTGGCGGGTCCTTGGTGAAAGAGCAAAGTTTATTTTTTAAATGACATTTTTTCTACAATTAAAATGTGGGGTTTTATTACCATCTGGAAAATTGTACTTATGGAAAGTTAAAAAATTTGAAAACTATGAAAAAGGTAGAGATAATAAAACACTTGCCCCCACAAATAAATAGAATAAGTTTAAAAGAGAAAAAAACCAAAATAAAATCAATGACAATTAGAAAAAAAATTGCTATACTAATCAATGCTGATATGTGATGTATTTTCATTCAGATTTTCTGATTATTTTCGTAGTTTCCTTCTTTAAGCTAGTTTGTGATAATATGTTACAGCAATGATACATTATACATATCAGACCTATTTCTAAAAATATATGTATCAACTTATAATTTTAAACATTTTGCAAATATAAATTGTTATGTCTACCTCAATTTGTTCAACCTAGATGCTCTTTGGAGGCAAGGATTTTGAAGCTCCATCTCACATACTTTGGGTATGTTTCCAGGAAGGACCAGTCTTTGGAGAAGGACATCATGTTTGGAAGGGTTGACGGATGGTACTGGAAAGGAAGACCCTGGATGAGATGGATTGATTCAGTGATTGGTGTACTGGAGGTACATGTGTCAGAAGACAGTGAAATTGGCTCAGGATAGGGCAGGGTTCAGAGCAATTTTAGTTAGAGTCACTATGAGTTTCAGGTGACTACAATGGTGCATAACATCACCAATAACCTCAGTTTATTTACACTCATTGTCTATTTAGAATATTCTGTTCTAAATTTTTTGCTATCAAAATAATGCTCCTATTACTATCTTTGAGAATAAAGCTTTTTCTATATTGTGTGTTATTTTCCCAAGGTAGAGTCACAAATAGAATTATCATGTCAAAGGGTAAAATGATTTTTAGGACAGAAGAATTGTGGAATTAAGTAGAGGAAGGTAGTAAAATTTTGACCAGTGGGAGAAGTATTTAAAGCTTCTACCAAAACCATCTCAAAGCATTGAGTTACCAACCTGATTGCCTCCTTCATTGCCTAGTGTGATAAAAGCACAATGAAAAACAAGACAAAGCACCAAAAGTTTATCTCAGAGTTCCACAGACTCATATGAAAATTGAATTGTGGCTGTTAGGTGCCATCGAGACAACTATGACTGTGAATAATGGATGTAAATCTATCCTCATCATCCCTCATACACTTGAGTCCATTGATACAGTCACTGTGCCAGTCTTTCTTGTTGTCTTCCTCTTTCACTGACCCTCTTTCCTAGCATGATGCCTTTCCCCAACAACTGGCCTCTCTTAACCACATGCTCAATCCATGGAATATTTGGTACGCTTCTCCAACAGCACAACTCAAAGACATCAAATCTTCTATGATCTTTTTTCATTGTTCAACTTTCAGATGCAAGACAAACAATTGAAAAGACCTGGATAAGGTGCACCTTAGTCTCTAAACTAAGGTCATTGATCTTTTAGCACTTTGGAGAGGTTCATGACAGCAGATTTTTCCAAAGTAACATATCTTTTGATTTTTATTTTTTTTATTGCTAGTTTCCCACTTGTGGATTATTGATACAAGTAAGATAAAATAGTTGAAAACTTCAGTCTTTTCTCTATCTGTCATGATGTTGCCAGTTGGTGCAATGGTGTTTTGTCCATAGCATCCTTTAGGCTTGCTTGCAACTTTTACAGTCTGAACTTGATTGAACATGTAATCAAGACTCATTGATACTTTAGGGATAGTGCCAGGAGGGACCAGTCCTTAGAGAGGGACATCATGTTTATCAGGGTGGAGAGAACAGCATGAGAGAGGAAGACCCTGGATGACATGGATTGACCCAGTGACTGGGGTAGTGGGGATAGATGTATCAGGGACAATAAAATTGGCTCAAGATAGAGAAGGGTTCAGAACGATTGTGCAAAGGATCACTATGAGTCACAAGCAACTTTATGGCACATAACAACAACAACAATGAGTTGAATGCAAAAGTAGGAAAAAATGAAGAGGGGATGGTAATTGTAAATTATGGGGTTGGAGACAGAAATGAGGCTGGAGAGAAAATGATTGAATTCTGTACAATCAATGATTTATTAATTGTAAACACCTTATTGGAAAAAAACAAACAAACCATAGTGATGACACACATGGCTCTTACTTGATGAAATACACATACTTGTTGGATTACACAGAAATCAGATTGACTACATTTGTAGAAAGAATTGATGAAAAACTCAGTATCAGCAGTCAAAACCAGGAAAGACCATCAATTACTCATGTGCAAGTTTAACTGAAGCTGAAGAAAATGAAAACAAGTCCACAAGAACCATAATAGGACCTTGAATCTGTCCTACCTGAATTTAAAAGCCCTCTCAAAAGTAGGTTTGAAGCATTGGACATTAATGATCAAAGATCAGGTGAGTTGTGGATGACATCAAGGAAGAAAGCAAAAGGACATTGCAAAAACAAGGAAAAGAGAAAAAATATATCAGAGGAGACTCTAAAAATTGCACTAGAACCTCGAGATGTCAAAACAAATGAAAGAAATGTTGAAGTTAAAGAGATGAAGAGAAAACGTCAAAGGACAGCTTTAGAAGACAAAGCAAAGTCTTACTACAAAATGTGTTAGAAATGTGTTAGCAGAGTTAAAAAATAAAAAGAACTAGCTTGGAATTCCTTAAGCTGATAAAAACTGTAGAGTAAAGCAATTGACCAAAGGATCAGAATTGAGTAGCGGTGTGGATAAGGAATGGAGCTGCCAACCCAAAGGCAAGTGGTTTGGATCTACCACTTGCTCCACAAGAGAGAAATGGAAAACCTCCTCTTCCGCAATTTACAGTCTTTGAAAAGGTAACTGGAAGGTCAACTCTGAAGCAGTTTGGACTCAATGACAATGGACAAAAACAACACTATAGAAAAATAAGGCCCTTCAGTACATTGGCAATTTACAAAGTTAGGTTTCATATGAGATAGTCTTGAGATGAGACCTTAGAAAGCAATCACTACACTCTTCAGGGTAAAAGATTTTTTGAGAATGGCCAAGAAACTCTTTGTTTGGTATCATTGTTCAAGTGTTTGCTAATTTTTGGTACAAGAATTAAAAATTAATGGTAGAAATAACTATCATTTTTAATGCCTCTTAAAACCAGCAGCATAATAATCCACCTATAATTTTTATTCTGTAGGGCATCCTCCTCTGAAATAGCTTGCCTTCAGAAACTCTATGAACCTGGAGAAAGGATGAAAGTTATACAAGTGTTCACGTCTTTAATTCATTGGGTCGCTATGAGTCCTCTACGACTCGACAGCACTTAACAACATAACAATAT
Source organism: Elephantulus edwardii (assembly GCF_000299155.1). Classification (NCBI taxonomy): domain Eukaryota; kingdom Metazoa; phylum Chordata; class Mammalia; order Macroscelidea; family Macroscelididae; genus Elephantulus; species Elephantulus edwardii. The sequence goes on along the minus strand of NW_006399751.1, from coordinate 21,340,762 downwards.
CAACAGGGCAGATTCAGTGCTTTCCAATAATTTCTTTTATTGTCTTCCTAAAAGCTTGTCACATCACAAGTTTTCCAGATGATTTTATAGCTAGGTTCCTCAACAAAGAGGAACATATTTGACAATTTTTGTTAGAGTTTTTGTATCAGAGTGGGCAAACTAGGTAAACAATGTCTTCTGCTTCTGGCCTAGTGGGTGAAGAATTGCATTGCTAATCCAAGGGCAAATGGCTCAAATTCACCAACTGCTCTACAGGAGAAAGATGGACAAGTTAGCTATGACTTATCGCATCCTATGAACACAGATCAAAACCTTGTTCTTGCCCGATCCTGCAGTCTTCTGCCATGTTCAAGCCCATTGTGGTAGTGACCATGCTAATCTATGTGATCTTGTTGTGTATCTTCCAGTCAGAACTGGGTTTTCAGAGGCAGTTAATCACATGGGAGGAGATTGTCCAGAGCAGCTGGTGGATTAGAACTGCTTGCCATTGGGTTTGCAACACAGCTTCTTGCCAGTAGGCCACCAGTACTCCCTCTGAAAACATGCTGAAGGGTCAGATATGACTCCCAACTCAGAGAGATGTGTTATAATTTGCCCTTCCTGTTCCTTCAGACATATATTGAATATTGTCATTGTCTGGGTACACCACACAACATACTGTCCTGTCTTGAACGTTGTACTTTAAGAAACTATTTCTTCTATAGGGATAAGCTGACACAATGAGGATGGTGTGGAAAAGGACTGTTTTGCATTTTAATTAGCTAGATAACTAGGAGAAAGGTGATTTTAAGCTTTAAAACCTATCTCACTGAAATGAAGAAGTCTCCATTCTTAGAAAGGTAATAAAAAAAATGGAAATTGGGGGGAAAGATATCAACTCAAAGATTCAAGTATAATGTTAATGATTAGATGTTCCCATTTATTAAGAGTTCCTTAGTCCCCACTTCATTCTTTCTTTAACCTATAGTTCCATTTCATGTACTGTGAGAAGATGGGTCAGGACAGGCTGGAATGTTTATTAGGGGAGTTTATGGCTGGGAGGTGACCTCACGAGGCACATCCCCCTAGGAGTGATGTTCGCCATTAAACAGCAAGAAGACAACTGAGTGGAAAGCGTGCCATTCCAGGATGAAGTTGAACCTTAACTCTGCAATAAACTGGTACAAAATTAGAAAAGAAGAACATTAAGTGTTGACCTAGAAAGACTGAAGAAAGATTATCATTTCATTAGAATATATCTTTTGAGTAAATGTTAGATGAGAGTGCAAGGAAGGTTGGGATGATTACTGATATTTATTTAAACTATTGGGAGTAATAAGAAACAACACTGGATAAAATGGCAACAATTACTCAGGAGTGAGCTAGCACTTGCACTGCTTTATTTTCCCAGGGTAAAGGCATTTGCTTCGAATGAAATGGATTTCTAAATAATCACTTTCATTCGAAATGAGTCTACCTAGGAAGAAAAAGCTATTAAGCCGTCAGTGCACCCCCTCTCCTTTTCTCGCGTAGGTATTAAAACAAAATGTTTGCCCAACAAGGACCTCATTTCTAAGAGAGACTTAGAAGTTAAAAACCTTGCTTATGGAATGTCAATTTACAAATATATTCAACATATTTATCTAAAAATGTAAGCTCCTAAAATATTAGGTGTTTGGAGATAAGATTTTGAGGACTAGGGTGTTAGGGATATAAGCATACTATGAGACTGCTTTGAAAATGTGAATATAGGAAAAAAATAGTGTCTGACTTTTCAGTTATTTCAACAATCAGTTATCAAATTCATTATTATAAAGTTCTTACTCTTGTTTTACGTATGTAAATATAATGTTTTCTACTTTTTGGATTGTTTAGATAGTTAGAGTGGAACCTTAGTTAAAAAAAAAATCAAATTGTCCAAAGACCTATTTGGTGAGAAAAGAGTAGAATGATTTTTTAACTTTGCTTTTTCGTGTTATGAAAAAAAAATGCTTTGGCAGTGTTTTAAGTTGCATTGCTCCCAGCCTCGTAGTGAAATGACAGTATGTTGCTGTTGTTGTAATGTGTTGTCAAGTCAACTAAGACTTACGGTGACCCTAGGAACAAAAGGTCAGAACTTTGCCCTAGTCTGCACCATTCTCACGATCGCTGACACACTCTAGCACACTGTAACAAACGCTGTGTTGATCCATCTTGTTGACAGCTTCCTCTCTTCCACTGATCCTCTACCTCTCTCAAGCATAATGTCTTTTCCCAAAGACTGGCTTCTCCTGACAGCATGCCCAAAGTGTATGAGATCAAGTTTCACTTTCATTTGTATTGCATTTTCTTTAAGCAAAGCAATTCCATCTGCATAATACAGATTGTTGATGAGTCTTCCTCTAATCCTGATGCCACATTCTTCTTCATGTAGTTCAGCTTCTCAAATGGTTTGCTTATATGTATGGAGAAAGGATGTAGCTCTGATACATACCTTTCTGGTTTTAAAACACTATAAAATTCCCTTGTTCTGTCTAGACAAGAGTTTCTCCATCTATGTGTAGGTTTTGCACAAAAACAATTAAGTGTTCTGGGATTCCTACTCTTCTCAATGTTAGCCGTAATTTATTTTGATCCACGCAGTCAAACGCCTTTGCATCATCAATAAGCAACAAATAAACATCTTTCTAGTGTTCTCTTCTTTCATTCAAGATTCATCTGCTATCAGCAATGTAACCCTTATACAATTAATTGCCTCCTTTGAATCCAGATTGAACTTCTGACAGTTCAATGTCAATGTTCTGTTCCAGTAATTTTTCAATAATGTTCAAGATTTTATTTGCATGTGATATTAAGGATATTGTTTGGTGATCTCCACAGTCTGTTGGATCATCTCTTTTGTAAATATGAACAAATATTGCTCTCTTCCAGTCAATTGGCCAGGTAAATCTCTTCTAAATTTCTTGACATGGAGAAGTGAGCATATCTAGGGCTCTATGTGTGGTTTTGTTTTTTAATGCCTTGTGAAGGGTTGTTTTTTTTTTTTTTGGTGAAGTTTATTTTCAATACGGCTTTCCTAGCCGCTGAACTTGACTCTGCATTGTGAATGGGCGGAAATATGTGACTAGGGCATGTTAGCCTATCCACAAGGGAACTGGCTATCTCACCATTCTGCAAGGGGACTGGCCAGTCTCACTAATCTACAAGAGAATTGACTAGTCTCACCAATAAATTGAGCTGCTCTAGAAGCAGATTTAGCCTTCTCCCCTAGCAAAGAAGAGAAACAGCAGAAAGAGAATGTTATGGTGCAACAATGAATGAATGGAAATCCAAAATCTCTGTAAATGTTCATTAAAATTAATAAAATTAAATTAAAAAAAGAGAATGTTAGACACTCTTCAGCGACCCTATGTATAACAGAATGAAACACTGTCTAGTCCTATACCATCTATTCAGTCTCTGTTGTGCTTAAATATGTTGTTGCATTCACCGTGTCAATCTATTTCATTGTACATGTCACTCTTTAACACTGACCCTCTACTTTATAAGACATAATGTCTTTCTTTAGAGATTAATCACTCCTGATAACATTCTAAAACCTATTTTAGATGAAGTCTCCGTGTCTTCATTTCTAAGGAGTATTCCAACTGAACTTGTTCCAAGATTGATTTGTTTGTCCATTTGGCAGTCTGTGGGATATTCAGTATTCTTCGCTAACTCTACAGCCCTACAGTTCAAAGGCATCACGTCTCCTTCAGTCTTCCATAGAAATTATTTCGCTTTTACATGCATATGAGGTGGTTGAATAGACTATGAATTGTGTAGGGCACATCTTAGACTTTAAAATTATATCCTTGATCTTTAGTACTTTAAAGAGAGTGCTGGAAGATTTGCATATTACAGTACATCATTTGGTTTCTTGACTCTGGCTTCCAAAAGTGCTGATTGTGGATTCAAGTAAAATGAAATTCTTGAAAATGTTGATTTTTTTTCTATATTTATCATGATTTTTTTGTTGTTGTTGAGAAGACTTCTTCAATAAGTACTTCAAGTCCTCTTCACTTTTAGTAAGGAAGGTGTCTCATCTACATAAACCAGGTCTTCCTCCAATCCTGATGGTCAATTCTTCTCCAGATAGTCCAGCTTCTCAGATTATTTTTCAGCATACAGATTGATTGAATAGATATGGTGAAAAGCTACAATACTGTTACTTACCTTTCCTGATATTAAACCACCTTGCTCTCATTAAGCAGTTACTTCTTTTGTCTATTTATAAGCTCCCTCAAAGCTCAATTAACTATTCTAGAATAGTCATTCTTCACAAATTATCCATAATTTATTATGATCTGCACAGTCAAATGCATTTGCATAGACAATAAAACACAAGGAAGGATCTTTCTTGTATTCTCTGCTTTCAGCCAAAGTCCAGCTAACATGAGTAATTACATATCCCTTCCTCATCCTCCTCTAAATCCAGGTTGCTCCAGGCATTTTATCTTCACCAAGATTTTATTTGCATGTTATGTTATTTTTTGTAATTTCAATATTATATTGGATAATATTTTTTCTCTCTTTCTTTCTTTTTTTAAAAATAAACACAAACACATCACTTCAAGTTGGTAGACCAGGTAGCTGTTTTTCAAATTCCTTGGCATAGACAAGTGACGACTTCCAGGACTGCACCTGTTTGTTGAAATGTTTTGAACAGTATTCATTGTTTTCTGAAGCCTTATTTTTTACTAGTGTCTTCAGACTGGAAAGCACTAACACAACTAAGTAAAAACTGCCTCATAATAGGAGACAACAATTCAACAACATCAGTGCAAAATGTGCTTTAATGATGTGGGCAGAGTAAAGCTTTCAGTCAATGAAAGGCCTTCATTGGCTGATGTGACATGACTCAAAACAAGGATTAACAACTGTACCCATATCTACTAGTAATTGGAATATGAAATATATGAAGTAAGAATCTAGAACAATTGGATGTTGTAAAAAATGAACATGAAAGTAATAAAGATCTATATTCTAGCATCAGATATATAACAACTGGTATTATCCTAGTTGAATTGTACAGTCATGTGGTCTGTTATGCCAGTGTTGAAACACTAAAGAGAAATGGTGTTGTATTCATACTATTGCAAGCACGTACAACTACTACTCAAATTTTCTCAACATCTGCTAAAGCAAGCATGAAGAAATTGTGACTTTCTACCAACTTCTGCAGTCTCAAACTGACAGAACATGTAATTAAAATGTATTAATTATAAGTGGTGACTGGAACACAGAACAAAAGAGGGTTGGTAGTTGGGAAATATGGTGACAAAAGTAAAGTCAGAGAACGCAATGCATGAAAAACCCTTATGTATATGATAGCAGGTCGACGCAGGGAGAAACAAAAGAGGTCATGACTAGGTAATTTACACACGCTTCCCAAAAGCTGAACTGCCCAACTCATGGGGCAGAGATTTATTTGTTTTTTTATTGTTTCATTTTGGGAATTTGGAGTAATTCATAGTCTGGTGATAAAGCTTTAGATTTATGATGGTGAGAATTTTATCTGCATCACCTACCTACAAAGCATGCATCTTATCTAAGAAAAAAAAATAAAATTCATCAAAAGAAGGGATCATTATATTCTTATGAGTATTTTATACTGTAAGCTTTGATCTTAAAAATAGAATTTTGCTTTTCAAGGAAGGAGCGAACTGAGGGTGGGGGTGGGGGTGAGTGGGTGGGGAGAAAAGTGCAACAATGAATGAATGGAATTACAAAATCTCTGTAGATGTTCATTGAAATTAATAATAATAATAACAACAACAACCACAAAAAGCCCAAAAATAAAAAACACACAAAACAAACAAATTAAAAAAAATTCCAAAGTAATAAACCTATTGTAATTGGATAGATAAGTTTTTCTTTTTCTGAGGCTTAAAACAGCACTTTCCATGCAAAGGTTGAAAAGATTAATGGTTAAAGTTGGAAGTACCCAGACTTTGTAGGCACCATAGAGTCTTAAACACCATATTCATTGCTTCCTATTCTGAGCCAAATCCTAACTGTCACTCCAGTGGGTTTTAAGGCTATAAATAGTACAGGAAGAGATTGCCCATCCTTTCCGCTAAGTGGCTGCTGGTGGGTTTGAACTGCCAGAATGGTGCAACCTTTGTGTTAGCAGAGCGGCTCCCTGAGGACTGAAGCACTAGAGCTCCAGTCAGTCAGAGGTGCCTTTAAAGGACTCCTGGCCAGACCCTCCGCTGGAGGCTGCTCTAACACTAATCTGAGGAATGTCACTGGTGGAGCAGCTAGCTGTCTTTACCACTATCTCTTTCAACAATTGTTGTTTTCTGTGAGATCATGTTGCCTGTCCGTAATTTTAATTCTGGTGCCCAGTGGTGATATTAGAAATGACTCCTGAGGGAAGAGGGTCTTTTGTGAGCAAAGCAGAGAAAGCTTTGGTAACAATGACTGAACACGCTGCTCTTTATTTTCATATCTTTCCAGGAACAAACTCTAGTCTTTCCGTCTGTCAGCCTGTCTATCTAGCTATGAATTTGAATTAATAGATAAGGAAGTTACTTACGAGTTGCGATTTAACAGCTTTATTCAGGGGAAATGGGGAGGTCAGACCCTTTCTGATGGAAAGGCAGTCTGACTTGGTTGATTGGTTTGACAACAAGAGAAGCTTTGCCAATTAGTTCTATTGTGCACATTTTTCTAGAAATTTAATGAGCTAAGATTTTCAGCTCAGAAGTTTTGACAGATTATGTACTTAAGGCATACGGTGATAGAGAATATATTGGTAAATATATCTTTTGCAGTAATTTAAACTTACAGGAAGAAAATTTTAGAAGTCAATTTAAAAATGTGAGAAATGATGCATATTTTCTCAAAAAGTCACAGTTTAAATTATTACCTGATGGATAAAACGAACAAATGTGACAGCCCAGTGAATGAAAAGGAATCTCCCAAACCTTATGCTAGGGAAACAATTTACAGCTAATAACATCATTTAGTCGCTGAACAGCTTCTGGTGACGTAGTCTGCAGGCTGTGGTGCTATTAACCCAAAGACTGTTTGTCTCTGGAAGTTCGAATTCACTGGTCACTCTGGGAAAGAAAGATGGTCATTCTCCTCCCATGTGATTGAAGCCATAAATATCATAGACAAGAAATTCAGTCTTAAAATAAAATTCTATGGAACAGTATTCCTCTCTAACACGTGAGTCATCATGAGTCAGAATCGGCTTGTACATGTATGTGTATATATGAATGTTTAAAAGTATATGTAAAGATCTTGTTCTTTATGACACTCTCATTTATAAAAATATCCTAGGGACAAATATTGAATTCCTTGTGTGTTTTCACTAACGTTCTGCCCTTCTTAAAAAGGAACACACACTATCTTATTTAGCAAGATTGTCTGTCTTTCAGGAATTGGAAACAGAATCTGTCATTCAGGTTTTAAATACAGTGTGGAGCTAGGGTCAAGAGAAACTTGTATTTTAGCCTAGATTTATTACTCAAAGATTGATTTTTCTCACGATGAAAGTGCTGTTTGTTGTAGAAATTTTTGAAAATACCTAAACACATAAAGGTAAATAAACTGTTTAGTTTTATGTCCTTCTACTCATTTTCTTATGTTTATAAATGAATTTCCTCTTTTTTTTTTTACAAGTTTCCCTGGTGAGTTAGTGGGTAAAGGGTTGCATTGCTAGCCCAAAAGCTGTCTATTCAAATCTACCAGCAGCTCTGCAGGAGAAAAATCATCAATCTCCCTCTCTCCTGCCTTACAATTTACAACCTCCAAAAACTCACTTCAAACTCAACTGTCATTTACAACCTCCAAAAACTCACTGGAGGGTCACCCATCAGGAGATTGTGGCTTGGCAAAAAGGAATTGTTTTATTGTTATTTATTACTTTTTAATTTCACTGTAATTTTTCTGTAACTACTTTTTAATTTTACTCAATCGCAGCCCAATTATTTTCCCATTTCATTAAATATTTTTCAACAACAAAAGTTCTAATGATTGTGTGGTAATTCATCAAAGAAGGTGCCATGATTAAGTGACTCTGTGACTTGAACAAATGTATCAATCTTTTTCAAAGGAAAAGCATTTTCATATTCCCTCTAGAGTTGACTTATATCCGTTTTATTATATTATTACATGGGACGCTCTGGTGGCCTAGTAGTAAGGAGCTTGCTACCAACCTGAAGGCATGGGGTTTGAATGCAGCAGCTACTCTGCAGGAGAAAGATGGACAATCTTCTCTTGTGTGACTTATTCTCTCTTCAAACTCCCCGGAGGGTCAGCTATGGGTGGGTTCTGACTCAGGTATATAACAACTTCTATGTAAGCACATCAGCAGAGAACTACCAGAAGTCCAGGCTGGCTTCAGAAGGGGTCGTGGTGCTAGAGATATTGTAGCTGATGTTAGATGGATCTTGGCTGAAAGCAGGGAATACCAGAGGAATGTCTATCTGTGTTTCATTGACTATACAAAGGCATTTGACTGTGTAGATCATAACAAACTGTGGCTGACTCTGAGAAGAATGGGAATCCCAGAACACTTGATTGTTCTAATGTGAAACTTATACTTGGACCAGGAGGCAGTTGTCAGAACAGAGCAAGGGAACACTGCATGGTTCAAAATTGGGAAGGGTGTACGCCAGGGATGCATCCTATCTCCATACCTTTTCAACCTATATGCAGAACAGATTATCCGGGAGGCTGGGCTCTATGAGGAGAAATGTGGGGGTCAAGATTGGTGGACGATTTATCAACAATCTGCGTTAAGCGGATGACACAACCCTGCTTGCTGAAACTGAGGAGGACCTGAAGCGCCTGCTGCAGAGTGTCAAGGACTGCAGCCTACAATATGGATTGAGGCTCAATGTCAAGAAGACAAAGATTCTCAACCACTGGACCAATTGGCAGCATCAGGATGGATGGTGAAGAGATTGAGATTGTACACAGCTTTAGTATGCTTGGCTCCATAGTCAACAGTCTTGGCACCAGCAGCCAGGAAATTAAAAGGCGCATTGCCATGGGAAAGTCTGCTGTTAGGGACCTCTCCAAAGTGCTGAAGAGCAGTGGTGTCTCTCTGGAGGCTAAGGTGCGTCTGATACAGGCCATGGTCTTCGCAATCACCTTTTATGCATCAGAGAGTTGGACAATGACCAAGGAGGATAGAAGAAGAATTGATGCCTTTGAGCTGTGGTGCTGGAGAAGAGTATTGAAAATATCATGGACTGCTAGGAAAACAAACAGATTTGTCCTGGAGAGGGTTAAACCAGGTGGCTCCTGGAGGCAAGGATTCTGAGGCTCCGTCTAACTTACTTTGGACATGTTGTGAGGAGAGACCAGTCCTTAGAGAGGGACATCATGCTTGGGAGGATGGAAGGACGGCGCAGGAGAGGAAGGCCCTATATGAGGTGGATTGATTCAGTGACTGGGATAATTGGGATGGGAGTGTCAGAGACAGTGCGATTGGCACAGGACAGAGCGGAGTTTAGGGCTGTTGTATATAGGGTTGCTATGAGTCGCAGGCGACTCGACGGCACATAACAACAACAACAACATGTAAGATGCAGTTGAGGTGAGCTCTGCTGGCCTAGTGGCAGGAAACTGCACTGCAATCCCAGAGGTGCGCGGTTCAAATCCACCAGATACTCTGCTGAAGAAGGAGGAACAATCGCCTCCTGTACCAACCAGTCAGATCCAATTTGACGGTACACGCATAAAAAAAAAATGCAGTTGAATAATCTTTCAAAATGCTATCTTGTCCACAACTATAAATTCACAGAAATTGAAACTTAAATCTGGATATTAAGTTAATACAGTGAAAATTTCAAATAGCCATTCAAAATTATGTTGTTGCTATTATTGTTGTTATGTGCCATCGAGTTGCTTGCGGCTCATAGCGACCCTATGCACAACAGCTCTAAACCCTGTTCTATTCCTTGCCAATCTTATTGTCTCTGACACCCCTATCCTCATTACCCCAGTGATGGAATCAACCCATCTCATAGAGGGTTTTCCTCTCCTGCGCTGCCCCTCTACCCGCCCAAGCATGATGTCCCTCTCCAAGGACTGGTTCCTCTTTGCAATATGTTCAAAGTATGTCAGGCGAAGCTTCAGAATCTTTGCCTCCAAGGAGCAGCCTGACTTCCCCCTCGCCAGGATGAACCTGTTTGTTCTCCTAGTAGTCCATGGTATATTCAATACTCTTCTCCAGGCATCAACTCTCCTTCTTCATCCCTAGTCATTGTCCCACTTTCTGAAGCATAGCAAGTAATGGCAAAGACCATGGCCTGTATCCGGTGCACCTTAGTCTCCAGACATATGATATTTAATAGTAGGATGGTGGATTTTTAACACACAAGCATGCTTTTTATTGCACTTTATAGTTATTGTGAGGTATTTTAAGTTTTGTGTTTAGTTCTTAACAATTTAAAGGTTTGTGGTAATCCTATCTTGAGCAAGTCTATCAGTTTCATTTTTCCAACGTATGTGTTCCCTTCATGTTTGGGGGCACATTTTTGGTAATTCTTGAAATAGTTCAGGCATTTTCATAATGCTATTCCACACCCGTCCATGGAGAAGAAGAACATCATGCTTGGAAGAGTGAGGGGACTGCACAGGAGAGGAAGATCCTGGGTGAGATGGATTGATATAGTAATGAGGTAGTGGGAGTTGGTGTGTCAGATTTTCTGAGACTGTCTCAGGACAGGGCAGGCTTCAGAGCCGCTTACATAGAGTCGCTATAGGTTGCGCATGACTAGACGGCACATAACAACAACATTGCACACTTAGGAACTCTTGTGGCCTAGTGGTAAGGCATTATGCTATGAGTGCAAAGGTGTGCAATTTGATTCCACCAGTTGCTCCATGGGAGAAACCTCTTGGTTAATCTCTTCCCATGTGATGTACAACCCCTGAAAACCCACTGGAAGGTCATTTATGAGTTGATTCCGGCTTGATGGTACACAACACCACCATCAACAATACTGCACACTTAACAGACTACAATATAGTGTAAACATAGTTTTAGTCACACTGAGAAGCAGAAAAATTCATATGACTTTATTGTGATAGTTGTTTTATTGTAGTAGTCTGGAACTAAAGCTTGAATATATGTGAAATATGCTGTATTTTCTTCATTACTACGATTTGTTTGATATTAAACTTTATGGAGCATCATTTGAGTCATAATATCATCATTATTTTTCTATTTAAATAAGTTTAAACCAGTGTTCCAGCCATGCTGCTTTGAATGAAATATGGTGAGGCCAAATACAGACAAAGACAGACTAGGCTTTAGTGACTATGACAGTTTACTGGGGAGTAAGGGCAGGCCACTGAGGGAAAACACCAGCTTTTGCCATGAGACATAAAGAGAACTAAACTGTGGAACATTTCTTATTGTCATTTCCAGAGGAAAGCAAGCAGGTTTAGCATTGGCCAGGTATCTTTGAAAGTGAGGCTTCCTTGAGACCAATGTTTACCACAACTGTTGAAGTATATGGCTTGAGGCATCCAAGGTTTTCTGATAATTTTGCTGAGCCCTGTTTACTTAGGGACAGGCAGTTGTATCTTGATAATAAAACATCACTTTATGGAAATAGAAGACTACGTCAATATAATTAGTGATGCATTATTTTCATGGGTTCAATTTCATGGTGTATCTCAAACTACAATATAAAAAAGTTTAACCAAGCATTCTTTTAAATATTATTTATCAACATTTGTCTATGTTCTTATACTTGATAAGAATACTGTAGCTACTTGCAGTTGGGAATATAGCATTGATACTTAAATTTCATGTGTTAACGCAATCTTCCCACAGTTATTCTCCAATCTACTGTGTCCTCTTTATTCTCAGAATACTCCACCTTCAGCCTCCACTTGATATTAATGCCACAATCACCATGAAATTAAAATCATTGTTGTTAGTTGCTACCAAGTCAATTTTGGACTCATGGAAACTCCACTGCTTTATAGAGTTTTGAAGGCTATGACCTTTTGGAAACAGATTGCCAGCTCTGTCTTCCAAGGTTCTCCATGAGTGCCTAAGCTTTTGCACAACACAGTGTTACCTGATGAAATCTTAGTGTAGTTATTAATAATAAAGAGGTCTACCAGATGCTCCAGAATATCTTTATATTTACTTTTAAAAATTATTCTAAAAATACAAATGCTAGATGACATTATCAAAAGGAAATCTCTAGATTTTAAAAGAACTAGAGCCTCTCTTAAAAGACTCATGTTGTTGTTGGTAGATTGAGTTGGTTCTGAGGCACAGATATCGTTTGTACAAAAGAACACGCCACACTCAAAATTGTTATATCTGTGCCTGTTGTTGCACGTGCTGTGTCAGTATATTTTGTTGAAGGACTTCTGTTATTCATTGATCCTAAGCAAGCATAAGTGCCCTTCTTCAGGGATAACATGTTCAGAGTTTGTGAGACAAATTCTCATCATGTCCTCATTTAATGAGCATTCTGACTGTGTTTCTTTCAAGATAAACATATTAATTTTTCTGACATTGCATAGGATATTCAGTATTCTTGACCAAGATAAAATTTAAATACATCAAGTTTTCTTTAGTTTTCCTTAATCATTGTCCAACTATCACATATGTGACAATTAAAAATTTGGGTCTGACACTTCTTAGTCCTAAAAGTGACATCTTTGCTTTTTAGCACTTAGATTCTTTGCAGCATATTTTCCAAATGCAGTGTGTTGCTTAATTTGTGGATGACTGTTCTCATGGACACTGATTGCAGATACAAGTCAAATTAAATATTTGACAGCTTCAGCTAAGCAGAAGTAGCCAAGAATCATCTAATTCTGGTGTCAGTGTTCTGCAGACTGAAGTTCATATTGTCCATTATAGTCTTTGCTTTTTCTTCATACTTTGCTCTGGACAAGAAGAGACCACTTGCTGCATCCTAAATGAGTACTCACAAGTTAGGGTGTAGAATACTGTGTGTGTGGACTTTGTTTATGTCCACTGCCCTTTTGGTGCTAGCCCAGAAGTTGGCTTTTTTAGCCATTATGTTAAGCCTCTTCTGGTTTCCAGCTACCTTAACTGCAAATTAACTTACAAATTATCAACAGCTGTGCATCTAGGATGAGGCGGGAGGAGGAGGGAGAGGGAGCTGGAGAAAGAAGGGAGAAGAAGAGGAGGAGGAGAAAGTGAGTTAGTGTTTCCCACACTGATTAGCAAGACTTGAGAAAGAGCTCTGGTGAGATTGAAAGTGAGGCCCTCGTGACAAGACCCTGGTGATGATGGTGGAGAGACTGTGGCATTGCTGTGAAGCAACTGTGGCAAAGTATGACCTGGAAGCTTTTTGCATTTGTTCTAGCCACAGTTAAAGGTTTTGCTTTCTTGCTGATTCTTGAAGGAGAAGCTGACTTGTAACTACTCTGAGGCAAACCTTGCTTGATGATTGAAGAAACCAGAGGCTTCTTAAATTTGTACTGCTGAACTGAACAGAGGGACTTATACTAAACCTGTGAGATAATCTTTGCCTCCTCCACTCTCCAACTTAAATCCCTAATGAGCCCCATTCTTGTTACCACAATTGTGAGTCAACAATGAATAAGCAAACTCCTTGCTGTTGCTATGGCTCTAGGGGCACCATGGGGCTGGGCTGTGGGCTCTGTATTTGCTTTCTGCTCTGGGGCACTGAAAGGCGGAACTATTTTCATTTCCTCTGGCCCTTTCAGAAATATGTTTAGGGCCCTGTGCTCCCAAGTCCCAGTTTCTATTTCTAATGCTGTCTCTCTCACCTATAGACTACAGTCAGAATCAACAAGGGTAACCTGATGTTAGTAATTTTGCTAACATTGAACATTTAAAAATGATATACAAGAAAGATCCACACCTTACTCCATACACAAAAACCAACTAAAAATGGATCATAGACCTAGGACAAACCAAGAACTATACATTTCATTAAAGAAAAGTTTGGAAGAACTCTAGAAGTCCCAATCCACAATATAAACAGTCTTCCAAGCATCCTGAAAAATCTACAATGAGGAGAGGATAAAATAGATGAATGGGATCTTTTATGAATCAAATCCCTAGGCACATCTAAAAACTTCTCCAAGAGAGTAAAAAGGGAAGCCACAGATTGGGAAAAAATATTTGGTAATGACATGTCAGATAAGGGACTTATATCTAGAATTTATAAAATACTCAAGTACCACAAAAAGATAAAGGTAAATAACCCAATTGAAAAAAGGGCACAGAATATGAACAGACACTTCAACAAAGATGACTGACATTCACATGACCAACAAGTATATTTTTTCTTTTTTTAATTAAATTTTATTAAGTTTAATGAACATTTACAGAGATTTTGGGTTTCCATTCATTCATTGTTGCACTATTTTCTCTACCCTCCCCCCAGTTTGTTCCTCTTTTTTTCCCCGCCTTGAAAGTCTGTTTTAATTGTCCCATTGCCATAGTGCTTGTCAAAGACAGTTCTGATTAATCTCCTTTGTCAGTGTGTCCTTTGCCATTCCCTATCACTCTTCCCTGAGAGAGACTTCACCCTGATTCGTAAGGAAAAGGGGATGGCATATTCTCTTAGCTACTTCCTGATGAAAAAGGACACTATAGGTTTCAGGGTGAAGATCTTCTCTCACTACTCTAAAGGGCCCTTTTGGCAATAGGAAACACTTAGACTATTGTGGAGATTGATTTTGGAATTTAGATGCACTGTTATCAATTGTGCTTAGCCGTACCTGTTCATATCCTTGAAGATGTATCATGGAATAGTTGCAGCCTAGAAGACACAAATTTAACTAATAAGTTAAAAGTACATGAGTAGAAAATTAAAAAGCAATAATATTCCAAGTAGAGGTTCTAATAGTGGCACAAATCAAGTTACAGAGGAAAGGTAATTCTTAAAATAAAAGGCCTATTGACTAGCACATTGTCTATTATAGTATAAAGGTTAGGAACCACAAGATGTAGAGGCTCAACTATGTCATTTATTGTTCTTAAGTCCTGGA
>NW_006399751.1:21250345-21325024 GCF_000299155.1 Elephantulus edwardii | reverse complement strand
ATGGATAGAGAAGCTGTGGTATATTCACACAATGGAACACTACACTGCATTGAAAAACAAGGAACTCATGCAATATTATTCAAAATGGGTGATCTTGGAGGACATTATGCTGAATGAAATATCTCAGTCACAAAAGGACAGGTGCCGCATGGTGCCACTATTGTAGAACGGGACTGACATCAGGGTTGGGATGAGACTGAGAAAAATTGGATAAATTATGTATGCTGCATTGAAACAGATGAGGGAGAGAACTGTTTGAAAGCGATATATGATTGGGTATTATGGTTACGACAAGAGTCCAGAATGAAGGTTGTGTAGTGGAGTGTACTGGGGTGGGGTGGCGGGGATTCCATACCAATGAGATAATTTTTCTTTTGCTTTTCAAAGAGAAGTGCAAACTGGGGGGAGGGGTGGTCAGGGAAAAAAATGCTACAATGAATTTATGGAAATCCAAAATCTCTGTAAACATTCATTAAAATTAATTTTTTTAAAAAACAAAATAAATAAAAATAAAATTGATATACAATAGACATTTGCACAAAAGAAAAAAAATTCAAATGGACTTTTGTTCAAGATTATATTGCTTTATAAAATTGTTGTGATTGTTAGGTGGCGTTGAGTCGAGTACGATTCATAGCAACCTGATGAACAAAAGATCTGAACCCTGTTCTATCCTGAGCCATCCTCACACTTCCTGGCACACTAGAGCCCATTGCAGCAGTCACCATGTCAATCCATCTAGCTGAGGGTCTTCTTCTTCATTGACCCTCCACCCTTTCCAGCATCATGTAGCTCTCCAAGAAGAAAATGGAGCAATATATCACGATATTTAAGAGAGTGAGCTAATTGTTTAGATAGATACAAAAACAAAGATTCTCACCACTGGGCCAATTGGCAGCATCAGTATTGATGGTGAAGAGATTGAGATAGTTAACAGTTTTAGTTTGCTTGGCTCCACAGTTAACACTCTTGGTAACAGCAGCCAGGAAATCAAGAGAAGAACTGCATTGGGAAAGTCAGCTGTGAGGGACCTCTAAAAAGTACTGAAGAGCAATGACGTCAGACTGGAGACTAAGGTGTGCTTGCTCTGGGTTATAGTCTTCGCAATTATGTGCTATGCATCAGAGAGTTGGACAGTGAATGGGATTGCTAGAAAGAGAATTGATGCCTTTGAGTTGTGGTGCTGGAGACGAGTGTTGAATACACCAAGGACTGCTAGGAGAACAAACAGGTTTGTCCTGGAGAAGGTGAAGCCAGAATGCTCCTTGGAGTCAAGGATTCTGAAGCTTCATCTGACATACTTTGGGCATGTTGCAAGGAGGGACTGGTCCTTGGAGAGGGACATCATGTTTGGGAGAGTGGAGGTACAGCACAGGAGAGGAAGACCCTCGATGAGATGGACTGATTCTGTGACTGGAGTGGTGGGAATAAGTGCATTTGAGATGCCTAGGTTGGCACAGGATAGAACAGCATTTAGAATTCTTATACATAGGGTCGCTATGAATCGCAAGCGACTCAATGGCACATAACAACAACAAACAAAAATAATACTGTTCCAGAGGAAGTTAATTCAGTCCAATGTGTTTTGTGTATAAAGTCATTATGCTCCTTTGACAAGGGCAGCTGGCCTCACCCATCAATGCATGTCCAAGGTAGAGAACACCACTTGTTTCTGCTACACACACTAAGCTTTTGATTTTCTCACCAGGGAAAACATCTTGTGATGTATTTACATTACTGTCAAGCAAGAACTAGTTATTTTTCCTGAGAACAGTTATTACCTCATTATGATCATAAAGAGAAAGGAATGACAGAAAATTTGCAAAGTAGATGAACATTTGAAGCATTTGTAAAGTTCTAATGTTATATAACTATTTCTTTTCTCGCTCTTGCTTTCATTGCTGTGGAATTGAATGAAGCTCACTTATAGCTGGTGCACCAGAGGGCATCTGAAGTCTATAAATTGTAAAAGGAGCTCTGGTGATTTAATGGGCCAGGGGCTGCAACCCTAAGGCATGAAGTTCAAGTCTACCAGCTTCTCCCAGAAAGATGGGCAATTTCCTCTTGGGTGATTTACATCTTCTAAGAATCCACTGGCGCATCAGCAATGTGTTGATTCTGACTCAATGGGAGTGAAAAACAACACATTGCACAGAAGAAGTTTGCCCATCTTCCTCCCAAAGTGGTGTTGTTACATGCTATTGAGTTGCCTGGGATTCATTGCGAGCCTATCTATATATAAGAGCTCTGAACCCTGCCCTATCCTGAGCCAGTCTCACAGTCTCCAAGACATCTACCCATTGCCACAGTCACTGTGTTAATCCATCTCATTCATGATCTTCAATTTCTGTGCTGCCCCTCTACCCTTCCAAGCATGATATCCTTCCCCAAGGACTGACCCTTCCTGGCAATATGCCCAAAGTAGATGAGATGAAGCTTCAAAATCCTTGCCTCCAAGAAGCAGCTTTGTTTCACCCTCTCAAGGACAGACCTCTTAGTTCTCTTGGCAGCCCATGGTATGTTCAGTACTCTTCTCCAGCACCACAACTCACAACCAATGATTCTTTTGTCATCCTTAGTCATTGTCCAACTCTGATGTACAGCCAATAATTGTGAGAACTATGCCCTGGTCAGGTGCACCTTAGTCTCTAGCCTGACTTGCTGTTCTTCAGTACACTAGAAAGGTCCTTGACAGCAGATTTTCCTAGTGCAATCCATTTTTTGATTTTCTGACTGCAGAGGCTAAGAGTGTTAACTGTGAAAACAAGCAACCTGAAATTGTGAACAATCTCAATGTCCTCTCTATCTCTCATGATGCTGACAGTTAACCCAGCACTGAGAATCTTTGTTTTCTTGATGTTGGGCTTCAACCCATATTGAAGACCGGCAAATTCTAACCATCAGAGAAGTGCCACCTTTTGGTGAGCAGCACAAGTTTCTATAGACGAGCCACCAGACCTATTTCTACGTCTTGCTCATTATGCCCTTGTTTCTGGACAATGAAGTTGGAACCATCTCACAGCTGATCCTCCAGCAAGTTTTCAGAGCACTTAATTTCACAGGAATGATTGTCCACTTTTCTCCTGTGTGGCAGTTGGTAGATTCGAAGCACCTGCCTTTGCCTTGGCAGTGGGATTCCTTTCCACTAAGCTACCAGAGCTCCCTGTAACTTGCTCATGGAATGAAAACCTTAAATTGCAGCCATGGAAAACAAACATACAGAGGATAACGACAGAAACAAATCAAGGCAAAGAATGGAGGTCAGCAGTATGGGATGTTAGTAACAAGGGACCCAACATAGATTGAATGTGTAGCGTCAAATGGTAGAGTTTTAATCGGTTTATAGTCTCTATTGTTTCTTGCTCAAAAGAATTACACATTACCGAATCTAAGAATCCAGGCACATTGCAAGGCACTTAACTTGAGGAAATGATTCTAAAATAGTATTCTCAAAGGTTTGTGAGCCAGTGATATTTTAACCCAGAGGAAATCATGCTAACATACTACTCTCTGAGGCTGAGAGCCAATGATATCCTTCCCTTCTCTGAATCCCTCTGGGCCTTTGCTTTCCTTGAGGAAGACAAGTATTAGTGGCTTTTCTTCCTTTGAGATCTCCAGGAGGAGGCTGTGTTAGCGGAGAGCTGCTGCTTTACCTACCTATCCCCGCAGTGTCATGTAGAATGACTGGTAGAGGAGGCAGCTGGAGAGGAGGGGGTCAGAAAGTGTATGCTTGTGAGGAAAGAGCTTTAGAAGAAAAAGAAAGTGCTCAAGTAGCCCTCAAAGTGCGACTCGGGCACAGCCGAACTCGCAATCTACAGTCTCCTGGGTTCTCTCATATGTTTGGTGTTCTGGGAAGGTCTGCTTTATTTGTGTCATCGTTGCTCTTGCAATGATTAAAAATGTGTTTCTTTGTGCATAGTAATTAACAGGCTGTACCAGGAGCCTGCAGAATGGAATATTCCAGGATTCAGAAAGCGCCAGGCATCTTACCGGCCGCCGCCAGCAGATGGCGAGAGTGTACCACAGACGAGCAGCTGGGCGAAGTGGGGACGTTCAGTATTATTTTGCTTTGTTATTTAAGCTTGACAATACCCATCTATATATCCTGTGGGCACAGTGTTTGAGCCCGCGCTGATCTTAAACTTGTTTTATGATGATATCATTATTTTTTACTGCTACAAATTAACTGTCGGTTTCAATCTACCCCATGTTTCAGCTGCCTTCGGGGATCATCTTGTCAGTTATGAAGCTTTCCAATTTTATGGCAGAGATCAAGAATGATTCCTTAAAGGCACATAGGAAACACAATGTGTCTTCAGGATGAAATGTGGGCAAGTGCATGTGAGCGTTGCCCCTGGGTGGAGACAGGTGCTGTGCAGGGGATAGAGGTGGTCCCACCTGGGTTTGAAATTTGACTGTCTTGACATTTACCATACTCATCATTCATATTTGTATTGGTGGTGACCTTCTATCAATGGAGAGAAAAGAGGCTAGATGAGTTCTAATATTATTTTTCACAGTTGTGTTCAAACATGTGAGAATATAAAGAGGGACTTGTGGGCCCACCAATGCTTTTAGATTTGCAAGAATTTTTTCCAATAGGAATTAACGTGCACCATGAAGTGATTCATTCACTCTTCCTTACAACTAATGCTGAATAAGTGCTTGCTGAGTGCCTGCCCTTGCTCCTGGTGCTGGGGAGTCCTTGGGAACTTACTGGGCAGAAGAAGCTCCAGGTGCTGCCTAGTCTAAGGACAAAATGAGATTAGGATCCTCTTTACAGTGTTGGCAGAGCACCATTGATTGATGATAAACTTGAAGGAGAAAGGGTCACATTCCAGCTTGCCCCAGTCAAAGATTTCCATCAGCAGCACACCCTTGTAAATCTGCCTTTGAATTCTGCTTTCAGCCAGCACCCAGTGCAAAGATGAACTGAGGGATGGGGAGAAATCCCCAAAGCAATAATAAGACCAGCCTGTACTTCAAATGTTGGGGGGACACAGCAAGCGTGGCTTGAAGCTCCATGCTCTATCTGGGGTCTGTGGAACGGTTGTTACTCTGATTTCCTAGGTAATGCTATAAATGATTTTGCAGCTCACCAAGTTTTACCTGAATTGAGTAACAATAACTCTCACACAGCACTCCCAACAAGGATAAGGGACTTCTGGTGGCCTAGTCTAGACAGAGTTGTGCTGTTAACCAGAGGCCAGGACTCTTCAGTGGCTCAGGTCCATGAGCTGCTTCAAGGGAGAGAGCTCATGTAACTCAGTCATGGAAACCTTGTGGAGGTTTAGATATATGCTGGAACTGATTAAATAACATGAGGGGGAGAGACGGGGACAGAGAGAGAGTAAGGGAGAAAGGGAGAAGGAGAGAGAGAGGGAGAGATAATGTGGATAAGGCCCTTTCCTGGTATTATTTTCATAATACTTATTCAAGTTGGAGATTATTACCTTTTTATTTTTTACATGCAAAAAATAACTGAGACTTAAAGAGATTGGTTGACTTGTCCAGTAAATGTTTTGTTTTGTGCTGTTGAGTTGCCTATGACTGTTAATGACCCCACGCAAAATAGCTCTACACCTTGTCTTATCCTGAGCCAATCTCACTGTCTTGGACACATCTACCCCCCATTATCCCAGGTACTGTGCCACTCCATCTCACCCAGGGTCTTCCTCTCCTGCGCTGTCCCTCCACCATTTCAAGCTTGATTACCCTTTCCAAGGACTGGTCTCTCCTGGTAACATGCCCAAAATATGTGAGCTGGAGCTTAAAAATCTTTGCCTTCAAGAAACAACATGGTTTCACCCTCTCCCAGACAGACCTGTTTGTTCTCTTGGCAGTCCATGGTATGTTCAATACTTTTCTCCAGCACCATAACTAAAAGGCACTGATTCTTCTTCTGTCACTCTTAGTCATTGCCCAGTAAGTAGTTGTAATGAAATTTAGACCTCGGTCTGTCCATGCACTTTCTTTTGTGACATACCCAAATCCACTCCCATAAGTCAATTCCAACTCATGGGTGCCTTCTACTGGATTTACAAGGCTACAAATATTAATGGGAGCAGACAAACCATCTTTCTCCTGCAAAGCAGCTGGTGGATTCGAACTACTAACCTTTTGGTTAGCAGTCCAACATGTAATACAATATGCCGCCTCTTTTTTGAAGCATGGTTAGCTGTAACATTGTTCCACTGGTCAGAACAAACACGGAAGAGAGAGAAAATGGTCAGGCAGATAATGTAATGGACAGGACCCTTAGATTTCCTACTGGCCAGTATGCAGTGCTTTTGTGTGTTAAGAAACAAATCTGAAGATTCTGTCTGGAAGTTTAACTAGCAGAAGTGGGGTACTTTTTCTGAGCAAAGGCATCAGGCATACTGTGCAGCTAAATGCAGGTGGCAAAGCACAGTTAGAACTATTGCATCAGGAAAGTCTTTGCTTAAATAAGGTCTAAAGGATGGATAGTGATGCATTGGTCTTTAGAGTTCCAGTGCTGGGCCAGGATAACAACACGGCCAGCAGCAGCCAGCCACCAATATTTATTTATAGAGAGAGTGCGCGAGGTGGGATAAATGCACAGGAACGCTTTGAACACTAAGCACAGTGCAAATGGGTCCGCTATTGATTCTTAGCGGAAATGTTCAAGTCGGCCTCATGAACAAATATTACTCCCGAGACCACCTTTAACAAAATATTTAGTCTGACCTCTCCAGACTGCATTTACAAACAAGCTCATTTCTCTCCTCTTTACATTTTAGGGCCTTTTCTTTTCTTTCCTTTTTTTTTTTTTTGTTTAAATGATATATAAGTTGACTCTGTGAAGCAGTCCCAGAAGATTCCAGGAGAGGAATTTTAGACAATAATAAAAAAAAATTAACAAAAATCCTACGTGATTGCCTAGGGTGCTTCCATTAAAAGATTTTCTAGAAATGCTGTAGAGAAAGAAGAAGAAACAATGAGACGTCAACATTAAAAGACTGTTATAGACTGACTTTTTTTCTCCCCTCACTTGTGAAAGAAAGGAAGACCCTCAACCAGATGTGATGGGAGCACTGGGTTCAAGTGGGTCAGAGAGAGGGAGGATGGCACAAGACAGGATAGGGTTCAGATCTGATGTTCACAGGATGAGTTCTACTCAACTCTATGGTACCTAAAAACAACATACTTGCAGATGTAACCCAAGTTGAAAACAACATTTACCTTGTCATGTTAATGAGAAAATCTGCTGGAGGGTCAGCTATGGGTCCGGTTCCGACTTGACGGTACACAACAACAACAACAACAACAACAACCACCACAACAACAAACTAATGAGGCCATATTGTTGTTGGTTTTTTTATGTGCCATCAAGTCGCCTGCGACTCATAGCGATCATTTGCACAATAGCCCTAAAATCTGCTCCATCCCGTACCAATCTCACTGTCTCTGACACACCTGCACCCATTACCCCAGTCACTGAATCAATCCACCTCATAAAGGGTCTTCCCCTCCTGCGCTGTCCCTCCACCCTCCCAAGCATGACATCCCCCTCCAAGGACTGGTTCCTCCTTGCAACATGTCCAAAGTATGTCTGACGAAGCTTCAGAATCTTTGCCTCCAAGGAGCAGCCTGGTTGAACCCTCTAGAGGATGAACCTGCTTGTTCTCTAACAGTCCATGGTTTATTCAATATTCTTCTCCAACATCACAGTTCAAAGGCATCAATTCTCCTTCTATCCTCCCTAGTCATTGTCCAGCTCTCTGACATATAGTAAGTGATTGCAAAGACCATATTGGTGAGGCCTAACTCCCAAGCCAAACCTGCTGCCATAGAGATGCTCTTGACTCTTGGTGCACATAGAGCTTTGTGGGAGGAGAAGGCCCAGCTTTGTCCTGAAGAGCAGTTGGTGAATTTTTACTGCCGTCCTTTAGGATAGCAGGCCAACATGGCACATGTCTAAATCAAACAGCTTCTGAGCTGCAAGGGGGAACAGAGACCCAGGGACAAGCAAGCCAAATGGAAAGACAGTTGCCAAGCAGAGATTGCCAAGGAATCAAGGACACTGGAGGTACAGGAGCCGAGACAAGGACCGTCCCTCAGAGTTGACAGAAAGAGAGCCTTCTCTTACAGCTGGTGCCCTGAATTCAGACTTCCAGGCTTCTAAACTGTGATAAAATAAATGTTATTTAAAGCCACCCTCTGTGGTATTTCTGTTACAGAAGCACCAAAAAACTGCGAGAGGGACATAAAGGCACACAGAATGTAACATCATCTGAGGAGAAATGCTAGACAGGGATGTTGTCAGATATTAACTGTGGGTTGCACCCTCTACTTGTCTACTTTTCCATGTACTCACGATTCAGTCTGATGGGACTGTGGACGCTGCCAAGTGTGGAGAACCACTTAGGGTAGTTTAAGAATACATTAGAATCATTAGATCTCTTCCGAGCTAGCCAGAGTAATCAAATTTGTGTCCAAGCAGAAACTAGTTTAACTGCCTATCTTACCTTTCAGAAGAATTGAAAGGAAATTCTTATGCAAGAGACACTCACAAATGCCTTCTAATGGCTTTTTGAAACCAGCCTACTCATCTTAAGTAAAGAACGGCTCTAAGTTTCCTTTCCTGAAGGCCACTTTTCCAAATGTGTTGTGACTTCACATTAATAGTCCATGATCTCAGGCTACTCACAAGATGATTAAGATGATTTGAAACTGAGCAGTCTGTCTGTGACTGTAGCATAAATAATGCCCTCCCCTCCCAAAATATCAAGCTGCTTGCTTGATCTGATTGCACTGAGTGCATTATCTGGATAGCCTGTCCATTTCTGTCCAGGTTAGTGTCAGAAGTTTTCAGTGGGGAGTCCCTTCAGGCCAGGACTGATGTCATCTCTATCACTTTGAAAGCCCCAGGCTCCTCGTCCAATGAGTTTCTCTTGAGTGCCCATTATGAGGCTGCAGTTCTCATAGCATCTTTTTTAAGACGGTGTGGAGACATTTTTCTTCCTTCATAAACATGTGCAGGGAATCAGAAATCTTTTTATTTCATTTTTTTTCTGAAAGCTTGACTTTCCCATCTCTTGATCCTGTAGAGGAAAGAAATGTAGGGGACTGAAAAAAACAAAAAAAATATCAAATACATTGTTTTTGAATCTTGAGAGTTTAATTCAAAGCTCAAGTTGGTAGACGTATAAACTGGGCTAAGTGTTAAGGTGCCTGCCATTGTGTGTATGGCTGTGTGGAAAGACTTGGCTGTGGTGTTTTGTTTGTTTGTGTGGGGTTTTTGCTTGTTTGTTTTGTTTTTTTTCTCTCTTTCACTTTAATCTCTTCAGAATCAGGAAATAAAAACAATGCATTCTCCCAACTGTCACATCTCCTACAACCACTGCTGCTCTTTTATGCCACATGGCCTCTCTCCAAGAGCTGCACTTCTGGTCATCTAGCTGTCTTAGGCTTGTAAATCCCATGATATTTGTGGCCTGCCCTAGGAGAATAGGAACTCAGAGATATCTATAAATCTTGGAATCCTCTCCTGTTCAAATTACTCTCCATGGAAATGCTCTTGGTCTGACTGTATGGACATCTGGAACATTTTCCTGTTGCTATAAATCATTTATGTTTGTAGAAACTTTCTTATATTTTTATACCCTCTAATCACATATTCTGGACACTGTTACCAAAGATGAGGGAAGGAAATGCAGTGAGAAGGCCGGAGGCTCAAGTCTAAGATGCCACTGGAGGCAAGGATGGGGAGGCTTAGCCTCACAGACTTCCGGAATGTTGCTAGAAGGGGCTTGGAGGGACATGCTGCTTGGAGAGGGACATGATGCTGGGAAGGGTGGAGGGAGGGTCAGCGAAGGAGAGGAAGTCCCCGAACCAGGGGAACTGACACAGCAACTGCCGCAATGGGCTCTGGTGTGTCCAGAAGTGAGGATGGCACAGGATAGGATGGGCTTTAGATGGGATGTTCATAGGGTCGCTATGAGTTGTACTCAACTGAATGGCTCTTAACAACAACGGCCCAAATTTAAAAAACAACAACAACCAAACCTACTGCTATCAAATAAGTCAATCTCGTAGCAGTCCTCCTGCATCTTTCCAAGGCTGTAAATCTTTATGGGAGGACTCTATGTTTCTCCTAAGGAATGTCTGAGGGGTTTGAACTGCCAACTTGCTGGTAAGCAGTCTGATACGTTTACACACAGATTGATTTTGACTCAAAGTGAATATCCGTTGGGTTTCTGAGGCTGTAAATCTTTATGAAAGAACACTGCCTATCTTCTCTCAACGGAGCAGCCTGTGTACAAGAACCATTGACCTTTTGGTTAGCAGTGCAACATGTAACACATGATACCACCAGAATTGCTTTGTTCTAAATTTAAGCTCTTATAAATGCTCACAAAAATTTTGGTAATTATTTTTCTCTTACCTTATTCTCCACTTTTTTTCTCATTAGTATTTCATAAATACATTGACTGATCCCCCAAACTAATCAAAAATATTAAATCAAAATAAATAAAATCTTCCTGTCTTTCACCAGAATAAACCCAAAGTTGCCCCTCACTCTCAGCTCAGGATTCTCACCCCAAGGGATGATCTATTAGCATGATCTGAGTCTGAACAAAGCTCCACTGACCCCTACAGCCCCCTCTGGAGAAGGTCAGGACACAATTGTGGTCACTGGAATTGCCACTGAGGCCAGATATAAATAGCAGTGGATTGATCACATGAATGTCACTGACAGCTTTTGTTCGCCCCAGGTAAAAAAGATGCTAGCTTTTTGGGAAAGGCTAATGCAAGCTAATTAAAACTTGAGGGTCTTGCCATGATTATATGAGGTGGGGCATATAAACTCTTGTAAAGCAGGAATTTGGACCCCAGACCACTCTAGATTTGCGAAACTACTTCTTGATGGATGTGGATGGAGTCAAAGAATAAGGCAGGGTGCCAGAAAGCCTGATAGCTCGCAGCTGTCCTTTAATGGGAAGAGGGAAGTCAATCCAACCTTCTCCTCCTCACCTCTGCTTCCTGGTTTGTGATATTTCACTGCAGCAAATATTCTGCCTCTTCCCCATCACAGCAAATGGTGCTTTCTTATCTGTAAGGAGCCTTAATTTAATGGAAAATAGAATTGAGTCCAGTGGCCACTCTCTGTTCCAGGAATGTTTTGCTCAAAATAGGAAATATATAATGTGGAGGCTGGGCTGCTCAAATTAGGTTGGATCCAAAGGAAACAGGGAGTTTGTTTGCTTCAGAACAAAACCTCCCACCACCTCAGCTGGTTGCGAAATTCAGGACAAATACCTGGGCCCAGAGCTATTGAAATCATGCCCTCCAGGGTGGATTATTATAATGATGACCTTCCCCATGTATTCCCACATGCCCTTTTAACAAAGCCTTTTGCGGCCAAACTGGCATTTCTCATTAAGATTTTGAAACCATTATATTTGATGCCTTCCTCTCATTGATTAGGTCAAAAAGAAAGAAACGGACTTGCCTATGGAGACAGGAACGTCTTTTCATTCCTTCTGTGTTTTTATAATAAACTCAAATATAACGCTGTCTGTTCTCTAGACATCCAGATGAAATGAATCACCCCAAAGCGGGAAGGAGGAAAAGTTAGAAGTGCAAAATTAGATGTCCCAGTACTGTTTGACTTCAGAACATCCCTCAGCTGTTGAGCCAGTTCCCACACTGGGTGACCCTCCACTGGCTTTCTGAAGAGGTAAATCCTGACAGGAGGTGGCTGCTCATATTTTTCCTGCAGAGTTAACTAGTAGATTCAAACCTTGGACCTTTAGGTGAGCAGCTCACTCTTTTATAAACGAGTCACTTCGTATGGCTCCTTCATATGGATACAGATACAATCAATGTATTGTGATCTAGCTGTAGGATTCTTATTTCCTATCTACCTTTTCAAGGACTTTGGCGGTGTCATCCATTAGCAGTTACATTGCTAAGCCAAAAGGGGTGTATTTGTCTCTGGTGGTTTGAATGCACCAGCATCTCGTGCAGTGTGATTTACAGCCTCACAAATACATACTGGAAGGTCAGATGTGAGCCAGTTAGTTCTGACCTGATGGAAATGAGTGTGTGATCTACTTGTCAGGTAGGGAGTTGTATGTTGAACTGCCAACTCGAAGGCTGCATGTCCATAGTGGTTTGAATGCATCAGTGGCTTCTCGGGGGAAAGATGGACAGTATCTTCCATTGCAATTTACTGCTTCAGAAACTTGATTGAGGTTGACTATGAGTTGCAAAGACTCAAAGGCAGGTTCAGTTTTATTGAATAATAGAGACTTAGAATTTGTGTTTGTTTGTTTCATTACAACACAGAGCAAGAATGGAAATGCAAACCAGTTCACCTGCAGTATAATGTCAGTGAGTAAAGAAAGGGGGAAATCCCTGATATGCTCTCTCAGTTGAGAAATGGTAAGAGTCACAGACCATCACAGAAACGCCTGTTTCTCACTGTGTGGAAGATTGATATATAACAGAACTCACCAAATGCAAATAAAATTTGTACTGAGGGAAGGTAACTTCTTTCTGCTTCTGCAAATCTCTCAATCAGAAACTCCATTCTTGCATTAAAAAAGAATTGTGCTTTGTGATTTATAAAGTCTATTTCTTTTTCTTCAAGTTGAATGTTAACGTTCTGCCTTATGACCTTAACTTAATGGATATTCTCAAAACTGGCAGCTTTTCTTTCATGCGGGAAGGAGGAATAATTCCAAATTAAGAGCACTAAAATAGGTTAAGGATACATTATGTCAGAGGCTGTAGATTGTTAACAAGCAAAGGAAGCACAAGTCATAAGATATAACGCGATTAAAGGCCACTGGGCAAGATTGCTGGCCATCTCATCCTCAGGGTTCCACCTGTTGATGACCCTTTCCAGTCTGCCTAAAATTTGACCCAGTCCTAGGTGTTTTTCTAAGTCCAGTGAGAATTTCAATTAGTGAGTGCAGCAGATGCTGTGTGTGCCGTGGTAAGATAGATCTGCCATGATTACTCTTTTCTAGCTAAAGCAAATGTCATCTCCTAATAACCCACAGCTGTCCCCCTTTCCAGAGAATGGCTGATGGTAGGGGCCTCTCTCAGAGGGTCACTATCATTCACTCCACCTAGGGCCATGTGTGTCATAGTCACCCACAGGTTGCACCTCTCTCCGGGTTTGAATCCACCAGAAGTCCCATACCTGTTGCAATTTATAAAGTTTATAAAAACCTAGTGGAGTTGCTATGAGTTGGAATTTCTTGGGAACAGTTGAGTGAGTAACCTTGGGGCTGATAAGCTTGAAATGACAAATGGCCAGTCCATTGTTTCAAGAGGTTTGATGATGATTTCATGGCAAAATTCTATGGGTCAGGGCAAGATTATGATTATTTTTTTAAATGGAAGGTTATCCTTGTTCTTATTGGTGAAATAAAAAAATACTATAGTCTTCAATATGAAAAAAGCTGTCATTTACATAGTGCAAATCTGTTGCCAAGGACCTATTTAAAGTGAAAAAGGACAAGGACATCAATTTAATGACTAAAGTATGCCTAAATTCTTTTATGCATGTGAAAATTGGGGAACAAATGAGGAAGACTGAAGAAGAGTTTATGCCTTTAAAATTGTAGTGTTTGTGAAGAAAATTGAATTTACTGTGTTTCAAAAACATGAAGTCACTGTGGGGGTTGCCGTATTTGACCTCTATTAACTTTACAAAGGGGAATTGTTCCCATCACCAACATCCATGATGAAAAACCAATTTCCATAAGATCAGACCTGATTTCCACACTCCTGAACCTACTTCTACTAATTCTAACACCAATTATACTGCTCTATTTCTGGGTCTGAAATTCACGGCAATGGCCACACTGGCCTCACAGAACCATACTCAGAGTTAAGGAATTAAGGAGAGAAGTTAAAAGGTTATGATTTAGTTTGGCAACAAGATACAACAGTTAGGAGAGCTTCTTAAGTGTCTTGGCACCTTTGACCTTCAACAACATGACTTAGGTAAGTGTTGCAAAGTCGTCTTAGTCCTGCCAATGATTATGTCTCTCCTCAATTCTCCAGCAAGGTTTGACAAAGGATCCTGGCTCAGCTGCTGCTGCTTTTGTGAAGGCCCTTTTCTGACTGACATGGATATATCTGATCTTGAAAGACTCTGGCTTCACTCTTTTCTTCCTTGCTAGTGGTGAGATTCTCCACTTTGTTGCTAAATCTACTCTTAAACTTGGTGTGTTGGGGAAAACTGGCCAAGCCCATAATGATTAGTTTATACAGACTCTATTTCAGGTGCCCACCCAGACATGTAATAAATGTAAAATCAATGACTAGGAAAGTCATTTCGAACAATAAGCACATAGTAAGATTTCCGAAAGAACAGACAAATCTGGCTTGATAGGAGCATAATACTCCTTGGAAGCAAGGATGATAAGACTTTGTGCCATATACTTTGTCAGAAATAGTCACTTGCTGGGGAAGGACATTATACCTAGAAAAAACGAGAAGCTTTCTCAAGGAGATGCATTGACACAATGACTAGAAATATGGGCTTCTACACAGCAGAACTTGTGCACATGGCATAGGATCTGGCAGAGTTTCACTGTCGTACAAATGCTGGCTATGAATTAGAGCTGACTCTATGAACCTCATATCAACAGTATCTCTTTGTTCAACTGTCTCTTCTTCCCTCTCTTGCTTCATACTTTACTAATTTTCCCTGAAAAATGTTCCCTCTGTAAATCTTACGCACCTGAATGCCAGTCTCAAGTTCTTATTCTAGGATACCCATTCATAAGACAGTGAGTTTGCACCTGTGTTTTTGCGCTCCCCTCACCGATGAATTCAATAACCCATTATCTTTGTTAACCAGAATTCCACTTGAAAACATTAGACTCTCAGAACTGTTTTCACCAGTGACCTTTATAAGTCTTTTAACAGAAGAAGAAAAGACTCTTTAATCCAATAGCATTATTTCTGCAGCCTTTATCCATCAGCTTACGCTGAAGAAGCATGATTGGCACATGATCAAAGCCACAAAGGTTGGAAAAGTGAACCAATGACTGATTCCTATTCCCCTCTTTCCAATTGTGGTAGTTTGACTAGCATCTGACTCTATTTATAGCTCTCCTTCTAAAAGCTTGGCTTTTCAACTTAGAATGATGTCCTGCTGCAATAGGAATAATTATTATGGCTTTAGTATATGGTAGTCATCTGGGGTGACACAATAAAAGATTTCACTTGGACTCAAACAGTCCATCAAAGTCGGAAATGATATGTATTTTCTGGGTCCTCTGTAATTAGGAATGTGATTGTGTAAATGCCTGAAAATCTGTTCTGGTTTTAAAGAAATTGGCCTAGAGCCTTTCTTAATCTGGACGTGAAAATTGCAGATTTTGAAGGTCTCCTTGTATCGCTACCAGCTACTGGTACAAGTGTGGGCTGATTCAGCAATTCAAAGACTGGTGATTCTAGCTGACAGTCGCAGTCCTCCAGGAAATGTCAGGTTGACCCTGCTGTTTGCAAAAACAGAAAATAAAGGTAGAAAAAGGATACAGGGCATAGCCATTATTTTTAAGGTATCATTAATTCTGGTCTGTGGGGCAAGAATGTGTGATTACCCACTGAAAGCATTTGGATCCTTCACAGACTTCAAAACTGTGCTTCGTACCAAAGATCAGAATATGTTGACTGGCTCACCAATATTATAGATTCTTAATACAGCTTTGCAGTCTAAAGGAATTGGCTATTTGTTTACACCATGTTATTATTTATTTATAATCAATATCTTCTAATTAATTCTGAAGCATTCTTTCTGAAGCAAGCAGATGCTTGCTATTTCCTATTTAGCCATCGAAGGTTCACTATGGTTTGATCTCTTCATGTCTACAAGTGATATTTTATTGGATTTGAAGAATGAAAAGTTTTCAACGTTTAATCTTTGGATGGGAAATAGGATGTATCTCCCCCACAGTTAGTGCTTAAAAGTCAGGTCATTGATCTCAATTTCTTATGATTTAAGGCTTATTTGTGAAAGCCATGAAACTTCACATTTTAAGACCATTTATTAAATAGTCTTAAAGAAACACTGTTTCAAAGAGACCTCTGCTGCTGACGAAAACACAAGTATATTTTGTTTTGTTGATGTTGTTGAATGTGCAACACAAAAGAAGCTTAGAACTTGTTATGTATTAGTGAGAAAGTTGTGTTATTGTTGTTCTGATCTGTTAGTTTACCGTCTAGTGGGTTTTCAGAGGAGGTAAATTGCTTAGGTGAAGACTGTCCTTTTTCTCCTGTGAAACAACTGGAGGATATGAACTCTTGGGTTAGCTGAGTAGCTTCTTCCCATAGACCACCTGTGCTCCCAATAAGAATGTAGAGGTAATTATTATACCTGCTTGTATCCATGTCAAAAACCTTCCCCTCCCTATGGTTAGCACTGAAAGAATTAGAGAATATTAGAGGCATTTCTAAGAAGTTTGTTGTCATTTCTATGTGCCATCAAGTCGCCTGTGACTCATAGTGAGTGACTCCATGTACAATAGCTCTGAACCCTGCACTATCCTGAGCAATATCACTGTCTCCAACGCATCTTACCCCAATACCTCAGTTACTGAGTCAATCGACCTCATCCGGGGTCTTCCTCTTCTGTCTTCCTCTTCCTCCCTCCACCCTTCCAAACATGATGTCCTTCTCTAAGGATTGATCCCTCCTGGCAACCCAAAAGTATGTCAGGCAGAGCTTCAGAATCCTTGCCTCCAAGGAGCAGCTTGCTTTCACTCTTTCTAGGACATACAGCTCTTTGTTCTCTTAGCACTCCTTGGTATGTTCAATACTCTTCTCCAGCACGAAAACTTAGAGGCATTAATTCTTCTTCTATCATCCTTAGTCATTGTCCACCTTTCTAATGTATAGCAAATAATTGTGAAGACCAGGGCCTGGATCAGGCGCTCCTTAGTTTCTAGACTGACATTGCTCTTCAGTACTCTAGAGAGGTGCCTGACAGCAGATTGTTCCCAGTGAAATTCATCTTTTGATTTCCTGACAGCTGGTACAAAGATTGTTGATTATGGAACTAAGCCAGATAAAATTGGTAATAATTTCAATCTCTTCTCCATTTATCATGATGCTGTCAGTTGGCCCAGTGGTGAGAATCTTTCTTTTTTGATACTGAACTTTAATCCATGTTGAAGATTGCAGTCCTTGACCTTCGGTAGCATATACCTCAGGTTCTCCTCAGTTTCAGCAAGCAAGGCTGTGTCATCTGCATAATGGAAATTGTTGATGAATTTTCCTCTCCAATCCTGATGCCACATTCCTTCTCATAGAGTTCAGTCTCCCATAAGATCTGTTAAGCATATAGATTGGAAAGATATGGAGATAGAATGGATCCCTGGCGTACACTTTTCCTCATTTTGAACAATACAGTGTTTACTTGCTCTGTTCTGATGACTGCCTCCTGGTCCAAGTATAGGTTTTGCATGGTCATAATTAAATGTTCTGGAATTCTCATTCTGCTCAAGGTTAACCAGAATTTGTTTTGACCCATACAGTCAAATGCATTTGCATGGTCAATAAAACACAGACAGATATTCCTCTGGTATTCTCTACTTTCAGCTAAGGTCCATCTAATTTTGGCTGTAGTATTCCTAGTGCCATAGGCTCTTCTAAACCCTGCTTGCACATGTCTATTGATGTGCTGCTTCAGTTGTTTTGGGATATTCTTGTGCAGGATCTTGCTTGTATGGGATATTAATAATATTGTTCAATAATTGATTGCCACACTGTGTTGGATCACCTTTTTTTGGAGTAGAAATACATAAGGAATTCTTCTAGTCCATTGGCCAGGTAGTTGTTCTCCAGATTTCTTGGCACAACCTGGTGAGCACATCCAGGACCACATCTGTTTGTTGAACTATGTCAACTGGTATTTCATCAATTCCTGGGGCCTTGTTTTTGTGACAATTTCTTCACAACTTCCTGCTCATCACCATTGCCTCTTGATCACATATTGATCACATAGAAATTTTTCTATGTCAGGCAATTCTTTTGGTATAGTGACTGTGTGTCCTCCTTCCATCTTCTTTTGATCCTTCCTGAGTCATTCAATATTCTGCCTACAGCATCCTTAAGTAGTTACTTTATATTCCTGTTATTTTAAATTTTTTTATATAGTTATTTCTTTAGTTTGTGCTTTCAGTAGAGGTTTACAAGGCAAACTAATTTTGTGTTCAATTAGTGAACATTTTGGTTTTGTTGTTTATGGTACCCATTATGAATCCACATTCTTCTACTTTCTTTATACTTCTCATTTCTGTTAACCCTCCTATTCCGTCCCATCCTGCAATCAAGGTTTTATTCTTAGGCAAGTATTGTTCTTTTGACCCTATATGGTTGGTTATTTTAAGGGGTAAGTGCCTCCTTGGTGTGAGTGTTGTTAGATGTTATACAGACCTTATGAACAACAGGTCTGAAATTTACCCTACCCTGCAATTTGTTTCATGATTTCTGATATGCTTGAGCCCATTGTTACAGTCACTGTGCCTGTGAGATAGAAAGAGTTGAGAGAGAGAGAAGCAGCAGCTAGTCCCAAGAAATGAACTGGCCTGCATTAAGTAAACCTGAGGGACACCAAGTGACTGCATGGAGAGAAGATCAGAATGGCGGGCAGGCCAACAAAAGTAGTTCCTTTGAAAGGGGCTATTAAGCAGATTTAGAAGGGATGGTAGTTTGCTCAGGAATTTGGAGACTGGGTCCTGTCAGTATATGATTAGGCCCAGGGCATTATCAGGATCTGGTCATCTAGTGGTTTTATCAGAATATTTTCAAGCCTTAACAAGACATAGGTTTGGGGCTAAATATTTGGGGTAGGTGGGGAAGTGGGACATTCTTCCTCTAATGTCAGTCCTGTGTGTATGTATGAATCTATTTCTTTGAGGACCTACCTCCCTTTTCTGACCTTTCATCTTTATTTCCTAGTGTGATGTCTTTTTCCAAGGTCTTATCCTTTGTTTGTCTGAAAGGTGAGTCATGGAGTGAATTTTTGTTCAAGCTCAAAGAGTGATAAAAGGTTCAGTCTCAAGGGTTCTGCCTGTCTCTATCAGGCTAGTTAGTGTATTTATTTTGTGTTTCAGAATTTTGTTCCTTGTCTTTTCCCATTCTTTTTAGGATCTTTTAGTTTTATACCATTTACAGTGGAGAGCTGGTGGTAGTGTGACATCAACTAGTTCTTCTGTTCTTCAGATCATGGAAGTTGAGGTTCAAATGATCCATTGGTCCTCTGGAAAAAATTTTTTGTACATCTCCTCTTTGCTTCTCTCTTCTTTTTTTCCAGTCAAGAAGAGACCAATAGCTTCATCTTAAATGCCTGCTTGAAAGCTTTTGAGAACCTAATTTTATTTATCAATGTAGAATGTAGAATACTGACTTTGTGGACTATGTTATGCCAATTGATGTTAATGTCGTCCAAGTACATTCTTTTTTGGAAATTTATTTTATTTTATTATTTTTTGTGTGTACCATAAATCAGATCTGACTGGTACAGGAGGAGATTACCGCTCCTTCTCCAGCATAGCATCTGGTGGGTTCGAACTGTATACCTCTGGGATTGCAGTGAGTAAGTACATTCTTGTTTGATGAGAGGGGAAAAATAGTTGGTAAGTAAAAAAAAAAGTCACTTTAGAAAACTTGTATTATTCCCTTCTTCCTCCCCCTCTCCCCCCACTTTATGGCCTTAATGTTTTATGTCTAGCTTGTTCTTAATGAAGTATCTGTGTTAAAATTTTGAGGGGAAAAAATGTATGATGTCACTGAAGTCTTTCTTTTATATTTTATTACTAAGGATAATTGACTATAAAAATAAATTTCAAATTCTACATGTTAATAACTAAATTATTAGAATGTTTTTTCTCTAATATTTATATTTGAAAATTGTTGTTGTTGTTGATTGTCTTCGAGTTGAACATGACTCATAGCGACCCTATGAATAAAAGACCTCAAGCTCCTCTACAACTAGTTCATAGTGTTCTGGAGGCGTGCTTTTTAGCAAGTAGATAACACTCCTGCTTCCAAACCTGTCATAGAATGCTATTGGTTGAGTCACATAGTGATCCTATTTACAGCAGCTCTGAACCTTTCCCTGTCCTGAGCCAATCTCACTAATTCTAACAAACCAAACCCCATTGCCCTAGTCACTGTATCAATTAATCTCATCCAGGGTCTTCCTCTCCTGTGCTGTTCGTCCACCCTTCTGAGCATGATGTCCTCCTTCTCCAAGAACTGATCTCTTCTGGCCACATGCCCAGAGTGAGTGAGACAGAGCTTCAAAATCCTAGCCTCCAAGGAGAGACTTGATTTCACTCTCTCCATTTGTTTCACTCTATTTGTTTTCTTGGCAGTCCGTGGTATGTTCAAGACCCTTCTCCAGCTCTACAACTCGAAGGCATCTATTCTTCTGTTATTCTCAATAATTGTCCAACTCTCTGAAGCATGACAAATAATTGAGAATTCCATGGCCTGTATTAGGCTCACTTTTGTATCTAGATTGACATCGTTGCTCATCAGCACTCTGGAGAGGTTCATGACAGCAGATTTTCCCAGTGCAATTCGTCTTTTGATTTCCTGACTGATTATGTTAAGAGTGTTGACTATGGATCCAAGCAAGCTGCAACTGCTAACAACCTCCATCAATTTCAAATTTTTAATTAATAATTTAAGAATTACTAATTAAAAATTTGAAATTTGAAAATCTCATGAGAATAAAGTATTTGTTTTTGTTAAATTAAATATCTGTAGTAATAATTTTCTAAGAGAAGCTGAGAAGTTTAGCAACACCATAATTCAGTTTTGCATACTTTTTTTGGCATTTTTATTTTAAATTTCTAGTCTTTGTATCATATAATGTGATTAAAGATACCAAGATTTGGGTCAGCTACAGCTTAGTCATAAAAAAATAACATCTTTGCTTTTTTCCTTTTTTTGAAAAACCAACCCACTTTTGGGAGGTTTTTTCCAAAATACTTGCCCATTATAACATGGTTTTTTATATCTTGCCATTTCTTCCATATGCACTGATTATTGATCAAAATAAAAACTAAAACCAAACTCTGGGTAACTTTAGTATTTTCTTAAAATACTAAATCTATAAAGTTTTGTGTTGCTTAGTTTTGAAATCTCCTTCATACTGGGCAACTTTATGATAGATAGGAAAAAAGATTGCAGTTGTTAATGGTTTCATCTAACTTAGATCTATAATCAATGCCCTTGGAACCATTAGTCAGGAGATCAGAAGATGTATGGCACTGGGAATGTTTATAGTAAGGGACCTCTCCAAATTACTTAGGAACAGTGATGTCAGTTTGAAGACTAAAGTGTGCCTGATTCAGGTTATGGTCTCACTTCTATGCTGCAGAGAGCTGGGCAATGAATGAGGATGACAGAAGAGGAGCTCATGATTTTTCGCTGTGGTGTTGATAAGACAATTGAATATCTCATGGACTTCCAAAAGAACATACAGATATTTTTTGGAGAAATTGAGGTCAGAGTCCTCCTTGGAGGAAAAAGTGGTAAAATTTCTTCTGGGCATGTTGTTAGGAGAGGCTATTCTGTGGAAAGGGACCTCATGGTTAGAAAGGTGGAGGGTCAATGAAAGAGAGGAAGACCTTCAGTCATACGGATTGACACAATGACTGAAGAAATGGGCTCAAGTGTGTCAGAAATGAAATGGATGGCACAGGATAGAACAGGATTCAGCTCTGTTGTTCGTAGGGTCATTATGAGTGGTGGTTGACTCAACAATACCTAACAGTAAGAACTTCACACTAAAGGCTTTAGTCTGATTCTTATCAATAAGGGCTTTGGTAAGTAAGGTTTTGCCACCTGCTTTAAAAATATAAAAACCACAAGTATCTATGTTCATAAACAAGGTAAAAAGATTCCAAAATATTATAGGAAATAACCTATATGAACCCTATGAACCTGGAGAAAAGATGCAAGTCACACAAGTGTTGAAAACTTTCATTCCTAGGGTCGTTTGAGTTGCCTACAGCTCGACTACACTTAACAACAATAACACCAACATAGAGAGAGATCAGTTGGCCTAGTGGAGAGAAAGTGATACTACCAAGCCAAAGGTGGGTGACTTCTAATCCACTGCCCTCAGGCCTGTTTTTCATTGTTTTGTTTAAACATTCTTGTAGGTAGTATAGCCCTGGTGTGTCCACTTGCCATATAGAGGTAACTTGTGGTTGCTGTGAAGCTGAACACTGTGACACTGATGTGTCAAATGCATTAATGGTTACCCATGGTGGACAGTGTTTGGTGGTGCTCCCCGATTAAAACAAGCTTGGAAGGAGGAGTGGCATCCACTTCCATAACAGCTTGCCTCCGGAAACCCTATGAACCTGAAGAGAAGATGAAAGTCACACAAGTGTTGAGGACTTTGTTCATAGGGTCACTATGAGTCACTTATGACTTGACAGCACCTAACAACATAACAACCTATATGTACTTTAACATTCATTTACATTATTTTTAGAGCATATATTCTTCCATAATTAAAATTTTTTATGACTAATATATAAATTAATTTGCATTCTGAATTTTCACCAGTTAGTGGCATAGTGAGGCCATCCAGAAATACTCTGGTTGCTGGAGGTCAATTAGTGAGGACTAAATATTTGCCATAGGTCAAGCAATCTAGAATTAAAACCATTCCTACAGAGTTGTGGTGCTGGAGAAGAGTATTGAATATACCATTCACTGCTAGGAGAACAAGCAGGTTCATTCTAGAGAGGGTGAAACTATGCTGCTCCTTGGAGGCAAGGATTCTGAAGCTCCATCTGACATATTTTGGGCATATTGTAAGGAGGAACCAGTCCTTGGAGAGGAACATCATATTTGGGAGGATGGAAGGACAGTGTAGGAGAGAAAAATCCTGAATGAGATAGATGAATAGCCTCATGACTGGGGTAATGGAGGTGCGTGTGTCAGAGAGAATGAGCTTTTTGTTAGGATAGATCAGGGTTCAGAGCTGTTGTTTATAGGGTTGCCATGAGTCATAAGCAACTCGATGGCATTTAACAAGAAAACCATGGTTAATTCACTAAGTGAATAAGCCACATCTGAGTAATTGAGAATTATGTTTATCTGGAAAAAAATTATAATAGCTAAGAACAGCCCCAAGCTGCACAAGTCCACAGTTGTCAAAGGGTCCTGACAACACAGCAAGATAAACTTTTATTATACTCACAACACATTCCCTAAATTAAATAGTTCCGATTCCTAAATATTGTAAGGTGAAATCTACTATACCTACATGGAGAAATACAGAACTGTAGGTTGGAAAATTTCCTATTACTGTTCCACAAGAGCCATTCTCCACAATATTTTTCTGGGACTCTGGTTATAAAAACATTATTATACCAATGAAGGAGTTTTTCTTTTGCTTTTCAAGGAGAGGAGCGAACTGGGGGTGTGGGTGGGGTGGGCGGGGAGAAAAGTGCAACAATGAATGAATGCAAGTCCAAAATCTCTGTAGATGTTCATTGAAATGAATAAAAAAAATAAATCAATAAATAACTGCCAGTAAAAAACAAAAACACAAAACCCAGAAATCATTATTATCATAAAAAATTCTTCCAAATAACCATGAGGTAAAATAATTTTTAATAAATCTTTAAAATAATAAAGTAAAACAGTTTATATATTTACTTGATTTGTAGTTTCTGTAAAGATTCTTCATAATAGAAATCCATATCTCCATGTTCTTTATTGTTACACATATAGTTGATGGTTAATTTCTTATCTTCACCATATGAAAAAAAAGCAACAATGCTCTTATTACAGTGTGATGGCTCTTTAGATTCTGTTTGCATTGAAACAATATAGATCTTCTTGCCTCTACAGTTTCCTAATTCAATTTATTCATGCTACTTACATCATTACTCATGAAACTATATCATCCGTCATGCTGCTCATGAATACAGGTTTCTCAATTTCAACAACAAAAGTTGTTACTGTGCTTTGTTGATGATGACCACAAGTACAAATTATTTTCAATATATGTAGGTAAATGTGAATGAAAACTTGTTGTCTGGTGTAATTAAATTTATTATTCAGAATTTTTTTTTTAGTGTAGCAAAGAACAATACATCTCCCAATTACAACTTCTCTTGACTTACTGTAATCCTTGCACATGACCTTTTTCTACGTTGGCCATACCTCTACCTTTTCCAAACTTCAGTGAAAAAGGTAGATAAGGGACAAATGAAAACAAGAAGAATGTTCTTTTTTGACAAGAAATCTATGTCCCTCATCCAGTGTGACTTAAATGCAGCCTTACACGGGTTGCACTAGTTCCTGAGAATAGTTTCCCAGACTCTTAGATGGCTTATGCAAGACTACTTATGGAGGACTCGTATGGGTCCTGTGGAGGAACGGAGTGAAAGTCTTCAAGAGAAGAGGACTTCACTGCTGCTGTAGGT
Organism: Elephantulus edwardii; assembly: GCF_000299155.1. Lineage (NCBI taxonomy): Eukaryota > Metazoa > Chordata > Mammalia > Macroscelidea > Macroscelididae > Elephantulus > Elephantulus edwardii. The sequence goes on along the minus strand of NW_006399751.1, from coordinate 21,300,566 downwards.
GGTCATGCAATCAGAAGAGCTATTTTTCCTTTCTTATAGGTGACTCAAACCCAGGGATCAGCAATGTACTATTGGTTGCACAGAGATATACATTTGTTCTGTGTCTTTGGGAGAGAGAGTTCCTCAAATCATTAAATCAACACCACTCTGGTAGTTCAGTCTTTTGTGTTCTTTTTAAAAACAAAATCAGACAAAACCCCGAAGACCAAAACAAAACACCAGCTCTACTGACTCATAGTTTTCCTCTGATAGGTTCCTTAGGATATCAGTTCTACCGCATCCATGCAGTAGAGTCTTAGAGAATATCCTTAAGTGATATTGAGACTAGGACACTGACTGATGCTGGTCTGGAATTACTTGTCTCGATGGGACTGCCAGCCCTGACTTATTCCAGACCCTGGAGGAGAACTAACAGACTTCCTCGGGCACAAGTGGAAGACAAGATCACTGACTTTTGATCACTATAACTAAGAAACTGAGACTCACTGTGTAGACTTGGTTCCAACTAATAGTAACCCTTCGGTGTTTTCAGAAGCTGTAAATCACGACGGGAGGAGACTGCCCATTTTCTCCCCCTCACTACAGGTGGGGTCAGGATTGGTGGACGATTTATCAACAATCTGCGTTATGCGGATGACACAACCCTGCTTGCTGAAACTGAGGAGGACCTGAAGCGCCTGCTGCAGTGTGTCAAGGACTACAGCCTACAATATGGATTGAGGCTCAATGTCAAGAAGACAAAGATTCTCACCACTGGACCAATCGGCAGCATCAGGATGGATGGTGAAGAGATTGAGATTGTACACAGCTTTAGTATGCTTGGCTCCATAGTCAACAGTCTTGGCACCAGCAGCCAGGAAATTAAAAGGCGCATTGCCATGGGAAAGTCTGCTGTTAGGGACCTCTCCAAAGTGCTGAAGAGCAGTGGTGTCTCTCTGGAGACTAAGGTGCGTCTGATACAGGCCATGGTCTTCGCAATCACCTGTTATACATCAGAGAGTTGGACAATGACCAAGGAGGATAGAAGGAGAATTGATGCCTTTGAGCTGTGGTGCTGGAGAAGAGTATTGAGAATACCATGGACTGCTAGGAAAACAAACAGATTTGTCCTGGAGAGGGTTAAACCGGGTGGCTCCTTGGAGGCAAGGATTCTGAGGCTCCGTCTAACTTACTCTGGACATGTAGTGAGGAGAGACCAGTCCTTAGAGAGGGACATCATGCTTGGGAGGGTGGAGGGATTGATTCAGTGACTGGGATAATTGGGATGGGATTGTCAGAGACAGTATGATTGGCACAGGACAGAGCGGAGTTTAGGGCTGTTGTACATAGGGTCGCTATGAGTCGCAGGCGACTCGACGGCACATAACAACAACAACACTACAGGTGGATTCAAACTGCCCAGTAAGTGCCACCTTTGGGTTGGCAGGACAACTTGATAAAGGACTATGCCACCAGGCTTTGTTTTTCCTGAGTCTATGGCAGTACTGAAATCCCCCTCAGTTCCTTTATCACAGTTCATTGCAATGACAATGGGTTTCTTCTTACAACTGCAGCTAAGCTATAACTAAAGTACCCTCTTTGGTGTTTCAGAAGGCAACTTACAGTGATGTGTTTTTATAACATGTTTTTGCAGGGGAGGTGATTTTAAGGGTAACTTTCTACATTCCTCAAGCGTTAATATGAACTTATAGGGAATAGCACATTTTCATTTCAGAGCAGAGGGCTAAGCTCTGAAGAGAAACTTTCAGCTCATAGTCTCCTTGTGGAGAGAAAACACTTGTGGAAATAGAGGCCATTATTATTGCTTACTGTGTTTTCATTTAAATTGATGAAAGTAGAGCAACTTGTCACTTCAGTAGAAAAACTAGAATACATGAGGGCTTGGGGAGCTTCAGTCCTCACAAGTTATGACTAGTAATGTAAACCTATTTTTAAATGTCTGGTCTCATCCACAGAACAATGAAAGTTAATGGAAGTCTTTTTGTCTTTTTGTACTTAGAAGAAACAGATATGAAAAATTGGTATTCTAAAGGCATAGATCAAACACTGTACTTTTAAGAACTTTAGAATGACAATAATTAGAAAGAAATGCATCCTCTGTGAAAAAGACATACTTTTATTTCTGTGGCGTTGCTATGGAGAAAAGATGTGGTAATGGTCAAAGGGTGAAACTTTATTCCTGCTCTGAAAAAGTAGATGAACTCTAGACTTCAATTTAATTTTAATCTGATTTCTTCTGGCTTTCTATTTTCTTTTTTTGGGGTACTATTTCCTTCTTATGTGAGACGAAACTGTTTAAAACCTTTTGTGTCTAAATAGATTACCTCCTCAAGAAATTATTTAAATTTTTTTAGAGTGAAATTAGTCGATTCTCCATCAATACAAGGACTGCTGAAGGACCCTTCTGCACAGAGAGACAAGAGTGTTCCAGGTAGAAAGTGAGTCGAATAAACTCTGTCTACAATTTTAAAGTCCTTATGAAATAATAGTCTTTCTGTGTTTTAGGGATGATTCATTGCTGATATCTTTGCTTATTCTACACTGTTATTAAAGAAATGAGAAACCCTTCTTATGTAGCTGGGATAAAGACGCTATAGACCCACAATGGCTGCTGAAAAAGACAATCTGAAAAAGACCGAGAAAACCAAGGAGAATATGTGTAATAAGAACCTGTTTAAATGTAAAAAGATGAACATCAATCTTTTTTTTTTTTTTAGTCCCTCTGGAATACTGTTGACCATGGTTTTCACAGGGATCTGGGCTTGGGAGAAGGGGATAGGGCTAGCATTGTTATTTCATTCAATATTTCTCTTTGTTATTTGAATTTTCTTACCATGCTCTTTTATGTGGTAGGCAAAGATTTCCCACTGTATAGATAAATGATGATTTCAATTTGATGACAATGAGTGTTTGAGAGTTTAGGTGGTTATTGTTAGTGTGTAACATAGAGTTGAAACTAACCCATAGCTGACCCTCCAGCAGATTTTCAGAGGCAGTTAATTGCATGGGAGGAGATTGCCCAACCTTCTCCAACATAGCAACTGATGGCCTTAAACTGTGCACCTTCAGGGTTGCAGCACAGTTTCTTGCCACTAGGCCACCAGAGTTTGAGTATGTCTTGCATACTCCCCAAGTCTGTAATATGCTGGATTTTGCTCCCATAACTAGGTGATGGTTTCTAGGTAAGCATGACCTAGTGACATGAGCCCTTTAAGAACAGGAAGTTTCCTTTGACTGGTCAGATGATGGAAGGAGACAGATTGAAAGCACAAGATGGACGGGACACACCACTACCAGGTTGAAACAGAGAAGTCAGGTGGTAAGGAATGTGAACCGCCCCTAGGAGCTCAGAGGGCAGTTTCTGAAAGCTATGTGGAAACATGCACTTGAGTCATTAGACTACAGGAAAAGGAAATCTGCCACTAAGAATTCTCTTGGAAGTAGGAGTTTCCCAGAGATTCTAGACAAGAACTCATTCCAGCCAACATCTTAATTTTAACCTTGTGACATCTTAAACTGAATCTTGTCACTACCCTGGACTCTGATGAGAACTAAAGGTTAATGAAGTGACATTATTTGATGCTGCTTAAGTTTGTAACAATTTATTAATATGCCATAATTTTTTTCACTTAGGCGAATGAAAATTTCAGCAGGGATTGTTCGGACGGTAGAATTAGCACTCATTTTCTCCAGAATTTTCCTATTAAAAGCAAAAATCTTTATAAATGATTTTTTTAAACACTTTTCCAGTTTAAGAGACTGTGTAAGACATATTGCAATGGGAAAGTCTGCTGTTAGGGACCTCTCCAGGGTACTGAAGAGCAATGGTCACTTTGGAGACTAAGTTGTAACTGATACAGGCCATGGCCTTTGCAATCACTTGCTATGCATCATAGAGCTGAACAATGACTAGGAAGGATAGAAAGAGAATTAATGCCTTTGAGCTGTGGTGCTGGAGAAGAATATTGAATGTACCGCGGAATGCTAAGAAAACGAACAGGTTTGTCCTAAAGAGGGTTAAACCAGGCTGCTCTTTGGAGGTAAGGATTCTGAGGCTTTGTCTGACATACTTTGGACATATTGCAAGGAGAGATCAGTCCTTGCAGAGGGACATCATGTTTGGGAGGTTGGAGGGACAGCACAGGAAGGGAAGAACCTCCAGTGAGGTGGATTGATTCAGTGACTGGGGTAATCGGGGTGGGTGTGTGGGAGACAGTGCGATTGGCACAGGACAGAGCAGGCTTTAGGGCTGTTGTACATAGGATCGCTATGAGTCACAAGCTACTCGACGGCACATATCAACAACAACAACATAGTCTTTTAAAGTTGGATGTAAAGTTACTGCCGTATTTTCTGAGTAATTTCTAGCTTGTTTTATTTATTAATTTCTGCTTTAATCTACTAAAGACTATCTTATGGAGAATTCTGAACTACCAATGCATTTTCATAAGGGAAAATCCCTTTTAAGAGAAGCAAAACAAAAATATACATGAACATATTGTTTATGTTTGAACCAATCTGAACACTTTTGGTAAGGGAGTGACTAAGCATGTATTTTCTTACTGTGCACATTGGGGATCCGGGTACATTTGTTTGGTTGATTCCTGTTTGTCCGGGAAACAGAGTGCCTCCTTCTGGTGCTTGCCTCTAGTATGTGCTTCGTACTTACTTGTTTCTTAAAATGAACACTGCCGATCTTGCATTTTAAAAACTACAGATTTTCGTAAGAAAAGTTGAGAGTCTCCATCCTACCATCATATTGCAGATAAATTTCTATTTCTATCGTCATGATATCTTACAATTGAAAACTATAATATCAGGAGCTCTAGTGGCAGGGTCTGTAGTGAGCTGCACTGCTAATCCAAAGGCTGTCTCCAGCAGTTTGAATCCATCAGCTACTCCATGGGAGAATGAAAACAACAAACAACAGCATGCATTTTAGGGAGCTCCAGTAGCCTAGTGGCAAGAAGCTGTTCTGCAATCTCGAAGGCATGTAGTTCAAATCCACCAGTGCTCTGCTGGAGAAGGGTGGGCAGTCTCCTTCTGTGCCAGTCGGATCTGACCCGATGGTACACAACAACAAAAATGAAATAAAGTGTCACTGAAAAAAAGTTTTAAAAATAAAACTACAGTATCTTATCTTGGGTAACTAACAAGTAATGTGTTTCTTTTTAAAGAAATTGGGTTTGATTTAATTTCTTTTTCAATTTATCTGTGCCTTCTTGATTTGCTACCATAAATGAAAATTCTTAATATAAGGGATTCCCAGCACTTTCCCCTTCCCTAGTAGCTTCTAGGGAGCTCTGGTGGCCTAGTGTAAGAAACTGCCCTGCAATCCCCAACAGTTGTGTTTGAAACCACTAGCTACCCCGAGGGAGAAGGACTAACAATCTCCTCCTGTGTTATTTGACTGCTCTGAAAACCAGGCGGATGGTCAGCTATGGGTTTGTTCTCACTCGATGACACTCAACAACAACAACAACAACAAGAAGCAGCTTCTAGAATGGCACACTCTTCTGAATTCTTATGTTTCATCACATGCTCAGCTTGGAGGCTGTTGTTGTGTGCCATTGAGTGAGAACTGACCCACCGCTGAGCATCCAGCAAGTTTTCAGAGGCCGTGCATGACACGGGAAGAGTTTGCCCATCCTTCTCCCACGGGAGCAGCCAGTAGATCAAAGCTTACAGAGGCAGCTACATGCAAAAACCTAACAAATGAATACGTGTTCTAGGGAATTTTTTTCCCCACATATAAAACTTGCTGTGCTTATTAAACAATTCAAGTCTCCTTGTTTATATTTATTCTCTGAAAAGTCTAATTACAGGGTAATTGAAAAGACTTTTTGATATCCAATAATAAAAAGAGCCATGCTGAAAGAAAAACGGAATACCCACTTCAGTGAAATTATGCCCGGTCTTGGTCTTTCTTCCTCTGGTTCATTTCAGAGGCAACTAAAGCTAAGATAGTGCTTTACTCCATCTATAAGAGCGGGGAATGGGGGGTGGGGGGGTGGTTCCTTTTATGATATAATGGTGGTGACATTGAGTCAATTCCTACTTTAAATGACCCCCTGTGACAGAGTAGAATTTCCTATTGGGTTAGTTAGGCTGTAATCTTCACAGGAACACATCACCAGATCTCTTCTCCACACGGAGCTCCTGTTATTTGAACTGCCTGCAGACCTTTCATTAACAACCAAGCACTAAATATTGGTGTCACCAGGGCTCCTTTTTATGTTGTAGAGATTTCAAATTGTTTTAAAGTCCCTAGGATTTTTTCCCCCCCAAATGAGGCAAAATCGCTAGAATATACTTCATTTCCCTACATGTTACTCTGGCCATGGAGACAATCAGCTGCTGTGGACTTTAGAGAACACCGTTGATCCTGGTGCTTGATTACAGCTTCAAGGGGTAGCAAGCACACGAAGTTTCTCCTTAACAAAAGACAACGTGACCTCTTTTGCTAAATTTCAATCAGCTCCCTCCCCAGCTCCCAGCTCTGAAGGCTCAATTTAGCATCCAAAAATTGAGTTGTGTTCTTTTTCTTTTGCACCTCATTACTAACAATAAAGGAATGAAGAATTGGAGTGTTGGCTGGCAATTTCGCTGTGATAAATGACAGAATAGAATACAAGTTTAGTTTCCCCTAATTTATGGGATCTCCATGTTATTGACAAGGATAGACATTTTTCATCTGAAATATAGTGGTGAGATCACGTCCTTTTTGTTGTGTACCAGAGTCAGAATGGGAACCAGCAGATAACTGACCCTCCTGCGGGCTTTCAAAGTCATCAATCATATGTGAGGAGATTGTCCATCAGTCTCCCAAGAAGCAGCTGGTGGATTCAAACCACATACCTCTGGGATTGTAGCACATCTCCTTACCACCAAATTAACAGCACCAAGTCAGAATAGTCATGTGGTAAGTTCAGACCTATCCTTTGGAAATTCAGTGGGCTCAGCAATGCTAATAACAAGGAGTGAGATTTTCCCATTACAGAACATACAATCGTGTTCCAACCTGATGGGTTTGTTGTGCACTCTATTCAGTGTATTCACTGTGCAGCATTGACAGTAATCCTTTCACAATATCAGCAAGAATTAGAAGGGAAATTTCTTACGAGCCTAGGTAAAGTGTTTCTGCCTTTAACGTTTCTTGAAGAAGGTTTTTGTGGATTTTTAAATTTTTCCCCCCTCAAGGCAAATCTAATCCTCTTATTAGGTTTCCATTCTTTTTTTTTTTTTTTTTTAGGTTTCCATTCTTGTATCTTTGCCTTTAGGAGGAAGCAAAGCCCAAGAGCCTCCAAGTCTGTAGACCAGAAGTCACCAAGTCACATCCAACCAGAGGACATTTTTAACATTGGTTGTATGATATTTAATGCAATTTGCATTTGCTGCCTAAAATTAACCACCAAATGTTTTGTAAATAATCTGCATTGTGGCTCTTAAATTTTGCATGGACTAAATCTGCTCCCCGCATGAATACCAGAGTTGGGTTGTGTCAGCAAGTTTACAACAATTCAGGAGAGTGTCAAAATGCCTTGCTTTCTTGCAAATTAGGAAAAGGCAATGCCTCCAGGGGAAATGACAAGGGACCATTGTCAAAGGAGACATATACTATATGTGGTAGTTTAGCCAAAATTAAGAATCCCCGGGGCTCAGTGGTACAGCATTCAACTAAGAACCAAGAGAATCTGCAGTTTAAATCCACCAGCTGCTCATAAAGAGGAGGTGGAAATCTGTTTGGTTTAAGATTTGCCTCTATGGAGCCCTTCTGCTCTGTCCCTTACAGTGGCCTTGAGGAGGAATTGACTAGATGGAAGTGAATTTTGGTTTGCCCCAAATGTTGCCTCACCCTTTAACCATTTTGCTCATGTCTGAACCCATTAGGTATTTTAGTTTGTGACCTCTGCCAAAGTCCTTTGAGAAAGTCACTGACTGTAGCCTACATCTTGGTGAAAGAAGGCTGACTTAGAGTGTTTTCTTTGATTCCTTGCTGGTAGAGATGGAAGAGACACTAACATTTCCTTGACCTATTTCTATTTTTCCCGAGAAGACAGCTGTATGATTTCACAAGAATTATATTCAGAATCTAGCTTTCCATATCCACAGGGTCCACCCCACTACTTCAACTTCCGTTCCACTCCTCCCCTTGCCTCCCCTTCCCCCCAGTTCTAATTTGCCATTTTCTCCTTTTTCTCAGCTGTTATATCCAGGCAGGATTCAATGGTCCCCTTATTCTGGCACAGGTAGATGATGACTTAAAGAGTTTGAGGCTGACTTCAGACTTCATGTGCCATCCTTGAATTACTTGATTTCAGTTGACAACTTGCCCTTATTAAACTTTTCCCCAAAGTGGACCCTGCAGCTACTGACAACACAGGATGCCAGTGTATACTTTGAGAGCTTCCTTGTGCCCTAGCAAACTTGAATAGCAGTGTCTCAAGGGGTCTCCAAAAGTGTGAGTTTGTTATTCTTTTTTTTTTTCAGTAGTGACACTGCATGGTTCAAAATCAGAAAAGGGGTGCTTCAGGGATGCATCTCCATAACTTTTCAATCTATACGTAGAACAGATCATTCGGGAGGCTGGGCTTTATGAGGAGGAATGTGGCATTAGGATTGGAGAAGGACTCAACAACAATCTGTGTTATACAGATAATGCAACCTTGCTTGCTGAAACAGAGGAGGCCCTGAAGCGCTTGCTGTGGAAGGCTAAGGACTAGAGTCTTCAATACGAAATGAAGCTGAACATCAAGAAGATTTTTACAACTGGGCCAATTGGCAGCATGATGATAGATGGAGAGGAGATTGAGCTTGTTAACAATTACAGCTTGCTCGGCTCCACAATCAACACTCTTGGCACCAGCAGCCAGGAAATCAGAAGACCAACTGCACTGGGAAAATCTGCTGTCAGGGATCTCTCCAGAGTCCTGAGAAGTAACGGTGTCAGTCTAGAGACTTCAGTGCACCTGATCCAAACCATGGTCTTCATAATGATTTGCTATGCATCGGAGAGCTGGACAATGACTAAGGATGACAGAGAAGAATTAATGCCTTTGAATTGTGGTGCTGGAGAAGAGTCTTGAACATAGAATGAACCACCAAGAAAACAGGTCTGTCTTAGAGTGAAACCAAGTTTCTGCTTGGAGGCTAAGATTTTGAAGTCTGTTTCATGAACTTAGGGTCAGGAGGGACCAGTTTTTGGAGAAGGACATCTTGCTCGGAAGGGTGGAATGACAACACAGGAGAGAAAGACTCCTGATGAGATGGATTGATACTGGGGCATGGGGGTAGATGTGTCAGAGTTAGTGAGACTGGCTCAGAACAGGGCAGGTTTCAGAGATGTTTCACACAGGGCCACTATGAGTTGTAGGCAACTCTGCAGCACATAACAACAACATTGGCATGACCACCATCATCAAACTCATTTACAAAATACAGCTTTTTATTTGATGTTGTATAAAGAACACTGAAAAATGAAGTACTGCTATATCATCTAAAACTTATAAAGTGATTCATAATTAAGCACAATTGTGTGATATAATTAGGATCTGCTTTAGCAGTAGAATGAATTCCAACCTAGGCTTGAATACTGGCTCTGCCATTCACTAGTTAGGTGAATTTGGGTAAGTCACTTGAACTCTGTGACCCTTAGTGAAATAATAGATTAGAATATCATTAATGAGAATTCAGGGTGGTTAAGAATTCTGAAGTCAGGTTTAAAACAATGACCCCTTACCCCTTGTCTTCCTATTTTGAGAACATTAACCTCAAAAGTCTTAGTTTTCTACTATATTAAAATGAGACAAAAAATATCCCTTCCTAATGATGCTATGGGTCACAAGTGACTCGACAGCACATAACAATAGGATTTTGTGTGATTAAATGAAATTAATACTCATGTATTGTACATAGTTAAGTAGTAACCTATTGTTGTCTCCATTTGTCTCATGATAAACCTGTGTGTGTCAGAGTAAGAATGGTGCTCTACAGGGTTTTCAGTGGCTGATTTTTCCAAATCAAATCACCAAATCTTTCTTCCAAGGCACTGCGGCATGTACTTGAACCTCCAACATTTCAATTAGGGGTCAAGACCATTATCAGTTTACACCACCTAGGAAATCCCAGTATAGCCCTTGGATGCACTTGAACCTTCAAACCTTCAACCTTTTAGTTACAGGTCAAGAGCACTAACCATTTACACCACCCAGAGACTCCCAACATGGCCATTGGCAGGTACCCAGCACTGGTGGACATTTGAGTGCCCAGCCTGGCACAAAGCAAGCTATGAAAAGTGTCCTTCCTCCCATGCTGTGTCTTATTTGAACAGTTAGAAATTTAGCAAATGAGGAAAATAAAGGTAACAGTGCTCAATAAATACCTAAAGAGTTGATTTTTATCATGGGAAGTGTTTAAATGTATGAATATCAAGCTGTTCTGCTAAAGGTGTGGCTCCTTAATTGGGGAAGTTTGTGGAGAGTTAAAAATAATTTTAGAAAAATGCAATGCTAAAAAGAAAAGAAGGTTTTGCCCTTAACGACGTGAGTTGCTGCCTATTCCCTTTAGGAATGAGTTCCTGGCTGCAGAAGTCTTTATCTAGACACCAGATCAAGCAGAATACAAAGGTCGCGATGCCAATTTCATCTGAAACTTGTTTTGCAGTGTCAGAGACTTGGTTTTTAGGAAAAGACCTGTGGTTGCTATGGAACTGTTAATAATGATTGCTGCCTGCACTTCAATTCCTCAAACTCCAAATCTCCAATATAAAATCACTTAGATTTGGGCTGTAGGGCAGTAAACAAACTTTCGAGCAGGAATTAACTGGACTTGGGCATTAGTGTCTTAATGTAGAAAATGACTTTCATTATAACCTTTACTTATACTAGCATTCTGGCTATGCTGAAAGACTTTCTATTTTACTGGTAGCAGAGCTGAAAACCTAAGACATAAGCTCCAAACCTTACTCTCCTAGATGAGCTAAAAGCAGAAACATTCTGGGGTTTCATTTTACTTTTTTTTTTAAAAAATAAATCTTTCTTTTGTGCAGAAATTATATTAGCCTTGGTCTGTTCTTTTTGTTTAAAGTATAGAAAGAACCAGTAATACTGCCATATTCTAGATTGCTTTGTGGAAAGATGGAAAAAAACATTCCTGTTGAAATATCTTACCTGTAAATTTCAAATAAAACCTTACAGAAAATACCATTACTGCTACAACTTTCATACAGATAATAGGCACTGTTTACTGTTGAATTTAAGAATATGGATCTCAATCTTTATTAATGCATAACTAATCTTTGGGGGGAAACTAATCCAATTCTTAAACTCCAGGTACACAATGTTGGAAAAGATTATTGGATGGCTGGAAAGAAAAGACATGTCTGATTTGGAGACTTTACATTTTTACCAGTATGCAAAAAAATTCCACAAGAATACAGAATGACTAGTTTCCATTTACACAACTGCTACTCTCTCTAATCCCTTCAGCGTGTGTGCTCAAACAATTATTTGGCCCGATTCTCTGTTTTATTGCTTATGACTTTAATGCTATGAATGTGAAACATAGAACAAATGTGATTGTCAGTAAAACCTAAAAAGTGCTTGAGTGCAGTTTGCCACTAACATGCAGCTAGTTTATGGCAACAAATGAATTAAACATTCTCAAAAGGTAAATGTAAACATTACATTAGCTCTAGATCTTCCAACTCCCCAGCTGCTAGATGCAACAGCAGCTCCATAAAGGTTAAGTAGGTGTGCTTTGGGTCATGAGTGAAATTAAGTCTTTGACCAAATGTATGGCCCTGAACACGACAAAGGTTTATCTGTGTGAATAAACAGAACATACAGTTCAATACATTCATGTTTGCAGGACTACTTAAGCTATTATAAGGTCTGGTACAATACAATAAAAATGTAGATGGAACTATCAAGTTCATCAAGTCACTGCAATAAATTCAGATGCTCTTCCAGAGCTGGCAAGGTGATGTCAAGAAAGTTAAACTTGAAGAATGAGAGTTGGATTTCTAAATGAGATTGGGGGAAAAAAAGAAAGCAGAGTTAATAGGGGAAATCAGGAATCAACATTGCTATGTGTGGAGTACAGTTTAAAAATCAATTCTTTCTGCTTACTCTAAAATTGTTCTGCCAAAAAACTGACATGGTAATATACTTTTTATTTCTAGTTTATTTTGTCTTTTTTTTTTTCCCAAACACAGCTCTTGTTAGCCCAACAGTTCAATATTTGGGGCTACTTTATTGCAGAAGAAGACATAGGTCATGCCATAAATACATTTGTTAGTCCTATATCTTTGATTAAAATAATATGAAATCTGTTAATGTCTTGGTTACCTATATTTGTAAGGTTATTTATTGTGGTACATATTAAATTCAGGAAATTTTCTCCCTGGGACCAACTGTCTTTAAGCTACAACTTAATAGTTTTCTTAAAGCACTAGACTTTGTAATAAAAAATACATAATATTTTAGTACAATGTTAGGTAGCAGGAAAAATTACCCTCTCTGGATAAATGGATACATATACATAAACACTAGCATGCTTAAAAATGTTAAAACTATGTTAAGATTCCTTGAGATTAATATTGAAATGTAATATGACCATGAATGACATTAGTCTTATCTGCCAAAAAGGAAAAAGATATTTCCACCGCCTAACTTGTTGATAGTAACCTCTCAAACTTATAATGCATCATTTGGAATGTAAGTATTATTTCAAAGTTGAGAAAGAATAAAGCACTCTAAGATCTATTTTCTCACAAAAGGCAGTGCATATTAATTAATGTCAGAGATTTATATTCATCCCACTATTAAAGATAAAACATCCCTTTGAACTTCCTTACAGAAGTATTTGTAATCTCTTATTATGAACACAAATCTAGCTTTAGTACTATAAAAATATTTCCCAATTATCTGAAAATATTAGGTAGTAAAAAATATTGTGGATACATATTATTCCAGGATATACAAACTTCTTTCGTATTTTTGTTTAAAAAGTGAGATACAATATGTATATTGTAAATATTTTACTTATAAGCATATGGTTTTCCCTTCATTCTTCATTTTCTTTGGCATTTTTGTTTCTCATCACTCTTTCTCTCTCTTTTTAACTTTTCCTTCTATTTTTTCCCTTCCTAATAGTCTTTTCTTACATATTTTTAATAGTGACTTATTAAATCTTCCAATTTTTTCCTCAATTTGCAACCAATAACATTCTCTTACCTTTTGTGAATATTTCTCTCTTAAAATATAAAGGGCCTTTGATTTAAAAACCATATGCATATTACATATCACACACTAAATAATACTAGATTCACAGGCTAGCATGGAAACCACATATTTCTGGTGCATTGATCAGCAAGCTTATGGGATGACCAAAAAAATAAGGGTGGGGGTGGGGAACAAACCCAAAAGAATGAATCTCATTTTATGACTAGTATCTTAAGTAGCCTCCAGTTTTTCAACAAAGCCAACTTGATTAGAATTTTTCCACTGTTCCACTTCCTTTCCCTGGTAAAACTTGGAGGAATTCTACATAAACAGAACCAAAAGCAAATTACAAAAAGTGAGCCCTGGCCACGTTATTTCACAGTAAATCTTTGTCAGGAGTGCGCTGCTGCTGTGTAATACATGCTTGCTGTGCAGAGCAGAACGTGGTAGTGGGTGGGTCACGTCTGAGATGTACAGGCATGTTTGTTTCTAGGTACTGGTCAGCCTCTTATCTAAAAGCACTGCTCGGGCAGGCTGTGGGGTTAGGCCTTCTGGTCCACCTGGAGCACAGCTGGCTGCATGGCCTCCTCATCCGACCGCTCTGTCTCCTCCGGGGTTTGCATGTAGCTGTCCTCATAATGTGTCTTCTGTGCATATTCCAAGGCCGCCTCCTCTTCATCTTCTACAATGGTCAGGTTGACGTTACTGTCCCTGCCGTGCAGGGCCCCCTTCTCAGCCTCCCCCTCTGCGCCCTTCTCTTCCACCAGGGATGCTTCCGAGACCCCCTCTGCCACCGAGCTCTCCTCGTGGTCGTTCAGCATCTGCTCGCTGCCTGCCGTGTCTTCTGATTTGGTCTCGTTTTCCGTGGGGCTTTCTCCATCTCGGACTTTCTTTCGCCCGAAACTGAGCGGAGAAACTTTGAAGGGGGAGCTTTTCCCTGAGATTTTCTGGTGATTGGAAGTGAGAGATTTCTTGATCTTCTCCCTCCTCTCTACAGACACGATCTTCGTCCCCAGCTTGTTCATCTTTTTCTCGATGTTCTGGCGCGAGAACGCTTTCTTGAGGCTGTCCACTTTCTTGAGGCTGGATCTTTTGATTTTCTCTGCCCTGCTTTCCTCCAGCTTCTCATCGGCACTGTCTTCTAGGGCGTCTTCGTCGTGGGGCAGCTCGTCCTCGGAGGAGAGGTCCACCGTGTGCAGGGTCTCCTCCAGGGACTTGTTCTCTGCTGTCGGCTCCTCCTTCCCTTCCAGGGCGCTGGAGGCGGGCTCCTTCGCAAACACGCTGGCAGGAATCTCGTTTTCTTCCTGCAAGTAAGAACAGTGTAGGTTTCATGTTAATAATGCATTTCACAAAAGGTCCTAAAGGGTGTGTGTGTGTGGGGGGGCATGTGTGTGTGGGTAGGTGTGATAGAGGGAAAGAGAGAGAGAGATGATTTTTAAATGGTAATTCTTTTTGAGACTCGTTGAAGACAAGAAGGAAAGAGAAGACAACCTCCAACAATTTGGGATGGATTTTATTTATTTGAAGACGAGGAAGAGTTAATTCTAATTTGATCAAATCACTCCTCCAGCAAGGGCTGCCTCATGGGAATATCCCCAAGGTTGCAGCTCCTGGTCTATCAGTGACAGGCAGGAGGAAGTGGGCTGAGCCACACTCAAGATAGACCTAGAAACTGCCTAGATAAGTGAGCTAAAGTAAGTTACTGTGAACAGTAGTTCCCTCCAAGGCTCCCTGGAGGTCAGAGGGTTATGTTGTTGCCAAAACACAAGCAAAAGAGCCTGAAGGTCAGTTGTAAGATAAAACAGAGGGTGGGGTCCTGTGGTGAGTGGGGCAGCAGGGCAGAGAACTAGGCTTCCTAATGTGTTCAAACTTCAGATCAAGTCTTAAGTCAATTCCCTGACAAACTAGAGGTCAAAATATAGTCAGTCTTAGTATTTATTCAACACTCCCTCAAAATGCATTGCTAAGGAATCAGAACTGACCCAGAGCTGACAACTCTAGTCATTTTCTGAGGTTATAAATCACAAGAAAAGGGCCCATCTTTCTCCTGCACTGAAGCTGGTAGATTAAAATAGAGGGGTGTGGAATTTGGTTTAAGAACAAGAGCATTGAATAATTTTGCTCATGGACTTAATTTAGAGGAAAAGGAGGAAGGGCTACTTCCTAGGAGTATTTCCTGGGAGCCTGTTCTTGAAGCCTGGGAACTCTGGTGTCTTAGTGGCAAGAATTTGTGCTACCAATCTAAAGGCAAGAGTTTCTAATCCACCAGCTGCTCCACCAGAGAAAGATAAACAAACTCCTGTCAAGTGGCTTACTGCCTCTGAAAACCTGCTGGAGGGTGGGCTATAGGTAAGTTCCACTTGATGGTATACAATACTACTTTCGAAGCTAGGAAGTTCTGGTGCCCTAGTGGTAACGAGTTGTGCTACCAGCTCCAAAGCTGGAGGTTCGGATCCCTAGCTGCTCCATGGAAGAAAGACTTAGAGGGATCCTCTGTTGATCATATCTCTGAAAACCTGCTGGAAGGTCAGCTCTTGGGTGATTCAAACGCAACTGCACACAATAAAACAGACCAAAATTCTGGAAGGTAGAGTGGTTCAGGCTATTCTTTGTGGGTTATCAGGAAAGGGGGTGTGGCTGAGGCAGGCTGAATTTGGCAAACTTCTTGTGTAGCTCCTAGGGAGTTGTGCTGCTAACCCAAATGTCATAGCTCTCAGGCTGTGCACATCTATCAGTGGCGGCAGAAAGGTAGACATTTCCTCCTGTGCATCTCACAGCATCTGAAAACCTGTTGGAGGATCAGCTATAAATCAGTTCCAACTCTACTGCAATGAGAGTGAGAGGTTCCTTCAGCAAGAGCACATCCGCCCCTCATCCCTTTAACTGATGAAAGCAGTTCAGGGATCAGGTCCCTTCACTATTCTCAGTACTTCTTTCCCTCAAGCTTCCTGGTGCCCAGACAAAAAATGCTTCTTTCGTGGTATCTCAGAGAGAAGAATCTAAAACCTTGTCTCTTGAGGGCCAATGTGGAGATTTGGATTCAGACAGACTTGGGTTGCATAGCAACAGGAACCTTTGTGATACTTAGACCTTTATCCAAATATTGAAAAATAAAGACATCCTGTTGGCATAGTGTTTAAGACGCTTGGCTGCTAAACTGAATGGTTGGCAGTTTGAACCCACCAGATGGGACAGAGATGTGGCAGTCTGCTTCCCAGAAGATTACTGTCTCTATAACCTAATGAGACAGTTTTACTTTGTCTGAAAGAGTCACTGTGAATTGGAATTGACTTGATGGCAATGTGGTTTGTTTGTTTGTTTGTTTGGAACAGGTATTGGAAAATAAGACCCATCTGCAAAGTGCCTCCATATTGTCACTAAAAGGAATGGTATGATAGAAAAAAATGAGAGTCCTGACCCCTGAGACGTTCTGCTGTATAGCTGAATAGCTGTGTAGTTTCCAGCAAATAACTTCATCTCCTTAATCTGACTGTTGTTGGTGTTATTAAGTGCCTTTGAGTCCAGTACAGTTCATAGTGATTCTATGAACAAAACATCTGAACCCTGTTCTTAACTGTCATTGTTTCTCTAATGTTCATAGAGTTTCAAAAGTCATGTTGCTTTTGTTAGCAGTATTCTATTTAGTCATAGAGAAATAGTCTAGAGACTAAGGTGCATAGTCTAGAGACTAAGGTGTGCCTGATCCAGGCCATGACCTTTTTAATTGCTTGCTGTGAATCTGAGCTCTGGACTATGACTAAGGATGACAGAAGAAGAGTCAATGACATTGAGTTGTGGTGCTGGAGAAGAGTACTGAAGATACTATAGAATGTTCTCATGTATGAAGAGAACAAATAAATCTGTCTTGGAGAGGGTAAAACCAGATAGCTTCTCGGAGGCAAGGATTTTGAAGCTCTGTCCATATACTTTGGACATGTTTCCAGGAGGGACCTTGGAGAAGAACATCATACTTGAAAGGGTAGAGGGCCAGCACAGGAGAGGAAGACCCTGGATGAGATGGATTGACTCAGTGGCAGTGGCCATGGGGTCAAGTGTGTCGAGATGGGGAGGTTGGCTCAGGATAGGGCAAGGTTCAGAGCCATTGTTCATAGGGTCACTGCAAGGCATAGTTGACTCTATGGCACATAACAGCAACAACTTTCAATCTATACTCCTAGGGCATTGCCAGAGGTTCCATGGGAATGCTAGAGTCCACATCTGCCTCAACTTTCAGCCATGTATCAGTATTTCTTGATTCTATCTTGGACTGCTCAATGAACTTTCAATTCTTCTTGTTGTTGTGTTCCGTTGAATTGGAAAAAAATAATTGCTGGCCATCCAGAGGGTTTTCAGAGAATGTAAGTTTCACAGAAGGAGATTGCCCATCTTTCTCCTCTGGAGCAGTTTGTGGATTTGATCTGTTTGCCTCTGCGCTGGTGGTGTGACTCTAACTATTAGAACTTTCAATAATTAGAAAAATAACTGGATTTAATGCATTTAAAAGTCTTTTTGTAATCTAAATTTTGCACAAAGTTCATGTTCAGGAACTTGCCCTCATCTTGAAATTTTTGCTTAAAAGTCAATAAAAAGGATCAAAAACATGCTCTAAGGGTAAAACTGTATTTTTAACTTGCAGATACAAAGATTATGAAAATGATTTTCTGATATTATAAATACACTAAAAAGAAAAATCTTTTGTCCTTGTTAACCACTGGATGGTATAATTGAAAGAAATAGTTCCGTTTCTTTCCCTATACTTAGGTTTCACTCTGGAGCATATCAGTCTTTGGTCTTTTAGCAAGGATTTTCCAGTATTGATATCTAAAGGTACAACCAGATTAAAAGAGATTAGGAAGAATTGGTCATCCACTTCTGACTTGACATGCTTTCAAAAACCTTATGAACAACAGAACGCACTTAGACTCATAGAAATAGCACTGGAAGCTGAGCCCCCATACTGGGAAACAGAAATGAAGAGGAGCAGTTGTGAACAGCCACAAATGACTGTGGCAATGGGGGCAGGTGTGTTAGAGACAGTGAGATTGGCTCAAGATAGGGCAGGGTTCAGAGCCCCGAGAGTTATAGTTGACTTGATGGTGCATAACACCACCACACACACAGGCACACTAGAGTCCTTTCCATAATTGGTTAGAAAGGAAGGAAAAAGCATTGTGAGAAAAAAAATAAAATAGAAAGTGGTTGTGTAGAATACTTATTATAATGAAGATGCGCATACTGTTTCTCAAAGCCCTCTCCACATCCACCCATTTTGAATATGATGGAAATATTAGGAACACAGTAAGACCTGAGTGGATCTCCATGAGTCATTTATGACATTGACCCTTAGTAAGAGTAGCTTTCCCATGTTTCAAATTGAAATTGCCCCAGTTCTGATTCCTCACCTTGGCAATGAGATTTAAAACAAAACCCAACCAAACCAAAACCTTATGCCTAACTCAATGCCTAGACAAGTGCCCAGTGCTCACAGATGCTCAACAGGTAGCTATGAATGAGAGTGTGTTGGGTAAGGTATCCTTTTTTTAAAAAAAGAAAAAGAAATAAATTATACTGGTTTATTTACAGAGTTCAAGCACATTGTTTTTCACAGTGGATCTTTCCTTTACCCCCCCCCAATCAAATTATGTGACCCTATGATTAACACTCCCCACCACCCACACATCTTCAATCCTCTGCTCCTTCCCCCACCCATTGGATTATCATACTCGTTCTATGATATAAGGTTTCTTTTAAGGAAAGAACTGACTCAGGGTGACTGAAGTGGAGTCGGAGCTTCTGTTGGCCAGGTTTGAGGACTACAGGTGGACAGCGGCTAGAAGAAATGGGTTTGCTGACTGCAGTGCCACTGGGAAATCAAGTAACCCTGCAGTCTAAGGGCAGAGGCCTCCATATTTAAAGAAGGGTTTTATTCTTAGTGGATGAGGATTACAGAAATAGCTGGATCTGGCTGCTTCGTCCAGGATCAAAATTACTTGTGGGGTCTGAAAGGAGGGTTAGGAAGGATTGATGTGAGTTGCTTGCAGGAAAGGAAGTAACCAAGAGTTCAGTTAAATATTATTGAAAGGCTTTTATAAAGAAGGTAGAAATTCAGGAAAAGAATGATTTCTTTGTTTTAAAAGCTTTGGTTATCCAAGGAGAGGTACCTTTAAATAGTATAAAGTCTCAGGCTAATCAAAAGTATTAAATTAGGTAACTTCTCTTTCCACAACCTCAACAAAAGTAAACTTATTAACCCTACTTTAAAAAATTTTAAAATTTAGACTAATAATTTCCTAGATTTTTTCTTAAATCAGTAAGTTTATTATTAAAAGAAAAAAGAATCACAGTTTTTGTTTGGTTTTGATCTTTTTTTCCTCCCTCCCTCTCCCTTTATATACCCTTTGAGAAAAATATATCATAAGGTAAATAACGCAATCTGTGCTAGGTTTATACTGCATATATAGGGATAGTTAAGTAGAGGGGAGAAACCCAAAGAAAATCTTTTGTAAAATGATAGAGAATTTTCTTTAAGAGCTCTTTGGTGCTAAACATTAAAGTAAACCGAGTGAAAAAAGATCCAGGATTAGTTGGACATGACTTTGTATAATGGGAAAGTGAAAAAATGTCTTCTTGGTTCACTGCTGTCATTTTAATTGCCCATGCAGTGTTTTATGTCTGCATACTGGACAGTTTATTTGGTGACTTCTTGTGGCCTCTACTCTGTAGGAATTCCCTGCGTTTGTATGAAGGAATTTGCAAGGGCCCAAGCATATTTGACCATAACCCTCCAGAAGCAGAGAAATCTTACTTTGATACTTTCTATTCTTTGGTTTAAAATGAATGCATGGTGTTTGCCCATGGAGGGATTTTAGAGTCAATTTGAGGTACTTCGTTTGAACTGGAGATGGGGGAGCCTCTGGAGCTGTTCTGTTCAGCGTTACCCAGTCCCACCAGCATATGTGTTCCTGCTCTCAGTACACCCTCACCTACATTTCATGGGAACATGTGATATTTCTTATGGCTGCAGGTGAGGCGATGCCTCCTGTTAAGATGCTTTTGATCTGCTCTCTTACACATTCTGAGGACATTTTTGGAGGAAAACCAAGCATCCTCAATTCTGTCACCACTTCACTATGCTGCTAGCTCTGTGTGTACCTACGTCGGATCTATGGCTCCTTAAAGTTGGACTAGGAATCCCTCAGAGGTTGCATTGCTCCCCAGGGCAGTTGTGCCCAGTCTAGATGTCCATGAGTGGCTGCCTACTTGTCCTACAGATTTATTTGCAAAAAAGGTCCTCTACCAGTGCAGCTGCTTCTGGTTCTGACCTTTCACAAGGACCCTTAGGTGTTTTTCAAAGGAAGAGAAAATTTAAACAGCACACTTCAACTATATATAAGCAATATGCTTGAAGCATGGAAGAGGACAGAAATGGAAAGAACTCTTGAGAATTGGCATTTTCTCATGCACTTTAGCTTGTGTGCTGTTTATATCGATTCCTGTGAACTGAGTGTCCTAGTCAAGCACAGAGACATCAGCGCGGAACTTGCTAACCTGCTGGGCACTCCTTAGGCTGGGTCTCCTACAAGCCAATCTTTGCACATGCATAGCTATGGACGCTTTAAAAAGCAAGCAGGTGACTCTATGACCAGCATTAGAAAATACCCAAGACTTTTTCTAGCACCTCAGGGATGTGGTGGTATCCTAGAGGGACAGAAGGACCATGAATTTGTTTCCATGGGATGCATTATCCAATAATCTCCAAACACCAGTTATTAAAATGGAACTCTGCCCACCTGACATTCTGATTTATAGGTCTCTCTTACACATTGATAGTTTTCTCCGATTTGGTTTCTGAGGCATAGATTGCCGAGTGGATAAAGCCATTGATTAGAATTGCACCCCTAAGGCAGCTGTCGGAGGAATCAGCAAGTCATAAGAATAAAATGCATTAGTTATAATCCCTGAGCAGTCTTTCACATTGTGGAGGATTTAGAAGTTTCATTATTTTTCAGTGTTATCAAGGGTTCCATTCTTTTTTAAGATCACAGTAGTTAGGTGGGGTTTTCTTGTGCGTGTGTGTGTGTGTGTGTGTGTTTTTAATTTTCTGGTACACAAAACCCCACATCCCCCCCGCCCCCCCCCCCACACACACTGAATTTTTAAAAGCTGTTGTTGAAACCTCAGGAAACATGAACTTTACCATAGTGATATTACAGTGTTTGTTTAAGTCAAATTATAATTCAACTTTCTAATTTCTTTTTTTTTTTTAAATAAAATAAAACCTTACTAAGATACTTTGTGTCTTGGGGCCTTTGCTTCCTTAATATAAAATGAGGTTAAACTAAATTATTATTAAGGTGCTTTCTAGATAAAAAATATTTGATTCTGTGATTCTAAACACAGAGGGGATCCCAGAGTGTTCCAGCGCCAAATACATTTTTTTTAAGGGGAAATCCAAACTACAGGACTTGAGTTGGATTAAGAAAGGTTTGTTTGTTTGTTTGTTTACCTAATTCAAATAGACTGAGAAAATGAGGAAAGGTACAACATTTATTAGAGGCTAAGTTTCCATTCTTTGAGAATGGTAATGATACTTTTGAAAAAGTACCCACAATAAACAGTTATTTACTTAAAGAGCTTGGGGCAGTGCTGACATCCAATAAAGTGCAAATAATAACAACTCGTATTTTGTTTAACTCATAAGTAAACAGCATACTGGATAAGTAGCACCTTTAAACCAATATTCCACTATGAAAGCTGTAATCAATGTGATAGAAATACTGTGAGTGTGAGCCTGAAATGGAGAGGTGTCTTTGATTGCTTCTGTCCCTATTTCTTCCAAGTTTAGGTTAATTTAGCAATTTCCAGAGCTATGGGTAGAAAAAGTAGTCTCTCTTTTTTTTTTTTTTAAAAAAAAAGAATTTAAAAATAGTCTAAAGATGTTACACTTTGTAGCATCCTTCTAGAATTCTGATCTCATCGAGGGAATCCAAATGATGAATATTTGAACACATTTATAGCCTCACTTCTCCAGAAAGGTTTCCACTGCAAATATCTAACCTTTCTACTCCTTTCACCCAATTTAGCAATTTTATGTGGATGAAAGTGTAAGCTGTCCATGAGTACTCTCAGTTTGTTCCTTGGATTGGAAATCCTTCCCAAACTGTAATTTCAAAGAATCATTACTGGAACCTTAAGAGGCTCTAAGTAGGTACCACAACCTCAGAGCCAGTTACCTGGGAACCTGGGAATTTCTAGGCCCTTCAAGCAACCAAGGAAATTTCCTTTTAACTATAAATTCACTGACTTCTCATACAAACTCTGTTTTTACTGAAATAGCCATACTTACAGGCAAAGGATTAGTCTTCCTTTGGTATCTGCCTTTCAAGCAGCAACCCCTTTGAGTTTTATTTCATTTACGCTGGGTTGTGCCACAGTATTTTGAATTCAGACATTGATTATCCATTTAAAAAAATAATAAAGGGAAAGGTTCAGAGTTTAACAAGGATCTTAAAATTGTTTTACTGCTCAAAGGAAGATGAATGTTTCTCTGTTTTTTGATACTGTTGTTTATAATTGGAAGTAATTGCTAAGGAATTAGATGCTTAACAGTTACAGCAATGTTGGAAAGATTAGCTCAGACTTAAATAAGTAAATTGCAGGTTTTAAGAAGAACAAATTAGGGGGAAAGCATGGAATTTTAGAAAAAATATCAAATGTATAAGTATCTGCCATGCCAGGCAACAAACTGAAAAAAGCATCTGCAGATTATGGAGAACAAGGCTCTAACAGGCCATGACAGAAAATATAACATTGTGATTATGTAAATTTTAAGACATTACTTAATTTTATGTAGAATAAGCTAAACTAAGTTATATGTAGTTGTCTGCAGAGAACAAAGAAACACAACATGGTGGAAAATTGGGAAAGGTATGTCAGCGTTGTATGTCTCCTTTCTCCATACCTACTTAACCTGGATGTTGAACAGATAATTCCAGAAGCTAGACTATCTGAAGAAGAAGGGTACATCAATATTGGAGGAAGACTCACCAACAGCCTGTATTATGCTAATGATACAACCTCGCTGGCAGAAAGTAAAAAAAAGATATGAATCACTTACTGCAGTGATCAAAGGTTATAGCCTTCAATATGTGTGATAGCTCAGTGCCAAGAAAAGAAAAATCCTCACTAAATCAAAAGGAAACCTTGTGATAGATGGAGAAAATGTTGATGTTGTCAATGATTTATTTTACCGGGTCCACAATCCACATAGAAGCAGCATTCAAGAAATCAAAAGACATGCTATATTAGGAAAAAAGAAGAAAAAAATAGCTGTATAGGACCTTCCAAAGCATCTAAAAGCAATGCCAGTTTAAAGACTAAGGTGTGTCTGATATAAACCAAGGTATTTTCAACTAGTTCCTACGCATCTGAAAGTTGGACAGCGAGTAAGGAAGACCAAAGATGCCTTTGAATTGTGGTGCTGCAAAGAGTACGGAATCAACTGGAGAAGAACAAATAAATCTGTCTCGGAGGAAGAGCAACCAGCATACTTCTTGTAGGCAAGGATAGGGAAACTTTGTCTTACAGATTTGGGGAATGTTATCGGGAGGGGTCAGTCCTTAGAAAAGACGTCATAGTGGGAAAGAGTGTTGGTGGAAGAGAGAAAGAACCTCCAAGAGATGGATTGACATAGTGACTGCAACAGTGGGCCCAAACATGCAGAGAATGAGAGGACGGCACAGGAAGGGCAAGCTGTTCATAGGGTTTTTCATAGGCTTGCTCTGAGTGGCACCTAGTAGCAACAACAATATGCCACAGGACTAATTATGCACAAGGCAAGTCAGACTTTTTTCTTGCTTCTTGTTACATTAAAATGTGGTCATAAAGTAGAAAATCAAGTTAGTTAGAAAGGACGAGTCCAACCAAGAGTTCAAGGAGACAGAAAGTGATCAATTCTATGAAGGAGTGAAGTAGTACTTAGCACATTACGTAGCTTCTCTACTCTATTTAGCTAGAAGCAGCCACCTAAGCCACAATGAAGAGGGTGCTGCTGTTACTACCACCACCAGCGGTTGCTTTTGAGGCTTTCTGATGCAAGCACACCTTATGTGTGTGGAGTATGGCTGTGCTCCAGAGTCTGCAGTAGCTGAGTTTCTGGAATTACATCTCCAACCCTAGTATGTGAGGCATCTCTTGGTGGGATAAAATCTCCAACCTTTAGTTAGCTGCTGAGCACGTTAACCACTTGTAGCACCCAGAAATTTAAAAGAAGAAGGGGGAAAAAAACCCTACCCTAAATTAAAAACACACACCCACACACAAGTCCACCTCATTGTCTTCCAGTCGGTTCTAACTCACAGGGAGCTTCCACCAGGTTTCCGAGGCTAGAAATCACAACAGAAGGAGACTCACTGCCCGTGTATCTCCCACGGAGCGGCTGGTGGATCCACATCACTGGAGAGGTGCAACCCACTGTTTCTGTACCACCCGAGCTGCCTACCCTGAGACTCACTCAGCTCGATGCTGTGGAGTTGGAATAGACTCCTAGCAGACCTTTCAGAGTTTCTGAGGCTTTAGCTCACACAGGAGGAAATAACCTATTTTATTCCTGCAGAGGCACTGGTGGATTCTAACCACCAGAAAGGCATGGCCTTTGGTCTAGTGGCACTATGAACGAGACTCCTAGAGTTCCCTTACCCCGGGAATAGAAGAGTGTATTGGGGTAGATCGTTTGGACACAGTCCTTTGCTTTCATGGCCTGGTGGTAACAAAATGATGATCCCAGCGTATATGCTCAGCATGACAAGGAGTGCCACGTGTCATATTTCTAACCATGCAAACGTATAGCCTCCTCTCTGAGCAAATGAATATCAAATCTACCCAATTATAGTTTCTATTCAACAAATATTTACTTGCCATGCCAGTCATTGTTAAACATTTCAAACACATTATTTCACTGATTCTTCATAAAGGCAATGCAAGGAAGGGGGCATTAGTGCTTACAGTCACATACTTTTGATATCATTTTATATCACTCAAACATGAGTTTGAATCCCAGCTCCACTGCTTGCTAGTAAATTTAGATAAAGTATAAACATCTCTGGATTTTAGAATTTACATCTGTACGTTGGAGACTGGTAAGGATAACGCACAGTGAGATGTTTACCAGAGTTCACAAGGCTGTTTAAAGGATCAACATATTTTGGCTCTCAGAAATACCCTCAGTATACAGATGACAGAACAGAGACTTGGAGAAGTCACAAAAACGTAGATGAGATCACATACTTGGCAAGTGGTAAAACTAGAACTTGAATTTGTGTCTGTGCACCTCCGGAATCAATTGTTTACATCTGTACAATGTACTACTCTAACGTAAGTTATTATTTTATCCAATGGATTAATGGTGACTGTAAAAGTTCCTGTTTGATGATGAGAAAAAGAGAAATCTATCCACAGAAGGATGGTGTTTATATTTTTTCTCAAAATAATCATCTTGCAAGGTATTAAGGGTTGAGACTTTTAACAACCTTTAGACCAGTAAAGGATCCTACATGGCTCAGGAAAGGCCTAGTTAACTTCCTTTTTAGTTTCCTGCTTCCTGGAAGGTCTTCTGAAGTGTCTTTGGGAGGGCCTTGTTAAGGGGCTCAAAATGGACTCTGAGTCCAGCGTTAGGACCTCTTGGCTTCCACCTGGGTCTTGAGTGTCTCTGTAAGTTTTCTTTACTATATGAGTTCTTAACATTGCTAGCTTTCATTTCATACTTGTCAATCCAAAGTGACAAAACAGGCATTATGTTTAGGCTTTAACAACAGCACATCTTTTTAAATTCTCCAACAGGTTTATTTATTTTGCATTAAATTTACAACTCTCTTGAATTTTTAGTAACACGTCTCTGCATTTCTCCCCACTCTCCAAGATCTGCAGAATATTCATGGCAAAACAAAACAACCGCCAGTCTCCCCAAAACTGCAGTCTTTTTCTAGGAGACACATCCTCCCCTCCTCCATAACTGAAGAATGGAAGAAAAGATAATCTCCATGATTTACACTGGAAGGAAATTTCCTTGGGAAACTCAGATTTAAGCAGGTCTGCACATGCTTCGTTTTGTTTGGAGATCAGTATTTAATTTAGAAATGCCTTGAGAGCTAAGATTTCTAATATCTTTTAGGCTAATTAAGTGAGGATCTCTTAAGGCTTAAGAAAGACCCAGTTACCGTATCTCTTTTCAGTTCATTTGGTGCACGAAAAGCTATTGCATTTGCATTAAAAGCTACAAAGTTTCCGGGGCAGCAAAAGCCTGCAAGGTGTAGGGGGATGTGAGCTGCCTGAAGCTTTGCAACACTCAAGTGCAGCTTGCAGAGGACAAGTAGCAAGATGAGGCTTTCCTTTTATGGGGAGAAGAAGGCTTAGACTCTCACTTGGCAAAGCTGATTCATTAGAAAAAGAAGATTCCCTCGGTTTAAATCCAAATTTCTAAATCTCTCTTGGGAGATAAAGGCGCTCCCTGTGTGCCTTTCACAATCAAACTGTTGGTTATATAGCCTCTCCCCTCCATGGCTTTGAAATCCTCTCCTATTCACAGGGTCACAAGGAGACAGCCCTGGGCAGGCATGGCAATCGCTTCCTGGGCTCTGTGCTGGCTGTGTTCCGCTGGGCGGAAGGGCTGCCCTGGGATTCACAAAATGCCCACCACTTGGCTGAACAACAGTCCAACGCAATGTCCCTGTCCCCAGATAGCCTCTTGCTACATTAATTGCATCATTGATGCATTAAAAAAAATTAAGTGGCCTTTTTATTCGCTAGCAACTATTTGAAGGCGCAGATATGCAAGACCAGACTTTGTGACTCTTACCGATAACACCGCTTTAATTTGCATTTCCAGTTGTCGTTCTTCTGAGCAAGGAGAGGCATAGTTCTCTTGTGTGAAGAACTATGCTCTAGATTTTTAGTGTATCATTTGCTAAAAAAGGACTCAATAGATTCCTTCCCCCCATAAAAGTCTTAAAAGGAAATTGCTAGTTCCATATTTTGATTAGTCTCCAAAACATTGTTTGCCTTTGCATAAGAGAGAAACGGTTTGACTTAGTTAAATGGAAACGAAACAGTACACAAAAAAACCTCATAAGATCGCATTTCAACAAATAGTTAATGAACAGCCACGGAATTAATTTGCCTTGTCCTGCTAACAGCTGCAGCCTGAGCCCCACGCTCGTAATGTAAAGAGACAAGTGCATTTGACTAGAGTGCGCACACCTGCATACCTTCCCAACCTGCATGGAGCGTGGCCAGGTGCTGGCTGACAAATGCCCGGGGTCTGTATCACGGGGCATCCGCCTAGTGTTTAGGCAGGCTGCAAGGACCTGGGGAATCCCCACCCCTGTGTGCAGATTTCACATCATCAGCTGAAGGCAGATCTGGAACAAAGCCTTGTGTGTGTGTGATCCTGACAGACAGGACAGATGTACAATGACTATGAGAGCCAGGACAACTGAGATCACGAATGTGGATGGGTCTCAGCCTGGGAGGAAAGAAGCGTCTTGGCACCAACCTGGAAGATGAGCACTTTGAAATGGTTGCGTCTGAGGAGCTGGGCGTGGTTGCTCTCCAGCCGCTTCACCTGTGCGCTCTGCTGCTCCATGCGCTCCTTGACCGCCCGGGTGTGGGCACTGACCTTGCGAGACTTTTCCAGAAGCTTGCTGACTGTGTTGCTGGTGGAGGCCTGGTACTTAGAGAGCTTGTTGAGATCGTTCTGGATACCCTTCACAGAGCCCTCCAGGCTGATCTGCCGCTGCTCCATTTTGTGCTGGTTCTCCTGCACGGCTTCCAGCATGTTCACCAACTTGTCCAGGAGGGTGAGCACGGTAACGGCGTTCACCTGTGAGTTGTCCCGGATGGCGTCCTCCGTGCTGCCCAGGTTCAGGCTGGGGCTGGGCGTGGAGGAGGGTGCTGGGCTGGGGTTCGACGGCTTCTCCTGCCGCATGTTAGAACCCGGCTGCTGGAGTTTTTCAGCCTGTGCAGCGTCCTCTCCCATGACTGGACAGGTGGACACCTTTTGCCCGGCTGGGAGCGCCTCGGGAGCAGTAGAGCGAGGCCCACTGTGGGAACTTAGAGCCCGTTCTCCAGGGCTGGCAGACAAGCAGTGACTGGCTACACTGATCCAGAGAACTGCATTCCAGCTGCTCTTAAAGGTCTACTCCACCCAGTGGGAGGTGAAGGCTGAAGAACCCAGAACCACTCAGAGTTCAGAAGCTTTGCAAACACTTCCTAACTCTTCCCCTCTACGCGGGGCACTTTGCTGCAGGTCTAGCTTTTCTTTCCTGCCCCCTCTTCCCTTTTTAAAACAAGTTCAATGTCATATTTCAATCATGACTTCATCTAGAGGCGGAGAAAAACATGCTAACTTGGCCCAGCTCCACAGCCTGCCATTGGCTAAAGCGTGTAAACTTTTCGCCGGCTGCTATGCTACAGATGCAACAGAGAGCCTGCTTCCCCCCCCGGATACAAGTTATTGTAACGGAAAGTACTGTTTGCATTTGCCCTAGCACTGACTGATGGGCCGCAGAATGCTATGTCCTACGGGGAGGGGCAGGGGTTAGAGAGCACTTGCGGCCAAGTATGTGCTATGAGGTCCCCTTTCCAAAGGAGTGGAAGTAACCCTGACAGTGGCAAGGAAAATAGCCGGGTGATTCTTATTGTTTCAGTTACGGATGCAAAGTCAAGTGAAATAGACTGAACGTCATGGATCTGTCAAAATAAGCAAGGCAGTTGTTGTTGTTATGTGGCTCAAGTTGTCTGCGACTCATAGCAGCCCTATATATAAGAGCTCTAAACCCTGCCCCAACCTGAGCCAATCTCACCCTCTCTGACAGACCTACTCTGACTTCAATCCCACTTCTCCAGTAACTAAGTCAATCCATCTCATCCAGAGTCGTCTTTTCCTGCCCTGTCCTTCCATCCTTCCAAGCATGATGTCCTTCTCCAAGGACTGGTCCCACCTGGCCATGTGGCCAAAGTTTGTGAAAGAGAGCTTCAAAATCCTTGCCTCCAGGGAGCAGCTTGGTTTCAATCTCTCAAGGACTGACCTGTTTGTTCTCCTGGCAATCCATGGTATGTTCAACACTCTTCCCCAGCACCACACTTGTTAAGAACTGGTATTCAACAGAGTATTCCATAGATAGGGAATGACTTTGTTAAAATGTACTTTATTTTGCGGGAACTCTTGTGTCCTACTAGTAAGAAATTGCACTGTGATTCTGAAGGCATGCTGTTCGAGTCCACAAGCTGATTTGGGGGAGAATGATGGGTAAAGTCCTCTGGTGCTAATAACTGCCTCTGAAAACCTGCTGGAGGGTCAGCTATGGGTTGGTTCCAACTCGATGGTACTCAATAACTTTGTTTTGAGTCAGCTATTAGATTGGACAACGAAAATCCAAAGATCTAAAGTTGTTTCCCTTTAAGAATCAACAAAAACTATTTTTGGAGTTCATCTTGAGTTAGTGCTGCGACGTTTTCTCAAATGTCCACATCTGCAAGGCAGTTATTGATAACTCTCAGAAATACACCTGCCGGACAAGGTGAATTGGAGTTTCTGAAGCACTTTTAATGGTTGACATTTCCAAATTCCTGCTCAGTGAAGTGGCACACCTCTTCTAAAACATGGACCTCCTTGGCTGAGCCCTTGGGATGTGGGGCTTATTTCCTAAAATGACTTTACATGCTTGAGTTGGTTTTAAATGTATCCAGCCTCTGAAAGCACTTTCAGCAGGAAGTTTTTAATAGGCCTTCTATGAACAGTTTTGAGATCAACAGTGCCAGCTCATATGGGGTAAGGGCTTGATAATGGAAGGGTGCCCTCCTTCAATGGCAAAATATCCACATGGGCCAATCAACCAAGCAGCCAGTCAGCCTCCCACTTCTTGAGTGTGTGAGTTACCACTATCTGCTCAGTCTTACACTTGGCACACTATCTGGAAGAAGTATGAACACTCTCTTATTGCCAGTGATTTTGAGCAATTTCTTCAGTGTCTCTTGGCCACCAGATGTCTTCCTCAGTGAAAAGTCTTTCCATGTCACTTGCCAATTTTGTAATTAGATTATCAGTCTTTTTTCTTTTGGAGGCTAAGGAGTATTCTGTAACTTTTGTTATGAGGCCCCCGACTGAGATGATATTGACAAATGTTTATTTTCCATCAGTAGATTTTCTTTTCACTCTGTTGAGAAAAGTTTTTGATGAGCTCAGAGATTCAATCTTTAGAAAGTTCCATTCATCAATTTTATGCTTTCCAGATTGTGCATTTCCGGCTGTATTTGTCAGTCTCTTTATACCATAGATTAAACCTTCCAAACTTGGTCCGGTTTGTCTCTTATGAACTTATGGTTTTGGGCTTTGCTCCCAAGTCTCTGATCCACCTTGAGGTGATTTTTGTGTATGGTGTGACATGTGGATCCTGTTTCGGCTTTCTGCAGTCCAATTTTCCCAGCACCGTTTGTTGAAGAGATTGTCATCTTCCTATTTGATAGATTTTATTTCCTTGTCAAATATCAGTTGGCCATAGATAGATGGCTCTATTTCTGGATTCTCAATCCTGTTCCATTGGTCTATGTGCCTGTCACTGTACCAATACCATGCTGTTTTGGTTACTACCACTGTGTAGGAGGTTTTGAGGTCAGGAAATGCTGCCAATTCACCCAGTGGGGAGAATCCTTGTCTTCATGATGCTGAACTTCAATCCATCTTGAAGACTACAGTCTTTGACCTTCTGCAGTAAATGCTAGAGATTCTCCTCAGTTTCAGCATTGAGGTTGTATCATCTGCATAATGCAGGTTGTTGTGAGTCTTCCTCCAATTCTGATACCACATTCCTCTTCATGAAGCCCAGCCTCCCGAATGATCTGTTCTGCATATTCAGATTTGGCATTAGTAATTGGTACATATATTTGACTAACAGTTATGCTAAGTAGTCTTTCATTACTTTTTTTTTATCCCAAGCATAGTAGATATATGACGGTTCTATTCAAAATGATAAAACCCCACCCATTTCTGCTAACTAATGCCTGATATATAAACCTCTATTTGTTCTATTTCATTCTTGACAAATCTCAATGTTCCTAGCTTCTTTCTTTATACATTCCAGTTACTAATGGGTATTTGTAGCTGTTGCTTCTCATTTTGACCCATGCAATATCAGTAAACGCAGGTCCTGAGAGCTGCATTCCATCCTCATCTTTAAAGCTGTCTCTGCTTTGAGAAGACATTTCTTCCTCAGTTGTGTTTAGATTGCTTTCCAATCTGAGAGGCTCATCTTCTGATACCATGTCAGAAACTATTTTGCTGCTATTCGTGAAACTTTCACTGATGAAACGATTTATTCTTTTATTTCAAATGTGGAATATCAGAACCTTATTTTTTGTCTGCCATAGTTTGGAAGCTCTGCTGAAATCTGTTCACCTTATAGTGCCCCTGCTATCAATTGAATTACTGGTTGCCTGTTGCTGCTGGCTTGGTGGGTAAAGAATTGTGCAGCCAACTCAAAGATAGGTGGATCAAAATGACCATCTTCTCTGTGGGAGAAAGATGAGCATTCTTCTCCCATGGGATTTACTGCCTCTTAAAACCATCTGAGGGGACAACTATGAGTCAGTTTTGACTTGCTGATAGATAGTAACAATTTCCATTAGAGGAGGTCTGGTGATCTGGTGAATAAAGAGTTGTGCTGCCAACCTAAAGGTGGGTGGTTCAAATCTACCAGCTGCTCTACAAGATAAAGATAAGCAGTCTCCTCTGGTGTATCTTACAGGCTCTGAAAAACCACTGGAGAGTCATGTAGGAGTCAGTTCTGACACAACTGTCCATACCAAGCTTCCGTTATCATAGCTACACGCAAACTGCCATACTAAGACGAAGTGACTGGTGAAGAGTGAACTCATAAAGTATTTACAGAAAGTTCTCAATCCCTTAGATAATTGGCATCCTTAAAAAGTACCGAAGCAAATCCTTTAAAGATAGAGACTTAAAAAAGGCAGAAAAGAAAATTTGTTGGGAATTTATCTTAAAAAGGTAAGAAAATTATTAATGTCAGTTCACTTTGTATTTCACAAAATTAGTTATGATACATATTAGAACAAAGGTTAAATCTAGTATTGACTTTGAGAAGTATAATTTTCTGAAAAAATTATACAGTATCATGTTAAAATATTCCTTTACATTTGACTTCCAGGAATGAATCATAAAGAAGATCATTACTGCCAAAATATTTGAAAGCTTTATCCAGTTTCTAAGAGCCTTTCCTTTATTTTGACTTTCAAATCATCCCCTTTTTTCATCTGTGTGGATTTTCTCTTCTTCAAACGTGAACTGCTCCAGCCCTCCCTCATTTGTCTTAGGAGTTGTCTGTGATTGAGGACTTTTTATCATTACCTTCATCAACTTCATGATTTCCTGCACATCCCCTCCCCCCGATTTCATGTTATAATCACGTCACACTGATTTTTGCATTGATTCACACTGGTTCTGCATACCACTGGTAGGTGTTGTACAATCAAATAGATGAATGAAGACATGAAAGTGAAAGGCAGAGAAGGTTGCTGTCACACAAGAAACAATTTTGCATGTGGCATTCCTTATTTATTCTTGAAACTAATTTTGGATAATATATGTAGTAGATTAGTTATCTGGTGTGTAACAAATCAGCTCCGAAACTTAGTGGTTTAGCATGACAATCATGATTCTGTGGGTTGACTAAGCAGGGCTCACTTGGAATCAATATGTCATTTCTCCAATAAGCTTGTTCAGGTGCAATTTGGGATGATGTATCTAAAATGACCTTATTCACAAGTCTCGCTCCTCAAAAGGGATTGCTGGAATGCTAAGCCTTCTCTCTCTTCCTAGCCTTTCCCCTGGAAGAACTCTCCCTATCATCTTTCCAATAGGGAAGCAAAATTTCTTTACTTAGTGCCTTAGGGCTGCAAAGTTGTGAAAGCTGAAGTGGCAATATTTCTTAAGACTAGATTTTGGAACTCTCTCACGTCCCTTTCACCACATTCTATTGATCAAAACAGGTCAGAGGGCAAGCCCAGACCCTAGGGGAAGGAGAATAGCCTGTACTGCCTGACAGGAGGCATGCCAAAGCCCCACAGCAAGGGGTAAGCCGCATGTCCGAGATTTTGGTAGCCATCTTTGGAGACAATTTACCACACCATGAATACATACTCCTTTTAAAAGAATATTGCTGATAAACCGGGTTCCTTGCTTCTTATTGTGTCCATTTCATCCCTTTTTCCTTCCTTCTCAGAGATAAGTGCTTTTATTAATTATCCCACTATCCTTTGGGGATTATATTTATACGGAATTAATTAATTCACTTGTACATAGTTTCATGGTGTGCTGCAATTTGTTTCATTGTGCAATGTTGTGATTATGGACTCTTTGATAATGAGGTGTTGTTTGATGGGAATCTTCTTATCCTATAGAAGATGGCATTTGACTAAGTACAAGACTGGTGGTGATACAAATGCTAAAGGCAGCAAATTTACAGAAAGTGAAAGCAATGACAATAAGGGACAGTACTGTTAATTTAGAAACCTATTCTCTGAATGAAATTCACTAGTAAGTTCTTAAAATATTTTTTTAAATAATTTTATATATTACATGTTTATTATGTTATTTACATGTTTAGTCAATTTTGGACTACAAAATTTGCTAAAAATTTTCAATTAGCACCTCTTAAACTTTAGCTGTTGGTCCTATTAACAGGTCTTTGTATACATATGGATAATATCTTATCACTCACAAACATTGTACTTCAGGAAAGAACTTGAAATTGTCTTTTTTTAAAATTTTATACTCATTTATTTACAAAATTTGAATACATTATTTTTCTCACAAGATCTTTACTGTTTCTTTTACCCCCCCCACCCATCAAATTTGTGTGACCTTATGATTAACGACTCCCCACCCCCACCCCTCTCCTTGCACCTTTCTTCCCCTTGGATCCTCATACTCATTATACAGTAATGGTTTTATATAGTATTTGTCCTATGGAACTGAGTTAGTTCACTCAGCATAATGCTCTCCAGTCCCTGCCAAGTTAGGTAGTAATTTACAAAATCATTACTCCTGCATACTGCATAGTATTCCACTGTGTGAGGATGTGAATAACCACTCTGGATGGCAGTTTGGCATTTCCTCAAAAAGCTCAACATAGAAATTACATATGACCCAGCTATTCCACTACTTGGAATTGTTGCACAAACGGAGACTTATATACCAATGTTCACAGTAGCATTATTCGCCATTGCAAGAACAGCCCAGCTGTCCAACCAGAAAGACATAGATTGAGAAGTTGTGGTACATTCACACAATGAAATTGTCCTTTTAACTATGAATGCCACATCATTCTTCTTCTGTTTTTTATTCACAGCATAGTATACCATATGATTATCTGATTCAAAGTGGCCAAAGTCAGTCCATCTCATCTCCATCTTACCTAACTGATGTCTATAATGTTGATACTCAAGTGTGACATTTCATTTTTCACAACTTGTAATTTTCCAAATTAAGAAAAGTGAGTCAGGGTTTCACCCTTTCTCTATACCCATTCAACCTATATACTGAGCAAACCATTCAACAAGTTGGTCTCTATGAAGAATGTGGCATCAGGATCAGAGGAACACTCATCAGTAAACTTCAGTATGCAGATGACACAACCTTGCTTGCTGAAAACAAGGAGGACTTGAAGTGCATGCTGCAGAAGATCAAAGACTACAGCCTTTGATATGGATTTCATGTCAACATCAAGAAAACAAAAATTCTCAGCACTGGACTAATAGGCAACATGATGATGGAGAAAAGTTCAAAATTGCCAATGATTTCATTTTACTTGGATCCACAATTAATATACTTGGAACCAGTATTCAGGAAATCAGGAGACATATTGTACTGGGAAAGTCTGTAGTTAGGGACATCTCCAATTTACTGAGAGGAAAGGATTCTTGTTTGAGGACTCAGATGTGTCCAATTCAGGCCATGGTCTTTTCAATCACTTGCTATGCTGCTGAGAGCTAGACAATGAAAAAGGATGACAGAAGAAGTGATGCCTTTGAGTTGTGATGTTGGGGGAAAGTACTGATTATCTTACCTATGGAATGCCAAAAGAACAAACAAATAGGTTTTAAAGAAGGTACAGCCAGAGTACTCCTTGGAGACAAAGATGATAAAGCTTTGTCTTAGATACTTTGGGTATGTTGCTAAGAGAGGTTATTCTTTGGAGAGAGTCATCATGGTTGGGAAGGTGGAGGGACAGTGAAAGAAAGGAAGTGCCTCAATCAGATGGAGTGATGGCTGCAGCAGTGGGCTCAAACATGTCAGAGTTTGTGAGGATGGCACAGGACAGGACAGGGTTCAGATCTGCTGCTCAGAGGGTGTTATCAGCCATACTCAACTCAATGACATCTAACAACAGCAACAGTACACTGAAGAAGTCATGGCCACATAGTGTGTCATGTGTTGTCTGGTTAATGGAAAGGTTGACACTTCAAATCCACTAGCGGCTCTGAGGGAAGAAGACGTGCAGTCTCCTCTCATAAAGTCTCACAGTGTTCAAATAAGATGAAGGGTTACCCCGAGTTGGAGTTGACTCCATGGCAATGGATATTACATATTAAGGAGTCCTGATAGAGTTGAAGGTTAAAATGTTGGGACTTTGCCTGGGGCAGGCTCTGTGTAGGAGAAACATGAGACAGCAGCCTCCTTTCCTATGTGAGGCCACTCTCCCTGAGTTAGAAGCAGCTTGAAAGTGGTGTATTTGGTTAGGTTATTACATAGTATACTTCTTGGACGTTAAGGTTTTAGGGTTCGGATTTGATACAATAAGAGGCTATGGGATGCTTTTTAATATAAACGTGGCCTGTGTAAAGTATTGTTGTGGGCCTTCTAATCAGTTCTGACACTTAACAACCTCTTATCGGGAGAACTCCCCCCCCCCCCCCCGGGGTTTCCTAGACTCTCATCCACGTGGGGGCAGATAGCCAGGTTTTTTTCCTCCCATGAAATGACTGATGGGTTTGAACTGCCAACGTTTTTGCTAGCAGCATAGCACCTAAATGTTTCATTTTCAGGGATCCTTACAATAAGCATTAGTGCAGCAATACAGAGAAGAATCACTGGATGGGAATGCTTATTGTTTGTGAAACAGGTGGTAAGCACTAGGGACAGAAATATTAGTGACGTATTTGCTGCCTTTAAAAGGCCCCGCATGAGTGGAAAATTGGATAGTTGACAGATATGGAATATAGATACGAAGACATGCTTTGTACAGGAAAAATATTAGCTAAGTGTTGGTTCCAATTGAACATAACAAGATTGGTAAATTAACCACATGGAAAGAAAAAAGGGAAAAGACAGAAAGCAATGAAAAGATGGATGGGCAGGAAGACGCAAAGGAAGGGTAAGACATGGAAAGAGAGGAGAGAGGAAATGTCTTCCAAAAGAAAAGATTTTACCTCCCCTCCCTTACTGGAAACTCTATCCACCATCATGATTCCATTATACACTTGTGAGACCTCAACATCTTCTGGCTAGTGGGGTTGGAGGGGGACCCTTCATGGTCTCTCATGTGTCTGAGCATCTTTATAACAGATACACTGAATGCCTTTTGTTCTAAAATATCTTTTTAAAGTATATTTGTAAGGTGTAAAACCTTGGAAGGTAAGAGATAATGCTTTCTCCAGAGCAGAAATTTTTGCTGTTCAGTGTAATAAAGATAATGGCTCCCTCTGGGGCAAAGGCTGAATAGATTATATACAATTTCTTGTAAAAGATTGAGGTTTCTTAAGCTTAAGATTCTTTAAATGTGATGCATGCGCCCGGAAGAACCTATCTCCATGTCATTCACAAAGGACTTGTTAGGGGACTGGGTCAGCCACTGATGTGAACATGAACCTTATGTGAGCGCAAGTGCCAGAAAGAATAAATTCTTTGTATCTGTCTCAAGAGTTTTCTTTCTTTTGCTGTGAAATGTGGTCAGCTAGTTTGTTAGTTTGCAAGTAGGACAATGTGATAAAGCCTTCACTGGCAACTTACTTATCAAACCATAAGATTTTTTAAAGAATGAGGTTGAGAACCTGTTTAAAGACACCAGGAACCTGACTCATATTTTATGAGTTGAGAATATGTGTGAGGACACTGGGGAGAACAGACTCAGTCAGGAATCTCAAATGACATTTCACCTCGATGTTTCACAGTCTGACTCTTTCTTTTTTATTTTGTTTTATTTTTTTTTTAATTAATTTTAATCACAGTCTGACTCTTTCATTGAGATAGAATCTGTATAGATCATTTCTAGTGATGATCTATCTTGGTAAAAGCAGCAATTCCTGACACAAAGTATGTTCACAGCTCAGTTCTGAAACACAAACCTTCACCCCTGAACAGAGTGTGTCCCCCTTACTAGAAAGTTCTTGGCTGGGTATAATGTAATTTTCATCATTATAGGTTTCATTTTATGGTCTGTGGAAGGTTCTTGTGCAAAGGAGCAGAGCTTCTATGAGCACTGATTTTAGAGTTTAGGGAGTAATGTGGGTAATTGCTATCCTAATTTATTCATCCCAAATTGCATTCATTTACACTTAACTATTGATCACCTGTATTCTCAAAGAACTATGTTAAGTTCTAAATGTTTCTGACTAAATAAAATATACATGTCCTTTTCCTTATAGAACTTAAAGACCAGAAGAAGGAATGCACTTTATACTGCTGTTAATGTTCCAAGAAAATGCAGTGTGGTAGACTAAAGAAGACCACAGCTGTTTACTCCTCTTCTCACTGAAAGGTGGAGTTTAATTTTCATTTCCTTGTCTCTTCCTATCTTAGTAATTTATTTTACTATTAGGATTTGAGGACATAATATGCTGTGACTTCTGAAGTTAGGATATGTGAAATCGTACAGTATGTTCCTTAGCAGAAGCAATATGTTGTTGTTAGGTGCCGTTGAGTCAAGTACAACTCATTGAAACCCTATGAACAGCTGACCTGAAACCTGTCCTCTCTTGTGCCATCCTCATCATCTCTGACACACTAAAGCCCATTGCTGAAGTCACTGTGTTAATCCATCTCCTTGAGGTTCTTGCCTGAACCTCTGTCTTTCCAAGCATAATGTCCCTTTCCAAAGAATGGCATTGCCAGCTACAAGTCCAAAGTATGAAAGATAACGCTTTGCCATCTTGGCCTCCACAGAGCACTCTGGCTGCACTTTTTGTTTGTTCTTTAGGCAGTCTATGTGATACTCAGTACAATTCTCCAGCACCACAACTCAGGAGCATCTGTTCTTGTGTCTTCCTTATTCCTTGTCCAGCACAGATGCATAGTAAGTGACTGAGAAAATCATGGCCCAAATCAGACACACTTTAGTCTTTAAACTGACATCATTGCTCTTCAGCATTTTGGAAAGGTCTCTGACAGCAGATTAGCTGTCCAATGCAATACGCCTTCTGATATCCTAACTGCTGATACCAAAGGTATTTATTTTTGATCCAAGCAAGATGTAATCATTGATAGCTTCAGTTTTTTCCTCTGGCCATTTCCAAATGCTGTCCTGAAAAAGATTAGCTGTGTACTCCACTTATCCCTACCTTCTTCCTATCCCTGCCTAGTTCCTTCAGATTTTTCCCCACAAAAGCTAAAAGGTGCCTGTGCATAGTGCTGTACATGTTGGACTACTGACTAAAAGGCACATGGTTAAATGGAAGCACTCTCTAGGTCAAAGATGAGGAGGCCTCCTTTTGTAAAGATTTATAGACAGAAACCCGAAGGAGGGCCAACATGATTGAGATTCAGCTGGATGGAAATGGGGTTCATTTCCTTTCTTTGGACCTGAAATGAGGCCTTGGATCTAAAAATGTAAGTTGTGAATTGAAAAGGAAAGTTCTTCCTACTCTTTCACTCTGTGTCTCTCTGGGGCTCTCCTTCCTTTTTCTGCTCATCACCTTTCTTTCCCTCCTACCTTCCTCTACCCTCAGGTCACCTAGCCTAGAAACAAATGAATAGTTAAGACTATATATAAACTCCCACGCCAAGCCATCTAGGATCAAATTCCAGCTACCAATAGGTGATATGACCATGGGCAAATTATTTTGCCTTTCAAGGCCTCATGTTCTAAGCCTCCTTTTATAACATGAGGGTAAAGATAGCTCTTATCTCCTAGAGTTGTTATGAGGATTAAATGAGTTAAAATCTGTGAAATGCTTGGACTAATGTCAAGCTAAATGTTTTGCCAAATGCAGAAATAAAAGCCCCACTAATGTAACTGTCTAGTTCAACTTTCTGGTTTTGAAGATACGGTTCTACTCTTTTGTAAACTCTGTTGGTATCTAGTGCTATGTAGGTCGTATTCAAAAAGAAAGCATTTCTCTGTCCTTTTGACACGCTAATTTACAGACTACTGTGTGGCATGTCCAATGGAAGTATATAAAGGGGCTTCAACCTTTCTTACCCTTATATTAATCATCAGCTTTGGGTAGCTACACATTCAGCTCAGGACAGAATTAAACTCTTAAACAACATCAAAGAAGTCTAAACCCAGGCCTTGAACCTGAAGAGGTTTAGA
Organism: Elephantulus edwardii; assembly: GCF_000299155.1. Taxonomy (NCBI): domain Eukaryota; kingdom Metazoa; phylum Chordata; class Mammalia; order Macroscelidea; family Macroscelididae; genus Elephantulus; species Elephantulus edwardii. Next base: position 21,260,743 of record NW_006399751.1, on the reverse strand, counting down.
AACTTTTGGGCAGAGGAAGATTTACGCACAAGAAGCAATTAGAAGACAATACAAGGTAATTACTAATGGTGGGCTAAAGCTGCTACTTTTCAGTCTCAGGAAACCCTCTTAACCAGAAAACAACCTTAGCTTTGCTTTTCTCATTGTAGAGCTCTAAAACAAACAGGAACTGGGGCCCCAGAGCTTTTAGCAATTTAGTAATAATGCTTTGCTTATAATAAGGTACTTATCATGGAAGTTATTTTAGATACTATAAGACTAAGGAAACAATACTTGAAGGAAGTGGGTGCGCATCTAATCTTTTCCAGAGCAGCTTTTGGAAATGGGAAAGGGCCAAAGGAAAGACTGAAGCTGCCGATGATTTCACCTTGCTTGGGTTGACAAGCAACATCCGTGGTACCCACAGATATTCTACGATTTTTCAAAAGTGAGTTGATGATTGAAGAAGTGTAGGACCCCAGGCCAGAAGGTTTCAGTAGAGCTTCTAAACTGAAACATACTGAAAATAATGAGACTTCCAGAGCACTTACTTTGTGCTTACTCATGAAGATTTTGTGCACAAAACCAGAAGCACACTCTTGATTGGGGCGTGGTGGGAAGATACTACCTCATCCCTATTCAATTTGTATGTTGAACCAATAGTTGGAGAAGCTAGAATATGTGAAGAAGTATGTTGCGTCAGGATAGGTAGAAGGCACATAATCTGGATTATGAAAAGTGAGGAAGGGTTAAAGCACTTAGTGCAGCAAATCAAAGATGACAGCCTTCAACATAGCTTATACCCTAACATAAAGAAAACAAATATCTCACAACTGGACCAATGGACAGGATCATGAAAAATGGAGAAAAGATTGAAGTTGCCAATAATATAATTTTACATGGATTCACAATCAACCCACATGAAAATAGTATCAAAATAATGACAAGATTTATTGCATTGAGCAAATTAGCGAGCAAAGATCTATTTAAAGGACTGAAAAGCAAGACTGTCTGTTTAAAGGCCAATGAGCATCTGATCCAAGCCATGGTATTTTCAGTTCCTTCACATGCATGTCAAAATTGAACAATAAATAAGAAAAATCAAAGAAGAATTAATGCACTTAAATTGTGTTGTTAGTGAGGGGTATTGAAAAATACCATGACTGTCAAGAGAACAAACAAATTTGTTGGAAGAAGTCAAGCCAGAGTACCTCTTAGAAGTAAAAAATGGGTATAAAAATAGAAATGGTCAGTCACAATGAAGATTAGTTAAGGAAATGAAGACCCTAAATAAAATGCATTGACTGGATACTATAATAATATGTTTAATCATAGTGAATATTAAGACTGACACAGGATGGCAGTTTCCATCTGAGGCAGATAGGGTTACTATGAGTTTGAGTTGATTCAATCATACCCAACACCACCATCAATGGTGAGATAGTTTGGATAAGGTGATTGAAATGGCGGTATGTAAGAATCTGCACTGCAATCCCAAAGGCACACAGTTCAAATCCAGCAGTTGCTCCGCTCCATGAAAGAAGGATGGACAATCTCCTCTCATGCAAGTTATTTTCTCTGCAAACTTGCTAGAGGATCAGCTATGGGTCAGTTCGAACTTGATGACACAAAACAACAACAACAAAATACAAAGCAATAAGTATTGCTATTGAAGAAAACACATAAAAATAGAAAATATTTTGTGTTCTTGAGGCTATTTCACTTTAATTTTAAAAAGAAATCATATTTTTTTCTTTCTGCCACACAAAATTTAAAAGGAAAATAAAAAGTAAAAACAAAGCCCCCAAGTCAGGAATAACACCAAGAATTTCTTTTGTTGAAGAACCTCTTACTCTGTCTTGAAAGGAAGTTATAGTAATTCAAAAGCTTTAGAGAAGGAAATTCCACAACCATTTTGGTAACCAAGTCGTTACTTGTCAGGAAGTTCATCTTCATAGATAATTTAAATCCTTGTCGTAGCAACATAAAACCATTTCCTCTCATTCTGATCTGGTTTTGAGTTAATGAATAGCCACAGAATGGATCTTTATAAATTATGTATTAATTTTTATTTAATTACTACAGATTCATATTAAAAATTAGGATCCTTACAATTTTAGGAAGCTCTGGTGGCTTAGTGGTAAGGAGGTGGTCTGCCGATTCAAAGGCAGGCCTTTTGAATTCACCAACTGCTCCACTGGAGGAAAATGGGCAGTCTCCTGTGAAATTTATGGACTCTGAAAACTCACTGAGGAGTCCTTTGTGAGTTGATTCTGACTTGACACCATATAACAACAATTAAATTTAGGCTGTATCTCTATGTGCTTTCTAGAATTGTGTCTAACAATATTATTATGGTTATGCCATGTATTTCAGCAATAAAACATTTTTTGAGGTAAATAATGGAAGTTGTTGTTGATTGTTGTTATGTGCCGCCGAGTCATTTGCGACTCATAGCGACCCTATGCACAACAGCCCTAAACTCTGCTCTGTCCTGCGCCAATCGCACTGCCTCCGACACACCCATCCCGATTACCCCAGTCACCGAATCAATCCATCTCATAGAGGGTCTTCCCCTCCTGCGCCGTCCCTCCACCCTCCCAAGCATGATGTCCCCCTCCAAAGCACTTGAAATATCTTGAATTATCTCTGAATGCTAAAAATGTATGATTCTAAAATCCTTCCCCTCTGGGCTCAGATTTGTTGGCTTCAAAGAACCATGGTCTTAGTTGAAGTTATGGACCTGTTCCAACAGATGAGATGGGGAGAAATTGAAGCAAGAGTAGAGAGAATAAGGGTTGGGCTGACTGTCCTCATGTGCATAGCTGCTTTATTGAAATATATGTTGAGTGTCTCTTTCAAAAACAGTTTTGAATTTGTGCATAGATACAGGCCTGCTTAATAACAAACTTAGTGCATTTGAATGCATACACCACTTAGTCTCTTTAGACCTTACTTGCTCCTTTGCAAACTGAAGCTGCTCTCCTTGAATTCTCAGGGGTTTCTTAATGATAATATAACATTTTATGACTCAATGAATGATGTAGCACATTCAGTTTTTACAATGACATACTGAAAACAACCAACAAAACAGTATTATTTTGTCACTTGCACTCACTTTTGGTCACAAAGTGATTTGATGAAACATGGTATGTAAATGGACTGAGAAATGAAAAGACCTAAAGTAGATTTTCAACTCAAACACTAACTGAATGATACTGAACCTTCAGCTTGACTGGGATTGGATTTCCTCATTTGTAAAAAGAAGATGATCTAATTCAATTCAGCACACGTATTAATTTTCTCCTACATTTAAGACCTTTCAGTAGGAGATGGGAGTAAATTTAGGCGGTAATACCAAGAATATGGAGAAACTCTCAATGAATACATATTGATTGGAAAAGAAAAAGTGAGTTAAACAGGGAGATAGACTCTAACAGAAGATAGAAATTCTAGGGGCACAAGGAGGGATTTTTTTCTTTTTCTTTTAGTTTTTATGTATTACAAAAGATTGTGTTAACCTGTAACTAATGAGCATTGCAAAGATTTATTTCATCTGTATATTAGACATTACATGGTCAAACCACCTTTGCATAGTCAATGAAACACAGGTAGACATTCCTGTACTACTTTCTGCTTTCAGCCAAGATCCATCTAACATTAGCTATAATATCCCTAGTACTATGACCTCTTATAAATCCAGCCTGCACATCTGGCAGTTCTCTGTTGATGTGCTGTTCCAGTCATTTTTGGATAATGTTCAGCAGAATCTTGCTTGCATATGATATCAATGGTATTGTTCAATAATTTCCACACTCTGTCAGGTCACCCTTCTCTGGAATGGGAACAAATATGATCTCTTCCTGTCAGTTGGCCAAGTGGTTGTCTTCCAGATTTTTTGACACAACTTGGTGAACACATCCAAGGTAGCATCTATTTGTTGAAATATGTCAGTTGGTATGCCATCAAGTCCTGGGGCCTTGTATTTTGCCAATTCTTTCAGAGCAACTTGAACTTCTTCCTTCATCGCCACAAGCTAGTGATCATACGTTGTTTCATAAAATTCTTCTGTGTCTGACAATTCCTTTTGGTACAGTGACTCTGAATGCTCCTTCCATCTTCTTTTAATACTTCCTGGATCATTTCATACTCTGTCCAAAGCATCCGTAAGTATTGCAAACTATGGCTAGCAAACTTTGGCTAACTCTGAGAAGAATGGGAATCCCAGAACTCTTGATTGTGTTTATTCAAAACCTATACTCAGACCAGGAGGCAGTAGTTAGAACACAGCAAAGAAACACTGCATGGTTCAAAATGGGAAGAGGTGTATGCCAGGGGTGTATCCTATTTTCCATACCCTTTCTATCTATATGCAGAACAGATCATCCGGGAGGCTGGGCTCTATGAAGAGTATTATGGCATCAGGATTGGAGGAAGTCTCATCAACAACCTGCACTATGCAAATGACACAACCTTGCTGAAACTGAGGAAGACATGAAGTGCTTGCTGCAGAAGGTCAAGGACTACAACCTTCAAAATGGATTGAAGCTCAACACCAAGACAAAGATTCTCACTACTGGACTGATTGGCAGCATAATGGTGGTCGTAAAAAGACTGAGATTGATAAGAGCTTTAGTTTGCTTGACTCCACAATCTACACTCTTAGCACCAGCAGCCAGAAAATTAAAAGACAAATTGCACTGGGAAAGTCTGCTGTAAGAGACCTCTCTAGCGTACTGAAGAGCAACTATGTCAGTCTTGAGACTATGGTGCACCTGATCCGGTCATAGTCTTTCCAATTATGTGCTATGTATCAGAGAGCTGGATAAAGGTTAGGGATAATAGAAGAAGAATTGATGCCTTTGAGCTGTGGTGCTGGAGAAGAGTATTGAATATACTTTGAACTGCTGGGAGAACAAAGAGTTTCATCCTAGAGAGAGTGAAACCAGGCTGCTCATTGGAGGCAAGGACTCTTGGAGCTTCATCTGACATACTTGGGGCATTTTATAAGTAGTGACTAGTCCTTAGAGAGGGACATCATGCTTATAAGGGTGTAGGGTCAGTGTAAGAGAGGAAGATCTTTGATGAGATGGATTGGTTCAGTGACTGGAGTAATGGGGGGGTTGGTGTATCAGAGACAATTGGGTTTGCACAGAAGAGGGCAAGGTTCAGAGCTGTTTTACATAAGGTCCCTATGAGTTGCAGGCGAATCGACAGCACCTAACAAGAATAGCAATATGTTAGGCATGGTAACTACTGCATACAATTCATTACAGCAACTACTTAGAGTCATAACCTACTATGATGATTAGACTAGTCCATCTCTCTCTGTTAATTTCATTCCTCTCCAGGGTGTAAGAAAATGAAAACATGAGAAAATGGAGTATTTCCAGTTCAGGGATTGACCTTTAAAAGAATCAGGGCAGGGAGAGGGTAATGAAGCCAGTAAAGAAAGTTAGTGTAAACATCCCTGACATTAAATTGGTCTAATTTGGTTTCAATGGGAGGAAACCTAATCTAAATTATAGAAAAATATTACCTGAATTACAATGTCTTTTTATACAAAATGGTACACAACAAGTGGCACATTGAACTGATTTCTGGAAGTTTGAGATCCTATTCAAACTTAAAATCAATGACTGGATAAGTTCTTATTGATTAGGACTATCTTTTTGGATACATAGAACTTATATATTAATGTATTAAAATAAAATTGCTAATTGAGTTTTGATATTTTGTGCATACTACCTGTTTATTGTCTTGCTTTTTGTATAAAGTGTTCAGACGTGAACGAGTTCTAGTTTTTAAAACCTCACAAATTAATAACTTCAGAACAGACATACTTCTCCTTAGGTTTGTTCTCACTTACGATGAGTAGTGTTGATTGTTATCTGTACACTTGGAATTGTTGTTGTTGGTTGTTGTGTACCATAGAGTCAGAACTGACCCATAGCTGACCCTCTAGTGAGTTTTGAGGGGCAGTTAATCACATAAGGAGATTGCCCATCCTTTGAAGCTAGTGGCCTCGAACCATATGCCTTTGGGAAAGCAGTACACCTTCCTGCGACTAGGCCACCAGAGCTCCCTACACTTGGAATTGTTATCCTTGAAAAGTTGTCATTAAAAGAAACATCAAAGATGGAGGTGACTAGATGGCTGCTCTACATTATTGTCTTCCAGGCTGTAGAGGGGTGATGTGACTGAGGAGCTTCTAGAAGTTCTCTGTGGGCTCGAAACAGTTCTAGCAATTAGATGTAACCATAGGAAAGTGATCAGGAGAATTCCTTCCAGCGTATTCTCAGGCGTGGCTATCATCTTTCTGGAGGTCAGATCTAGGAGAGAGATGAGGAGAAGCTGCAATAACAACTTTTAAAATGCATCCTGAAAAGGGAAACAGTGTGGATGCAGGATCAGCTCGGAGTAAGGAGCTATTGTGTAGCCGGGTGAGGGACTAGTTAAGGGTAGTTAGAGCAGCGTTTGTTCATGTGGGGAACACCAGCTGAAATGCATACACTAGATCTGGAGGCTTATCATAAATAAACGAAAATGGTCCAAAATATCCAGGCCTCTAGCTTGTAAATCTAAATGTTTAAATTCTCTCACTCACTGTGAGATGGTAAGGTTTGAAGGCAATTTGCTTTTGCTTTTAAAAATCAATGAAAGAGTAATTCATAAATTCAAATGCTAATTTATTAATAAACAATGACCTGGAATAAAACCCCCCACAGTGTTCATTTCCTCTGTCCTGGTTTAAGGCTCTGGGTGACACCAAGTTACACATGAGAAGGTAGTGAATGCATAAATCAAACACAGATAGCTACTACAAACAAATATTTTTTTTTAGCTGGTAATAACTATAAATATGGTCCTGTAATCACTGTGAGATAATTACGTCCTCCAGTGCCTGGCCATGGAATTTTTAATGAAGTTTTAGGGGAAAAAAAAATAAAGGCAAGACAATCCACTTATAATACAGCTAACTATATAATAAAAGAATGCTTAATTCTGAACTGATACTATTCTTATAGTTGTCATAAAATTTTGATTTTTTTTGTGGGGGTGACAATTCCTTAATGATCATCTGAGATTTACATAAAAACCTAGGTGAAGCACTAATTTTTGAAAATATATTTATGCATGTTAAATAACTCAGTCTTCATAACAGTTCTGTGAAATAGGAAATTTCATCTAACATTTTTTATATTTTAGTAAATAATAGTATTAACTTTCCCCTTTCATAGCTGTTGAGTTGGAACCAGCTCATAGCTGACCCAAGCCACTGGTAGCTTCCACCTGCCAGAGAGGTATTACCTTCAGGCTAGCAGCGTTGTTCCCTATGGACTGAACTATGCCGTAGAGTCCTGGGGAAAATCAAACTATTGCTCATTCTCTAATAGACTCCCAATTTTTCTTTTTTTTTGGAGAGTGATTGAAGTCTTCATAAAATCACGGAACCCCTGGCTTAGGAAACTCAAGTTTTGAATACCAATAGCTTGCAAACTTTTTTATCAATCCAAACTCAATAAACGCATATTCATAGTTTTACGTTCTTTCAAGTCCACTATGACTCATAGTTATCCTGTGAACAACAGATCAAAACCTTGCCCTATTCTGCACCATCTTCAGGTTCTCCACATGCTCAAGTCCATTGTTGCAGATACTGTGTCAGTCCATCAGGTTGCAAGTTTTCCTCTCTTTCCCTCACCCTCTACTTTTCCCAGCAGGAAGTCTTTTTACAAGGATCAGCACCTCCTGACAACACTCCAAAGCATAAGAGACATAAGGAGCACCCTTGATGTACTTTCTCTTCTTCCAAGGCAGAATTGTTTGTTCTTTTGACTGTCCGTGATATATGCACTTATGTACAAATACACACACATAAACAAAAGTTTCACAAAGCAATGCTTAACCTTCATGCAGTATGTTCTTGTTTATTAGTTTCTAAAAATTCTAGGTGTCAGCCATTAATTTAATATCATCACCTGCTAGTGGTTCACAACACCCTGTTTGAAAAATACAGCTCTAGATACAGAGTCCTTTCTTCCCTCGATGTAGCAAAATAAACACCGACAGATGTTTCCTTTCTGCTTCCCCTTTTCTTATATTTCAGGCCAATCACATTCCTCCTATTGCACGGTGATTGTTCTGTGAAGATAACAATTCAAATGTTGACACATAATTTTTTTATTAAAAAAATATGGCCATGTTCTTTTCCTTAGGAGATACCCTTCCCACTTTGCTTAGATTGAGAAATAGTCTCCATTTTGAGAGTTAGAGCTCATTTTGGTCTTTTCTTTACAACACAAGTTAGTCCTCTGGTCTCATTAGCCTGACATTTAGTAAACACGTCATGGGAAAAGTTATTCTGCAGACCAGCAATTCACATCTGTTTTAATTGATTCTATTAGCTTCAATTGCAGAACATGACATTTTAGTCACTATTCAAATTTGAGCTTAGGGGAGGGACAGGAGGAAACACCTTACTCTAGCCCCTGAATACTTACCAAGCAATGTAACATAATTAGTGAATCCAGAGGAAAGGATAAAAGGCAGCGCCAACTAATTAAAGAAATTAATGATCAAGAATAAGCTAAAATGCCCAAATAAAATTAGTTTGGCTACATAAACCTGCCATTAGATTAATGAAGAATAGAAAATATGTTATATATATTTTGCAGTAATTATGGTTTTATTTGGACCCAAAGATACCAGCATAGCAGGGTTATGTAATGGTTCAGAGTATGGGCACTGGCACCAGGCAGTCTGGGTTCAATTCCCTTCTCTGTCATTGTTGGCATTTTGCTGAGTGTACTGAACACCAGAGGAGATCAGTGACTGTGGGCCATCTTTTAACCTCTCTGAGATGCAGCATCATCAATTATAAAATGAGAAACGTTAAGAGTTCTTTCATAAATTTGCTTTGCAGATTAAATGAAATAATAAACATCCAGTGCTTGTTACAGTACTTGGCAAGCAGTAAACATTCAATAAATTTTAGACCTTATTACAATTCTTTTTTAAGTGGTCATTGGTTAAGAATTTGGCTACAAACGGAAATGTTGGAAGTTCAAACCTATCAGTTACCCCACAGAGAAAATACTAGCTAATCTGCTTTTGTAAAGATAGTTGTAGTTAAATGCCATCGAATCAGAACAGACCTGTAGGTGACCCTCCAGCAGGTTTTAAGAGACAGTAAATCGCATGGGAGAAGATTGTCCATCCTTCAGCTAGTGGATTTGAACCATGTGCTTTTGGGATTGTAGCACAGTTTCTTGCCATATTGCTGCCAGAGCTCCCTAAAGATTACAATCTATGAAATCCTGTGGGGAATTTCTGCTTTCTTCTGTAGGTTTGCTCTAAGTTAAGAATGATTTGACAACATACAGTTGCAGAGTGGTTTATTGTCTGGGATTTAGAACCATCACTTGGGTCTAAGTCTCAGTTTCCCCACTTACTAGGTTTATGACATTGGGAAAATGGCATAACTTCTCATTAAAAATAGTGCTAACAATCATTCAATTTATTGTAGATATTTTATTTCAAAGATCTGATGACACCAACAGTGCTTATTATATAGACCTCCATAAACAAATCTAAAAGCCAGCTAGCCAAGATTACCAATATCATCTACTTGTACATTTATTAATTTAATAAGTACTTCTATTGTATATGCTCTTGGCTTAGTGGGTAAGGAGTTGTGCTCCAAAACCAGAGGCCGGCGGTCTGAATCATTAGTTGCTCCTTAGGAGAAGAATGGGTAATCCTCTTCAATGAGATTAACAGACAGCCTCTGAGAACCTGCTCGAGGGCCTGCTGTGAGTTGGTTCTGATCTGACAGCTGTGAGGAGTTTCTTTTGTTTAATTGTATATGTACATTTCATGAAGTAGCACATGATCAAGAACCAGTATTATTGAAGGAAAAAATTCAAAACTGCACTGAAGATATTGATGACAAAGAAGCAACCAGAAACTCACTGAAGAATACGAATTGAAGTATTTCAACAAACGGATATAATGCTGCAAGTGCTTATTCGTCTATGCCAAGACATTTTGAAGATACCAACCTGGTCAACCAACTGGACAAGATCCTCATGTCCATACCAAAAAAAGGTGATCCACCAATAGTATTAATATCTCATGGAATTAAAAAGATTCTGAAGATAATGAAAAATCAGTCACAGGAATACATCTATAGAGAACTGCCAGGAACTCAAGTCAGGTTGAAATTTGGAATGAAGGATATAAAAGCTGTAGTTGTTTGGTGCCGTCGAGTCATAGATGACTCATAGCAACCCTATGAATGAACGGCCTGAGCACTGTTCGTGCATAGAGTTTCCGGAGGCAAGCCATTTCGGAAGTGGATGCCGCTCCTGCTTCCAGGCTTGATTTAGTCGGGAAGCTCCAGCCAACACTGTCCAC